>NC_140973.1:79943967-80066467 GCF_056783735.1 Eptatretus burgeri | reverse complement strand
CTAGTCCCCAAATCCAGCGGATCCGCTCTCATTCAGTACCTGGTCTGTTTCGCTCTTTATTTCTCCCTTTCACAATTCCTACATACGTTTCCTTTTTTTCTTTTCTTTTTTTCTTTTTTAAACCAGGTATTTCCTCGTCACTTCTTTGTACTCATTTCCTGTGGTTACTGTTGAAAGTATAAAAGACAGTTTAGTGAATACTTGCGAGTCATCGTAGGGTGAGGAGGTGGCCGGTTATCCCTGTGGCTCGGACGTGAAGTTGTTGGTTTTTATCAGGGAAGAAGTATAAGCTATTGTTGATAAGTACACCTTGGTTTTGCATTGTTTGATTAATGACGTTCTGGCATTATAATGTGCACTGACTGTTCGAGAACCTCTTCAATTCAAAGAGGAGGGCCGGCAGGATGGCCTAGACCTAGAGGTACGTACACTCACCTCTAAGCTGTCTAGCCTGGGTTTAAATCCTGACCCAGGTATAAGCTGACATCCCAGTGTTTCACAGGCAAAGTGATTCGTCAATGTGTGTGCCATTCCTCGGATCGACATTAAACAGGCGTGTCCTGTCTGCCAGCATTCGTTGGTGGACGTTAAAGATCCCATGGTGTCCTTCGTCAAAAGTAGGCGAGCTATTTCCGGCATCATGAACAATTCCAAGTTCCTGCCCTAATAGACGGGTCAATATACAACCAGAACAGCCGTACCCACAAAAAATTGCAAATTTTTGTTTTATTGCATTTCCTTATATTTTAAGACGTACTTAGGGACATATCAAAAGTTGGACAGAAATAGACCATGGGAAAGTAAAAAAATTTTGACGTGATAAAAATATCACAAAACCATGCACGATTCACGACGTCGAAAACGAACCACGATGCAGATTATTCCATTGTACGTTTCCTCCTAATATATACCTTGCATAAATATCTCGGTTTCAGGGGCGGAGAATGCTCTGATGGCATTCAATGTATATGGCCAATGTAAATTGACTGCATGCTTCTAAAAGATCTCATTTTTGTATTTTCAGAGATAGAAAATGACCTCTTTATATGGTAAAGAGACCTGCCCTTTATGCCATAGGGGATTGGACTGTGAGGAAGCAGTATTAGTTCGTGAGAAAGGAGCAGAAGGCATCAACCGTGCAAGTGCCGAAAGGGGTGTCGACATCAGAATTCCAGCTGGTACCAGTGTTCCCAAATCATGCCGAGCGAATCACATAAACAAAAAGGACATTGCTTTAACCAAGAAGGATCATGTGGAATCAGGTCCATCAGTCAAGAGGAGTGCTCGCATTTCCCTGGGACCATATGACAGTAAAACACATTGCCTTTTCTGCGGCACCGAAGTTAAGGAAGAGGACCCAAAGCGAGGCCATGCAGAAACAGCCAGTTTTGGCGACGTGAAGACTGACGCATTTGTTAAAACTATATCAGTTCATTGCAAAACAAGGAGCGATGAATGGGCCATTGCTGTTCAAGGCCACATTGAATATTTTGAGGGTGATCTCCATGCAGCTGACTGTGTGTACCACAAGTCCTGCAACATTAATTTTCGCACAATGCGAGACATTCCACAACGGTTCAAGCCGACCGAGTCAAACAAGAGACGAAGAATGGGAAGGCCTAAGGACAGTGACCAGAATGAGGCTTTCGATAAGGTGTGCTCTTTTCTTGAAGACAATGATGAGGAACAGTTAACAATTACAGACCTCGTGGCTAGAATGGAACAATACCTGGGCGATAGTGAATCCAATGCATATGGGAACCAATACATGAAGGAACAGCTTAAAGAAACGATATGGTGAATCTATATTCATGGCAGAGGGTAGAGGCTTAAAAGACATTGTGACATTCAGAGAAAAAACGTCCCAGATCCTCCGTGACCACGACAATGCACCACGAGAAGATGATAAAGAAGCACAAAAACGTGCAATTCTTTAGACTGCTGCAAAACGAATAAAAAGTGACATAAAAACAACAGTTGTACCACATGGGGATACATACCCAACTACTGCAGACCTAAGCCTTACTGCTGCATTGGGGTATGTCCCAGCTGGCCTGCGATTCTTGCTGCAGCATCTTTTGGTCGGGAAAGATACATTGAGGCAGTTTGCTGGTATTGGACAAGCAGTGCGTCCAAGGGCTGTAATTGCACCATTGCAGCTTGGTCTTGCAGTGCAAATGCATCACTTGTATGGGTCTCGTTTCTTGATAGATAGTCTATCAACATTTGGCTTTTCCTCATCTTACTCCGAAGTGCAACGGTTTGAAGTAAATGCAGCCTCTTCTCTTGCTCCGGATGTGTTTGGAGGTGACACCGACATTCTTGATACATCCTTGTTATTTGCTGGAGACAATGTGGACCACAACATCATAACGTTGGATGGAAAGGGTACCTTTCATGGGATGGGCATGATAGCAGCTATTACACCAGGGCGGCAATCTAGCCACATCATATGTAGAAAAAAAATGTCTGACAGGAAGCTCGTCGAACTGACGAAGATCAATATAATAGATTACCGCTATGCAGAGCACATCAACCGCAACCTCAAATTTCAGCCCCTCCCTTTGTTATCAATTTGTGATCGCACAATTGACATATTATGGGAGATGTCATTTTGCTTCGAAAAGAGTGCCCCAAATTGGCAAGGTATGATGCACTTTCTGCATGAGGAGTGTGATCACCCAGGGAAAGCCTCAATACAGTTTCTCCCAATGATTGATATGAACCCAGGTGACAAAACCTGCATCTTGTCAACTCTTGATTACCTGAGCAAACTTGCATCAAAACACAACATGCCAGCAATCATCACATTTGACCAACCGCTGTTTTGGAAGGCCTCTGAGATAGTGAATGCTCTTCCTGCTGATAACCCAATCCATAATGCAGTGCTACTGCTTGGGAGCTTCCACACATTAATGAATTTGTTGGGTGCCATTGGAAGTTTGATGGATGAAAGTGGACTGAAAGAGATCCTGGAAACAGTGTATGGTCAAAATGCTGTTGTGCACATGCCGAGTGGGAAGGCGGTGCAACGTGCTTTTCGTGGCCATTTGCTTGTGGATCAGTGTCTTACACGTCAGGTTGTTGGAAAGGTTGTGGACGTTGACCCTGGGTTTCAAGAACAAGTGGCAGAACTGGAGCGACTGTACATTTCCCTGGAGACTGTCGAAAGTGACACTATAGAGTCTGTGTTGCAATCAGAGTGCATTCATTTCATCGACAATAGATTGAATCAGGGAAAGGAATAAACTTGCAAAGGACTCGAAAACCAGTGCGCTTTGGATCAACTACCAGCGTATGCTGGGAATTGCAAGGGCACTTGTGGCAGCTGATCGGACGGGGTCCTGGGAGATGCATCTCCAAGCCATATCAGCTTGCTTGCCGATATTTGCAGCTGCTGGCCATCCCAATTACCTGAAGTCAGCTCGACTCTATCTCGAGAAGATGCTTGCGTTAGAGGATGACAACCCTGAGGTTCATCAGAAGTTCCAATCTGGTTATCATGTAATCCGGCGCAGTGACCAATACTGGGCTGGCCTAGGCTCTGATCTTGTGATAGAACAGACATTAATGCGCTCACTGAAAAGCCAAGGGGGGCTGACTCGAGGAAGTGGGATGTCAGAGCACCAGAGAGCAGTTTGGACTCTGTCTTCAACCATATCGTCCTCCTACAACCTTGCTATGCAAGAACTGACCTCGAGTAGCTACTCAACAAGTGAACAACATAAGGAGTTGACAACATCCAGGGTGAGTCGAGATGAAGCTGATCGTGGCAAAGTTGCCGAAAAACTGGACAGCTTCACACCATTTTCTGATGACAAGTCATTGCGCAATATCATCACAGGGGTTACTGCAAATGAGGATGTTAATGTTCATGACCTATTCAAAGTAGGTAGTGACATTGTCAAGAAGATGGATGATCACTCAGCTTACTCCTATTCACACAAAAGGAGTTCTAAAGTCAAGACGCTTGCATCCAGCAGGGCAGTCAAAGTTGCTGAGGACCGCACAATAGATCCAGCGTTACTATTCCAGAGGTTCTTAGTCGTGTCACAGACGGGAGATCTCCAGATAGGTGAAGTGATGAAATATGAACTCTGCCCATACCCAATGTCTCTTTGTGAGGCGAAAAAAACATCCTGCGCCAGCCAGATAAACCACAGTTGGCAGAGGCAATAAGGAATTATGCTACAACCAAATCTGACAATGCTGTCAACCAGACAGTTCCAGAAACAGATCACTATGTTCTTGACGGGGGATCACTTATTCACCGCTTAAAGTGGACAGAGGGATTCACCTACAGTTCCATCGCAGATGAATATGCCTCATTTACAGTCAGACACTATGGCAAAGCTACTGTTGTGTTTGATGGTTATGAGGCTGGGCCAAGCACAAAGGACTGTTCTCATCAACGTCGGAATAGAAACAAGAATGTCACCAAGGTTAACATTACGGAGTCAACAAAATTTGTTGGGGAAAAAAGGAGGACTTTCTGTCGAACGAGTCAAACAAGCAGGCATTGATACTGTTGATTATAGAGGTGTTGGACAAGGAAGGCGGTGAGGTGATCCAAGCAGAGGGAGATGCTGATGTTGAGATCGCAAAAGTGGCTTCCAGATCTACAACCCTCATTGGAGAAGATACAGATCTCCTTCTCCTCCTGCTCTTCGATATGGTGGAGACAAACTGCATTGAACTCTATTTCCGTTCTGACAAAGCAAAATCAAATGTCTACAATATCAAAGTCCTTCAGCAGATACTTGGAAATGCAGCCTGCAGAGATATATTGTTCCTTCATGCATTAACTGGCTGTGACGCAACGTCTCGTGTCTTTGGGATTGGAAAGAAGTCAGGGTTTCAAAAAATCATCAAGAAAGAAAAGGAACTGATAGACAGCTCAAAGGTGTTCTGTAAACCACAGCAGAGTCAGGATGTTATTGAAACTGCACGCTGCAGAGCAATGGTGGCATTGTTTAAAGCAAATCAGAACGACTCATTGGCATCGATCAGATACAACATTCTCTGCAAAAAGGTTGCAAGGGCGAAGGCATTTGTCACTCCTGAAAGACTGCCCCCGACATCCGCTGCCTGCAAGTTTCATTCTCTGCGGACCTATTACCAGGTAATGGAATGGATGGGCCTTTGTTGTGGAATGGAGCCAACGGAGTGGGGATGGAAGGTAGAAGGAGGAGAACTGGTTCCAGTGATGACAGACAAAAGCCCTGCTCCAGACAGACATACTACTTCAGATGATTCACTGCAACTGTTCAGGGGGGTGAAAAACACTAATGTGTTCACGTAGGAAGCATGGATTAGAATGCACCAGTGCATGTGGACATTGCCAGGACAGCAACTGTGACAATATAAGTGTTGAACCAGAGATAGAGGAGGAGGAGGAGGAGGAGGAGGAGGAGGACGATGAAACTGGAATCTAAGACTAGAAGGCATATGGTACTTACACATGTGTCAAAATTGTCCAATTTTTTTATATGTTGCTTTCCATGTCATAGACTGGCAGAAACAATCAAAGAACATATATTTGTGCAAATATTTACTTTAAATGGCGAATGGTCTCAGGATTAGCACTGCATAAACTACCAGCAACGATCATAATACAAATATTGGTGCAAAATTAACTTTCAATTGTTAGTGGTCTGATGATTATCAGTCAATTTTTTGACGTTTTATCTGCCGGCAGCCATCTTGTTTTCTGACGTCACTGAGGGACTTTCCCATGCGTCACAATTGTCCAACTTTTAATATGTTGTCTTCCACGTCATAAACTACTAGAAATAAGCATAAAACAAAAATTTGCAATTTTTTGGGGGTCAGGCAGTATATTGACCCGTCTGTTACCAGCAGAGGGCATTGCACCTGCGGCACCACCTCGCCCTCAACTGATGACAAGGTCCACATCCTTGTGCTGCATATGGACACATATGAAGAGGGGGAAACATAGACCACTCTCACTGATTCTAGAACCATCTGTTACAATAGGTCCGGGGTTCTTTCAGTTGGACGTGTCACTTCTACTCTATAACATGCGGCAATGAAAACCCACGTCCATTAGCTTATGCTGCTTTACATTCAAATTGCTCTGTTTGACTCGGCGCTTCCAATAACTCACAATGATGAATGATTGTCATACATCTACAGAATTTAACCCAAATGGAATGATAAGATCCAGCGAGCACCTAAAAACACGATTATGCTGCTCGACTCAATTGAGATGGTGCTCAAGCTCTTATGGATGGATGATGGCGACTGAAAGACTTTGAAACAGGCATAGCCACGATGGAGGCAGAAGCCACATTTACTTCCTGTTAAATGTTAAAGCCAGATTTGTTGAATCACTTGCAGTTTTTATGTAAATATACAAAATTGAGGCTAGAGGATCAGCAAGTTAACCAAGGGTGTAAAAAGGCAAGGCATTGTAGGTGAAGCTACAGTTTGCATCGAGAGAGAGAGGTGGAGATAGAGACACAGTAACACGCAGTGAAGAGGGTTGTGAGGTTGGGTTAATGGTGGGAGAAAAGACGGTTTAAAAACGTCCCATAGAATTGTAGATTACAGCCGCATGGAATATGCTCAACGAAATCGGTGAATTGACCATCATCATGTCTACGCTGTGTGCGAAGGTCTATCCATCGCCATCTTCTGTAAGAGCTTGATGTCTATCTAATCGGTATCATTGTTTTTTTTCAGGTAAGCCTATCTTTTTTTTTATCATAACCTGCCACTGATCCTTTAGGGGTGATGTGGCTGGGGTGGAGGGATTGCAGTGTGGGGGATGGAGGGATGCATTGTAGCTCAGTGGCTGTCAGGTATCTATGTGTATGGTTGTTATTACCTCCACCACAGAAAGTGAAGGAGGTTATGTTTTTACCCCTTTCTGTCTGTCTGTTTGTGTACAGGATGTCCCAAAAAGTTGTGGACGGATCCGGATGAAACTTGGTGGACAGGTTGGGTTGTGTCGCAAGGACGAATAGATTCGATTTTGGTGAAGTTCTGAATCCGGATCCAGATATGATAATTATTTAATTTTTAAGTGATTTCACCATTGAGAGATAGGGACAAAAACGATGTAGTACAGTATAGCACGATATTTCACAAATGTATTGGGCCCGATATGTTCTCATGGATCAGGCATTACGTGGCGGAGGTACGCGCTCTACCGAGTGATCTTCGAGTTCATGTTTAAACTTCTCAGTTTTGATCGATGAAGCAACCTACCCACAGGAGGTCCACAAATATTGACTTAATGCTCCAACACAACCTAAACTTTATAAATGATATATATATATTTTAATTATATATGTTTTTATAATATTTTAAGAAATAAAATAATAAATTATTGAAAAATTTCATTTTAAAATATTTTTTAAAATAATATATTTTAACATATGCAATGTCAAGGCTCGTAGAAGAGTTAACACACAGAACCTATAACAAGGGGAGAAGGAGACAAGAGGATGGGAGAGGGAAGCACAAAACGGTGGGGAATAGACACCTGAGAAGATCTGTGGAAGGGCGAGGGATGGGGCGGGGTACACGGGATAAACAAGATGGACACTACAGGGACTTTCAGGATGGAAAGCAGGGAATTTGACGGTGGTGGGTTTGGGGTGGATTAACGGGGGTAGAAAAGATCATGGTTTTCGATGGGAGAAGATAAGAGATGGTGATGAACTGCTGTTTTGAAGACCTGGAGGGAAGAGTGGGATTAAAGAGAGTGTGGGAGTTTGTTCCAGAGGCAGGGAAAAAAACACGAGGAATGAAAGAATGAAGGTGAGCAGTGACTCTTGATTTTGGTAGTTCAACCAGGAGGAGGTTGGTGGCAGACCTTGAGCGTCCTGCGGAAATATGGGCGGACAGATAGCACACAGAGCAGGAGGGGTGAGGGCAGCGAGGAGAGGGTGGAAGACAGAAAGACCACCAACCTGCCTGTGGTGAGAGAGTGAGAGACACAAAGACTCAGCCTCATCGTGGGAGATGCCAATGATCTTAAAAGCCTTGGTTTCCACGGCGTGAAGCCGAGAAAGGTGAGAGGTGGGAGTACCAGCCCACAAGGGAGAGCACTACTCCATCAGACTGCGGACGAAGGCTTTGTATGTGGTCAGGAGCTCAGCTGTGCCGAGGAAGGACTTTGCACGATGTAGGATACCCAATCGGTGACTGGCTTTGGAGGCCAGCTTGGAGATATGGCTTTCCCAGGAAAGATCATGACAGATAGTGAGACTCAAAAGTTTTAATTAAAGGACTTCTTCAAGGGGATTGTTGAGAAAGTAGATGGAGGTGGGGGAGGCGGAGGGGGTTCCAGACGGTCCTTTCGGAGAGACAACGTGAGAGTGTGAGATTTGTCAGGGTTGAAAGACATATTCCGCATGTTGGACCAGTTGTGATTCTATCTAGATCTACAGAGAATGAAGAAGCTGCTGCTTGCCGATCTGAGGGATGATAGATGGTACGGCAGAGGGTGGAGTCATCAGCAAAGGGATAAGGAGGATTTTCCAGAGAGTCCGAGAGATCATTGATGAAAACCAGAAAAAGAACAGGGCCCAGAACGCTACCTTGAGGAACTCCAGCCTGGGCAGGAAGAGGGGATGAAAGAACTCCATTTAGGGCCACACTCTCTGCGAGCCATGAGTGGAGATGGCCTTGGATACCTTAGGAAGAGAGTTTGGTGAGCAAGGCAGGGTGCCAGACCGTGTCAAAAGCACGTGATACGGCTTGGATTTCATGTCCGGCATTAAGGACCTCCATCCATTGTTGGGAGAGCAGAAGCAGCATGTCCAGGGTAGAGTGACCCGGTCTGAAACCAAATTGATGATCGGAAATCAAGCCATTGGAGAAGAGGAAGGATTTAATGTGTGAAGCGATGATGGATTCCATAACCTTGCTGATGATTGGGAGAATGCCGATTGGTCTGTAGTTGCAGGGATCTGTTTTTGCACCTTTTTTATGTAGAGTCGTAATGTTTGCTGATTTCCAAGCAGATGGCAGATGACCTTGAACAAATGAGAGGGTGAATAGAACAGAGCAAGAGCAGTGGAGCAGGTTTTTAGGACACGCGGGCTGATGCCGTCTGGACTGTTTCCAGCATCTGAGTCGAGGTTTGACAGCAAACTCTCCACCTTGTCGGGAGAAAAGGATACAGAGTGCAGGGACAGCTGGGTGCGACTGGGTGAGGTGGGTGGAGAAGGCGATGGGTTTGGGACACAAGGTTCGGAAGCAAACACATGTTGCGTTGTACTTTCTAAAATCTTTTCCAAACTACTTTTGCCTGACGTCCTGTCTGATTAATTTCAACATTAAATTTTGTTGAATACGGTTGTTTTATGTCGTGACTTCTTGGAGTTTCCGAGAGGAGCCCAATGTACCCTAAAGTACATAGCAAATGAACGTGTGGCTGGGTTGGAATATGCTATTACAGTAGTTGTAAGTGATACCAAGAACAGAAAAAAAAAAAACAACAAAGCTAAATAATTAATTCTCACGAATCCTAATTTACACCAATTGTCATGGTCCCCTGAAGTTGGTCCACCGATTTGGATTGGCAAGAGTCGGCTGCAGTTTTTTTTATTTATTTTCGCCCCTCATGATGTTGTTTTTTTTTTTTTTTGCTTTGGCCGTGGCTTTTGATTAATTGGTTTTCTTGTTACCACCGCCACTGAAGGGAGACGGGGGTTATGTTTTTACCCCTGCCTTTCTGTCTGTGAGCACGATATTTCAAAAAGTTGTGGACGAGTTGTGACAAAACTAGGTTGGATGAGTTGGGTAGGTGACGAGAACAAGTCAATTAGCTTTTGGTTAAGGTCCGGATACAGATCCAGCCTATTGGTGGGATAGAAAATATAAACTGTTCAGCCAGGTGGAGGTATGTGCTCTACCGAGGAGTGCTGTTCTCGTAGTATATTGATTTAAGGGTCATGGAGGAGGTTGCCTGTACGTCATTGACGTGCGGGACAAGGCCAGTGGTAGACATGCGTAATTCTAAAATTTATTGCAAGAACATAATCAGTAGACACTGACGTATGGTGCATGAGATTTAATCATGGGTTTCCCTATATCACGAGTCATCGGTTCAGTTGGGAATGTGAAACAACACGAGGAGACTTGAAGTGTCAAGGTTATAACGTAGGGAGCATGCGCGTGCAGTGCTCAGCAGATTGATCGGAGTCTCGTGAAATGCCAGGCATGACCGTTTCCCTGTGGATCGCAATGCTTGCATGATTGAAGACCCTGGCTATAATGAGTTGGGATTTATTTTTGGGATTGCTATGAATACCCATTACCCTACTACGGCGTTTATGGCCTTTTGTCTACAAACACAGAAGCGGCACAGGGAGGAGGACCCAGGTATGATGAGTGAATTATACACTGCTGATGATTGACGGATCATCGGATTGCCCCCCAAAGATAGGTTTGATCAAGAATGTGATAAAACGATGAGAGCACAAGTCTGATATTCCAGAGGTCATGGGCGAGAATTCTGCGCTCAGGTCAGTTGTGTATTTTTTTGGGATAAGGAAAAAAAAAGTTTTAATTTAATTTACTACATTGATCAAGGGCTTGTTGTGGAGTGTGTACGTAAATCAGATGGAGCACAAATAATGCACAAGGAGGTATCGGTGCATTTGTATGTGAATTACAAGGACACATTAATGTACAATGGAGAAACGCATCGATACGGTATATTGGATTGAAACGAGGATTCCATCCATCATGAGCAATTGGTTCAGGTGAGACTGCTAAACGGGCCAACCCTCGCAGGTATACTTTCAATCTATATGTATATATATATATACTTACACTCATTTGGTAGGTGTATTTTAGGGAAAATGATTACAGTGGATTATAATATACACAAACGTAAGTAAAATGTGTCTGGATGTCGCAAGCCAAATGACTGGAAAGATACGATGCAAGTCAGATGTGGCCACACTGTTTGGAGGATAGCATGATTGATCAGCCAATTACAGACACCAATGCACATGGACCAGAGAAGTTACCATACCTTATTGTCAGGTTATTCAGACCTGCCTGGAGAGTGGGTCTGCCTGGAAAAATGCCCACCGTGGGTGTTGGCATCGTTGCTACGTCAAGACCAGAGCATGCCATCGTCTGATTGACTGACGACCGGTGATAAGTGAGGTGTACCTTACCAGTTAATCTGTGATGAGGTGAGGCAAAGTGGGTAGGCTCTACCTCGTTACGGGAGACATAAAAATGTTGAGGAACAAAGGGAGCAGAAGAGTCAGTGAGGAGCTTTGGAAATGGGAGGCAAAGAGAGCCGTGCAGAGTTGGGCAGAGACCTGAATGTAGTCAGACTGCTAAGCGAAGTCATTGGCATGACATCAACACTTTGGTGTGTGTCAATGAGCCAAGAGAAGGTGGTTTCATGGCTGCATGGTCACCTGGAGCTGCAGCTACGGTGTTGAATGAGGCCTAGGATGAGTTTGGATGATCAACATTCATACCGTGCACTGCCTGGCATACGCGGAGATATACATAATTGTGGCTCCAGCAACAATTTGGGAACTTTCTGTACTTCAAGTCGCAGACACCACGCCCCAAACTGGTCACGAAGCCCTGTATTGTGACCGAGAGCCATCATCTCCCACTGCTTCCAGTCTCTGCTAAAATTGTCGTGTAATCCCGCGGTTCCATACTCCATCAATTTAACGAGGTCTTTCTTCCTGTCGCATCCGCTCATCACTTGTGCTCATTTCCTTCTCTCATTTCTCTTTGTGTTTGCGACTGCACACTTCTACGACTTCAGTTGCTTCGCTGGGTTGCTGACCTTCTCTGAGTGCGTGTCCTATTGCAGTGGAATAATTTATGAGAATTTGCTGTATCTCACCAATTACTGTGTATGAGGATAACCTGGTCTGAAGAAATGGCTCGTGTGATCATTTTCAGTGCTAATTGTTAATTCAGCATATTTTTGATATAGAATGAAGACTTAAGCTCGCTGTTGAAGAATGGCGTCGATCTGCGTCGGCAGACAGGTAGAGCAAGGGATGAAATCGGCAGGATGTTGATTGAAATTTGCTTACCGCCGTCAGAAGCAAAGACAACGAGTTGATGCGTCATGCGTGAAACCTTTGTAAGAGCAAAAAGGTGATAATGCCTGAAACGCCAGCTTGTCCTTGCTTCCCACTGTGGTTGGCGCACATCAATCAATATCCTGTTGATTTCATCCATTATTATTATCATTGAAATGACTGGTATTGCAGCAGGAGTGTAGTTTCATGGGTAACTGAATATTTGGCCATCTTTATTTCAAGCATCAAGAACAATCTGGGATGCTTAATGCCCCCCCCTTTCCCCTCCCCCCACTTCCTGGTCGACCTGACTATTCAGGTGTGCCAAATTGATTGAAACCTTACCCTTACCCTCATTCACCACAACTCTTGATGAGAGAATGTCGTGGAAAATGGCACAAACGTTTGGAATTTGTTCCTTTGCAGGGCACAGGGGATTCAGCCGGGATCCAACAGCCGTATCTACATCACTTCGATACCGATCGGCCAGTGTGGACCGTTGTGGTGACAACCGCAGTGACTCCTACGGACGAAACGCCGTCGACCCTCGCAACCTCTCTCACCTGCCCTCCGTGCCCAGACATTCACACCAGTCGCAGCAGGTTAATTTAGTTGTCAGTCCTCACTCTGTGGATGCCAACATCAAGTACATGATAACTAGTTCCACAGCACATGACGCGTGTCAATTTATGTGATTATATTGTTTTATTTCTGATGGTAAAATGCAAGGGTGTGTTGAAAAGCAATGCCATGTGTTCTTTGTCGCCAAAACAGGTACAGATATTCGAATGAAACAAAGACGAGAAGGGCACTCGGTGGAGCGCATACCCCCGCCGTGCAAAGACTGATCCACGAGAACATATCGGGCCCATGATATTTATCAAATACCGTGCTGTACAGTACTCTATCCTTTTTGGCCCGATCGCTCAATGGTGAAGAATCACTTAAAAAAAATTAAATAACTCTCGTATGCTGATCCGGATTCGGATCTTCACCAAAATCAAATCGTCTTCCTTGTCAAACACCCAACATGTTCACCAACTTTCATCCGAATCCGTTTACAACCTTTTGATATATCCTACAGACAGACAGACGGACGGACGGACGGACGTGAAACATCACCTCCTTCACCTTCGGTGGTGGAGGTAATTGTCGATCTTTATTCTACCACGGTGCGTATTCATTACCTCTGCCACCGAAGGTGAAGGAGGTGATGTTTTCACCCCCTTTCTCTCTGTTTGACTGTGTACAGGATATGTGAAAAAGTTGTGGATGCCTCTGGATGAAATTTTGTGGACAGGTTGGGTGCGTGACAAGGACAAACTGATTTGATTTTGGTGAAGATCCGAATCCGGATCTGGATGCGAGAGTTATTTCATTTTTCAAGTGATTATTCACCATTGAGAGATCGGGCCAAAACAATACATATCCTGATCTTTTTTAAATGTATTGATCGTGGATCAGACGTAACGTGGCGGAGGTATGCGCTCTACCGAGTGCCCTTCTCGTTTCATCACGTCATCACCATTGTGGTCCACATGTAGCTCCCGACATTCAAGTAGTTTTCCGATGACATCCCGATAGAACTGCGTGTCCTCCTGATTTAACCAACACTTCACATCAGGCTTGATATCATCGTCGGAAGAAAAACGTTCTCAATGAAGATGTTCCTTAAGTTTGGGGAATATATTAAAATCTGACTGAGCCAAATCTGGGCTGCTGATCCTTTCAGGCGGTGCTCCGTTGACTGTCTCTTTCTATCAGGATCATAATGGTGCATCTCTCGTCATCCCATCTCCAGTGCTTCATGCTTCACAGCAATCACAATGTCATGCTGCCCCCTGCCATCTTGACTAACTTGGCACTGAGATATCGAGTGTCAGAATCACGAAACCTCACACCCAATGGCGGGAAGAACTAATGTGTGGACCGCGTTTTTGTTTCATTCAAATATCTTTACCCCTTTTGGAGAAGAATAGGAGGCATTACTTTTCAACACACACTCATAATATCCATATACATTTAAACAACGCTGTGACGATACATAATACATATGCATTAAAAAATGAGCCCCACGTTCTCATCACGTACCACTTTTATATCACGTACCACTTTATTTTACTTTATTTTTAACAATTATTGAGCTTGCTGGCTGGAGATGAATGATGATAGCTTCAGCACTGGGTCCTGAACTGGGGCATCTGATGAGCAGCGAAGGAGCAGAGAAGATGCGTCCGACCCGGCTCGATCGGCCTGAAGAGCACTGCCTATCCTTCCATATCGATTCCTTTTCCTTTTTCTTCCAAATTATCTCGATTTTGTTTTCTCTCACTTATTTGATGTTTATTCGTAAAACCTCTTCTTCTGGTTTTTTTTTTTTCTTTCCTTTCATCTTGGTAAAGATGCTTTCCTGTATCTTTTTATTCTTCTTTGTCGATGCTTCTTGCTCTCTTTTAGTACGAGTTCCCTTGCGAGGAATTCCAAGGCAGGAGGAGGCCATGAGGCCTATAAAGCCTGTGCAATGGTTGCCAAACCCATGGTTGTTTGTCCATGCTTTATCCTTTTTAAATGATGAGCATCAAGCAAGGAAGTAGTACTTACCATTTTCAAAGTGTCTGGTTCGAACCGCTAACTTCCCAGACTCAGAGCGGATGCTCTAACCACCTCACCGCCGAGTCTGGTTTTCTCATTTTTCATCACATTGTTTTTGCGGTCTTCTTAGTTCCTCTCCCTCTTATTCTTTTTAACCTATATCTTTACCGACTCTCGAGAAAATCCTCTTTATCTCTTTGCTGATGACTCCACCCTCTGCCGTACCATCTGTCATCGCTCAGACCGGCATACAGCAGCTTCTTCACTCACTGCAGATCTTGATAAAATCACAAACTGGTCCAACACGTGGAACATGTCTTTCAATCCGGACAAATCTCACACTCTCACGATGCCTCTCCGAAAGGACCGTTTGAACCCCCCCTCCCCCATCCACTTTCTCAACAATCCTTTGGAAGAAGTCCTTTTTTTCAAGCGTCTGAGTCTCACTATCTGCCATGATCTTTCCTGGGAAAGCCACATTTCGAACCTGGCCTCCAAAGCCAGTCGCCGACTGGGAATCCTCCGTTGTGCAAAGTCCTTCCTCGGCCCACCTGAGCTCCTGACAAAGCTTTTGTCCGCAGCCTGATGGAGTACTGCTCTTCCCTCTGGGCTGGTGCTCTAGCCTCCCACCTTTCTCGGCTTTACGCTGTAGAAACCAAGGCATTTCGGATCATCGGCATCTCCCACGATGAGGCTGAGTCTTTGGGCCTCTCACTCTCACCGCAGGCAGGTCGGTTGTCTTTTTTGTCTTCTCCCGTCTCCTCTCCGGTCTCCCCCTCCTGCTCTGTCTGCAATTTGTCCCCACCATATTTCCGCAGGGCGCTCAAGGTCTGCCAACAACCCCCTTCTGGTAAAACTACCAAAATCACGAATCACTGCTCACCTTCACTCTTTCATTCCTCTTTTTCCCGCCTTTGGAATAAACTCCCTCACTCTGTTCAATCCCATTCTTCCCTCCAGGCTTTCAAAACAGCTGTTCACCACCACCTCTTATCATCCCCCATCCAAATCCTCGATCTTTTCTACCCCCGTTAATCCACCCCAAACCCATCTCCTTCAAATTCCCTGCTTTCCTTCCTGAAAGTCCCTGTAATGTCCATCTTGTGATGTCCCCATGTTCCCCGCCCCATCCCTCTCCCTTCCACAGATCTCCTAATGTGTCTGTTCCCCACTGTTTTGTCCTTGCCACTCCCACCCCTCTTGTCTCATGCCCCGTCCTCGCTGTGCGTTGTGTGTTCGCTCTCACATGAGCGTCGACAATGTGTACAAAAAAAAAAAATCTACTCTGCATTTTCATTTGTTCAAATTATTAATTTTTTTGTTTTTGGTGTTTTAAGTTTGTTTGTGAAATGTAATTGTTGCTTATAATTCTTCTTTTTGTTTTCCTTCTCTTGTATTGTACCTCATTTCCTCTGCCACCGAAGGTGAAAGAGGTGACGTTTTTACCCCTTTCTGTTGGGTAGTCGATCAAGTCGGAAAAAAAAAATCTCAAATTTTTTTTTTTGAGATTTCTTTTTCTACCCTTATTATCAGTATTTCCGTCGATATGTTTGTCTGTCTGTCTGTTTGTTGGGTAGTCGATCTAGTCGAAAATTTTTTTTTGTTGAAATTCGTTCTACCCTTATTATGACTTTTTCCATCGATATGTCTGTCTGTCCCTCTGTTCGATCCAGTGCTCCGTTAATACAATGGCGATTTTGATGAAACTTGGTTGGTAGGTTCATACCATGACCTAGTTGTGTGCAAATGAGAACCGTTGCTATTGACACCACCGTTGCCAAGCAACGGGACTTTTAAATTTTTGAAAAATCATAAAAAAATTATTTTTTCAAAAATCGGGCCACGAGCGACTGTGGGCAGTACATTCAGCCATATTGTCAAAAATTTCCAGCCGGATCCTATGAAAACTGTCGGAGAAGATAGACTTTGAATGAACCCCTGGTCGAAATAAATAAAAAAAACGAAGTTCGTTATATCTCAGAGACGATGAGTCAGATATACATGAAACTGGTATAGTAGGTTCATGGTATGTCCTTGTTATGTGTGAGAAAGAACCGTTGCTATGGACCCCTCCTTTGCCTAGCAACGGCCGAAAAACCTCTAAATGTGGGGGTATTTAAATGAAAAAACAATCTGCAGCATTAACCCTTGAAGCTAGAATCATGAATTTTCTTGTGCTTAATCCTCAGGTCATTCCCCATCGAACGGGCTCGCGTCAGGTTCTATTGGGTTGTTGACTACCCATGTCCGCCTACCGGCTTGTCTCTCTGATTGTCCGTCTGTGTGCAGGATATCTCAAAAAGTTGTGGACGGATCCGGATGAAATTTTGTGGACAGGTTCGGTGTGTGACAAGGACAAACTGATTAGATTTTGGTGAAGATCTGAAACCGGATCTGCCTTCCGGAATGTTTTGAAGTGATTCTTTATCAATGATAGTGCTAAACCGATATATAGCATGATGTCTCAAAAAGTTGTGGACGGATTTGGATGAAACTTGTTGGACAGGTTTGGTGTGTTGCAAGGACGAAGTGATTCGATTTTGGTGAAGATCCGAATCCGAGTCTGGATATGAGGCTTATTTAATTTATTAAGTGATTCTTCACCATTGAGAGATAGGGCCAAAAATGATATATAGCACGATATTTAAAACGTGTTGGGTCTGCTATGTTCTCGTGGATCAGGCATTACATGGCGGAGCTATGCGCTTTACCAAGTGCCCTTCTAGTTTTACTTCTAATTTTATTTTGTTTCCTTTAATTGTAGTTATGTTTCTCCTCCTCCTCCTCCTTTCTTCTTCTTCTTTTACAGCCAACTCTACTCTGGATGACTCCAATATAAGTCCTGCTTTTTCTAAATCTCGCATCCACATGTCTGTCATCAAATTTTCCACTCACAAGGTTTGACGAACCCTGCTCTCCCTTGTCACCAACAAAACTAATGGTACAGATGGCATTCCTGCTGTTATTCTTAAATGTCCCACTCCCGAACTTGCTCCAATTTTCTCCAAGCACACCTCCGTCTGCCCTGTCCTGAAAACCTCAGCTCATCTTCTGGTTTTCCAGCTTACTCTCCAGGCGATCTATCTGTACCTGTCGTGATGCTGCCCTCTCTTACCCCCAGCATATTAATTCTAGGGTCCCTCAAGTTCTGTTATCTCACCCTTCCTATTTTTTATTTTCATCAATGATCTCTATATATATATATATATATATATATATATATATATATATATATATATATATATATATATATATATATATATATATATATATATATATATATATATATATATATATATATATATATACATACTACCAATTATGTCCATTCCTCTGATGATGACTCCACTCTCCACTTCTCCACCAGTTATATATTCCAGTTGACCTCCTCCCAGTCCCTTGTTGCCGATCACATCTCAACTGTTGCCTCCATCAGTCAGGATCTCAATCTCATCATCTAATGGGGCACTTACAAACCTTGTCTCAAAAATCATTCAAAGACCCAAACCTTCCTTACATCCAGCAAGATCAACACAGCCACCCCTCCTCTTCTCATGCCCAGCTCTCAATCACAGCAGTCCTCTTAATATGCTCATTGTCAACATTTCCAGCGATCTCTCCTGGCCGCCTCACATCCTCAATATTTCCAAGTGTGCCTCCAATAAACTTGGTTTCCTCTTCAGAGCTCACAAATCCTTCAAATGGCATGAGCTTCTCACCCTCTCCAAATCCCAAGTCAGACCAGTGATGCAATACTGCTCCCATGTCTGGGGCGGCGTTCTTCCATGTCATCGGCATTCTGGATCGTGTCCACAAAGTCAAGGCTGTCCAACTGATTTACGATTGTACTTTGTCGAGCCATCTTCAACCTTTGGCCAAATGATCGGGCAGTCTCTTCCCTGTGCCTCTTCTCCTGCTACTTCCACAGACAGTGCTCTGTCAAACCGTCTGTTTCTGTCTCTCCTCTTCACTCCGTTCATAACACCCAGGTAGCTTATACTCGTCAGTTTTTCTGTGTTACCCTCTCCTCTTCCTCCTCCTCAATAGCAATCACCATGCCTCCTCCTCGTCCCCCACACTGCTTCTCTTTGGAACAGCCTTCCCAGCAGGGTGTTTCCAACTTCTATCAATTTGAGACAATTGAAGTCACAAATTGATCGTCTCGAGTGTAGACTCTCAATCTCATTTACCTGTTACATTTTCCCATTTCGAATTGATCGTCTTTGCTTTTTCACACACGGCACCTTCTTGGTGTTGGACTCAACCCTCTCCCTGTGAAGTTGATTTTTTTTTTTTTTTTAAATAACATTTAATTTTACGTCTTATTTTTATTCGGCTTTCACTACTTGTTCCCTTTAAAATGTTTTTCATCTCAATTTTCTTGTAATTTTTCTTCGGCTTGATCCATCTTACTGTAGTTCTTAGTGCTGATTGTTTTTGTAAATAAATTTATCTGTAAAATGTACATTATTTATCCACTTTTATTGAGTGAACTTTTTTTCTTGCACTTTTTGATATCATTGTTTGCTCACATTTCAAAATTATACTTTCTTTGATGTTTCTCGTTCCGTTGTTTTGGTTTTTTTTTACTTTCCAGATAATGATGCCCCAGAAGCAGGAAGCAGACATGTCAATGTGGCCGAACATCAGCTCAGGCCATGTTGTGGAGAATGTGGAACGAAGTATTTCGAGCCCCGATGGTGGCTTTCGCTCCATCATAGGAATCACATCACCGAACACTCCAGCCTTTCCTCTCTCATCGCTAACACCATATTCAAGCCCAAGTGAGTTATATCCATCAGATGTTTTTTTTTTTTGTTTAAATACAGCAACAGTGAGTGCAACCCTCTTTATGACACCAGAATCATGTTGTGGGCTCAAATGTCCATTAAAGGGTGTTCTGTCATGCGTTCAACTGGTCCATCTTGGGAAGAAACAAAATGTCTCTGGGGTATCTGTGTGTGCATATGGTCACAACGTCAAAGGTTTCAATTGATGGATGTTTGTGGACAACAATCCAGTGGCAGGAATTATCTTTTGGGAAACTGACAATAACATTCACTAACACCACCGTCACCATGACTGCTACCCTCACCACCACTACCACCGCAATCATTATTCCTTTAATAACTTTCACTAGCATCACCACGATTACTCCTATCTTCACATGCACCACCACCATTACTCCTACAACTACAGAGTTCAAAGAACACCTTATCCCACACAGTAATAAAAAAAACATACATGGGCGGGGCCTGTGAACAACAAATTTGATTGGTCGAGATGATGTAAAATGCCATATATTTTGTCCAAGTACTTGCTGAACGAAAGGTTTTTGAAAGCGCCAAGAAGGCGATTTGTGTTCTGCATTGTTCAAGTATAGAATTCATTTGAAATAAAGTAAGGATTTTAGAGGTCGTAGAAAAAAAGATAAAAAATCCGAATTTTACCGCCATTGATGCAGCGTCTTTTACACCACCTTATTTAACACGTTACATGAGTTACTTGTGCCTGTTTGTGTCATATATGACGTCCTTAAAACAGCAAGATTCCTGTTTGGAATGATTTTTTTATATTGTTTCACTGCCAGACAGGCAGACAGTAAAAATATTATGTCATTCCTCTCCGCGGATGTGCAATTGGGACGGATTCAGAGCCAAAATACTGCAAAACTACATGTTCGTTTTCCGATTCATGTTCAAAATAAAACATTCAATTGAAATTTGGATGTTCCTCGATCATAAACTGGCGTTTGTAGAGACAGGCAGATGAGCAGACAAAGCAAAGCAAAGCAAATTGCTTTACCCCACTTTTCACTTTATGTGCATGGGGTAAAACGTTTCATTCACACCACCACCACCATTCCTGCTATTCTCATCAACACCATCACCATTGCTCTAACCTCAAGTTTTACTACTTTTTCACATTTCTCTTTATCAGCCCCCTATGGACTCGGTCCGAAACGGGGGCCGAGGGGTTTGGTCTCAATTTTTGTGTCCGTGTGTGCGTGCGTGCAGGCATGTGTGCGTCCGCAACCATATCTCAGATATGTGTCGATCGATTTTATTCATACTTGGCACAAAGACAACATATGATGGTATACATATGCACGTCATGTTGTTTCGCGATGCGGTCAAAGATGGCTGACTGGCGGCCATTCTAGTTCTAAAAGAAAACCCTGTGTTGAATACTTCCTCAACCGTTTCTCAGACATGCATTTACCGATCTTTTTCAAACTTGGCACAGAGATAATGAATGATGGCTTACATAGGCACCTCATTCATTTTCGACAAGAAGGCCTACTGTCAGCCATTTTGGTTGTCAAACACCCGGTATCGAACACGTCTTCAACCATTCCTCGGACATGCATTTACCGATGTTGTTCAAACTTGGCGCACAGATAAAATATGATGGCTTTCATATGCTTGTCATTTCTTTTTGAGATCAGATCCAAGATGGCTGACTGGCAGCCATTTTGTTACTTAAATGTGTCCAACCATTTCTCAGACATGCATGGTCCGATTTCGTTCAAACTTGGCACAAGCGCAGTACGTGATGACATACACATGCTCTTCACTTTATTTTGTGATCTGATCAAAGATGGCCGACTGGTGGACTGACAGCCATTTTAGTTGTACATAAATATGGGCTCGCCCTTTAACTCCGTACAGCAAAATTACTAAAACAACGGGGGCTATGACATTTTATGTCTATTTTACTTGTTCATTCTAACTCTTGCTTCTTCATTATTTCTCTCTTTCTTTATCTGTCCGTCTAAGGAGAAGTGAAATCTTGCAGAAAGTTTTCTGTTAGGCTCACTTCGCTGCGCCTGGGTGGGTTTGAGGTTGAAGGAGTCACGACTGAAACCCAAATCCTATCCAGGTTCCTTCTGATGACTCCAATGCAGTATTTAGTCTTCTGTTTGATTTCACCAACACTACCACCATTCTTGCAATCCTCACCATCACCACCACCACCACTACCACCATTAATCTTACTATAAGTTTTGCTCAGACCACCACCATTAGTCCAACTATAAGTGTCTCCATTATTTTCACAAACTTATGCAGTGGAATATAAATTTTTATTGATCTATTTTTATCCATCATTTAGATGAGCTGTGAAGTTATATTTTAATATTTGTTTTATTGATTTATTTTTATCCATCATTTATATGAGCTGTGAAGTTATATTTTAATATTTGTTTATCTGATCAATGGAATTGGGGAGTAGATCAATGGGATTACACCAGATTTTAATATTTATTTGATAAATGGGATAACATTCAATGTTTGTATTTGTTGATTTGATGAATTAGATTAAATTAAATTGACATGTTTATCAATTTTGAGATGAGATTTGTTTGAATAAAACAGATTTGAATGTTTATTGATTTGGATACATGAGATTACATCAGTTTTTAATATTTATTTCATTCGATAAAATATGATCACATAACCATATTTTCCTGTTTATAAACCGCAGCCATGTTTTTCACCCTCAAAATAAATGAATTTATTGATCATTTTATTTTCTGATCTCGATCCAAATAGGTTTGTGCATTAACTTTGTACGGAACAAAATGATGGAGGTATCAACATGCTTACTCCCATGTCCACTTAATTTCGTCTAACAGTCTTATTATCTTGCCAAAACGAAGTTTTTGCAAGATCTGTTACTTGGTAAGTTTTTTTTTTTGTTTGTCTGTAATCATTGTATTTTTCACCTTTATATCACTCTGTAGAGCACGATTCTCATCAGAAACTCTTGTGGGTACACATATCGTAGTATTATTACAATACCCTTCAGCACACATAAAGGTCAAGGTCAAAGGTCAAGGTCACTTTGCGGTAAATCATGGAGGTCGACGAAACCCTTATTTTTTGAGTAATTTTAATCGAATCATCTCCAAACTTTATGGGAATGTAGTATTTGGTCTGACGCTCAGCTGATTAGTTTTTGGTGGTGATCGGCCTTGACCTTCATGGTTGGTGCCTGAGGTCAAACATATTTGACCCCAAGGTCAAATTTTCAAGTTTTAGGAACCATATCGTGTAGTACCTCAAATTGAACACCTCGATGAGTGCTTTTCTAGATATGTCAACTTGAGACATTATGACGTCATTTGGTGACATGAGGTAAACGCATATTTTTCATGGTTACTCTGTAGAACGATTCTCATCGGAATCTCTCGTAGGCAGATATTCCTCAAGGAGTCGCTCCTGGTGGATAGCAGCTCTGTTCACCTCAGTGTGACCTTAAAGAAGTCACACGTGGTCACCTTTTGGCAAGACACGGTTTATTCTCATTTTGAGAGAGAGAGAGAGAGAGAGAGAGAGAGAGAGAGAGAGAGAGAGAGAGAGAGAGAGAGAGAGAGAGAGAGAGAGAGAGAGAGAGAGAGAGAGATAGAGATAGAGATAGAGATAGAGATAGAGATAGAGATAGAGATAGAGATATATATATATTTCTATTTTTTCTTTTAAAATATTATAAGGACTTTTTTGTTCCTAGAAAAAGGAAGAAAAGGGATTCATACCGTTATCATATATATTTCTTGTGGATTTGGGCCTTGAAAAGGGCCGTTTGGGTTTGATGCAGCTTTTCAGTTCAACCAGAGGAAATCCTCATCAATGCTTTCCTTGATGAAGACGGCACATAACTCCTTGTCCAAATCAGGGTAGAACAAGTCCACCTCACTGTCACCATTATTTGCAGCCTCCTCCTTCAAAATGATGTCATCCTCTGCCAGCCATGTTGTTGGAGATGCAGCATTTCAGAAATGCTTGCTTGGTGACGTCTGACGGTATCTTCTCCCACACATTGACGATCCAGCCGCAGATCATTAGAAGGTCGACCTTTCTCAACCTCCCGCTCTTGGTGTAGGTCTTCTCCCCACTCATAATCCAGTCGGACCAGCAGTGACGTGGCCCGTCCTTGAACGTCTTGTTGATGGACACATCGAAGGGCTGCATGAGCGATGTCATCTCACCTGGGATGATGATGAGATCGGTGTTGGTCCGACCGACAGAGCAGCGCTTTGGTGTCGACGGTCTTGTGACAACTGAATGCATCCAGGACTAGCATGCTCCATCGTCGGGAGAGACCGCCATCGGGCCTGCTACTCCAGTCTGTGTGCACCCAGTCCTGGACCAGTCCCTCATCTATCCACCCCTTCTGCTGCGCACGAACAATGACGCCTGCTGGAAACTTGTCTCTGGGCATAGTCTTCCTCTTCAACACGACGTACGCGGGATGCTTACCACCGTCTGCAGTGCAGGCGAGCAAGACAGTGAATCGTTCCTTCTCGTGACGAGTAGTGTTGATTGTCACATTGCGTGCAGGCTTATTTGAGCTGGGTGCTCCATTAACAGACTCTAGCTATTGTGAATAATTTTTATTTTGATGCGAGACCAGGTGTTCTTCTTATTTCGTGTTTAATGGCATTTTCAGAGCCGCGAGACTCGATATATGCCACGCACCTAAACTCTGGTTGTCTCCGGACATTTCCAGACGTTTCCGAGCGTGGCTTTATTTAATTTCTGCACATGTTGAAGAAAACACTGTCCAAACTCTTAACCTGAACCGATTTTCAGAGTTTAAACAGCAGAATTGAGCTCAACAACAGTTCCGACTGCTGAAAAAGTGTTAATTTGGAATATCATTGAAGTTCAGCACGGATCGTTTTTAAGACTGATATTTGTTTTTTTCCTATTCCCGCCCCAACTGTCACCTTTTTTAACTGATAAAAAGTGCGGTTGATACAGCGTGAAATTTGGTATATAGTATTTGAAAAATGGTTTATTCAATATATTTATTTTATAAATAAAATCACAATGGATTTGAATATTTATTGATTTCATTAATGGGGATTCCACCAAATTCAGATATCTTTCTGATGAAATCAGGTGATAATTGCACCTCCTTGATTTGAAACTTTAAATTGCTATCAGAACCATGAACCATCCACATGTGGATGACGAAGCATGATTAATTACCGTCGCCGAAGGAGAGGGAATTGCACATGGGTCTGTTTGTTTGTTTGTTTGTTTGTTTAATTTGTCCGCACTAGAACTTTCGTGTTTTTCTCCACTTTCTCCACTTTTTTCTCCTTTTTCGTTGCATGACTTGTCCGATTGATACAAAGTTTTCACCATAGGTGTGACTACTCATGTGGAATGTTTTAATGATAATTATGACATCATAGGTCATGTGGTATGGCAGCCATGTTGGAAAAACTTTGGACCTCTGTATCTCTGAAACCGCACCAAGGAAAAAATTTGAAACTTGGCACACGGCAATTACTCCTCCTGGGGAATGTGGTGATTTTTTTTTTTTCGGATGTCAAAGGTGCCTTTGTTATGACATCATAATTGCATACATACAGTAGAACGCCACATCTGATTCGTATGAAAATTTTTGTGGATCAACAAGGGATAAAATGGTCCAAAGAAAAAATATTTGATGATGTCGTCGGTCACATGATTTGGCAGCCATAAATATATATATATATATATATATATATATATATATATATATATATATATATATATTTTTAAACCTTCAAAAATCTTCTTCTCTGAAATGGCTGAACAAATTGAGGCGAAACTTTACAACTATGACCTCCTATCCATGAGGAACAAAAGGATCACACATATGATGTCATAGGTCACATAGTTTGGCAGCCATATTGGATTTATCTTAAAACCTATAAAAAGCTTATTCTCCAGAATGGCTGGACAGATTGAGGGGAAAATGTGAAGAGATAATTGATTGGTCACATGGTTTGGCAGCCATATTGGATTGAAGAAAAATATTACATAATGTTTTCTCTGGAACCGCTTGAGCAATCGATGGGAGACTTCACAATTATGATCAAGTAGTGATGGGGAATACATATTTAAAATTTCAACTTGATGGGACACATAGTCTGGCAGGTAGAATTTTTTTGATCTGGGTTCTTTTTTTTCTTTTTGAATAAGGCTCACTTGGCTGTGCCTGGATGGGTTTGAGGGTAGAGGAGTAGCAGCTGAAATGTGAATCCGATCCAGGTTCCTCCTGATGACTTGATCTTTGCTTGTTCAGGTTCCTTCTGATAATTCCAATGCAAGCCTGTATCTATTTGGTCTTCCATTTGATTTGAATTGAATTTATTTTAGTCCCATTCTAAATTCAATTGTATAATAAAAAAAACGTCACGGGTCAGGGTCAGGTGTCCGATCAACGTGGGACGTCTTGGTACCCGGTCATCACTGCCAGCAGTTATAAAGTGGCAGTTCTAGTTATGTCTCTTATTAATTACGTAACACACCTGAACACAAGTGCCACACAAAATACACCAACACAAAACTCTACAAACACCACACAAAACAATCCTGGTGAGGCTCTGCAATCTCCGATTACTCTTTTTCTTGTTTATTTTGTTATCGATGGACGGGATGGAATGGTAAAGAGGGGGGGGTGGGGGCGGGGGGAGAGAGGGTAAAATTTAAGGGATCTCTACTGGTGGTCTAAAAAGGCTGGGCTATGGAATATGAATGTCAAAAGGGAACCATTTTATAAGAGATTGAAGTTCACAAAATATTTAGATTTTCTTTTGGTGTTCTGAAACAGAAAGAGTTTTTGTGTCATGGCAGTTTGCAGATAGGTTTTCATATAAGGAGCAATGTGCTTGTGCTAGGGTCCAGCGATGATATACCGGTTATATCGATACACTGGTATTGGAATTCTGAATAAACCGTTATACCGGGAAAAAAAAATCGGTATTTAAGAAAAACCAAAACGGTACATCACCAATAAATCGAAGAAAGGTGTTTTCCATCTTTAAATACTGTACATGATTTTAAAAGTTTTGAGTCGCTCAGTGTCTCGGCTACCCCTGGACCAGTGAAACGTATGATGTCAAGATGTACCAGGAAGTAAGTACAGCAGGTTTTAACTTTTAACCATCAAAACCTGAGCACCGTACAAGCAATTGTGTTTTTCTTTGCCCGTGTGGCTGGTTTTAAAACAATTGACAATTGGTTATTTATATGAATCGGGTGTGCTTTATAAAGCCTGTGCCAATTACCAACACAGTAATCTGCGATAGCGGTACCGGTATGAAGCGATACCGGAATCGTCCTACCGACATGGCGATCCATGAGAGTGATGGATACCTGCCTGTGCCGATTACAAACACTGATCTCGTTTGAGAACAAAATCGTTTTTAATACTAGAAGGGCACTCGGTAGAGTTCATACCTCCGCCACGTAATGCCTGATCCAAGAGAACATATCGAGCCCATTACATTTTCGAAATATCATGCTATATATCGTTTTTGGCCCAATCTCTCAATGGTGAAGCATCACTTAAAATTTAAATAAATTCGTCTCCAGATCCGGATTTTTATCTTCACGAAAATCGAATCGATTCTTTCTCATCACAAACCCATCATGTCCACCAAGTTTCATCCAAATCTGTGCACACCTTTTTTGAGATAAAGTGCTATATATTAGTTAAGCCCGATCTTTCAATGGTGAAGAATCACTTTAAAAATTATCAGATCTGGATCTGAATCTTCACCAAAATTGAATCAATTCTTCTTTGTCACACACCCAACTTGGCCACCAAGTTTCATCCGAATCTGTCCCAAACTTTTTGAGATATTGTGCTATATATAGCTTTTGGCCCTATCTCTCAATGGTGAAGAAAAACTTAAAAATTCCAGTAGTCGGATCCGGATCCAGATCTTTACCAAAATCTAATCAGTTTGTCCTTATCACACACTGAACCTGTCCATAAAATGTCATCCAGATCCATCCAAAACTTGTTGAGATTTCCTGAACATAAACAAACAGACAGAGAAAGGGGTGAAAACATAACCTCCTTCACCTTCGGTGGCGGAGATAACTACCGGTAGTTGAAGTTGGTCGTAAAATATCCATTCTCATCAAAAGGAAAAAATTTTTTAAAACAAATAAAAAAGTCCCATGTGGGAATACTTTGAAAAGTTACTACATGCCATTGATGTGTATGTCATATATGAATACGTAATGGACCATTGGACCGTGACGTATTTTTGAAACCTAAGTAAATATATATCTTATCTGATACATCTTATCTTATCTTATATGTGTGTGTGTGTGTGTGTGTGTGTGTGTGTGTGTGTGTGTGTGTGTGTGTGTGTGTGTGTGTGTGTGTGTGTGTGTGTGTGTATGTATGTGTGTATGTATGTGTATATATATATATATATATATATATATATATATATATATATATATATATATATATATATATATATATATATATATATATGTTGTAGTAGTAGTAGTCGTCGTGTATATTTGTTTGTCCTCTTATAACTCGAGAACTACGCATCAAAGAGCAAAACTAAAGGCATATCCGGAATCAGCACGTCTCAGAGGTACTACAGCACACCTTAGATGTTTAAAAAAAAGGAAAAAAATCGTCTATTTTTTTTGGCTGTTTCAATTTTTCTGCCGCAATTGACTGATTTTCCATATCGCGATGTTTTTATTCACAACCTCAACAAAATAAGACAAAGACAGACCAGTCGATGGACAGACCAGTGGACGTTTACAAAGTTTCTGATCAAAATTTGATTTTCTGATTTTAGATGCCCCGAAAAAGAAAGAGCTCCATTGGTCCCAAGGCAGCTGCAGCTAAGCGAAAACACACGAAGAGACAATAGGAGACTGAAGAGGAGCAAGGTGCCAGGCCAAATGAACAGGCTCATCGGCAACAGCAGCGGTGACAAAAAGAGACTGAAGAGGATCGATCGATCAGCCAGGCTCAATGAACAGGCTCATCGGCAACAACAGCGGCGAGCAAATGAGACTGAGGAAGAGTGTGATGCAAGACTTGAGGCAATGCGTCACCGCACTGCAGAAGCACAAGCACTGGCCCGGGCACAAGGGCACAACAATGCCAACAGTGTGGTATTCACGTATGACCCGGCTGACCCAACAACTGATGCAGACATCGGCCGAATGGACCAAATCTGCACCCACTGCTCTGCTTACAAGTTCAAGCGAGAGACCAAGGGTGTGTGCTGCAGCGATGGCAAGGTCGCCCTTGAGCCCTCTCCTACCCTTACTCCCTTGCTGAAGGAACTTCTTTCAGGGGAAGGTCTCCTCAGCAAGCACTTCCTTGACAACATTCGGACGTATAATGGCAGCTTTGCGATGATGAACTTCGGGCACAAGGAAGCTGAAGTCCAGGGCTGGAACCCGAGCTTCCGGATCCAAGGTCAAGTGTTCCAACACATTAGCAGCTTGCTCCCGCCTGAAGAGGGCCAGCCAAAGTTCCTGCAGGTCTACTTCCTGGACTCACACGCCAAGGAGCTGGCTGCCAGGAACCACAGCGGCATCAAACCACACATCCTTGAGATGCTCACAAAGTGGTTTCACGAGAATAACCATCTGGTCCATGAGCTCAAGACTGCAAGAGATGTACTTGCAGAAGGAGGCAACTCTGAAGAGCGCCAGATCATCATCAGAGAGAACAAGCGATCGCAAGGAGAGCACACACTCCGCTACAATGCCCAGTCTGCAATAGAAGCCGCCATCCTAATGGACAATGAGCCAACAGAACCCAGAGACATTGTCCTCAGACCTCACGATGGGGAACTTAAAAGGATCAGTGAGCTGCATGCATCTTATGATGCACTCCAGTATCCCATAGTGTTCCCATATGGAACAGATGGCTACAGCATCCATCTGGTGGCCAGGACTGCTACAGGACAGGATGGACGAAAACACACAGCTGCAGTACTACAGCTACCACATCATGGTGAGAGAGGGCAACCACATACTGCAGATGCAATGACTCTTTCAGCAGTTTCTGGTCGATGTCTACTGCAATATCGAGACAGAATGACTGGGCTTTATCCACCGGGAGAACTTGCTTGCTGATAACTACGACAACCTCCGTGACAGCCTCATAGCCAGTGATGGTGACCCTCGCAATGTTGGACAAAGGGTGGTCCTTCCAGCAACATACACTGGTGGGCCAAGGTGGATGCATGAAAAACAGAGTGATGCCATGGCCGATGTGCGTCGCATGGGAAGGCCTGACTTCTTCATCATGATGACCACGAATCCCAAAGGTCCAGGGAAACCTCCTGCCAGAAGAAGAGCGTCAAGATCGCCCAGACATCATTGCCCATGTCTTTTGCCAAAAGAACAAGAAGCTCATGGAGCTACTAATGAAGGGAGCCTTTGGGGAGATGAGAGCCTTCCTGTACACCATTGAGTACCAGAAGCGTGGTCTTCCTCATGCCCACATCCTCCTGTGGGTCGCTCCAGAGGACAAGGTCAAGCCTGAAGACACTGACCTGGTCATCAGTGCTGAGATTCCCAACAAAGAGCAAGATCCATTTCTGCACAAGATGGTCATGGCACACATGATCCACAGTCCATGTCCATGCCATTCCTGCAGAGCACTGAGCAAGGAAATGACGGCTACTCCAAGCATCACCGTCTCAAGCCAGAAGATGGCGGTCACACCAGTGAGATAAAGATGCGCCAGCAGGGAAAACGGGTGGTACAGGTAGTCACCAATAAGTGGGTGGTACCCTACAACCCGTTCCTCCTCCGCCAATTCAGTTGCCACATCAACGTTGAGATCTGCTCCAGCATCAACAGCATCAAGTATGTCACCAAGGGGACCGATCAGGCAGTGTTTGAACTGCAGCGAGCCAATGAGGAGGCAGGAAAGTCAAGTGGATGAGGTAGCTCAGTTCCAGAATGCACACTACGTTGGCAGCAGCGAGGCAGTCTGGAGGATCCTGGAGCACCCAATTTCTGAGCATTTCCCTCCAGTCATTGGCTTCACCATCCACCTTGAGAATGGCCAGCGAGTCGACTTAAATGTGGACAATGCCGTCGAAAGGGCACAGCCACCACCGCCAGCCACTATGCTGACTGCCTTCTTCGACCTCTGCAGTTATGACGATTTTGCCAAGACACTCAAATACCACGAGGTGCCCGAGTACTACACGTGGGACAAGTTGCGCAATAAGTGGGCCCGCCGCAAGCGAGGAGAGGTGGTCGAAGGTCCACATGCAATCTGGAAGGCTCCGGCAATTGGCCGCATCTACAGCATCAGTCCGAGGCAGGGTGACTGTTACTACGTTCGACTTCTCCTGACTGAAGTCTGTGGCCCCTCCTCCTTCACTGCTCTGAGAACCGTGGATGGCCAGGAATTGTCCTTCCGTGAAGCCTGTCTCGCAAGGGGACTCCTGGAAAATGACCAGCACCTCCACCTTGCATTGGAGGAGGCAGGCATCAGCCAGTCTGCACTAAAGCTCAGGAGTCTCATGGCAGTCATCCTCACCACCTGTTTCCCTAGCAAGCCACGCATACTCTGGGATCAGTTCCGTGACCTCCTCTCTGAAGACGACCTGTTCCAGTACCATCACAATGTTGGCAATCCTGATGCTGACTACAACGAGGAGGTCTATAACGTTGCACTTTGCTCCCTCGAGGACAAGGTGATCATGATGGGCAGCCATCATCTCAGTTCGTATGACCTACCCACACCAGAGAGGGGCACAGAAGATAGGTTCGAGAGAGAGTACTTCAGGGAAGTGGACTACAACCAAGAGCAGTTGGCTGTCCAGGCTGATGACCTCCAACAGCACCTGACAGATGGCCAGTGTCAAGTCTACAATGCAGTCCTTGAACTGGTGCAGCAAGGCAGCATCATTAAAGGCAACAGGAGCAGCAACATCATCTTCCTCGATGCACTGGGAGGCACAGGCAAGAGCTTCGTCATCAACACGATACTGAAAAAGATTCGCTCAGGAGGCAAGATTGCTCTTGCAACTGGGTCCAATGGAATTGCCGCAACACTGCTTCAGGGAGGACGAATGCTGCACAGCACCTTCAAGATCCCACTCGACACGCACCTCAAAGCCAACATGCAACATCAAGCTTGGAACAGCATTGGCCAAGGTCATCAAGGATGCTGCTGCCATCATTGTGGATGAGTCCGCGATGACTCACAAGTCAGCCTACAAAGCTGTAGACCGCACACTGCAGGACATCACAGGAGTCCAGCAACCCATGGGAGGCATCCCCACACTGCTCTGCGGAGACTTCCGGCATATCCTTCCAGTGGTCAAGAGAGGCACCAGATCCAACATTGTCAACGTCGGCCTGAAGACGTCCCACCTGTGGCGTCATGCGACTGTCAAGCACCTGACCACCAACATGCGAGCTCACTTGTCTGGCGATGAAGGGGCCACCAACTTCTCCAAGCTGCTCCTGGAAATTGGCAATGGACTGATCCCACTTGCAGCCGAACCAGACACGATCGCAATTCCTCCTGGACTGGGCAAGGTCGTCTCCACACTGGAGGAGCTCAAGGCTGAAGTCTATCCTTGCTTGACCACAAATAGAGTCAGGTCTGAGTGGCTGGCTGAGCATACAATTCATCATCGTCATCGCTGAACACCAATGTCAACCAGCTCAACAACTGGCTCATGGGAGAGTTCCCTGCGCCATCTGCGACGAGGAGGCAGTCACTTACCCTGTTGAGCTGCTCAATTCTCTCGAGCAGTCAGGAATGCCACCACACCTCTTCAAGCTGAAACTTGGTGTGTCCATCATGATCCTGTGAAACATGGAGCCACCCAAGACCACCAATGGCACACGCTGCATCATAACCCACCTGCATGCCAATGTCATTGAGGCCACCATCTCCTGTGGACCATACAAAGGAGAAGTCGTCCTTCTGCCGAGGATCCCGCTCATTCCGTCCGACTCCGAGCTGCCCTTCCAGTTTCGCCGACTCCAGTTTCCCTGCAAGCCATGCTTTGCGATGACGATCAACAAGGCTCAAGGTCAGACGTACAAGGCAATTGGTGTTGACCTCTCAGTCCCGTGCTTCCCCCACGGTTAGCTGTATGTGGCTGCCTCTCGGACCGGCAGCACAGTGAAGCTCAGCATCCTGGCACCCAACAGTCAGACACGCAATGTGGTCTACCCCGAGGCACTGGAGCATTGATGACGAACGCTGACGACAAAGAAATGTGGTGTGTCCAAATTATATGTGATATATATTAAGCACCACAGTTTACCCCTTTCTCATTCCTATTTTTCCCTGGGCAATGCTGGGTACTCCAGCTAGAATATATATATATATATATATATATATATATATATATATATATATATATATATATATATATATATATATATATATATATATATTGTTACGTTTGAGGGGGGTATGCATTCAAAGTGTAATTAGGTATGCCATGCTGTTCGAGTTTACCAGGATCTCGATGTAATAAGTAGCAATTCAGTGGTGATAAGTTGTCCAGTAAATGTTCATTTCTTCAAGGGGGGGAAATGATAAATGTCACGTAATTAGATAGGGACACGGGATAGGGTAAGGGTGTCTGCGTAAACCCCTTTTAGTATTCTCTGGAGACTGGCCGTGACGTCACAGGACAGTGCAGCAGATGGCTCCGCCCCGTGATCACGATTGGCAGAAGTCGACGGCGGTGGGCCAATAAACGGCTCGATTGGAAGTGACGAGGACAGGAGGATAAAAAGGTTCTGTTCGGGGTCGAAAAGGAAGAGGAAGAAGATTACAACCAAAAGATCGTGTTTTTTTTTTTGGTGGGGAGGCTGTTGCGCGGAGAGTGTCCTTGTTGTTGTGCTGATTCGATCCTGTTTTTCATCGTGTCTTGGAGCCTTGCTGAGCCTCGTGCCTCACCTTGGTTGGCTCTGGGGTTCTGCTGACTCGGAGTACGGGGTCGAACGGCGGGCGGACCTGCCTCCCTCTCCTGCTCGCAACTTGGCGCCAGAACTGGTTCCCTGGCGGCTGTGAGCGGACTTGGGCCAAGAACAGGAGGTCAACAGCACCACGGTTTCTCCTGCCCCCCTGACGAGAGCAAGGCCAGCTCGTCCGACGCCGATCCAGGGACAGTTGCGTCCACACCACGGTCCAGTCTGACCACCAGAAATAGCTGTGTGTGTGTGTGTGTGTGTGTGTGTGTGTGTGTGTGTGTGTGTGTGTGTGTGTGTGTGTGTGTGTGTGTGTGTGTGTGTGTGTGTGTGTGTGTGTGTGTGTGTGTGTGTGTGTGTGTGTGTGTGTGTGTGTGTGTGTGTGTGCGCGCGCGCTTGGCGCCTTAGAGGTTTGAGATCTGTATATTCATTGGAATTGTCTGTGTTTTTCCCCACGCCCGATCCCACACCATCCCGTCGAATCGCCCCAGATCCCTCTTCTTGCCGAGTCTTGTTATTTCTGGTAATAATAAAAACAAATAAACATCATCAACTCAGTGAAAAGTGACTCGTGCCACCTTCCTCGTCCCGTTTGCGGTAGAGCGATTAGAACCGCCATGTTTGGGTTATAAATAAATAAACCGCCTCCATCGTTTCGGCTCATTCTACGTTGGCGGGACTGTTCAAGTCCCGTGGACGTCACAATATATATATATATATATATATATATATATATATATATATATATATATATATATATATATATATATATATATGTAATAATTTTATTTCTTTATTTATGACAGCTGCACCGGTGTGAACCCACTGGTATATCGAAAAGAGATCGATACTGGTGGAGCCTTGCCTGTGCAAAGCCTTGTAACTGACAAGGGAGCTCACACATAGTCACCTGACTTATCTACTCTGAGTTTGATCTACTACAAACAGTCATGCAGTGCTTTACAGGTGGTGGAGGTGCTTTGCATTTTTGCGAATTGAAGAGAACATGTGGCTGTTGTGACGGGAGGGGTTCTGTATGCTGACTGTTCTCACGTATCACGATAAATCAACTTTTAAGAACCGTCACACAAATTCCTTGCTGTTTGAGTCTCAAATGCCATTTTCTCTCAGAGACTTTCCACGACTTTAGTACAACCTTAATTAATTTATTTTTTAACCTGTGCATGTTCAGTCATTTGCCAAAAGTCAGATCTTGAAGATGTTTTTACCCATTATTGCTATGAATTGTTTTGCAACATTATCCTCCTGTATTATTCACTCCGCTTGAGCTGCTCCACTCACTGTGAGCGAGCGGAACTGGAGTCCTAAACCAATAAATTACGTTTGCTCAGACTTTGGCCTGTGCCCCGAGCCTGCTTCATCCACTGGTATTTGCAAATGTGGTGGCCAACGTGTTGGCTAAACCACAAGACTTGTTGTAACAGTCTGCAGGCTTCTGTGAACGACACTTGAGGTAGCCATTGCTATTACTCATGCCACAAGTCTGAAAATGGTGTGTGTGTGTGTGTGTGTGTGTGTGTGTGTTTTTCATGAACAGACAGACAGACAGACAGACACACACATACACGAAGGTGGATACTTTGAGACTTGGGAGGGCTCCGTTCCACCTTCTGAAACCCGCATCCATGGAGTTAACCAACGACAGACGAAGCAGCATGTAAGACACACAAGGCAGGAGTGGAGACAGGAAAGCAAACACACATCTGAGAGAGAAAAACAATTTGAGACATACAAATAGATGTTGGATCAAATTTATACAAGGGAATGCAGGGAAACTTTGGCATGGAGATAGAGCGAGGCACAAACATGGACACTGGCCCAAAGACACGTTAATACTTGGGATGATGAAGGAGCGATTACTGTGGCTGAGCTTTGAAAGCGCTTTTGTCCGGCTCACGCGGTAGCCATTCCCTGTGTCTGAGAAACATTAAGCCTCATTATATGCACCACAAAGGCTTTGAGAGTGTCACCGTACAGTGAGAGCTTGAAATGATATTTGTGTGTGCTCGTGAGACTTTTAAAAAGTTTGAAACAACATTTACACATAACACTGGTAAAGGTTAAAGCAATGCATTTGAATGATGATGAGTAGTTTGTGTTTTCCTTGTTGGACCCCCATGCTATCAGTGCAGTAGTTGAGTCTGGGCAGTTCCATGTGGCAGCGCATGTTGTGATGAGGCCCAGATGAGCCTGGAGAGGCAAGAATGAGGGACAAGAGGAAGTCAGTAAGTGTGTAAGGACATTGTGTGATGTGTTTGTGAGATGTACACGGCATTTTTCTTCTTCTTGGGTCACTGGGGTGGATTTGCAAGTTGGGTTTCTCTCTTTATGACCTTTCTAAAGGCAGAAATCGAGGTAACGTTGTGGTTGCTGAGTACCAGGAATGTATGCACGTGGGGTGACGGTATTTGGTTGTGTTTGAGACATCGAGTGACCTCTTTACGTTTGTTCTTCATTTGTGAGATCATCTGGTCTGACATTCCTGCGGATAGGGATTCTTGTTGTACAGGCAATATAACTACTCAGGATGTTATGGTGTTATCTCCATGAATGTGTTTGTTACCTTCCATCATTCATGTCATCTTTAATCATTCATGACAAGTATTTCTTTAATTGTGAATAACTGTGGACTTGTGGGGGTGGGGGTGGGGGGTGAGTTGTTAGAAAATGTCTGGATGGGTTTTTGAGGGTTGTGGAGTAGCGGCTGAAACCCGAATCCTGTCCAGGTTACTCCTGATGACTCCATCTTTGCTCCTTTACTTCTTCAGGTTCCTTCTTGATCTTCTGTTTGATTTATGTGTATGATTTAGGCCTGTAATTGATGACTTACTAGAGTTGCATATCTTGGCACAAAATGAATTGCACAACTCCTGCAAAAAAAGGAAAAATTGTTTGTCTGATAGCAGAAAAGCGTCGTGTAGCTTTTTTAGGACCTTGGACGCCAAAGCTATGGAGTAAGCAAGCATACAGGTGAAAGGTAAGCCGATTGTCCAACCACACAAGGTGTTAGTATTGCGTGGTAAATACGGAAAGATTTCGTGTCTTTTTACAATAAAAATTCTCAAAGGGTGAGTTTTTCCCAATAATATCACCGCATGGTCAGGCCTTGTCTTTTTTATTGTGGATTGAATGGCTCCATAAATAAATAAAAAATGCCACAGTAAGTGAGGCCTAAAACTGGCAAACAGTTTATTCCTGGCAGGCATGTTATTTGCTGAAACTCTATGATGCGGTTATTTGTGGTTGATGACGTTATCTTCTGTCATCCCATTTACAAACTGAGAGCTTATACATACCCCAAAGCCCTGAGGTTGCTTGGTTAACAAGCCTTTTGGCTGTCCTTGAAAGAGGCAGGCGTGCTGGCGACGTGTCTGCTCCTCTGATAAGGAAGGAGGAGGTCCCTGAATGCAAGGGGGGGGCAGGGAATGAGGATTGAAAGAGAATGCATTTCGATAAAGAGTAAGAGGAAACTTCTTTTGTTTAGCTTTAACCTTTCGAGCTGCTTTGGCGCCTCGTGCTTTCTCAATTTGATTCAAACTTTTAAAATACAAAAGCTTAACGAGCATAAACACCTCGCACACATTCATTATTCACCTTACATAGAATTGAAAGGAAGGTTAAAGCCTTTATTTTACATGTGATATGCAGAGCCTGGATACACGACGCATGATGGGTGCAATTGACCCACACAATGAAAGGGTTAAAATGATTATAAGAGAGAAGTTGTTTGGCCGTTTTTGGCATCAATGAGCATGAGAATTGATTTCCTATCGAAAGGGTATGCAAGTCTTATCGTTCATTTCGAGGCTCGACATTCATCCATCCAGAGATCAGGAATGGTTTTCACTGTTGAGACCAGGAACCACGCGCCGCAACAGATATTTTCACATGGGTCCTCACCGACTGGATGGACCTGCCACATACAACTCCATAAGTGATCCACACAAGCAGATCTGTAACTTGATGAAGCATGAACACTTCCGGTGATGAGCAGGCTGACAAAGCGAACGCCGGTCCTCACTCTTGTCTCCTATAGGTTCGGTCAAACTGCAGTGTTACAGGTAAGAGATAATTACTTTCTTGACATGTTGGGGTGTGTTTGATGGGGAGTGGGGAAGCTTGATCTCTGACCATTTTTGTTTCTGACCTGGTCACTCAACTGTGGAGGTGCTACTGCTTTTGCAGCAATAGCTAAAGGTCCTAAATCTCAATCAAGGGGTCAGAAACATCTTCCTGGACGCATCTCAGGCATTCAACGCGGTCTGCCCTCCTTCTCAGCTAACAAAGCTCACTGCCTGTGGAATGTGGCCCAGCCACTTTCATACCTTACTTTGTGACTTCCTCAAGTCATGTGATCAATGTGTTTCTTTCAAAGGAATCTTTTCCTTTCCTCTCCTCTCTGAGTGGAGGCTGTGGTGCCTGAAGGCAGCATTCTGGCCCCAAGCTTGTCCCTCTTATACAAAAGCCACCTCTCTGATGCGCTTGAAAATTATTTTCAATTTTGTGGATGACGACTCATTGTGTAATGCAGTACCCCATTCTACCAACAGGCAGACAACAGCTGTTTTGATCTCTACCGATCTGGAATTGATTGCATGCTGGTCTGACAGATGGATTGTCACTTTCAATCCTGGCAAATCTCAATTTCACACTGTCGCTCTGGAAGGATCATCAAATGAACCTACCAACCCAAACATGGTCAGCACTGGAAGCAGTTCTGTCTCTTGAACTTCGAGACCCCACCATCGACCAGGGACTCTGTTGGACTGAGCAATGAGCAAACCAAGCCTTCAAAACCCACCACAGCTTTGGCATCAAACCTCGTTCCAAAAGATGATACTGTCCTAACGGTGATGATTCCATTGATCTCTCTCTCTCTCTCTCTCTCTCTCTCTCTCTCTCTCTCTCTCTCTCTCTCTCTCCTCTCTCTCCTCTCTCTCTCTCTCTCTCTCTCTCTCCTCTCTCTCCTCTCTCTCCTCTCTCTCCTCTCTCTCCTCTCTCTCCTCTCTCTCCTCTCTCTCCTCTCTCTCCTCTCTCTCCTCTCTCTCCTCTCTCTCCTCTCTCTCTCCTCTCTCTCCTCTCTCTCCTCTCTCTCCTCTCTCTCCTCTCTCTCCTCTCTCTCCTCTCTCTCTCTCTCTCTCTCTCTCTCTCTCTCCTCTCTCTCTCTCTCTCTCCTCTCTCTCCTCTCTCTCCTCTCTCTCCTCTCTCTCCTCTCTCTCCTCTCTCTCCTCTCTCTCTCCTCTCTCCCCTCTCTCCCCTCTCTCCCCTCTCTCCCCTCTCTCTCCTCTCTCTCCTCTCTCTCCTCTCTCTCCTCTCTCTCCTCTCTCTCCTCTCTCTCCTCTCTCTCCCCTCTCTCCCCTCTCTCCCCTCTCTCCCTCTCTCTCCTCTCTCTCCTCCCTCTCCTTCTTCTCTCTTCTTCTCTCTTCCTCTCTCTTCCTCTCTCTTCCTCTCTCTTCCTCTCTCTTCCTCTCTCTTCCTCTCTCTTCCTCTCTCTTCCTCTCTCTTCCTCTCTCTTGCTCTCTCTTCCTCTCTCTTCTTCTCTCTTCCTCTCTCTTCCTCTCTCTTCCTCTCTCTCCTCTCTCTCCTCTCTCTCTCTCTCTCTCTCTCTCTCCTCTCTCTCCTCTCTCTCCTCTCTCTCCTCTCTCTCCTCTCTCTCCTCTCTCTCCTCTCTCTCCTCTCTCTCCTCTCTCTCCTCTCTCTCCTCTCTCTCCTCTCTCTCCTCTCTCTCTCTCTCTCTCCTCTCTCTCCTCTCTCTCCTCTCTCTCCTCTCTCTCTCTCTCTCTCTCTCTCCTCTCTCTCCCCTCTCTCCCCTCTCTCCCCTCTCTCCCCTCTCTCTCCTCTCTCTCCTCTCTCTCCTCTCTCTCCTCTCTCTCCTCTCTCTCCCCTCTCTCCCCTCTCTCTCCTCTCTCTCCTCTCTCTCCTTTCTCTCCTCCCTCTCCTCCTTCTCTCTTCTTCTCTCTTCTTCTCTTTTCTTTTCTCTTCCTCTCTCTTCCTCTCTCTTCCTCTCTCTTCCTCTCTCTTCCTCTCTCTTCCTCTCTCTTCCTCTCTTCTTCCTCTCTCTTCCTCTCTCTTCCTCTCTCTTCCTCTCTCTTCCTCTCTCTCTCTCTCTCCTCTCTCTCCTCTCTCTCCTCTCTCTCCTCTCTCTCCTCTCTCTCCTCTCTCTCCTCTCTCTCCTCTCTCTTCTCTCTCTCTCTCTCTCTCTCTCTCTCTCTCTCTCTCTCTCTCTCTCTCTCTCTCTCTCTCCTCTCTCTCCTCTCTCTCCTCTCTCTCCTCCCTCTCCTCCTTCTCTCTTCTTCTCTCTTCTTCTCTCTTCTTCTCTCTTCCTCTCTCTTCCTCTCTCTTCCTCTCTCTTCCTCTCTCTTCCTCTCTCTTCCTCTCTCTTCCTCTCTCTTCCTCTCTCTTCCTCTCTCTTCCTCTCTCTTCCTCTCTCTTCCTCTCTCTTCCTCTCTCTTCCTCTCTCTTCCTCTCTCTTCCTCTCTCTTCTTCTCTCTTCTTCTCTCTTCTTCTCTCTTCTTCTCTCTTCTTCTCTCTTCTTCTTCTCTCTTCTTCCTCTCTCTTCTTCCTCTCTCTTCTTCCTCTCTCTTCTTCCTCTCTCTTCTTCCTCTCTCTTCTTCCTCTCTCTTGTCTCTTCTTCTTCGCTCTCCTTCTTCTCTCTTCTTCTTCTCTCTTCTTCTCTCTCTTCTTCTCTCTCTTCTTCTCTCTCTTCTTCTCTCTCTTCTTCTCTCTCTTCTTCTTCTCTCTTCTTCTCCTCTCTTCTTCTTCTCTCTTCTTCTTCTCTCTTCTTTTCTCTCTTCTTCTCTTTCGTCTTCTCTCTCTTCTTCTCTCTCTTCTTCTCTCTTTTCTTCTCTCTCTTCTTCTCTCTCTTCTTCTCTCTCTTCTTCTCTCTCTTCTTCTCTCTCTTCTTCTCTCTCTTCTTCTCTCTCTTCTTCTCTCTCTTCTTCTCTCTCTTCTTCTCTCTCTTCTTCTCTCTCTTCTTCTCTCTCTTCTTCTCTCTCTTCTTCTCTCTCTTCTTCTCTCTCTTCTTCTCTCTCTTCTTCTCTCTCTCTTCTTCTCTCTCTTCTTCTTTCTTCTTCTTCTCTCTTCTTTTCCTCTCTTTTCTTCTCTCTCTTCTTCTCTCTCTTCTTCTCTTTCTTTTTCTCTCTCTTCTTCTCTCTCTTCTTCTCTCTTCTTCTTCTCTCTTCTTCTCCTCTCTCTTCTTCTCTCTTCTTCTCTCTTCTTCTTCTCTCTTCTTCTCTCTTCTTCTCTCTCTTCTTCTCTCTCTTCTTCTCTCTCTTCTTCTCTGTTCTTCCCCTCTCTCTTCTTCTCCTCTCTCTTCTTCTCTCTCTTCTTCTCTCTCTTCTTCTCTCTCTTCTCCTCTCTCTTCTTCTCTCTCTTCTTCTCTCTCTTCTTCTCTCTCTTCTTCTCTCTCTTCTTCTTCTCTCTTCTTCTCCTCTCTCTTCTTCTCTCTTCTTCTCTCTTCTTCTTCTCTCTTCTTCTTCTCTCTTCTTCTCTCTCTTCTTCTCTCTCTTCTTCTCTCTCTTCTTCTCTCTTCTTCTTCTCTCTTCTTCTCCTCTCTCTTCTTCTCTCTCTCTCTCTCTTCTTCTCTCTCTCTTCTTCTTCTCTCTTCTTCTCCTCTCTCTTCTTCTCTCTTCTTCTCTCTTCTTCTTCTCTCTCTTCTTCCTCTCTCTTCTTCCTCTCTCTTCTTCCTCTCTCTTCTTCTCTCTCTTCTTCTCTCTCTCTTCTCTCTTCTTCTTCTCTCTTCTTCTCTCTTCTTCTTCTCTCTTCTTCTCTCTCTTCTTCTTCTCTCTTCTTCTCTCTCTTCTTCTCTCTCTTCTTCTCTCTCTTCTTCTCTCTCTTCTTCTCTCTCTTCTTCTCTCTCTTCTTCTCTCTCTTCTTCTCTCTCTTCTTCTCTCTCTTCTTCTCTCTCTTCTTCTCTCTCTTCTTCTCTCTCTTCTTCTCTCTCTTCTTCTCTCTCTTCTTCTTCTCTCTTCTTCTCCTCTCTCTTCTTCTCTCTTCTTCTCTCTTCTTCTTCTCTCTTCTTCTCTCTTCTTCTCTCTCTTCTTCTCTCTTCTTCTCTCTCTTCTTCTCTCTCTTCTTCTCTCTTCTTCTCTCTCTTCTTCTCTCTCTTCTTCTCTCTCTTCTTCTCTCTTCTTCTTCTCTCTCTTCTTCCTCTCTCTTCTTCCTCTCTCTTCTTCCTCTCTCTTCTTCCTCTCTCTTCTTCCTCTCTCTTCTTCTCTCTCTTCTTCTCTCTTCTTCTTCTCTCTTCTTCTTCTCTCTTCTTCTCTCTTCTTCTTCTCTCTTCTTCTCTCTCTTCTTCTTCTCTCTTCTTCTCTCTCTTCTTCTCTCTCTTCTTCTCTCTCTTCTTCTCTCTCTTCTTCTCTCTCTTCTTCTCTCTCTTCTTCTCTCTCTTCTTCTCTCTCTTCTTCTCTCTCTTCTTCTCTCTCTTCTTCTCTCTCTTCTTCTCTCTCTTCTTCTCTCTCTTCTTCTCTCTCTTCTTCTTCTCTCTTCTTCTCCTCTCTCTTCTTCTCTCTTCTTCTCTCTTCTTCTTCTCTCTTCTTCTCTCTTCTTCTCTCTCTTCTTCTCTCTTCTTCTCTCTCTTCTTCTCTCTCTTCTTCTCTCTTCTTCTCTCTCTTCTTCTCTCTCTTCTTCTCTCTCTTCTTCTCTCTTCTTCTTCTCTCTCTTCTTCCTCTCTCTTCTTCCTCTCTCTTCTTCCTCTCTCTTCTTCCTCTCTCTTCTTCTCTCTCTTCTTCCTCTCTCTTCTTCTCTCTCTTCTTCTCTCTTCTTCTTCTCTCTTCTTCTCTCTCTTCTTCTCTCTCTTCTTCTCTCTCTTCTTCTCTCTCTTCTTCTCCTCTCTCTTCTTCTCTCTCTTCTTCTCTCTCTCCTCTCTCTTCTTCTCTCTCTTCTTCTTCTCTCTTCTTCTTCTCCTTCTTCTTCTCCTTCTTCTCTCTCTTCTTCTCTCTCTTCTTCTCTCTCTTCTTCTCTCTCTTCTTCTTCTCTCTTCTTCTCCTCTCTCTTCTTCTCTCTTCTTCTCTCTTCTTCTTCTCTCTTCTTCTCTCTTCTTCTCTCTCTTCTTCTCTCTCTTCTTCTCTCTCTTCTTCTCTCTCTTCTTTTCTCTTCTTCTTCTCTCTTCTTCTCCTCTCTCTTCTTCTCTCTCTTCTTCTCTCTCTTCTCCTCTCTTCTCCTCTCTCTTTCGCTCTCTTCTCCTCTCTCTTCTTCTCTCTCTTCTTCTCCTCTCTCTTCTTCTCCTCTCTTCTTCTCTCTTCTTCTCTCTTCTTCTTCTCTCTTCTTCTCTCTCTTCTTCTCTCTCTTCTTCTCTCTCTTCTTCTCTCTCTTCTTCTCTCTCTTCTTCTCTCTTCTTCTCTCTTCTTCTTCTCTCTTCTTCTCTCTTCTTCTCTCTTCTTCTCTCTCTTCTTCTCCTCTCTCTTCTTCTCTCTCTTCTTCTCCTCTCTCTTCTTCTCCTCTCTCTTCTTCTCTCTCTTCTCCTCTCTCTTCTTCTCTCTCTCCTCTCTCTTCTTCTCTCTCTCCTCTCTCTTCTTCTCTCTCTCCTCTCTCTTCTTCTCTCTTCTTCTCTCTTCTTCTCTCTTCTTCTCTCTCTTCTTCTCTCTCTTCTTCTCTCTCTTCTTCTCTCTCTTCTTCTTCTCTCTTCTTCTCCTCTCTCTTCTTCTCTCTCTTCTTCTCCTCTCTCTTCTTCTCTCTCTTCTTCTCTCTCTCCTCTCTCTTCTTCTCTCTTCTTCTCTCTCTCCATGATTCTATGTTTCCTGACTCGAAGATCGCGAAGGAGTTCCAATGCGCTTCAGACAAGACGGCGTACGTAGTTTCAGATGGAATGGGGCCGCTTATGCATACTCTAATTGAAAATGAAATTAGGAACTTTGCTCCAGCATACAGTATTCAGGTTGATGAGGCAACAACTGCTAAACATTGGAGACAGTTCAATGTGATCGTCCGTTACTGGCCAGCAAAGAGTGATCGTGTTCGTGTCGAACATCTGCAGTCGTTTGAGATGGGTCACGCTGATGCTACTAAACTCAAGGACAACATTGTTCGATCTCTCAGCGGTCTGTACCATGACAAGTTGTTGCAAATTTCCTCCGATGGACGAATGTCATGAAATCTCTGCAGAAAAAGGCTATGGGAGAGATCAATCCGAAAATGATCAACATTGGCACATTCAACTTGCACAAAAGCCACAACACCTTTTCCAGTGCATTCGAAAAATTTAGCTCTGAGATCGAATCTACAGGTATTGACGTATTCTATCTTTTCAAATACTTAGCTGCTAGGAGAGAAGACTACGAGGCTGTGCAGAAATCCAAGGGCATTAAAGGACATGTCTTTCTCCGCCATGTGTCTTCGCGATTGACTACATTGGAAGACGTCACAGAAAGACTGATGGAGAAACTTCCGGCTTTGACAGAGTATTTTCTCAGAACTCTTGCTGACAAAGAGAGGGAGAATGACAGAATCAAGAGGATCTGCAGTGTTTTGAGTAACAAGCTTCTCAAGTGTGAACTGCTATTCATGAAATCCATCCTGTCCATGTAGTGGGGCAACTTAGCATAAGAATTGTGCATTTTGTGAGGAAAGCACCAAAATTGGCACACTAGTAGCCTAACATATTATGAACAGATTTGGATATTGGGCCATCTCAAATTCAGCTGCTGATGGCTGTGGCAGCCATTTTCCACTTCCATCAAAAATTTTGAGATTTTTATACGTTGAAATACGCCAATCTGATGACATTGGTTCGGATAGCCCTCACATTGCATCATGGCAATGCCGATGTTGAGAGGGGGTTCAGTAAGACCAAACTATTGCTCACATCTCATCGCACCCGGCTCACTATGCCTCGTATCAATGAACTGCGGACAGTAAGTTCGTATATGAAGAGATTTGATAACAAACCACAGATGCTGCCTTATTCGGAGGAACTGATATCAAACACTCAGAAAGCAAGGTCGGCGTATATGACGCGAATTGAACGGGAGAGACGGGCCACAAAACGACCAGCGGAAGCAGCTGCTCCGAACGACTCTCAGCAGGAGGTTCAAATTCTGGCCAATAAAAGGAGGGCTGAATCACTGTTGGCGGAGTGCATGATGATGCTCGACAATGCAGTGAAGGGAGAATCTGAGAACTTTGTCACCAAAATTGCGGCTGCGAATGCTACCATCCAGAATGGCAAAAAATGCTAGATGGGGCCAATAAAGAACTGAATAACCTGAAGAAAAAGAAATAGCACTTTCCTCCCGAGCTTTCCGATGAACTGGTACCCCGGTATTACAGAATGAGCGACGTTGTGGAATTACGAGAATGTTGAGTTGTTTGGAATTAACAGAATGTTAAAAAGTGATCCTGGCTTGTCCAATCTGTTCATCTAAAACCACAAAATATATGTGACAAATTGGACTTTCTATGTGGCAAAACGATTTTTTTTGTGACCTGACAAAATGTGACAGACTGGAAATTGCCCGTATGATCCCTGCAGGTGGCACCCAGCAGAGCACAGGAATGTCAGTCTTACTTTGAACAAAGCAGTGTTTCGATTAATGTGTCTAAACTATACTTCTACATTAAAGAGAAACAGACTGGAAGAAGGAGTTATTATGGAGAGAGCCATTGAAGTATAAGGCATGCAGAGAGCCATACCTTCAGGAGAGGGAACACGATGTAACCAGAGAGAAGCTACAGCTGGGGGCACGGCACATCCAAGCTGCAGCATGTGGATAAGTTCATTGTATAGACCAGTTCAAGCATCAATGAGGGTGCTTGGAGAGAAGCATGTTCACCACAGCCCCAACTCTTGAACCATCTGCATCTTTGCGGATGCTGGTCGATCTTACCTGTTGGTGGATTGGATTCTCGAGGAACCTACACAATCCTGCTGGTGTCAGAGCTGACTTCCAGGTAGACGACTTTATCTTGCTGGGGTCATTGAGCCGACATCCACACAGACAAATCCTCTCTGGGCATATTAAAAAAGCAAAAGGCAAGTTCTTCATGCTCATCCCTCGGCATTGCTGACCTGCCGTGGTCCTTAACGGTGAGTAGCGGGCTCGGTCTATCTCAGCGGTGGTCTATCTCTCATCGCTGGACTCGGTCTATCTCTCATCTACACTTCCCTCGGTGGTAGAAAGATCACCCTATGGGGACTCAAACTCGACTGGCCAGTCAGGCGTCACTCTGTGTGCATTTATCGGGGCAACAGAGCCTGCTTTGCACATGAGCACAACTGACTTTGACACCAATTCATACCCTGCTGGGTTTTTTTTTTAATTTTTAAGAACTGTGTACATGAGATAAGTTGCTGACTTGAAAGTTGTGAGTCGATTCAAAACCGCATTGAAACCTGCCATGTGTAACTTTGGGGAGTTTTTAAAGCATTAAGCGTGTCATATATGACTTTGGATAATTTTAAAATCATTGTGATAGAATCAAATTAAATGGTATTTGTGTTTGAAAGGTAGACACGAGGGTTGAATGCATTCGTTCTGAAATATCCTTCTGTTTCATATTGTACGCTGGTTTGACCTGTTAAACAATAGATGGGACATACTGTGGCCCACAATGTTTTTTGACCGCACTAGCCCTCCAGGTAACTGATGCACTCACTTCAGTGCATGGAGGCAGCATGTAGCATTATTCACAACTCGCATTCCTCCATTCATCCATCAATTGTTGGGACAACGAGGAAGACTCAACCCTGTGGTCTTCCAATTGTAAAAATAATCAAACCCAAATCATCAATTTAACATGTCTCTAATCCCACTAATCTCTAACATTGTCTCAGTTTATCTGCCTGTTTCAGTTCCTAATGCCCTTCAATATTTACGTACCCTCTGGGCCACGTGGTTCCCCCACAGACCTGGGCTCTGGCCTTCGTGCCTGTGCCCACATGCCAGCTAAACCTGATTCTGTGCTGCGACCTCCCACGGTGCTCACTCACAGGGCTTGCACAGGACACGTATTGCCCCCCGTGAGCCCCCACCTGGAGCCGCAGTCGTCATGCTCACTCCGGCCGTGCCTCAAGCACGACCTTTGAACGGCACACCCAGGGTGCCGTGCATCACGCCATGCTCTTCAGCACGGTCTACTCCTGCATGCCTGGCGGTCTGGCACGCACACTCCCCGGGTTCCCATGTGGACCCCTACCTGGAGTCTACGGTACCCCTGCTAATCTGCCAATTAGTGTGGGGACACTGCAGGAATTTTCCTCAACTGCCGGCTCCTTTTCTGCAAGGCTCTTGGGAATCCGTTTGGCCTCTGACGGGAACATTTAAAATCCCTGCTATATACCTGGCAAAGACCCGCCTGCAAGAATCGTACATGCAGCGACCCGTGTGCCCTTCCAGATGGCTCACCCTGAACCAGAACCAAACCGATAACACTCTGGGGAGCCGTTTTAAATTTAAAACTACACAGTCCATTTCTGACTGCTCCCCCAATAGCATTCCTCTTACCTCCTCACGGTCTGTTCTAATCGTGCCATGCGCACTGACGCTATACTCACTCTCTCACTTTCACACTCGCACATGCACGCACTCGTGTCAGCATGCACGCAGCAGGCGACTTCAATCTCCGACACCGGTGGCTTGGCATGCGCTGAGATAGACGCATTGCCAACCTGCGGGTTGATCTCCTCCACACACGTACATGCTGTGGACATGAGTGTGGAAAGCGGCTCGTCCTCACTCGCGCACTCACCCTCCTCCACACCCGTGCCGGGCTGCACATACTGGGCAGCTTCGACCACGCAGCACAACTGCTCACCACATGCGAAAGCACATAGCTCATGAGATGACTGCGCCATCTTCACCACTCCGACCCGTGCCGCCGGCCTGGGTGCGAGTTTGAAAAATGCGCATCCAGGACCCGCACACTGCACATGCATCTCCACACATGCAGGCATGCACACACCCCTGCGGAGAATCTCCTCATGAACCCTGCACTCCACATTTGCACCATTCGTGTGTCCACGTATCTGCTGTTGATGGAAAATGGCTGCTCCACCTAATGATTGGGAAACACCGCCGGCTCCCGTAGCACCAATGTGCACACCCGTGGACGTCACGTGCACCCCGCACAAATTCTCCACCGTATGTGCCCCAATCTCCTCCTTTCCCCTTCTTTTTATTTGTTTGCCATTTCTGTTTTAAATACATTTTTCTCGTAATCCGGCTTGAAACATAACCTATTCGTGACCTCACTTTGCGGCTCTGTCTTGGCTTCCTCTGTCTCCTGTGGTCCCATTTCATTTTTAACCCTTGGTGGTTCTTTTCCTGGTGCCCCTCCACGTTAACCCTGGCCTGACCGGTCGCCATCACGTACTGTGTATCCCGCACGCGTGCCACGTTCGCTCTCACCGTAGCCAGCTCCTCAAGTCCCCTTTCGCTTTTCCTGCCAGGATCTGTCTAAGCAGCCTTTATATCATTGCCCATAGCCTTTGTCTGCACTCTTGCCTTTGCCTGTCCCACATCCATTTTATTGCACAGCCTCTCCACTCTCTCGGCCTGCCGAGCCATCACATCATCTGTCATCTGGCTGAACATCACTGTCCATTGCATCATGTCGGCCTGTGTCCGTGATGGCCTGCTGTCCTGTGGTGTGGATTCCCATGGGCGCTGCATTTTTCTAGGGGACGGGATGAGGGCCATCGACCACTGTAGACGCCTCCACTGCACCCCCCCACTTCTCCCTTTCTCACGATGTCATTCTGGAACGCAGTTTCCTCCATTCCTTACATAAAACCTACCTGGACCTTCCTCTCTTGGTGAGACATGGCTGTTTGATTTTAAATTCACTCCCTCGCTCCGCTCCTTTACAAAATTTTGAGTTTCTGCAATCCTGACTCCCGATGTTACTGAATCAGGGGATTGGAAAGGTCCCACTCCCAGAAACCAAATGTTACAGGTTTGCCCGCTGGGAGACGAGTGGCCTCTCTCGGACCCACTTCCCAACGTTTGACCCTGAGGGCAACGAGCCGCAGGTAACTCCCCCGCCGCTGCCATCCCTACCCACAAACTTTGGACCCCTATTAACTCCATTTAACACGAACCCTCTTTTGTTTCAAGCAACTTCTCAGGTTCGTATTTGCAGATTTTTTTTCCTCTCTCTCTCTCCTCATTCCCTTGCTGTTGCATTCACCTGTCACCTCACTGTCAGTATATTCCCTCCTGCCTCCTCATCGTTCTGTCTACGATCACAATGCTGGGACTATCCTGTTGAGGCAAAGCGTTGACCCGATGCACGACACTTATAATTATTTGATCGTTTTAAATCAGTCAGTCACTGAAGTAGTTTGAAATCCAAATTAGACAGTTTTTCCAACTGCAATTCCGGACGGGATGCGTGCTGATTGTCGAGCAGCATTCCACATAGCTACGCTCTCAGCGATCAGTGTCACGTGCTGCTTTTCGCAAAGGGCAGCAAAAATAGAAACAATTTTGGGTAGTTGGTATGAGAGGAGTTGGAGAGTTGGGACACGGGGGTGGGTGGATGTCAAATTGGAGATTTGCACCCACACAAGGCTTTCATTATATCCTCGTGCAGAGATTTTCTTAGTCGGGGTACAGTGGGGTTTCGTGGCCACGGTTTTTCAAATTAAGGTTTCACGTTTGTATCCAGGGATAGGCGTTGCATTTTACGCTTCTAAAGCAGGCCTTGTGACCCTCCTGTGTTTGGCTGGATTTTACCGTGGCACACTGTTTGTGGACTTTCCGAAGAAGGAATTAGATGTGTAACCAAGAAGGGGAGTTTTCCGTACAGGAATGTTGATAATGAAGGCATACGAGTGCGTTGCCTGTTGAGTGGAACAGGGTTTATATATTCATATTTATTGACTTGCTTGAGTTTCTGCCTCGTGATGCAGATTCCGCAGGCCGAAACCCCATGCGAGTGGCCAAACGCATATTGCTTGTGAAGCAATGTAGGAATTTCTATTTTGTCTTTTGTGTCTAAAGGTATTTGCCTTTCGGGTGACACAAGGTCATCTATTACCCAGGTCGAAAAACCAGTTAAAACCAGTACACATTTTCAACTGGTCTCTATTGGTTCTAATTGGTCTTTAACTGGTCTCTATTGGTTTCAACTGGTACCAGTTAAATTCAGTCAGAATTCCAATTTCCCAGTTGAAAAAACCAGTAGCTCATATTTGTACCAGTTAAAGTCTTACTGGTCCCAGTTGATACCAGTTGCAATGTACTGGTCCCAGTTGATACCAGTTACAATGTACTGGTCCCAGTTGATACCAGTTACAATGTACTGGTCCCAGTTGATACCAGTTAGTTAAATACATGTATTTCAACTGGTAATATATCACTCTATTCCAATTTCCATATTAAAACCAGTAAGAAACCAACTGGCTTTACTGGTACCAGTTGGCTACTGGTTTTCAACTGGTACCAGTTGACCAGTAAGCTACTGGTCTTTACTGGTTTTTTGACCTGGGTATCTTTCAACCATGGCAAAATGCACGGCACTTACGAGATATGTTGCTTTATTTTACGGTTGCTCTTTATTTTTGTTTTTAGATTTGAGGAATTACTCAAACATTCTTCAATCGAGTCCAACGGACGACTACACTTCGGTGTCACAGCCATTCTGTACTCAAGCACAACTAGGTACATCGCCAGCCAGCCCACCCAGCACTCTCTCTGCTACGAGCTTCACGTTGGTCCCAGAGAGGTAATCCCTGTAAACGCATCGGTAAAGCAAATGTGGGAATATCGGATTTGTATTGGACGTGCCAGATCTCCGCCATTTGGTGTATTTTTCTGCTTTGTTTTTGCTCACAACTTGTTCTGTATCGTATTATTTATAATGTCTTGTTTTATTCTCAATGTCCCGCTTTCTTTCTCCCAATGGCATGATGATTATATAGCGGTGCTGTTGAGGGTCGTCTCACGTAGATGGTTCATTCCATAAATAAATAAATTAATAAATAAATAAATAATCACTCTTCACTGACATGCAAGTTGTAATCAGATTATTATTATTATTTTTTTTGATCTTTCATGTTTTACTCGTGCAATAAAAAATGGGCACAACTATAACGGCACGCGGTAGAGCATACGCCACCGCCAGGCTGAACAGGTAACGTATTGTATCCCATTGATAGGCCGTATCTTCAATTGGACCTGAACCGAAATCTAATCTGCTTCTTGTTGTCGCACACCAAACCTATCCACTCTGAATGCTGAAGAATCTATCTATAATTTCAGCAGTGTGTGTGTGTGTGTGTCTGTCTGTCTGTCTGTCTGTCTGTCTGTCTGTCTGTCTGTCTCTGTCTGTCTGTCTGTCTGTCTGTCTGTCTGTCTGTCTGCGACCACCGTTTCTCGACGACCGCCGGTCCGATCTCATTGAAACTTGCCAGGAATATTGCCGGGGACCCGCGGATGTGCCTTTTCGAGGTTTGATATCGATCGGACGAGCGCTTCCCAAGTTACGGCCATTTTATTGCTTTTTCAGTGTTGAAAAGGTGTATATATATATATATATATATATATATATATATATATATATATATATATATATATATATATATATATATATATATATATATATATATATATATATATATATGACAGCTGAAGGTGTTGTTCCACCTTCTCACCTTATCATGCCATTTTTCCCCAAATTATTAATAACTAGAACGGGCACTCAGTAGAGCGCATCCCTTCGCCAACGCTACATTTTGCCCCCCCCCCCCCAGAAACCGTTGATTGTGAGGGTATTTAATCCCATACCACATCTGCCATCTCATATGTGTTATGATGGCTTAAAAACATTAAATTTCCTGCTGTTTGACACTGATTCATGTACATTGTATAATTTCTGTATGAACTCCCTGACCTTTTTGGGTGTCGGTGTCAAGTCAATCTGATGACAACTGGTCACATTATAAGAAATCAAATATTACACATCACAGGACAGGGAATTGAATTCTAAACATTTTGAATCTACTTACATGCAAATTGAATAAGAATTGACTGCGTTATGATAATAAAGGTCGTTGACCCCCCTGACCTTTGACCCAAACCGCTAACAAAGGTAATGATGTCATTGTGTCATATCGTATATCACAAGATTGGGCATTGAATTCACATTTTGGCATTGGTTGCATGCAAATTGGATAAAAATCGACCACACTATGGCAAAATGACGATTTTGACCTTTTCATGACCTCAACCATCATCTTTGTACTCTTAATTTTGGAATTGGTATTAGAGTGTGGGGAACAGAACAGTCAACATTTTGGTTTCATGCAAATCAGATAAGAATTGACCGTGTTATGACTAAAACCGCACATTTTGCAATGTCGTGACCCCCCCCCCCCCTGACCTTTGACTCCCAACCGCTAATAAGGGTTATTACGTCATTGTGTCATGTCACATATCACAAGATGGGGCATTGAATTCTGAACATTTTGGCATTAGTTGCATGCAAATTGGATACAAATTGACCGCGCTATGGTAAAAAGACGATTTTGACCTTTTCATGACTTTGACCTTTGACCCGATCGCTCTCAAAATCTAATCAAATGGTCCTCGGATAATAACCAATCATCCCACCAAATTTGCTGCGATTCAGTTCAATACTTTTGGAGTTATGCGAATAACAAACAAACAAACAAACACACATATTCACAAATAAATAAATAAATACACAGCGATCAAAACATAACCTTCGCAACAAAGTTTGCGAAGGTAACCAGACGACCACCGGTCCGATCGGATTGAAACTTGCCAGGAATATTGCCAGGGCCCCGCGGATGTGCCTTTTCAAGGTTTGATATCAATCGGACGAGCGGTTCCCAAGTTACGGCCATGTATTTGTGAACCAATGACAGGACACGGTGCTATGACATCACAATTAATGTTTATTTAATTATTTTTTTTGAAGGATTGACGTCACAATTCTTCTTCGTTTGGTATGACGTCACAATCGACACTGGGGACCTGGGTATGTGCCTTTTCAAAGTTTGATATCGTTCTTCCTCATCCATTTCAGCTGTTTCCCAAGTGTCTCCCAAGGTTTGAAAGCTGTTCTTTCCCAAGGTTTGAATTAATTAATTAATCCCAAGGTTTGATTATTATTTAATTATTAATTTATTTAATTATTTACTCCCAAGGTTTGATTATTATTCAAATTTTAATTAATCCAAAGGTTTGAATTTTCCCAAGGGAAACAGCTGTTTTTTCCCAAGGTTGGAATTAATCGTTGTGCTTGGTAGACATTTGTGAATATATTTACAGAGAGAGGGGGGAGAGAGGGGGGTGAGAGGGGGGCAAGAGAGGGGGAGCGAGAGGAGGGAGAGAGAGGGGGTGAGAGTGGGTGAGAGGGGGTGGCAAGAGAGGGGAGGGAGAGAGAAGGGCGAGAGGAGGAGGGAGAGAGGTGGGCAAGAGAAGGGAGAGAGGAGGGGGCAAAGAGGAGGTGAGAGGGGGCAAGAGAGGGGAGGGAGAAAGGAGGGGGAGAGAGAAGGGCAAGAGAGGGGGTGAGAGGGGGGCAAGAAAAGGGAGAGAGGTGGGGCAAGAGAGGGGAGGGACAGAGGGGGGCAAGAGAGGGGAGGGACAGAGGAGGGGGGAGAGAGGGGGGCGAGAGAGAGGGGGCGTCACAATTCTTCTGCTTCGTTTGATATGACGTCACAATTGATGCTGGGGACCTGATACTGCAGGCATGAAGCTGCATATACTGGCACGCACCTACCGGCCCGTCCCTACGGGCCCGCACTAGTTATTAAAAAAAATCCAATAATCCGAATCCTGATCTTCACCAAAATCGAATCAATTCGTCCTTGTCAAACACTCAACCCATGCACCAAGTTTCTTCCGAATGCGTTCATAATTTTTTGAGATATCCTGCTCACAGAGAGATAGACAGACAGACAGACAGACAGACATGTGTGAAAACATAACCTCCGTCCACCTTCAGTGGCAGAGGTAAAAAGAGGTTATCCAAGCTTGGACAACTTCATTGAAATACCATTTTGTTCAGCAACAAACTCATCATTATACAAACAGGGTTTGTTAAACATTTTTATTTGTGCATTTGAACAACAGAAATTTGCTGAAGTTTTAGAAGTTACGTCGTCTCTATCTTTTGCAGGAGCCAAATGGCGTCAGGACATTCGTCAATGTCTCCCGATCATCAGATGGGTAACCCATTGCCCATCTCCTCCTTCGGTGCAAGTGGCCTCATGGCTGGCCACATGCCATCTTCTACCGGTTCAGACAGCTTCAGCGGCCCGTCTGCGGCAGCTATCGATGGGCAATGTGGAGCAGGCTTTCTTCCTCAGCCTCCACAGGGGCCTGAAGCCTCTTTGGGAGCTCCTTTGGCTGAACGCTACCAGGACAGTCAATGGATGAACCGCCATCTTACCAGTATTGTCGGCGCACCTTCTCTAAGCCCACTTGCCCAGCGAAGGGTGGCACAGAATGGAAACGGTGTTTCTGTCAGTTCTTTGGCCTCGGTTAGAGACATGCATACAAAACCCTACCTTCCCACTTCCACGCCTGTACACGTTCAAATGGCAGAGCACCACCATGGCGAGTCGACTCCTGCTTTCAACAGGGGTGACGGTCGAGGCTCACCGGTGATTAATGAAGGGTTTATAACATCTTGCGGTTCTGTTGGTGAGGTCCGCTTCACGCAGGCCAGTTATAGTATGACACTCTCCAATGGACACATCTCATCACCGTTTGTCAACCCCATCTCCATTTTCTCATCTACATTTGCAAACCAGGGCAGTGTTTCATCATTGTCAGGTGGTGAGTATTTAAGTATCATATTTGGAAATTAAATTGTAACATCCGTTCAGCTGTGCTGGTCCTTGATGTCTTGGACATCTTTTTCTGTCGCCACTGATTCAATGACATACAGTATTGTTGAAATGATGAAGGTGTTTCAGTGTGTAGAAGAAACTGGGATGCATTGGGAAATTTTCCTCCAGCATCTTTTCTTGGCCAATGATATGAAGTGTCCTCGTGTTGGTAAAATCGACATCACAAGTACAAATGTACACGTACAACATCAGGTGCTCAACGTCGCCAACCGCGCATGCGCCTTTAATGAATGGCACGTTTCTTCTCAGCATTGGCCTTTTTGTGCACAGGTAAAACACGATTCCGATCATTTGAAATCGAAGCATCAATCAAAATGCACAGTGCTGTGAATTTGTTTGGATTTATTTCCGAACCTGTGCTTGGAATGACACTTGGAGCTTGGGCCGTACAAACAGAGATGCATTTTCAAGATGCATTGGATTTGTATTCAAATGTATTACAAGACAGTTAGAGGAGGACTGGAAACAGGTGAACATGGGATGTACAGGGATGTGTAACTTCCGGCCAACCTTGAAGGGAGACTCGGACAATTTCTGTGTTGTTTCCACCTGCCAGAAATGCTTGGCATGTCATAAGTTTTATTTATTTCCGTTCTTGTCCTCGATTACCGACGTTGCGTCTGACGTCGCATTTGTTGTGTTTTATTTTTATTCACACAAATGTATTGGGATCAGGTCCAGCTTGTTGCCATGTGTTGTCAAGAGCTAACAGAAAGACCAGCGAACGTAGCCCGTTAAGGGGTCCAGGGGTCAGGAGACTTGAGATTGCATGCTGAAGACATTCGATCAACCGCAAGTAAAGGGGGTCATCAATGCCAGTGAAAGGGAGCCAAGCACAGAGATTGGTGGGTATGCCAAAGATCTAGACTATATAAGCTGTGAAGTGCAGAGAGATCCTTCGACATAGAAAATGTTCATCCATCGCTGAGTCAGCAGAAAGAGCTGATCCTTACTGAATGTGCAGAACAGAAACCAAGGTGATCGTCGGAGATCAGAAATGTGAAGATGTTATAAAATGGCCTGTGACAAATGTTTGTATAATCTTCCTGATGAGGAGCAGGAGATTGGGACCATACTCTGTGCAGAGCGTTGGTGCTGCCTAAGCAGTCTCCTTGGATATTGGGCACAATCCTGGGCGCGTCGCCACTCCGACACAGTTTACCAGCATGCTGGCAATCATTTAGCCGACCTCGGAAGGACGACTGGCCGAGTTAACCCCACCTGGTATTAATTCAACAGCTGAGCAGGATTTGAACTCAGGACCCTCGGATTCAAAGCCCGCCACCATAACCATTAAGCCAACACCAGGCATAAGCCAACTGATGAGGAGTACAGGTAATGAACGTGGTCAGTGGTCGTAGAGCCAGGTTTCCTGCTCTGCCCAGTTTTTTTTTTTGTTTTTAATCTTGTGGGGTTTTTTTGTTGGTGCCAAGGAAGTTACAAATTGTGATTTATTTCGGTCAATGGGATGAACCTCCTGCTCCGAGTTCTATGTTATTAGTCGAATCACCCGAAAGTCTCATGTCGTTACCTTTGATCGGGGAAAGGAAATATCCATTGTATAATTTTATGAATATTTTACTTGCCTCTTAGGAGAATTCAGTATATTATATACTGTATTATATGCCTGGTGTTGGCTTAATGGTTTGGGTGGTGGGCTTGGGATCCAAGGATCCTGAGTTCAAATCCCCCTCGGCTGTTGAATTAACACCAGGTGGGGTTGACTCTGCCTGTCATCCTTCCGAGGTCGGCAAAATGAGTGCCAGCATGCTGGTATACTGTGTCGGAGTGGCGACCCGTCCAGGATTGTGCCCAATAGCCAAGGAGACTGCTTAAGCAGCACCAACGCTCTGCACAGAGTATGGTCCCAATGGATGGATGGATGGATGGATGGACGGATATACTGTATTTAAATGTGTGACTGTCATTCTTCCTTTGTAAGGAGTTGTATGTTTGTATTTACCATCCTAACTTTACTGTGCCTTCTCGTGTGTGTGACAGACATGTGCCCAGAAACTCATGACAATGCAAAATTTGTACAAGATACGTCCAAGTACTGGTACAAACCAGATATGTCACGTGACCAAGGTTTGTGCTCTTGCCAATACTTTATTATGAAAAAAAAACACAAAACACATGAGGCTTATGGGGGTTGGGGTTAAAAAGGTTGTCATGGAAACTAAGGATGTTATCACGTGATATCAAGAGCGACGGGAATCATTTATTTATTTATTGTTTCGTTCCCTGAATGAGTTTGAATGAAATTTCTGCCATTTGTTTTGTTTAGTGACGAGGCTCGTGAAAGAGCTCGTGGAAAGAATAATATGATTTCCTTTACAAGGAACTTCAATGCAGGAGGAAGCCATTAGGCCCATCAAGCCTGCACAATGGCTGCCACCATATGGTTGTTTGTCCATACTCTAACCTTTTATAAATGCTGCATGTCAAGCAGGGACACAGCGTGTACCATTTTTAGCTCGCTTGTTCGAAGAACAGAGAGCTATAGCGATACCCCTGGCATGAGCGTGAAAATGTTAAAGTTTTTGGTGCAAGTTATTTCCTTTCTAATGTTTTTATCTACCACACTATTTTTTACTGATTACAATATACAAATACATATTGGTTCACGAAAAAATATTTTCACGAAAAAAATAAGTGACCTCTATATTCGTTATTGTTGTGTGTGTGTGTGTGTCTGTCTGTCTGTCTGGCTGTCCCGAGCATAGCTCCGTGGGTTTTGATCCGATCCTCATAAAATTTTGGTGGGAGGTTTATATCATGATCTAGTTGTGTTTTCCTGAAAATGGGCATGGTGCGCCCACTATGGGCGGAGCCACGCCCAAAAAACGTGTTTTTAGGGGGTAGCCAATTTCAATTTGCATCTTCTCCTCGGGGGTTTGTCGAATCTGACAGGGGTTTCGGTATTTGGTTAGCCCAATGGCACCTGCATAGCCCCATGGAGCTCGATTTTTCATTTTCGTCCCAAGGTCAAGGTCACAAGGTCACGAACTTAGAAAATTGCGAATTGTGTTTTTAGGGGGTAGCCAATTTCAATTTGCATCTTCTCCTTGGGGTTTTGTCGAATCTGACAGGGGTTTCGGTATTTGGTTAGCCCAATGGCACCTGCATAGCCCCATGGAGCTCGATTTTTCATTTTCATCCCAAGGTCAAGGTCACAAGGTCACAAACTTAGAAAATTGCGAATTGTGTTTTTAGGGGGTAGCCAATTTCAATTTGCACTCCTCTCCTTGGGGCTTTGTCGAATCTGGCAGGGCTTTCAGTATTTGGTTAGCCCAATGGCACCTGCATAGCCCCACGGAGCTCGATTTTTTTTTTCATTTTCATCCCAAGGTCAAGGCCACAAGGTCACGAACTTAGAAAATTGCGAATTTTGACGTAAAAACTTTTCTTCTCCGAGGGGTTTGTCGAATCTGGCAGCAGTTTTGGTATTTGGTTAGCCCAATGGCACCTGCATTGCCCCACGGAGCTCGATTTTTCATTTTCATCCGAAGGTCAAGGTCACAAGGTCATGAACTTAGAAAATTTCGAATTTTGACATAAAAATCATACGACCGCCCAAACTTTGAGAGTGAGGATGACAATATTTTTTATGCATAATCTTGAGGTCATTCCCCACCTAAAGTTTCTGAAACCATTTTTCTCTATCTCGAACACCTTGCCCGTGGCGCCCCCTTGAAGTTTGTTTTTACGCTGATTTCATCAAAGTATGGATAATCCGAGGAGTGCAAAATACCATATAGCCTATATGACGTTATATTGTTCCTGGAATGTTCCAGAGGAAGTTTTGCACCAAAGGTCATAATCCTTGACCTTTGACCTTTAAAGTTCACAAATGTCAAATTTTCAAAGTTGTGGGAATCGAACCGGGTTTTCGACCTTCTTCGACGAACTAACTCCATTAAGCTATAGTACGTATCCTGTTTCCTTATTTTAATGTCCACAACATTGTTTTGGGACCTTTAATGGTTGTGCAAAGCTCATATTTTGAAAGTTGTTGAACGAAACCGGGTTTTCGACATTTTGCAGCTAATAACCTGTCACTCGTACCACATCATGTTGATCATTTTTATAACTTGGTCAAACATTATCACATTGTCTCATCCTTGACTTCTGAAACAATCTACATCGTCAAATACCGCTCGTGAACCATCGTCGTCTTCAGACTTGTATTGTAAAATTTTGATCAGACTTCACTGGAATGCTTTATAAAAAACATATTATTAGACGAGTCTTTTAAAAACGAAAAATACCCCGAAGAGGGAGTCGTCTCTGCCAGAGGTTGAAAGTAACTCTGTGCCAGACTGGAATACGGACAGTACATAAAGTACGTACGCTCTATTCCCGGGTTTCAAAACCACCCACCCCCCTCTGTATGCAGGCTCGTGACCACCCACCCACCCCCACCTTATATCGCTAATCGCTTGCAAAGCCAGCAGTTCCTTATGAACCGATGTTTGTAAGTCATGACGATGCAGTCCCTAGCGGTGTAATTTACCTTTTTCTTTTAATATCACAGCACATCATTTATGAAAATAAAAGTACAAATTGACATTCAAGACAATGTTAATGTCATAAATGAAAGTAAGTGTGCATATAAACTTGTATTCCATTGTTTTAGTTAAATCTGACAAAAGCTTCAAATGTAATATTTGTCTCAGAGAGTTCCGGTTCTTAATTTTTTAATACTTTTATTTTTGTATGTACGTACTTTATGAACGGCCCATACGGGGAATCAGAGCGAAGTTTGAAGGGCTATAAAATTGGAACGAGAGCAAATTTCAAAAAAATGGCTCATGCTGTTCTAGATAATAGTCCATAGTATCTGAATCACTAACAACATTTGATCTCTCTTGATAAATGAGGGAGGAGATACGATTTGAAATCGACGATTTTCGCAACTTTGACAGCCTCGTGACGTTGACCTCGACCTTGGACGACCTTGAAAGTTATATCGTTGTGCACGTCTCATCGACCTCTATCCATTCCACTATTGGTTATTTGTCTCCACTCGGTTTGATTGTGGACGGACGGACGTACGTACGGACGTACAGACTTCGAGACTGGGGTTATTAGGTCATCTCTACTGAGATGATAGAGATGACCTAAAAATGATAAATGTATAAACAGGCGAGCATTGGGTGGCTTTGACACCAACTCTGGTTAATCTTTGGTATGACTGGGGCAGGGTTTGAATCACTAACCTCCCAGACTTGGAGCGACGCTTTAACCATTATGCCACCAATTCCGTTTTAGGTTACTTCTTACTCTAAATAGCAGGCAACCTGCTTGTACTATAAAAATCTGTAACTGTGTTTATGAGAGTGTTATCAAACGGAATCATTTCCATATTAGTTGTGTGAGAAGGATATTGAAAATAAGAACAAAAAAAATCACATCCGGTTCTGGGTAAGAGCAGATTGGATGTTGGGATATGAGAACTTGCACTGGTAGAATTGGATCAGATATGAGAACAGGACCATCTCTCTAGTCACATCTGGCGCATTCAATACATTCTGGCATCCCACATTGCTCTCAAGCTCTCAAAACTATCGGCTTATGGCATCCAAGTCCAACTCCGCACATGGCTGACTGACTTCCTCTACCCTCGTAGACAACAGATGACTCTCAGCGGGTTCCATTCATCTCCTCTCCCTGTCAAAGCTGGAGTGTCCCAAGGTAGTGTTCTGGGCCCAGTGCTATTCCTAATCTTCATTAATGATCTCCCTGATTCTCTGGAAAATCCTGTTCATCTTTCCTGATGACTCCACTCTCTGCCATGATATAACTCATGCTTCAGATAAGAATGCAACAGCCTCTTCCTTCTCTGCAGATCTTGATATAATTACTCAATATAATAGAATGGTCAAGCACTTAGAATGTCTTTCAGTCCTACTCTCATAGATTTCTGATTTCTGAGAAATCTCACTATCTCACTATGTCTCTCCAACAGGACAGTCTGACAAACCCTCACATCCACTGTCTTAAGAACTCTTTAATAAATTCAGTCACTCAAACTCTTGGGCCTCACTATCAGCCACGATCTTTCTTGGGCAAACCATATTTCTAAATTGGCCTCCAAAGCCAGTTAGTTGTCAACTGGGCATCCTCCATCATGCAAAGTCTTTCCTTGGCACAACTGAACTCTTGTCCTCTACCTTCGTCCACAGCTTCATGGAGCACTGTTCTCCTCTCTGAGCTGACATCCTTTCCTTTCCTCTCTGGGCTGGCACGCTTGTCCGATACCTTTCTTAGCTTGAGGTCATGGAAACTGAGGCCTTCAAAATCATTGGAATCTCTTATGATGAAGCTGATTATTTGGGCCCATCGCTTTTACATCTCGGACATCTCTGTGGTCTCTCTGTCTTATACCGCCTTATTCCTGGTATTGAACCCTTTTCCCTTTGTGTGCCCTGTCCCCCTCAGCATTCTGCAGGACACATGCATTCTGTCAGTAATCCTCTTTGGGTGAAATTCCCAAAATCCAGAATCACTGCTCACCTTCAGTCATTTGTTCCACTTCCCCCCCCCCAACCTCTGGATTAACTTCCTCAGTGTTTTCAGTCTCATTCTTCCCTCCTGGGCTTTAGGACAGCTGTTCACCACCATCTCAGATCATCCCCCATCCACAACCATGATCTTTTCTGCCCCAGCCCACATCTTTCCAAGCTTACAGCTTTTCCTTCTTTCACATTTGTGGAGACATCCATGTTTTTCACCCCCTGTGTCCTCCCAGAGCCCTCATTCTTTCCCACATCCCTTATTTCTCCAAGTCTCCCTCTATTTTGTCCCTCAATTAACCCTCCTGTTTGTGTGTTCCCCTCCACCCTGCTCTCTTTTTACTGTTACTTTTGTTCTGTTACATCCTGATTAATTCTGTGTTCTAGCTCCTCCATGAGCTTCAACATTGCATACAAAAAAAAAAGCTGGAAGATGGAATTCCAATTACTGAAGTCCTTGAGTGAGCAATGTGTCAAACATTGGTGCTATGACCCATCCAAGCACAACTGAGATGTTCAGGCCATGTATGAGGATGTCTGATATTATCTGACAAATCATTGCGTTGAGGATAATGGGGTAAAAACACACACAAGGACTTTATTTTTAACCATTCTAAAGCAATGCGGTATCGATGTTGAAAGCTGGGAACAACAAAGCCCACTATCATAAGATCACGCAAGGTAATCCATAATCGAATAACTCGCTTGGAAAGGGAGTGGACCAGGGATGCAAAGTACAGATGTTGGGGTTAGTACAGACTGGACAACCCAAGTCCAGACATCAGGATAAACTCTCATCGCCTGCGGCACCAGCTATCCTCCGTCCAGTCTGGAATCACTGGTTCCAGACAACAATTGGGCTTATTAGCCACCAAACAATTTGTCACTTATGTGCCTTAACCATGAGATGGAAAGTGTTGCACCTGATGTGTTGTTTTACCAGTGCAAGGTCTTTCTCATCGGCCTGGAGACCTTTTCGTGAAAATGCTCATCAGTTGGCATTTGGTTTTCTCCCCTTAAACACCATTTTGTTGAGTTGAGCACATTTTCTGCTGGAGATGGGCCTGAGGCTATGTCACAGGGAATGTCGATGTGGGCTTATCGGGACAAGTGGGTTTTTGATTTTAATAAAGATTGTCGTCAAAATGTTGCCATCTTTCCCTCTTAGCAATCGCACTCCTAAAAGACCGCCATCCTGGATCATTCATCATCAGAAACAGCTATTCCTTCCGTGAGGCTTACGGACTTGCCATGAAGGTCGCTGCACCTCCACCGAGTGTGGTACAATTAAACAAGAAAGGTGAGAATTCTGTGTAAGCATGGTAAATATCCACGGTAATATCGATTACTCTCTCTCTCTCTCATGTGCAATAAATATTTGGTTTTATATAAGCTTTCTTTCACGAAAAACCTGTTAGATTTGGGACTTGGAAATACAGTTTAGAACCAAGTTCTTTCTTTATTTGTAATCATTTAATAGTTTAAATGTTTAACTCTCCCCTGCACGACTATTTCAGGAGATTTGTCCAACGAGCTTGTCCGACATTTCCTCATTGAATCTTCTCCGAAGGGTGTTCGCCTCAAGGGTTGTCTCAATGAACCCATCTTTGGTACGTGTGGTGGTCACAGCATCCACCGATGCCAGTTGTCACGTAGGTGCTTGTTGTGTTTGTGGTGCTCATAACTGTAATCGTGATCAGCAGGTTTGTTGTTGATAGATGATGTGATGCAGTGATTCCAAAGCTTCTGCATTATGATAGTTGTGCATGATATTCAATTTTTTTTATTTAAAAAAAAAAAAGGGAAAATAAACAAGTAAGTGATTGGGGGGTGGGGGGTGGTTGGTTATTAATGGGGTAGCAAAGATGACAGGGAGGGATTAGGGATGATGTGAGAAGGTGGTGCATCACTTGCTTAAAGCTCTGCAGGGAAGAGTGTGATTGAAGGCATTTCTGCAGTCGGGAGAATACATGAACGAATGAATTCCTCTGAGAGTAGAGGAAGCAGAAGGTGCTCGACTGGAGGATAGGAGAGAAAAAAAGACAGACCACCGACCTGTCTGCAATGTGGGAACAACAGGCCTTATACTTCAGCCTCTTTGCAGGAGATGCCAACTATTTTGAAAACTTTAGATTCCACAGAATTGATTGTGTGCGTGCGTGCGCGTGCGTGCGATGTGGCACTGGGGCGCCAGCTCTGAGAGAGCAGTACTGCATTGAGCTGCGGAAATGGCCTTGTAGTCTGTGAGTCGTTCTCATTTTCAAAGGAATGACAGAACAGAGGATGTCCATTCTGCAGCTGGCTTTTGACACCAGATTTGCGACATGGTTGGCTCTGGAGAGGTCATACCTGATGGTGAGGCCGATAAGTTCCAGAGACTGAACCTCTTCCAGTAGCTGATCATGCATGGAAATCGGTGGAATTGCTTGATGAGCCAGCCTTCAGGAGTGATGGGGTAAGACTGAGATTTTTCCAGGTTTTGAGGACAGCTTCCATTTATCAGACCAGACTCTAATTCATTTCAGATTGGCAGAGAGTGTTGCAGCTGCCATCTCCCTGTCAGTGGGATGGGGTACTGCAAAACACAATGTGCATAAAGAGTTGGTGTCTAGGGTATTGGAGAGGTCGTGTATGGAGGTTATTTAGTCTGTTAGCTTACCGCAGTGCGAGACCTTTAGTTGGACCTTTTCACCCTCTTCAAATGATGAAGTGGTTTGGTGAACTATAGCACGAACCAGAGATCAGAAGGGGGAGCTATACCTTAGGTTGTTCCTTGCCAATATATTCCGTGCGTGCGAACTCCTCTGTGTGCTTGACCACATGGACTAATGACCACTGATTACACTGGTCAACAATTTTTTTACTTTCTGAATGTTGTCTAGATTTCTACAAGTGAATTAGGGTATTCTGGCACTGCTGAATCAGGAAATGGCATCCGTTTCTCTCCATCAGGTCAGGTTTTTGTGCTAAGTTGATTTGAAAAAATCAGATCTTGTGACAAAATCAATTACATTTTTGTGGCATTATCAGCTGATTTTTGTCAACACATATCATCCTAAACATGTTTTTAAGAAAAAAAAATGTTTTGCCAACAACATTTATTGATTACATGATAGAAACATCGATTACTGTCATCTGAATGGTGGGCATTGATAAAGGTAAGTACAAGTAAATTGCATGTTGCGTCACCACTGTTCAAACTTCAGGGCTTGAACTTCCATTTCTTCGAACTCCTGGAATGTTCAGCGGCAGGGAGGTCTCTCTTCAGATTCCAACAGTAGTCAGCCATCATGACTGCGTCCCAGCGACCCTGATACCTGGTCTCCATCTCCTTCATGTCCTGATGGAATCTCTCCCCTGCTCGTCACTCATTGAACCCAGGTTCTCAGGAAACCGGTTCATATGTGAAAATAGGTAGTGCATCTTGATGCTCATGTTGCAGCCCAGGTTTCTGAAAGCAGTCAGCATGTTGTTGACAAGTTCTGCGTAGTTTCTGGCCTTATTGTTGCCAAGAAAGTTCTTCACTACCAAAACAAATGTCTTCCACGCTTCCAGTTCCACTTCGTTCATTGAGTTTTTGAACTCTGGATCTCTGATGAGCTGACGGATCTGAGAACCATCAAAGATGCCAGCTTTCAACTTCTCCATGGTCAATCCTGGAAAAGCCTGGCACAAGTAAGTGAAGCAGTCACCATCTTTGTCCAGAGCCTTGGTGAACTGCTTGATTAAGCCGAGCTTGATATGCAGCGGTGGGAAGAGTATTCTGTCTCTGTCCACCAGAGGGTCGTTGATGACGTTCCTTTCTTTGCATGGCACCAATTCCTCCCGCACAGGCCAGTCCTTCTTCGTGTAATGCTGAGCACGGTCCCTACTATCCCACATGCACAGAAAACATGGGTACTTGGTGAAGCCAGACTGTTGTCCCAACAAAACGTTCACCATCTTCAGGTCAACACAAATAAACCACTTATGCTGATCATAACCAATTTTCTCCAGCACGTACTTCACCACTTCATACTTCTCCTTCAGTGTAGTCGAGTGAGCGATGGGTACAGAGGCAAACTGGTTGCCGTTGTGTAGCAGAACACATTTCAGTGATCGCTTGCTGCTGTCAATGAACAGTCTCCAATCTTTGGGTTCGTACTGTGGCACTCCAAGCTTGAGCAGAAGCGCATGTCATAAATTGGTGCATGTAGGTATTGTACATTCTTCAGAGTTCGTTATTTCAAGAAATACAACTTTTTTGTATCACATTATTACAAAATCTGCCCCATTAACTTTAGTTTTGATCCACGAACTTTATGCTTTGCCTCACCAATTTTTGGAAGATTTTGAGGTTTTATGACTTCAAACTGATCCCTTTTCGACATAATCACCCAGAACTATCGTACCTGAATACTTCTTGTCATTAAAATAATTATTTCCAATCAAAACAATTATTTGACATGACATTTTACCCCCACCAACTTCTTCTAAAATGCTCCACACATGCGTACATGTGAACAAAAATGTAAAAAACGACATGTGGCCATATCTCAAAAACTTGACCTGATTGAACAAAACTAATGTGAGTTTTGGATTCAGCGCATCAGATTCGTCCTAAATCAGCTTAAAAAATGCAGACAACAAATTTGTTGTTGACCAGTGTTATGTGGGATGATGAATGTTTTGTGTTATGTGGAATGCTGGGAGTGATCTTTTTTGAGGGGGAGGGGGAGAGCAGAGTCAAGTTCAGTTACAAACAGCAGTTTTACATTTTATTCAACTCCAACAGGGGTACAAAACAAACCAGAGGCAAGAAATCTACCAACATGGCTATTCTACCATTTTCAGTTATAATAAAATAATGTAAATGAGCAGAAATGTGTGCTATTTTTGTTATAATTAAATAAATAGACACATTGTGACTCGTAGACCAAACACACAGATTGGTGTAAGTATTTAAACCTGTTACATTGTGTTTGTACGTCTCTGAAATACTTTTCAATGCAAACCGTTTTCAATTTTTTCTGCCTCCACTTATGAAATAGCCGGTGGCATGATGTTTTTGGGTTGTCTGCGCGTATGTGCAGTACGTACGTCCATGCTAATTTTGACTTTTTTTTCTCTGTAACCGCTTATCCGATTGACATGAAATTTTCACCATAGGTGCGGCTACTCATGTAGAAGGTTTTAACGCTAATTATGACATCATGGGTCACGTGGTGTGGCAGTCATGTTGGAGAAAGGAAAAACTTTGAATATCTGTATATCCGAAACTGCTCCATGGAAAAAATTGAAACTTGGTACATGTCAAGGACTCATCATGGGGAATGAGTGTGATTATTTGCTGATGATGTCATAATTGCATATGTGGAATGCTTTATCTGATGAGTATGAAAAGTTTTGAGGGTCATCTCGGGCTAAATTGTAAGAGGGGTCGGGGGGGGGGGAGGGGAATGGGTGACGTCATCGGTCATGTGGTTTCAGCAGCCACATAGATTTTTTTTTAAAACATAAAAACTTTCAAAAATCTTCTCTGCAACAGCTCAACAGATTGAGGGGAAACTTTACAGGCATGATCACCTATCCCTGGGAAACAAAAATTTCTCCACCTATGATGTTGTTGGTCAAATGGTTTGGCAGCCATATTGGATTTACCCAAAAACCTTGAAAAATCATTATTTCTAGAAGAGCTGGACAGATCAAGGGGAAACTTCACCCACATGTTCTGCAAGCCTTGGGGATACAAGGGTGTTCCGAATCATTAATAGGTCACATGGTCTGGCAGCCATATTGGATTGAACTAAAATCTTTATAAAATTATTTCTTTTAAACTGCTTCATCAATCGACATGAAAGTTCAGTTATGATCAAGTAGTGATGTGGAATATATGTTTGAAATTTCTACCTGATTGGACACATGGTCTGGCAGCTAGAATTATTTAATATTTTGAATCTGGGTTCAGGGATTTAAATCAAACTTAGTACAAGTATGTATAATGATGTAATAATGTCGGCGATGACATAACTGGCCACGTCGTGGCGTCGAAGATTGCCCTTCTTGTTTTTTTCTTTTCTGTTCTCTCTCTCTCTCTCTCTCTCTCTCTCTCTCTCTCTCTCTCTCTCTCTCTCTCTCTCTCTCTCTCTCTCTTTCTCTCTCTCTCTCTCTCTTTCTCTTTCTCTTTCTCTTTCTCTTTCTCTTTCTCTTTCTCTTTCTCTTTCTCTTTCTCTTTCTCTTTCTCTTTCTCTTTCTCTTTCTCTTTCTCTTTCTCTTTCTCTTTCTCTTTCTCTTTCTCTTTCTCTTTCTCTTTCTCTTTCTCTTTCTCTTTCTCTTTCTCTTTCTCTTTCTCTTTCTCTTTCTCTTTCTCTTTCTCTTTCTCTTTCTCTTTCTCTTTCTCTTTCTCTTTCTCTTTCTCTTTCTCTTTCTCTTTCTCTTTCTCTTTCTCTCTTTCTCTCTTCTCTCTCTCTTTCTCTTTCTCTTTCTCTTTCTCTTTCTCTTTCTCTTTCTCTTTCTCTTTCTCTTTCTCTTTCTCTTTCTCTTTCTCTTTCTCTTTCTCTTTCTCTTTCTCTTTCTCTTTCTCTTTCTCTTTCTCTTTCTCTTTCTCTTTCTCTTTCTCTTTCTCTTTCTCTTTCTCTTTCTCTTTCTCTTTCTCTTTCTCTTTCTCTTTCTCTTTCTCTTTCTCTTTCTCTTTCTCTTTCTCTTTCTCTTTCTCTTTCTCTTTCTCTTTCTCTTTCTCTTTCTCTTTCTCTTTCTCTTTCTCTTTCTCTTTCTCTTTCTCTTTCTCTTTCTCTTTCTCTTTCTCTTTCTCTTTCTCTTTCTCTTTCTCTTTCTCTTTCTCTTTCTCTTTCTCTTTCTCTTTCTCTTTCTCTTTCTCTTTCTCTTTCTCTTTCTCTTTCTCTTTCTCTTTCTCTTTCTCTTTCTCTTTCTCTTTCTCTTTCTCTTTCTCTTTCTCTTTCTCTTTCTCTTTCTCTTTCTCTTTCTCTTTCTCTTTCTCTTTCTCTTTCTCTTTCTCTTTCTCTTTCTCTTTCTCTTTCTCTTTCTCTTTCTCTTTCTCTTTCTCTTTCTCTTTCTCTTTCTCTTTCTCTTTCTCTTTCTCTTTCTCTTTCTCTTTCTCTTTCTCTTTCTCTTTCTCTTTCTCTTTCTCTTTCTCTTTCTCTCTCTCTCTCCTATTGTCCTGATCTGTTCATTGTACGAGTATACATTGTCAAGTGCTAGTTCAGTGGAATTGTTTCCATAGTCAAGGTTCTTCCACGAGCCTCAACAATGTATACAAAAAAAAAAAATTGGCTATGGAGTGGAGTTTTGTGATTGTGATGGGTTTGTGTTTCTTAGGGAGTTTAACCGCATTGGTTTATCAGCACTCCATAACTCCACTTGCCCTGCCCTGCAAGCTCATCATCCCTGATCGAGGTACGAGACCGGCAACCACACATTAATCCTCAGAACTGCTTGTACCGCACATCTCATTCTCGGTCGGCTGGTTCGATTAAAGTGAAACTTGCAGCTTCATGATTTGTTTTTTCCACGACAGGAGAGCCTAAATGTGTGATTTGACAAATTGATTCTTCAGTTGAGTGATGTGACCCAAGGATGAAATCGAAAACCCAAATCCAAATGAAAGTAAAGTAATCCAAGAAGCAATCGGGAATTAATTACTGGACTCACTCATTATGCGTATTACCCCAAGGGCCAATGTAATCGATGATCTGCAAAGAGTTCCTTTTCTTTTTTTTTTCTTTTAAAGTAACTTTCACCAATGATTCATGTCACCAAAATCCGTGTAGCCATGATGCACTTACCCGTGAGGACATCACGCACTCGGGCATGCGATGCTGCTGTCACGAGCATCATTAAACCTGTAAAGCTGGGTTAGAATGTCGCAAATTATGACGTAACTGGACGAGGTGCAAGTATAACATGTATTTGGTGCACCAAACATGGTGAACATGATCGTTTGGTCCTTGCTGGTCTTGAAATGAAAGTATTTTGTGAAAACAATCATTCATAAAGTTCACTGCAGTGAGCGGGCTTTGGTGATGCTGTTTCTGCCCCTTTCGACTATTCTCAGACCCTGCAGATCTGGTAAGCAACAGTGCAGTCCCAAGTACAGCAAACTCGGCCTCACAGTTGTTGAAGCAAGGCGCAGGTATGTCCCCTCTCACACACCACTCTGCATGCAATGGAGACTTCCACGTGAGATCTGTGCCTTGCTTGATGTTTCCGCAAACACAGATCTGGCGGATTTTGCAAATCTTGCAAATTGCTTTTGTCAGGTTCACTTGGCTGTGCTTCGATTGGGTTTGAGGGTAAAGGAGTAGCAACTGAAATCTGAATCCTATCCAGGTTCCTCCTGGTGACTCCATCTTTCTCTATTTGGCTTCCTCCTGATACTCCAGTGCTTTATTTGGTCAGTTATTTGATGTTGTTCTTTTGCCCTCAGCATGCAACGTTCTCTACATAAACTCGGTTGAGATGGAGTCCCTTACTGGTCCTCAGGCCATCCGAAAAGCCTTGAACCAGACCCTTGCCATGGAGCCTTTGCCATACGCTACCATTGTCCACTTTAAGGTTTCCACTCAAGGTGTCACCCTCACAGACAACCAGCGCAGGTGACAATACCTTGTACGGCTGTCATCACTGTGTTTACATGTCCTACATTACTTCGCCTTTCATGCAGTTGTTTTTCCTTTTCAGTCAAACCAGCCCACCAGCATCCTTATTTTTAAGTTTCATATTTCTTGCTTTTGAGAAATGCTTTAAAATGTCAGTTATTTTTGTGTTTCTGTTTGTACGAAGGTGCTTTGGGGTCACCCTAAGTTTAAACGGTAACAAAAATAACCCTCAAGTAAAGTTAATAAGCCGAGAGCACGGTACGAATGAAGCCGTTATTTTTCAGGAATGCTGAGCAATTTATCATTATTTTTAAACTCCCAACGTTGAATGAGAATACAAAACCGTTTCTTACAGACTTTTCTTTCGACGTTATTATCCTGTGAATACTGTTACATTCTGTGCTTTGGACCCAGAAGGCCGAAGGTTGGTTTCAACTTTTTTCACATCTTTGTCATTGCAAAAGTTCCTCATGCGATTATGTGATGAAATTTTCATCAGATTTTTATCTGATCTGTGGAGAAATTGTCAAAGGGTTTTGTAAGAGCATCGCATTCCAAAGAAAATGTCAATAGAAGTTTTGATTGAATTCTGAATTGACATTTTCATTTTGTTGTTGTTTGTTGTAGATGGAAGAAAAACGATGGTTCCCATCCCAAGTAAGATGTCTGGCCATGTTTTTTAAAAAAGGTTTAATCCTCGTTTTGAACACATTTACTGTGGCAGTTGTGACGTTGTCTCTGTGAGTAAATTCTCCTTCACATGAGAGTAAATTCTCCTATCTCTGTGCACAGAGTGTTTGGATTGGTTGCCAAGAAACAAGGAAGTTCATCGGAAAACATGTGCCACCTGTTTGCTGAGCTGGACCCTGAGCAGCCGGCAATTGCCATTGTGAACTTTGTCTCCAAAGTCCTCATCGGCTCTCAGCGCTGCTAAGGAAACCATCGACCGACCTTCCGCCGTGGGGATAGTGTCGAATAAAAGATGTAACTTTAGTGTTATTTCACCAACAATGCCGTAACCTTTCACCCCCGAGTTTCCGTCTCCTTAAATGACTGCCCGCTCCTTTCGTCATCCCTGCTTGAATATCACAAGCCTTCCCGACTAGCGCTTCGTTCGGCATCATGCGCTCACGACACCTCCGGTGAGCACACACATTCTGCCTTGAGAGGTCGTGGATCCAGGAATGCGCATTGAGTCTTGCGATTAATTTTCAGCATCATTTTTCACAGGTATGGCATTAGAGTTTTTATATTTTGTACGAGTTAAAGAAAGTTAAGTCCTGCTTGTAAGAAACATGTCATATTTGCTGCCTTTTACAATTGTCGGATTATACAAAGACTGCACAGAGCAATATCCAAAGGAAACATGAATTGTTATTCAATTATGTCTTTGCTAAGTACTTGGCTTGAGGAAGGAGTAATCCTTGCGATCAACGGTGAGAAAATACATTTTTATTTCCATGCTTTTTCCTGCTGCTATGTAAACACACTCGAAGGCATGCTCATGCATTTTATGTGTGCACACACATCGTAAACCTGAGCACATCACGAAGGCAGAGTGAACGAGTTTTGGACACTTTCGTTAGGTTATCATTGTGCTGTGAATGCTAACATCATGTGCAAACATGATTTTACTTCCTGACTTTTCCATGAAATGAATTGTGCCTACATTAGCAATATTGGGAACGAGGGTTGCGGATGCGGTTAATGTTTTACACTTCTAACGAAAAGGTCTTTTAATTGTTTTTGCCACAATTTTGATGGTCCACAGAAACTTTGATACACCTTTTTAATTGCTTCCATGACAGTTGCATAATCTTTTCAGTGTTTTGAACTATTGTGGAGAGAGGAATCTGAAAGAGCCATTGGGTTTCAGCTGAATGTTTAAACAGTTTGATCAGTACTGCAACGAGTTTTTAAACGGTTACAAGTGTATCGAGCCACCCTGAAACTGTTCAGTCCGTTCAATTGAGACTGTTGTAATACTCAGACACATTTAAACTGCAGTACTCTAGAGTAATTGTTCGTACAGTTAAAGCGCTCAAAGTACCACAATCGATATTTACCTCTGCCTTTATAAAAGTTACTTTCTTGCTTCATTAACTTTCTTAACCATCCATTTTCAGTATCGGATGCGTCATAGTCCGTTGTTCAGATATATTGTAAACAAGACAAGCGAACATCAAAAGATTATAGAGTATTTATTTTTTTTATTTCTTTTTTGCTTCTTTGCAATATATAACTCTTGTGTTTGTATAGACCTTGTATAGTTAAAGAAAGGGTTATTTTGCTATTATTTTTATTCATCATATTATCAGATATTAGTTTATAAGCTCAGATTATTTCGATGTCGAGCAATTTTTTAACAGTTGAGATTTAACTTTTGCCAATTGAGAACGGTAATTTTGCATTTCGCTTTTATTTAGAAAGCCTTAATAACTGCTTTTAGCCATTGTCACATCATCAGTTACTTTGAAAGGATAAAGGTTGCTTTGTTTATTGCTTTTGTTTTCTTTTCTATGGTTAATCAAAGTTGTTTCCTGGATTATAAACAAAGGGTGAGTGAGCATTTTGGGGTGTTTCACATACAGGATGACCTTATGATTTGTTTTTGATGTGCCCAATAAAAGCTGCTGGTAAATGATGTTCATGTCGTTTATTTTCCATTGGTGTCTGACTCATTTGTATCGACAATGGGCGTATGTTGATTACTTTTCGTAATCATTAATATACAAGAGGTTACTATAAGGTTGCACCAAGTACACGTCAGTGTATCAAAAACCTCTGGGGCCAACCTGATTTATGTCATCGTAATGCAATTCCAGGTCATTGGTGGTTTGTTATGTAAATTGACTCTACTCAATGATATTCACATGCCAATGCAGCCCACTGGTGTAGTTGCTCTAAGAGGTCAGCAGATGTCCTTCAGTATACACAGCTTGTTTGTCGAGCTCTATTGAAGGTTGAACAAAGAAAGTGAGAAAGAAAAAGGCAATTGTGTCCAATGAGTCTGTTCTTTGTCTATCTCCACACTAGACCGCACTTGTATCTTTCCCAATAGCAGAAGCAAATGGTTATATTTCGATAACAATGCCCAAGCTTGTTGTGAGACCACGTCTGAGGATTCTGGAGAAGACTTGTTGAACATGATTGATCATTTATTTGTTTGTGAAACAAAGTTAATGGATATTGTGATTATAATAAACCACTGTCCACTCCATTTCTGTGTGTGTGCGCACGTGTGCCATTGTCTGCTCCCCACTCCTTATGACCAAATCGTTGTATTATTTGTGTGATCATGACTAATCTTGCAGTCAATTTCTGCACTAGTTGTAAAAAGTGAATTGAAGACTTAGGAAGACCAATAAATAGTGAGTTGTAATAATCTCAGTAAATTGCAATCAGAGTAATGAAAGAGCAGAACAAGGTTTGGCCTTTTTTGTAATGATGCAGGAACACATTTTGGAAACCGACGCATTATGGATTTACATGTTTTGCAACTAAAAAGGACAAAACTTAGTGTTGCAAATGTAATAAAGGATAAAATTGCAGATTTGTGCAGCAGGATTGTCTTTGTGAAGGCCTGATCTAGGACACTATACTGGTTGTATTTTCTGAAGAGCAGTTGCAGACGCAAAGATAAACTTAAGCTATTTTTTATTTTATTTACTTATTTATATTTAACTCATTTCGTTTTCATCAAGTGAGATATTTGACATTTCCCTTTGATTTAATAAACACGAGGCCAAAACTATAATATGTGTAGGATTTCAAAATTATCATCTGTGCAGGATTTCAAAATTATCATCAATGCAGGATTTCAAAACCATCATCTGTGCAGGACTTCAAAATTATCAACTGTGCAGGAAATCAAAATTATCAACTGTGCAGGAAATCAAAATTATCTTCGTGCAGGAATTCAAAATTATCATTTGTGCAGGATTCCAAAATTAACATCTGTGCAGGAAATCAAAATTATCATCGTGCAGGATTTCAAAACTATCATCGTGCAGGACTTCAAAATTATAATCTGTGCAGGATTTTAAAATTATTATCTATGCAAGATTTCAAAATGATCATCCGTGCAGGATTTTAAAATTATCATCTGTGCAGGATTTAAAAATTATCATCTGTGCAGGATTTAAAAATTATCATCTGTGCAGGATTTAAAAATTATCATCTGTGCAGGATTTAAAAATTATCATCTGTGCAGGATTTAAAAATTATCATCTGTGCAGGATTCCAAAATTAACATCTGTGCAGGAAATCAAAATTATCTTCGTGCAGGATTTCAAAACTATCATCTGTGCAGGACTTCAAAATTATCATCGTGCAGGATTTCAAAACTATCATCGTGCAGGACTTAAAAATTATAATCTGTGCAGGATTTTAAAATTATTATCTATGCAAGATTTCAAAATGATCATCCGTGCAGGATTTTAAAATTATCATCTGTGCAGGATTTAAAAATTATCATCTGTGCAGGATTTAAAAATTATCATCTGTGCAGGATTTAAAAATTATCATCTGTGCAGGATTGAAAAATTATCATCTGTGCAGGATTTAAAAATTATCATCTGTGCAGGATTCCAAAATTAACATCTGTGCAGGAAATCAAAATTATCTTCGTGCAGGATTTCAAAACTATCATCTGTGCAGGATTTCAAAACTATCATCTGTGCAGGACTTCAAAATTATCATCGTGCAGGATTTCAAAACTATCATCGTGCAGGACTTAAAAATTATAATCTGTGCAGGATTTTAAAATTATTATCTATGCAAGATTTCAAAATGATCATCCGTGCAGGATTTTAAAATTATCATCTGTGCAGGATTTAAAAATTATCATCTGTGCAGGATTTAAAAATTATCATCTGTGCAGGATTTAAAAATTATCATCTGTGCAGGATTGAAAAATTATCATCTGTGCAGGATTTAAAAATTATCATCTGTGCAGGATTTAAAAATTATCATCTGTGCAGGATTTCGAAATTATATCTGTGCAGGATTTTAAAATTATAATCTGTGCAGGATTCCAAAATTAACATCTGTGCAGGAAATCAAAATTATCTTCGTGCAGGATTTCAAAACTATCATCTGTGCAGGATTTCAAAACTATCATCTGTGCAGGACTTCAAAATTATCATCGTGCAGGATTTCAAAACTATCATCGTGCAGGACTTAAAAATTATAATCTGTGCAGGATTTTAAAATTATTATCTATGCAAGATTTCAAAATGATCATCCGTGCAGGATTTTAAAATTATCATCTGTGCAGGATTTAAAAATTATCATCTGTGCAGGATTTAAAAATTATCATCTGTGCAGGATTTAAAAATTATCATCTGTGCAGGATTGAAAAATTATCATCTGTGCAGGATTTAAAAATTATCATCTGTGCAGGATTTAAAAATTATCATCTGTGCAGGATTTCGAAATTATATCTGTGCAGGATTTTAAAATTATAATCTGTGCAGGATTCCAAAATTAACATCTGTGCAGGAAATCAAAATTATCTTCGTGCAGGATTTCAAAACTATCATCTGTGCAGGACTTCAAAATTATCATCGTGCAGGATTTCAAAACTATCATCGTGCAGGACTTAAAAATTATAATCTGTGCAGGATTTTAAAATTATTATCTATGCAAGATTTCAAAATGATCATCCGTGCAGGACTTCAAAACTATCATCTGTGCAGGACTTCAAAACTATCATCTGTGCAGGACTTCAAAACTATCATCTGTGCAGGACTTCAAAACTATCATCTGTGCAGGACTTCAAAACTATCATCTGTGCAGGATTCCAAAATTAACATCTGTGCAGGAAATCAAAACTATCATCTGTGCAGGACTTCAAAACTATCATCTGTGCAGGATTTCAAAATTATCATCTGTGCAGGATTTCAAAATTATCATCTGTGCAGGAAATCAAAATTATTATCTGTGCAGGAAATCAAAATTATCTTCGTGCAGGAATTCAAAATTATCTTCGTGCAGGAATTCAAAATTATCATCTGTGCAGGATTAAAAATTGTCATCTGTGCAGGATTTCAAAATTATCATCTGTGCAGGATTTCAAAATTATTATCTGGGCAGGATTTCAAAACTATCATCTGTGCAGGATTTCAAAATTATCATCTGTGCAGGATTTCAAAATTATCATCTGTGCAGGACTTCAAAACCATCATCTGTGCAGGATTTCAAAATTATCATCTGTGCAGGACTTCAAAATTATCATCTGTGCAGGACTTCAAAATTATCATCTGTGCAGGATTTTAAAATTATCATCTGTGCAGGACTTCAAAACCATCATCTGTGCAGGACTTCAAAATTATCATCTGTGCAGGATTTCAAAAATATCATCTGTGCAGGAAATCAAAACTATCATCTGTGCAGGATTTCAAAACTATCATCTGCGCAGGATTTCAAAACTATCATCTGTGCAGGATTTCAAAACTATCATCTGTGCAGGACTTCAAAACTATCATCTGTGCAGGACTTCAAAACTATCATCTGTGCAGGACTTCAAAACTATCATCTGTGCAGGACTTCAAAACTATCATCTGTGCAGGATTCCAAAATTAACATCTGTGCAGGAAATCAAAACTATCATCTGTGCAGGACTTCAAAACTATCATCTGTGCAGGATTTCAAAATTATCATCTGTGCAGGATTTCAAAATTATCATCTGTGCAGGAAATCAAAATTATTATCTGTGCAGGAAATCAAAATTATCTTCGTGCAGGAATTCAAAATTATCTTCGTGCAGGAATTCAAAATTATCATCTGTGCAGGATTAAAAAATTGTCATCTGTGCAGGATTTCAAAATTATCATCTGTGCAGGATTTCAAAATTATTATCTGGGCAGGATTTCAAAACTATCATCTGTGCAGGACTTCAAAATTATCATCTGTGCAGGATTTCAAAATTATCATCTGTGCAGGACTTCAAAACCATCATCTGTGCAGGATTTCAAAATTATCATCTGTGCAGGACTTCAAAACCATCATCCGTGCAAGATTTCAAAATTATCATCTGTGCAGGACTTCAAAATTATCATCTGTGCAGGATTTTAAAATTATCATCTGTGCAGGACTTCAAAACCATCATCTGTGCAAGACTTCAAAATTATCATCTGTGCAGGAATTCAAAATTATCTTCGTGCAGGAATTCAAAATTATCATCTGTGCAGGATTAAAAAATTGTCATCTGTGCAGGATTTCAAAATTATCATCTGTGCAGGATTTCAAAATTATTATCTGGGCAGGATTTCAAAACTATCATCTGTGCAGGATTTCAAAATTATCATCTGTGCAGGATTTCAAAATTATCATCTGTGCAGGACTTCAAAACCATCATCTGTGCAGGATTTCAAAATTATCATCTGTGCAGGACTTCAAAACCATCATCTGTGCAAGATTTCAAAATTATCATCTGTGCAGGACTTCAAAATTATCATCTGTGCAGGATTTTAAAATTATCATCTGTGCAGGACTTCAAAACCATCATCTGTGCAGGACTTCAAAATTATCATCTGTGCAGGATTTCAAAAATATCATCTGTGCAGGAAATCAAAACTATCATCTGTGCAGGATTTCAAAACTATCATCTGCGCAGGATTTCAAAACTATCATCTGTGCAGGATTTCAAAACTATCATCTGTGCAGGACTTCAAAACTATCATCTGTGCAGGACTTCAAAACTATCATCTGTGCAGGACTTCAAAACTATCATCTGTGCAGGACTTCAAAACTATCATCTGTGCAGGATTCCAAAATTAACATCTGTGCAGGAAATCAAAACTATCATCTGTGCAGGACTTCAAAACTATCATCTGTGCAGGATTTCAAAATTATCATCTGTGCAGGATTTCAAAATTATCATCTGTGCAGGAAATCAAAATTATTATCTGTGCAGGAAATCAAAATTATCTTCGTGCAGGAATTCAAAATTATCTTCGTGCAGGAATTCAAAATTATCATCTGTGCAGGATTAAAAAATTGTCATCTGTGCAGGATTTCAAAATTATCATCTGTGCAGGATTTCAAAATTATTATCTGGGCAGGATTTCAAAACTATCATCTGTGCAGGACTTCAAAATTATCATCTGTGCAGGATTTCAAAATTATCATCTGTGCAGGACTTCAAAACCATCATCTGTGCAGGATTTCAAAATTATCATCTGTGCAGGACTTCAAAACCATCATCTGTGCAAGATTTCAAAATTATCATCTGTGCAGGACTTCAAAATTATCATCTGTGCAGGATTTTAAAATTATCATCTGTGCAGGACTTCAAAACCATCATCTGTGCAGGACTTCAAAATTATCATCTGTGCAGGATTTCAAAAATATCATCTGTGCAGGAAATCAAAACTATCATCTGTGCAGGATTTCAAAACTATCATCTGCGCAGGATTTCAAAACTATCATCTGTGCAGGATTTCAAAACTATCATCTGTGCAGGACTTCAAAACTATCATCTGTGCAGGACTTCAAAACTATCATCTGTGCAGGACTTCAAAACTATCATCTGTGCAGGACTTCAAAACTATCATCTGTGCAGGATTCCAAAATTAACATCTGTGCAGGAAATCAAAACTATCATCTGTGCAGGACTTCAAAACTATCATCTGTGCAGGATTTCAAAATTATCATCTGTGCAGGATTTAAAAATTATCATCTGTGCAGGATTTAAAAATTATCATCTGTGCAGGATTTCGAAATTATATCTGTGCAGGATTTTAAAATTATAATCTGTGCAGGATTCCAAAATTAACATCTGTGCAGGAAATCAAAATTATCTTCGTGCAGGATTTCAAAACTATCATCTGTGCAGGATTTCAAAACTATCATCTGTGCAGGACTTCAAAATTATCATCGTGCAGGATTTCAAAACTATCATCGTGCAGGACTTAAAAATTATAATCTGTGCAGGATTTTAAAATTATTATCTATGCAAGATTTCAAAATGATCATCCGTGCAGGATTTTAAAATTATCATCTGTGCAGGATTTAAAAATTATCATCTGTGCAGGATTTAAAAATTATCATCTGTGCAGGATTTAAAAATTATCATCTGTGCAGGATTGAAAAATTATCATCTGTGCAGGATTTAAAAATTATCATCTGTGCAGGATTTAAAAATTATCATCTGTGCAGGATTTCGAAATTATATCTGTGCAGGATTTTAAAATTATAATCTGTGCAGGATTCCAAAATTAACATCTGTGCAGGAAATCAAAATTATCTTCGTGCAGGATTTCAAAACTATCATCTGTGCAGGACTTCAAAATTATCATCGTGCAGGATTTCAAAACTATCATCGTGCAGGACTTAAAAATTATAATCTGTGCAGGATTTTAAAATTATTATCTATGCAAGATTTCAAAATGATCATCCGTGCAGGACTTCAAAACTATCATCTGTGCAGGACTTCAAAACTATCATCTGTGCAGGACTTCAAAACTATCATCTGTGCAGGACTTCAAAACTATCATCTGTGCAGGACTTCAAAACTATCATCTGTGCAGGATTCCAAAATTAACATCTGTGCAGGAAATCAAAACTATCATCTGTGCAGGACTTCAAAACTATCATCTGTGCAGGATTTCAAAATTATCATCTGTGCAGGATTTCAAAATTATCATCTGTGCAGGAAATCAAAATTATTATCTGTGCAGGAAATCAAAATTATCTTCGTGCAGGAATTCAAAATTATCTTCGTGCAGGAATTCAAAATTATCATCTGTGCAGGATTAAAAAATTGTCATCTGTGCAGGATTTCAAAATTATCATCTGTGCAGGATTTCAAAATTATTATCTGGGCAGGATTTCAAAACTATCATCTGTGCAGGATTTCAAAATTATCATCTGTGCAGGATTTCAAAATTATCATCTGTGCAGGACTTCAAAACCATCATCTGTGCAGGATTTCAAAATTATCATCTGTGCAGGACTTCAAAATTATCATCTGTGCAGGACTTCAAAATTATCATCTGTGCAGGATTTTAAAATTATCATCTGTGCAGGACTTCAAAACCATCATCTGTGCAGGACTTCAAAATTATCATCTGTGCAGGATTTCAAAAATATCATCTGTGCAGGAAATCAAAACTATCATCTGTGCAGGATTTCAAAACTATCATCTGCGCAGGATTTCAAAACTATCATCTGCGCAGGATTTCAAAACTATCATCTGTGCAGGACTTCAAAACTATCATCTGTGCAGGACTTCAAAACTATCATCTGTGCAGGACTTCAAAACTATCATCTGTGCAGGACTTCAAAACTATCATCTGTGCAGGATTCCAAAATTAACATCTGTGCAGGAAATCAAAACTATCATCTGTGCAGGACTTCAAAACTATCATCTGTGCAGGATTTCAAAATTATCATCTGTGCAGGATTTCAAAATTATCATCTGTGCAGGAAATCAAAATTATTATCTGTGCAGGAAATCAAAATTATCTTCGTGCAGGAATTCAAAATTATCTTCGTGCAGGAATTCAAAATTATCATCTGTGCAGGATTAAAAAATTGTCATCTGTGCAGGATTTCAAAATTATCATCTGTGCAGGATTTCAAAATTATTATCTGGGCAGGATTTCAAAACTATCATCTGTGCAGGACTTCAAAATTATCATCTGTGCAGGATTTCAAAATTATCATCTGTGCAGGACTTCAAAACCATCATCTGTGCAGGATTTCAAAATTATCATCTGTGCAGGACTTCAAAACCATCATCCGTGCAAGATTTCAAAATTATCATCTGTGCAGGACTTCAAAATTATCATCTGTGCAGGATTTTAAAATTATCATCTGTGCAGGACTTCAAAACCATCATCTGTGCAAGACTTCAAAATTATCATCTGTGCAGGAATTCAAAATTATCTTCGTGCAGGAATTCAAAATTATCATCTGTGCAGGATTAAAAAATTGTCATCTGTGCAGGATTTCAAAATTATCATCTGTGCAGGATTTCAAAATTATTATCTGGGCAGGATTTCAAAACTATCATCTGTGCAGGATTTCAAAATTATCATCTGTGCAGGATTTCAAAATTATCATCTGTGCAGGACTTCAAAACCATCATCTGTGCAGGATTTCAAAATTATCATCTGTGCAGGACTTCAAAACCATCATCTGTGCAAGATTTCAAAATTATCATCTGTGCAGGACTTCAAAATTATCATCTGTGCAGGATTTTAAAATTATCATCTGTGCAGGACTTCAAAACCATCATCTGTGCAGGACTTCAAAATTATCATCTGTGCAGGATTTCAAAAATATCATCTGTGCAGGAAATCAAAACTATCATCTGTGCAGGATTTCAAAACTATCATCTGCGCAGGATTTCAAAACTATCATCTGTGCAGGATTTCAAAACTATCATCTGTGCAGGACTTCAAAACTATCATCTGTGCAGGACTTCAAAACTATCATCTGTGCAGGACTTCAAAACTATCATCTGTGCAGGACTTCAAAACTATCATCTGTGCAGGATTCCAAAATTAACATCTGTGCAGGAAATCAAAACTATCATCTGTGCAGGACTTCAAAACTATCATCTGTGCAGGATTTCAAAATTATCATCTGTGCAGGATTTCAAAATTATCATCTGTGCAGGAAATCAAAATTATTATCTGTGCAGGAAATCAAAATTATCTTCGTGCAGGAATTCAAAATTATCTTCGTGCAGGAATTCAAAATTATCATCTGTGCAGGATTAAAAAATTGTCATCTGTGCAGGATTTCAAAATTATCATCTGTGCAGGATTTCAAAATTATTATCTGGGCAGGATTTCAAAACTATCATCTGTGCAGGACTTCAAAATTATCATCTGTGCAGGATTTCAAAATTATCATCTGTGCAGGACTTCAAAACCATCATCTGTGCAGGATTTCAAAATTATCATCTGTGCAGGACTTCAAAACCATCATCCGTGCAAGATTTCAAAATTATCATCTGTGCAGGACTTCAAAATTATCATCTGTGCAGGATTTTAAAATTATCATCTGTGCAGGACTTCAAAACCATCATCTGTGCAAGACTTCAAAATTATCATCTGTGCAGGATTTCAAAAATATCATCTGTGCAGGAAATCAAAACTATCATCTGTGCAGGATTTCAAAACTATCATCTGCGCAGGATTTCAAAACTATCATCTGTGCAGGATTTCAAAACTATCATCTGTGCAGGATTTCAAAACTATCATCTGTGCAGGATTTCAAAACTATCATCTGTGCAGGATTTCAAAATTGTCATCTGTGCAGGATTTCAAAATTAACATCTGTGCAGGATTTAAAAATTATCATCTGTGCAGGATTTCAAAATTATCACCTGTGCACGATTTCAAAACTATCACCTGTGCACGATTTTAAAATTGTCTGTGCAGGATTTAAAAATTATCATCTGTGCAGGATTTCAAAACTATCACCTGTGCACAATTTTAAAATTGTCTGTGCAGGATTTCAAAATTATCATTCGTGCAGGCAAAACTGCGGCTGTATGGATACATGGCTCCATTTATTGATGCCGATTCTGCTCACCAGATTCTTTCAGCGAGGGAGCCTCGTAAGTGGAGAAGGCCAACAAGATGACCACGGGTCTTGTGGTTGCACAGCAGGTGGATCGGCATCTCGAGGTGATGGGGATGGGCCAGGGTCATGGCCAGACGGAGACGACCCCCGGAGTACTGACGGAAAGTGGATGCAGCGACATGTTGCTCCGGCGCATGCTCCCATACCTAACCTAACTGGGATTCCATCACAAGTTAATTCCATTGTGTTGTTAAAGAAGCAAGGCTGTGGCACAGGTACAGAGAAAATGACCACTCGTTATGCCTGTGCAGCGGTAAATATCCACACTAACGGGGCGGGAGGGTTGAGGACACGCAGGGGTATTTTAAATGTCATCGATCAACAGATTTTTGCAAATAACAAATGCTAAATATTTCCTTATCATTTAATGTTAGTACATTCTAGCAGCAGAAGTGGATACAAGTATCTCAAACACATATATATACACACACACACACACACACACACACACACACACACACACACACACACACACACACACACACACACACACACACACACACACACACACACACACACACACACACACACACACACACACCTTCAACTTTTTCCAGAATATGGAAAAACTTAGAATAATTACCCTCGCTGCAGGAGATGGTATTGCATTTGGGTCCGTCTGTCTGTTTCTTTGTTTGTCTGCACAGAACCTTCATGTTTTGCTTCAACCGCTTATCGGATTGAGACAAAATTTTCACCATTGGTGCGACTACTCATGTAGAATGTTTTAATGATAATTATGTCATAGGTCATGTGTTGTAGCAGCCATGTTGGAAAAATGGAAAAACTTTGGATCTCTGAAACTGCACCAAGGAAAAAATTGAAACTTGGCACGTAGCCAGACGTACTCATGGGGAACGAGGGTGGTTTTTGTTATGATGTCATAATTGCATATGTAGAATGCTGCATCTGATCAGTATGAAAATTTTTGAGGATCATCCAAGGATAAAATTGTCCACAAAATCTTTTTGATGTCATTAGTCACATGATTTGTCAGCCTTTTTTTTTTAACCTTCAAAAATCTTCTCCAAAATGGCTTTACAGATCGAAGCGAAACTTTAGACCTATGACCACCTATTCATGAGGAACAAAAGGTTCACACATATGTTATGGTTCCATTTCACATGGTTTTCACATGGTCCATGCCAATATGGTTTGGCAGCCATTTTGGATTTACCGTAAAACGTATAAAAATCTCCAGAACAGTTGGACAGATCGAGGGGAAACTTCACACAAATGTTTGCCAAGCCAAGGCATGCATATACAAGGTTGTGAAGGAATAATTGATGTCACATGGTTTGGCAGCCATGTTGGATTTAACAAAAATATTAAATCATGTTTTCTCTGCAACCGCTTAATCAATTGACATGAAACTTCACAGCTGTGATTCAGTCATGATGCGGAATTAAATGTTTTTAATTTCAACTTGAACGGACACATGGTCTGGCAGCCAGAATAATTTAGTTTTTTGATCAGGGTTTTTATTTATTTATAAGGCTCACTAAGCTGTATCTGGATGGGTTTGAGGGTATAGGAGTAGCAGCTGAAATGTGAATCCGATCCAGTTACTCCTGAGGGCTTCATCTTTTCTTTTTGCTTGTTTGGGTTCCTTCTGATTACTCTATGCCTGGTGTTGGCTCAATGGTTAGGGTGGTGGGCTTGGGATCGTAGGATACCGAGTTCAAATTCCACTTGGCTTTTGAATTAATACCAGGTGGGGTTGGCTCTGCCTGTCATCCTTCTGAGGTCGGCAAAATGAGTGCCAGCTTGCTGGAATCCTGTGTCGGAGTGGTGAGCTGTCCAGGATTGTACCCAACAGCCAAGGAGACTGCTTCGGCAGCACCAACGCTCTGCACAGAGTATGGTCCTGATGGATGATTACTCCAATGCAGGACTGTACCTATTTGGTCTTCCATTTGATTTGAATTTAATTTATTTGAATCCCATTCTGAATTCAACTGAATAATAATATATAAACATCATTGGTCAGGCTCAGGCGTCGGATCAAAGCAGGTTTGCATCAAAGTGGGACGCCTTGGTACCCGGTCATCACTGCCAGCAGTTAGAGAGTGGCAGCTCTAATTACGTCTTATTAATTATGTAACACGTCAGTGCATAAACGCCACACAAAATAAACCACACAAAACATGTCCTGGCGAGGGTCTGCAATGTCTGATTGCTATTTTTCTTGTTTATCTTGTGATGCTGGAACCAGACAAACAATATTGTTATGGTTCAGCGGTGTCGGGGCTCGCACCCGACTCTTGACAGCCAAATATTGAAGATTCCACGTCACTGAACAGCACCGCCGTCTCTGGGGTGAAAACGCCAGCTGGCTCGGCACAGGCCTCGGGTCACGTGTCTCGGATCACGATACCAACGTACACCTGGGCCGTACCAGTTGGGGAAATAGACCCCGCTTACAGACTGGATTTGTCAGAGACCGAGCGGAGTCTACCAGTCCGTAACCATGTTGGTTTTATATCCAAATCGAGCGGATCGTTCCTCGGCATGGCACGAATTAATTCAAGGCGGCAAATCTCGTATAACTCAGCCAGATTTATTGGGGACACATCGGGGAACACAACACAAGCAAAGCATTCACGACAATGTTATAATTAATCTATAACCCGTTCTTAACTAGGAAGCTATGGATTACGGGTTTCGAAGGGAACCCTAGCGAGATAAACCTTAGACAACATGCAGACAAGACAAGGACGGCGTGCAGACAAGACACGGACAGCATGCAGACAATACACAGAGTACTAGGTGATGCTTCATGGACGAGAGGAAAAGTGTCGAAGGCACGAATGCGGCTCATGACAAGCCGATGTCAACGGATTCGAGCACCCGGCTCGAGCACGCCGCGTGGCAAAATGGCGGCATCATCCTCCTTTTGTCGCACCGCCAACGCACGCAGCCTAAGCGCGTTCAGCCCCCGTAAGGTCGACGGCACAAGACGAAAGATCTATGGTATGTTCCAGCTGGCTTTTCACAAGGTCCAGTATGCAAGTCCGGGCCTGGCCTGTTCACCAGGTTAGGCCAAATCAGGGTGTTGGGCTCCGCAGGCGGATCGACTGGATTACAAGACGATGTCGAGCCGTGAGGTGAGCAAGGACAGATGCTCCATGGTTAGATGCATGTTGAACCTGTCGATGACCTCATAAAGTCGATCGCCGACTCACACAGCAACCAGTTCCTCTCGAAGCAGATTGCAGCCTCCCACGAGTCGTTTCTATACAGCAGAATCCTCACTCGACACTCAGGCTCAGGCCGTTCCTCTCTTACAGATCGCCGACCACACGCACCGCGAGTTACTCCCTCAGCAGATCGCCGACGAACCCTCAGTTTCAGCCCCTCTTACTGCCAATCGCACACTTGACCTCAGGCAGATCCACCCCTGCCTTTCCGGCGCTCGCTCGCCTCCCAGCCGACGGCAGACAGACCTCATGCAGTTCCCTTCCCTGCCTTTCTTTCGGCTTGCTCCTCACGAAAGCCGATCGCAAAAACAGACACAGCCGTCCCTTGTACAGCCGATCGCACCCCACCTCGGCGCTCTCAGTTCCACATTCCCTTCCCGGCGCTCACTTCTCGAGGCCACACCCTCTCAGAGCGCTAGGCAGGGACTCATCCGGAGAGGGTAAGGAAGAAGAAGAACCTCTCGGTACATCACCACTGTACGAACAATGAACATGCCTCCTACACCTCCCGACACGCATGTAACGTCCATTTACCGAACAACCTGGCTAAACATGCATTTAATCGGGGATCTGGGCTAATCCTATATTTAATAACAAACTAAGGGCCATTTCCGCAACACTACCCCCACCTTTCTCCCGAGGCTATCCTGAGCCTCCATCTGGGGCAGCCCACGGCAATGGCCCTGTCTAACGTACAGCACAAATCTCCCATTTACTCTAACCCACAACATGGGAAGCACTTAACTCCAAAAACCAAAGTGTCACTGTAAGATTGGCATGTCCCTATCCTAGTGTGTCGGATCATGAATCTAACAAAAAATTCACACTCTATGCAAACTACTTAACATTCTAATTATGGATTTGAACGGAAGGGCATTCAATTTTACTTTTAACACCAATATTTGCATAGGAGCAGAACATTCAAAGGTTCAAAGTTCTTTAACGTGTCCGCTCCTTCATGCCCCCTCCCGGCTGTATTGTCCATTCACCCCTGAGGGTTTCCTCACTTCGTGGCCTTATTGGCCTCTCACCAGGTGAGTTCAGTCGGCCCAGTGGCCTAATCTCACAAAGTTATTCGGCCCACTGAGCCCACAAAATGGCATGAATCTTTGGCCGCAACGGCCCACAAAATGGCATGAATCTTCGACCGCAACGGCCCACAAAATGGCATGAATCTTCGACCGCAACGGCCCACAAAACGGCATGAATCTTTGGCCGCAACGGCCCACAAACGCACTTTGGCCCATATGGCCTACTCACAAGCAGCAGCAGGCAACAAGCCCTGCATTAGACAGCAGGTGACACAGCAATGGTGGCACGGTGACATCGATGGTAGCAAATGCAGTTTGGAGGCGTTCTTGAGGACGTAAGTGGGTGTGATGATCTCAGACCAGGTGAGATGGAGTGTACTCTTAACCTTCCTTGCCTGACTTGTTTTGGCAGGACTTGTTTTGGTTACGTTCTCTTTTTATCTTTTCTTTCTTTTACAGATGGTGTGTTTCTTACTCAACGTTATCTTCGTGGGTGTATGCTCATGACATACTGATGGCCTCTCTGGCACTTGGAGAGGGTGGCCCAGCCTGGCCCTTGCTAACAAATTTTCCCATCAACACTACTCGTACCAGGTGTCACACATGAATGGTGTGGAGGAGAGCTCATCGAACCTAACCATTTACTTTTAGCTGTGGACAATGCAACAAACCCTGCTATGGCTAGAATGATCCTAATGACCCATCTTTCCCGACCTGGCACACTGTTCCATTCTATTAAACCTGAGCAAGGCCCTTATTTGTCTTTTTCCATTTGGTGGTGCCAGGCATAACTCGTGGCTGGGGAATGTGACTACTACTAGGCCTTTTGGCCTGCTTCCAATCGGGGGTGGAGGACACCCAGCAACCTCGGGCTCACCTGAGCGTGCTTCTGGCACTCCTAACTAAGGGGTGGCTCTCTCTAGCCCCCACACTGTGCTCTCCGAGCACTCATACCATGCTCTCCTGGCACTAAACCTACTTTGCTCTCCTGGCACTAAACCTACCGTGCTCTCCTGGCATTGAACCCTACTGTGCTCTCCTGGCACCTCTGACAGCCTTCACCTGCCAGAAGCCCCCAAAAGCCCTGGAGCCCTATTTCCCAACTTCCAATATTTCCCATGTCACACTCCCAGCCAGTACCACCATACCTTGGCCTGCACCTTCCCCTCGCAGTCCACCTGCACAATGGAACAGCAGCCAGAATCCATGTCAAATCCTCTAAGTCCCCCTAACCTACACTAACTTGGTTAGGAGACTCCGACCGACAGGGGACGTTGTTCACACTCACTCTCCTGATTCGCACAATCACGCCATTCACCCCAAACGCTTCAGTCATTCATTCCACAGTGCCGCACACCCAGTCCACAACACCATCCAACACCTTTCACGTTTATGTGAAAACAAAAACACACCAGTCAGATCAGATCCCAGATCTGATCTGACTCAGATCCCACTTGGTCATCAAATTTAACTAATACTTTTTTTTTTTTAATCAAACCCCAATCAATTTGTCACTATGTCGGTCGTCCGCTGGCCTCCTCCATACTGCCCTAATCGTTTATTTCCAACAATTTAAACAAAACTTCAAAATCTCTTCACCAGCCCCATAGAACCTCTGCATGGTTCCAACCAGGCATTTCAGTCTTTCCTCAAACAAGCCACTCTTTGTCATCCACTTGTTTCGGATGTGTTTAACGCTCTGCCCGTAACGTCCCCACCATTTTTCTTTCTTTCAATAATCACCCAAATCCACTCATGCCACTCATCCCTTCTTTCATCTCTCAATTTGCAACCACTCTCGATATAATTTTAAATCAAAATTTCTTTCATCCCAATGTGGCCTGCTTCTTTGACTCATTGGAAGGGGAGTGAGGAACGAATCCCTCATTACCCATTACATGACCCCGCCGCCTTTCCGCCACGGCTCAAAGGGGTCACGTCTCAATTGGGGTTGTGGTCCACCCCCTCCTTTTCTCCAGGGTTCGCGGAAGTCAGGTAAACCCCAATCGGGGAAGCAGCCTCATCCCTCTTTTTCCTAACTCCTTGAAGACAGATAAACTCCACTCAGCTCGCCAAACCCCTCGTGTCCTCAGAGAGGTTTGAAGACCAAGTGACACACGCCAGTGCCACTAGCTACTCATCTGCGCTCTACCCCGAAGTTCCTGTGAGGCTGAGAGAGAAATCAACATCAAACTTCTAAAGCCTGCTCCTGGATGCAGAACCTCCAACTCTGCAAGAACCCATGTGGAGCTGTCCATGATGGTTTTTGTCCCCTGTGTCAAGTTCTGTCCTGGTGGCATTTCTATTTCCCCTTGCACCTCCAACCTATTTCCTCAGTCACCACTCATTCCACGCTCAGGACTCCCACACGCAGCAGGCTCCACCCATTCCAAGGTTCGGTGTTCACATTCCACACCTTCAACCTTGCCTGCACACTGACCAACCGCCTCACGCTCCAGGGTTACATTCCCGAACGCCACGTCAGTACCCACACACGTTTCGACCTTGGCAGCACACACCGGTACTGTAATCTGGAGTGTGGGCTCACAGCATTCGTTCACAGGCACTCCACACACATTCAGGGGTCACGCATACGTGCACCCCATCGTACAGAGTCTCTTCATTAACATAAAATTCAATTTCTACCTTAAGCTCATCGTCTGCACCATGTATGCATGTGCCCTCGTACCTGCTTCGTTCCAGTCATCTCGGTCCGATCGCTCATCATCGGTTCGCCACACTCCTCGGGCTGTCAGCTCCGCATGCTGGACCTTCTCAAAATGTGTTTCATTCGTCAACAACCCCGTATGCTCCCTCAATGTCTCCATCACCAGGGTTTGCTCTAATTGTGGTGTCATCTGACGAGTGATGTCAATCAAGTCCCGCACCACTAAAATTCCTCCCTGTGCTGATGTCACACATCCCATATTATTGTGCTGTCCTACTTCCTGGCTCCATTTTAGTCATTCTTCCTCTCCGATCCTTTTTAGTTGTTCGTTATCTTTCCAGAGTTTTCCATTTCCGCTTACTCCAACCTTGCTCTCTCCTTTAGTTGGTCAATTTCAAATTCATGTTCTTTTTGTTTCCTGTCCCACCGTCTCTCATGTTCTTCATTCTCCAATATCGTCGTTTCCCTCAATAGATTGATTTCCCTTTCCTACTTCATTCGTTGTTCTTTCACCATCTCCGCGTACTCCAACCTTGCTTTGGCTTCTAGCTGTTCGATCTGCACAGTGTGGTTCCTTAACGTTTCATTCTCCATTCTCCTTCTTTCCTCTCTTAACATCCTCAGCTCGTTTTGTAATTCCCTCTCTTTGTTTTGGTGTTTCTGTAACTCAGAAGCTTTTTCCCACAATTCCTTTCTCATCTCCGCACCTCTTTCGCATGCTTCCTTCCTCTCTTCGTCCATTCTCTTACAGTATTCCTTGAGTTGTTCCAGATATTTCTCTTTTCTTTCTATCTCCTGTTCTCGGATTTCTCTTATCTGATTGCCTGTGCTTACCTCTCCCTTCAGTAGTTTCAATTCCAAATAGAGTTCCCGTTTTTCCTTTCCCAGCTTTACTTTACATCCTTGCTCCAAGCTCTTCCAATCCCAAGAGTTACTAATTTGCTCTTCCTCTATTCTTTCGTTCAGTTCACTCTTCTCTCGTTCCAACTTATGGGTACTCCCCTCTACTTTCCTCATTTCTCCCTGTAGTTCCTTGAACTGTCTTGACTTTTCCAACAATTCTTCCTTCCTTTGCTCCAGCTATTTCTCTCCTCTTTTTTATCCTCTGTTCTCGGCTTTCTCTTATCCGATTGCCTGATCTTACCTCTTCCTTCAGTTGTTTCAATTCCAAATCGTGTTGCTGTTTTTCCTTTTCCAGCTTTGTTTTCCATTCTTCCTCAAAGCTCTTCCTATCCTGGGATTACTAATTTGCTCCTCTTCTATTCTTTCATTCAGTTCGCTCTTCTCTTGTTCCAACTTATGGGTACTCCACTCTACTTTCCTCATTTCTCCCTGTAGTTCCTTGAACTGTCTTGACTTTTCCAACAATTCTTCCTTCCTTTGCTCCAGATATTTCTCTCCTCTTTTTTATCCTCTGTTCTCGGCTTTCTCTTATCCGATTGCCTGATCTTACCTCTTCCTTCAGTTGTTTCAATTCCAAATCGTGTTGCTGTTTTTCCTTTTCCAGCTTTGTTTTCCATTCTTCCTCAAAGCTCTTCCTATCCTGGGATTACTAATTTGCTCCTCTTCTATTCTTTCATTCAGTTCGCTCTTCTCTTGTTCCAACTTATGGGTACTCCACTCTACTTTCCTCATTTCTCCCTGTAGTTCCTTGAACTGTCTTGACTTTTCCAACAATTCTCCCTTCAGTTGTTTCAATTCCAAATAGAGTTCCCGTTTTTCCTTTCCCAGCTTTGTTTTCCAGTCTTCTTCCAAGTTCTCCCTATCCCAAGAGTTACTAATTTGCTCTTCCTCTATTCTTTCGTTCAGTTCACGCTTCTCTTGTTCCAACTTATGGGTACTCCACTCTACTTTCCTCATTTCTCCCTGTAGTTCCTCGAACTGTCTTAACTTTCCCAACAATTCATGGGTAAACCACTCTACTTTAATCCTTTCTCCACGTAGTCCCAAGCCTGTGTTGGCAAAGTCCTTTTCCAGCCCCCAAATTCGTTCCGGTGCATTGGCCAATTGTTGTGACTCCCTGTGCACATAATTTTCCCGAACCTCGTCCGCGTGCCATAATGCCTCGTCCAATTTAATTTGTAACTCCTCAATATAATTCCTATCACACTCCACCTGTTCCTAGGTATCCGGTAATCGTGCATGAATCTCGTCAATGTACGCGTTGGCGTCCTGATTAGCTTGCCATGGCGCATACCGTGTCCATGTGGTTTGATCCGGTGGGCATGAGCGCTTTCTTTGTGGTGTGCGGTTCGTTATGCAATTCATAGTAACCCTCTCCCACTTCGTGGCGCACTGAGGTGGAGCCGTGCCACCATTTTGCGACTCCATCTTTCTTTATAATTTCGAAGTTCAACACCCAATCCGCTCAAAATAAAATCAAAGCAAATTTGAAATTTGCAAGCGACGTTTTTTTTTTTTCCTTTCCGCACCTCTCGTAACCAATGTTCGAGGTGCGAACGACACCAGATGTTGTTGAATCGGTGTCCTGCAAATTTATGGAGGTGGATGGGTTCACATCCCCACTCCTAACTACCAGTGTTAAGGATTCGGACGAGTGATGTCAATCACTGTCCGCAACCATTTTGGTTTTATATCCAAATCGAGCAGATCGTTCCTCAGCGTGGCACAAATAAATTCAAGGCAGCAAATTTCGTATAACTCAGCCAGATTTATTGGGGACACAACACAAGCAAAGCATTCGTGACAATGTTATAATTAATCTATAACCCGTTCTCAACTAGGGAGCTACGGATTACTGGTTTCGAAGGGAACCCTAGCGAGATAAACCTTAGACAACATGCAGACAAGACACGGACGGCATGCAGACAAGACACGGACAGCATACAGACAAGACACAGAGTACTTGATGATGCTTCATGGACGAGAGAAAAATTGTCAAAGGCACGAATGCGTCTCATGACAAGCCAATGTCAACGGATTCAAGCACCCGGCTCGAGCACGCCGCGTGGCAAAATGGCAGCGTCATCCTCCTTTTGTCGCACCGCCCACGCACGCAGCCTCAGAGCGTTCAGCCCCCATAAGGTCGACGGCACAACACGAAAGATCTATGGTATGCTCCAGCTGGCTTTTCACAAGGACCAGTATGCAAGTCCGGGCCTGGCCTGTTCACCAGGTTAGGCCAAATCAGGGTGTTGGGCTCCGCAGGCGGATTGACGGGATTACAAGACGTCGTCGAGCCGTGAGGTGAGCAAGGACAGAGGCTCCATGGTTAGATGCAGGTTCAACATGTCGAATACCTCCTCATAAAGTCGATTGCCGACTCAAACAGCAGTCAGTTCCTCTCGAAGCAGATTGCAGCCTCCCACTAGTCGTTTCTATACAGCAGAATCCTCACTCGACACTCAGGCTCAGCTACTCCCTCGGCAGATCGCAGACTCGACCCTCAGGTTCAAGCCGTTCCTCTCTTTTTTTTTCTTTTTTTTTTGTATACCTTGGTCGAGGCTCGTATGAGAGCAAACACACAACTCACAGCAAGGAGGCATGAGACAAGAGGGGCGGGAGTGGAAGGGACAAAACAGTGGGGAACAGATACATTAGGTGAACTGTGGAAGGGAGAGGGATGGGGATGGGACGGGGAACATGGCGAAGAGAAGATGGACATTTCAGGGACTTTCAGGAAGGAAAGTAGGAGAAATGAAGGAAGTGGGCTTGGGTGGATTATCGGGGGTAGAAAAGATCGAGGATTTGGATGGGGGAAGATAAGAGGTGGTGGTGAACAGCTGTTTTGAAAGCCTGGAGGGAAGAATGGGAAAGAATAGAGTGAGGAAGTTTATTCCAAAGGCGGGAAAAAAGAGGAATGAAAGAGTGAAGATGAGCAGTGATTCGTGATTTTGGTAGTTTTACCAGAAGGGGGTTGTTGGCGGACCTTGAGCATCCTGTGGAAATGTGGTGGGGACAAATCGCAGAGAGAGCAGGGGGGGCAAGGCTGGAGAGGAGTCGGTAGAAGACAGAAAGACCACCGACCAACCTGCGGTGATTGAGTGAGAGGCCCAAAGACTCAGCTTCATTGCGGGAGATGCCGATGATCTTAAATGCCCTGGTTTCGACAGCTTGAAGCCGAGGAAGGTGGGAGGCAGGAGCACCAGCCCAGAGGGGAGAGCAGTACTCCATCAGGCTACGGACAAAAGCTTTGTAAGTGGTCAGGAGCTCAAGAGGGCCGAGGAAGGACTTAGCACGACGGAGGATTCCCAGTCGGCGACTGGCCTTTGAGGCGAGGTTGGAAATGTGACTTTCCCAGGAAAGGTCATGGCAGATAGTGAGACCTAGAAGCTTGAAAGAAAAGACTTCTTCCAGAGGATTGTTGAGAAAGTGGATGGGGGGGTTTTGTAAACGGTCCTTTCGAAGAGACATAGTGAGAGTGTGAGATTTGTCTGGATTGAAAGACATGTTCCACGTGTTGGACCAGTTTGTGATTTTATCCAGATCTGCAGTGAGTGAAGAAGCTGCTGCTTGCCGGTCTGAGGGATGACAGATGGTACGGCAGAGGGTGGAGTCGTCGGCAAAGAGAAATAGAGGATTTTCCAGAGAGTCCGAGAGATCATTGATGAAAACCAGAAAAAGAACAGGGCCCAGAACGCTACCTTGAGGAACTCCAGCCTGCACAGGAAGAGGGGATGAAAGAACTCCATTTAGGGCCACACGTTGACTGCGACAGGAGAGGAAGTCTGCGAGCCATGAGTGGAGATGGCCTTGAATACCATGGGAAGAGAGTTTGGTGAGCAGGGCAGGGTGCCAGACTGTGTCAAAAGCACGTGATATGTCCAGGGATACGGCTCGGATTTCCTGTCTGGCATTGAGGACCTCCATCCATTGTTGGGAGAGCAGAAGCAGCATATCTAGGGTAGAGTGACCTGGTCTGAAACCAAATTGATGATTGGAAATCAAGCCATTGGAGAAGAGGAAGGATTTCATATCTGAGGCGATGATGGATTCCATCACCTTGCTGATGATTGGGAGAAGGCTGATTGGTCTGTAGTTATAGGGATCTATTTTTGCACCTTTTTTATGCAGGGCAGTGATGTTAGCAGATTTCCAAGCAGATGGCAGATGACCTTGGGCAAATGAGAGGGTGAATAGAACAGAGAGAGGGTGAGCAAGAGCAGAAGAGCAGGCTTTGAGGACACGTGGGCTGATGCCGTCTGGACCGGTTGCAGAATCTGACTCGAGGTTTGAAAGCAAGCTCTCCACCTTGTCAGGAGAAAAGGATACAGAGTCCAGGGACAGTTGGGTGCGACTGGGTAAAGTGGGTAGAGATAGTGATGGGTTTAGGACACAAGATTTAGCTGCAAACACCGAGTTTAGACATTCAGCTTTATCACGTGTAGAATCAGCAGTGCGGCCATTTGAAGTAAGGGGAGGGGATGGAGGGGGAACATACACCAGAAACAGATTTGATTAAACGCCACCAGGATTTTGAGGAGGGAGAGAGGTTTGAGAGTTCAGACTTGAGATGAGAAAGATGTTGTTTTCTGGCTCTCCTGAGGGTAGATACACACTTGTTCCGAGCTTTGTGGAAAGAACTGAGATTGCCCTCAGTTGGGTTTGCTTTCCATGAGGCAAAGGCAAGTTGTTTCAGGACAACTGCCTCGCCACAAGCTTCAGTAAACCAAGGGCGGGAGGAAGGGTAAGACAACTGAACACGAGAGGGGATAAATCTGTGCATGAGGGAGAGCAAGTTTCTTTGAAAGAATTCCCAGGATGAGTTGATGTTTGAGAAAGTAGTGATAGGAGACCAGTCTGTAAGTTTGATGGCTGCTCGGAGACCCTGCCAGTCGGCTTGAGTGAAATGCCAGACTCGACGGCGGTGAGGTGGTTCTCTGATAACAGCCAGAGAGATGTCCACTTTAACAAGGACGTGGTCAGAAGAACCAATTGGAGCGAAGGAAGAGCAGCAGATATTGTCAGGGGAAATTTGTCAAAATCAGATCCAGAAGAGATGGAGTACCATTGGTTGAGATCCGGGTCGGGAAGTTGACCGATTGAGTCAGTCCCAATGAGTCGCAGAAAGCTTTTGCTGAGGTGCCATGGCAGGTGAGAGAGGTACCCACACCTAGCCAACTGGCGTGATGACAATTGAAGTCACCACATAAGAGGAAGAGAGAGTTTGGATGAGAAGATAGAAGATGGTCCATGTTTTCGGATAGTGAGATGTAGATGGAGTCATCACTGTTAGGTGGACGGTACAGTACACATATAAACATGAGGTTGGAGTGGAGGGGAAGCCGTAGCCAGAGGTATTCGTGGGGTATGGGGAGTGAGAGCAGTGCATGGAGAGTGAGGAATAGAGTCTTTGATGAAGAGAGCAACACCTCCACCAGGACGAGGCTCAGGTCTGTCATACCGTAAGAGGGAGTAACCAGGGAGAGATACTTGGGAGTCAGACACGTCTTGGGAGAGGAAAGTTTCTGTTAGGCAGATAATGTCTGGTTTGTCAGTGGCAACCTGTATGGAAAGATCTGAAAGGTTTGAGCGAAGGCCCCGGATATTTGAGGTCCACACTTTTAATGAAGAGGAAGGGGAGGAGGCTTTGGGTGCAGGAGGTGGAGGGGGAGGGGAGGGTAGGACAAGGGACGAGGGGGCAGGTAAGGAGGGTTGCTGAAGGAGTGTGGGGTATTGCAGAACAGCGAGGGAGGGGGCCGAATGAGGAGAAAAGGCTCTGTGGTGCTGGGGGAGAGGGGGGACAAGAGACAAGGAAGAAGGCAGTTGAGGATTTGAGGAGGTGGAGTGAAGAGATGGAGGTGAGAGGGCAGTGGAGGGAGGCAGGTTGGTGGATGAGAGGGGGGCAACTTTGAGAAGGAAGAGCGAGGGGAATGAAAGGTGGGAGAAAGGTGAGGGGGGGATTTTTGAGAGGGGTGAGTGGGAGGCTTGGAGGAAGAAGAGTGGGATGGTTGCTTTGAGAGTGAGAGTGAGGGGTGAGGGGGGTGAGTTGGCACTGAATTTGGAAAAAAAGAATGGTTGATGGAAAGCGAGCATCCATGGCAAACTGTGGTTTTTAAAAGTTTTAGGTCAGAGATGCGATTTAACACAATTCTTGAAGGGTGCAATGAAGGCGAATTCAGAGCATGGAGAGAAGAAGCGCTGTAATAGTTGGATTTTTTAGACAAGGAATGAAGGAGAGCTCGAAATGAGAGCAGTCTGTTAAAATAGCAGAAGAGTAGTGCATTGTGAAACAGTAAAGAGTACCACATGTGTGAGAGAGGAAGATGAAGCATTATAAGATCGTTTTTGTTGTTAAAAATAATGTATGAGAGAGTTCAACAGATTAGGTCATGGAAGTGTAAAAAAAAAAAAAAAAAAATCGAGGAAGACGAGGAGGAAGTTAAGAGGAAGAAGAAGAAGCAGAATCGGGAGAAGGGGAGAAGGGGAGAAGGGGAGAAGGGGAGAAGGGGAGAAGGGGAGAAGGTGAGCGTGTTGTTGGGTGTATATATATATATATATATATATATATATATATATATATACATATATATATATATATATATATACATATATATATATATACATATATACATATATATATATATATATATACATATATATATACATATATATATATATATATATATATACATATATATATATATATATATATATATATTATATTTTTTTTTTGTTGTTAATATTAATATATGAGAGAGTTCAACAGATTAGGTCATGGAAGTGTTAAAAAAAAAAAAAAAATCGAGGAAGAAGACGAGGAGGAAGTTAAGAGGAAGAAGAAGAAGCAGAATCGGGAGAAGGTGAGCGTTTTGTTGTTGTAGGTTTTTTTTTTTTTATTATTATTATTATTATTTTTTTTTTTTTGAGATAAGAAAGAGATTAGTTGGGAGAATGGGGGATGTTTGGAAAGTGGGGAGGATCAAAATTGAAGGTAATGGGGAGGATAGAAAATGAAGGTAATGGGGAGAAAAAACAAACAACAAAAAAAAAAACGATCAAACACCGAGTGGAACCGGTAGGCCTCAAGCCTACGCCTAGGCCTCAAGCACAGGTAAGAACGTCGACAAAAATACTCACAAAATAGCACGATTTTTGAAACAAAACCGAACTAGCAACACACAGTAACATGTAGGTGAGAAAATTAAACAGTTAAAACGGGACAAATAACAACCGGAAACTTAGCTTTGAGAAGTCAGCAGGGAGCCCCAAAGGAGACCTCTCGCTGCTCAAAACCGGAACCGGAAGTTTTTGAATCGATCTCTTACAGATCGACGACCACACGCACCGCGAGTTACTCCCTCAGCAGATCGCCGACTAACCCTCAGGTTCAGTTCCTCCGACTGCCGATCGCACACTCGACCTCAGGCAGATCCACCCCTGCCTTTCCGGCACTCGCTCGCCTCCCAGCCGACGGCAGACAGACCTCATGCAGTTCCCTTCCCTGCCTTTCTTTCAGCTTGCTCCTCACGAAAGCCGATCGCAAAAACAGACACAGCCGTCCCTTGTACAGCCGATCGCACCCCACCTCGGCGCTCTCAGTTCCACCTTCCCTTCCCGGCGCTCGCTTCTCTAGGCCACACCCTCTCAGAGCGCTGGGCGGGGACTCGTTCGGAGAGGGGAAGGAAGAAGAAGAACCTCTCGGTACACCACCACTGTACGAACAATGAACATGCCTCCTTCACCTCCCGACACACATGTAACGTCCATTTACCGAACAACCTGGCTAAACATGCATTTAATGGGGGATCTGGGCTAATCCTATATTTAATAACACACTAAGGGCCATTTCCGCAACAATATATTTAAAACGGATGTCAAAACCCCAAGAGTCCCCCCAACCCCAAATCCCTTTCCCAACATGATAAATAGTAAATAAACTTGCCCCAGATATGTCCTTACCATCGGTGTTTTGAAGAACCTAATCCAGATACACAATCCATTCACTTGTAGCGAACATTCAGGGGGTTATGCAACATCTCCCTCCACTCTACTTCCGCCGACACACCTGGTCGGGGGTTTACAGTACCAGCAGGTACCTGTTTGGTGAGCTGAGAAAGTTCTCCAAGTCTCTCGTGCAGAGGAAAAGCCGTTTCGTGGTACTTTTCCAAGTATCTTTGAGAAGCTTGATTATTCCAAGTAATAATCCTTATTCCGGACATATAATACATTTTATTTCACCCCGATCTATTGAGCTTCCTGGGGTTTCTGTGCATGCTGACCGAGCATCTTGGGACAGATTACGTCATCTCAATGGTACTGTATTCCATACTTCCATGAAATAAATGATCAAGCCTGCCATGTTCGCAAGATACATTCCCACAAGGTTCTAAGTCCATTCACTCATCGCAATTTGTACACCATTGATGCAGCGGCCATTTTGTTTTTCCCATACCATCCCTCCATCTGGACTACCATGGTAATTCATATTGGTGAAAGACCTTTTTCACTTGGTGCTTCCAGTCGGCTTGAGTAGAAAGAGATAACACCATTTTTACACTTACAAGAGCACAAAGCATTTCTCTGTCCACACCATTTACGAATTCCTTTTTTGGAGACAAAGTGTGCGAGGGTCTCTCGGTCTATAATCATGGTACTAACATCTAAAGTCTGTATTCATAACTTTACCAGAAAGTGTAAAGTGTTTTCCACCGTTTTCCTCGACTTTGATCCAAATTCGTTGTTGTTGAGTAATGTGTTTAAATGGCCTTGACTAGCTAGTTTAGTATTTGTGTGTGTGTGTTTCTCCCGAGCAGGCTGCTCGATTGAGTGAGTGTTGGACATGTTTAGATCGAGGTAGATCTTTACCTATTCTCATTGTTGTAAAAACAGTATTCTTAGTTGTATCTGTGTATTTGCAGTCATTCGTCAATTGGATAAAATCACGACTGAAGTTAAACTGATGTTCATTTAGTTGACGAATTGCAAAGCCTAGAATTCATACCCGTAGTCATTGACGAGATTCCACAATCATTGACATAATTCCATATTGATTTTGTATAAATGTTAACACAATGTAAAACCGAAGGCTGACAGCGTGGTAAACTCCACATGGGCCTAGAACTGCCACGTTCGCATTTATCTCTTAACCAGACTCCGTGCTGTAATGATCAGAGTTGCCTGCTCTGAGTCTGGGTGGTCAGTGGTTTGGACCCCGGCTGAGTCATACACTAAAGACTTTAAAAACAGTGTGTGCTGCTTTCTTGCTTGAGGCTCAACATTTAAAAAGGATATAGCATGGAGAAGCAACCACAGGTTGGTAATCATAGCATAGGCTTTGATGGGTCGAATGGTCTCCTCGGGCTCTGAAGTTCCTTGTTTTATGGGAAGTCTTATTTATATTATTATTCCCAGCAAATACAACCCGTCACTTCGGTAATTGGAATATTGAAGGGAAGGGGGGGGGTGGGGGAGAAAGAGGAAAAGGAGGGAATGGAGGGAGAGAGGACAGAGGGGAGAGAGTGAAGGGAGAGGAGAGAGGCAGGGAGAGAGGGGAGGTAGGAGGAAGAGAGGGGAGGTGAAAGTAAGGAGGGGAGGAGGGGTGGGTAAGCTCGGAAGAGAGGAAGGGTGGGGAGAGTGATGCCTCACTAAACGTGGCCATACACTCCGGGAGGGGGGGGGTCGGAGCTGGGAGGATGGAGGAGAGAGGAGGGGAGGAGTGGTGAGGGGAGGGAGTTTGGGAGGAGGTAAGAATGAGGATTGGGGATTTTGATTTGCATTCGGTAGTGGGACTTGTGGAGAAGGGGACTGAATGAAATGGGGTACGTTAATGTACAGGACTGAATGAAATGGGGTACGTTAATGTACAGGACTGAATGAAATGGGGTACATTAATGTACAGGACTGAATGAAATGGGGTACGTTAATGTACAGGACTGAATGAAATGGGGTACGTTAATGTACAGGACTGAATGAAATGGGGTACGTTAATGTACAGGACTGAATGAAATGGGGTACGTTAATGCACAGGACTGAATGAAATGGGGTACATTAATGTACAGGACTGAATGAAATGGGGTACGTTAATGTACAGGACTGAATGAAATGGGGTACGTTAATGTACAGGACTGAATGAAATGGGGTACGTTAATGTACAGGACTGAATGAAATGGGGTACGTTAATGTACAGGACTGAATGAAATGGGGTACGTTAATGTACAGGACTGAATGAAATGGGGTACATTAATGTACAGGACTGAATGAAATGGGGTACGTTAATGTACAGGACTGAATGAAATGGGGTATGTTAATGTATAGGACTGAATGAAATGGGGTACGTTAATGTACAGGACTGAATGAAATGGGGTACGTTAATGTACAGGACTGAATGAAATGGGGTACGTTAATGTACAGGACTGAATGAAATGGGGGACGTTAATGTACAGGACTGAATGAAATGGGGTACGTTAATGTACAGGACTGAATGAAATGGGGTACGTTAATACAGCAAGTGGAGACTGTCAGAAGATGTCCATGGAGGATGGGTGGAAAGAGGAGGTGGAGGTAAGGCAGTGGGAGGGGAAGGGAAGAGCGATAAAATGCGGCCTAACAGCAACATTGTCATTTTAACTTCCGGGGTTTATATAAAACCGAGCGGGAGCAGTTAAAACCCACGCTATCTACCTGGCAAAGGCCTGCCTGCATGATCACACATGTGGCGACTTTTGCACCCCTCTGGTCGGCTCACTCTGAATCTGATTTGCACATGCTACTCTATGGGGAAGCAGTTTTAAATTCAAAACTAAACAGTCCCCTTAACAGAGGGAGAGGGTGGGGAAGCAGAGGGGAGAGGGAGAGGGGTGGAAGAGAGAGAGAGAGCTGGGAGAGAGGAGGGTAGGGTTGGCAGGGAGAGAGAGAGGGGTGGGATAGGGGTAAGATATGCAGAGGGATGAGAGAGGAAGAGAGGGTGAGGAGTGAGAAAGGGGAGGGAGTGGGAATCTGGCAGATGTAGTACAGCTGATAATCTCTCATATCATAAGAATTGTGCAAATTATGACTAAAGCATGAAATTTATACCAGTGTTAGTACATGCCATAAGCTTCATTTTCAGATCGGGAGGTAAGGCAGATTTGACCTCTGAGGACCGTGAGAGGTCAATGACCCTAAAGTATCAAAATATTGATGTTTGGTGTCATTGGTTAATGGTAAACATGTTTATGATGTACAAACCATGCATTTGTGTTCCAATAAAAGTGTCTACATATTCCACACAGCGTTGGTAATTATTTACAGGTGTCTAGCTTTGACCTCTGAGGACAGTGAGAGGTCAATTACCTCAACTTATCAAATATTGATGCCAATTAATCAAATATTGATGACAAACACCCAGATGTCCTGGCAGAATTCAAGTCTGGGAAGTTTGTGGTACACAAGACCAGCAACAAGTTCTCTGCCATGGCAATTGACCAATGTCATGAACAGAACAACACTGTGATCAAAGGGTCTGGTGGAGCTATTGGTCTGACAGGAAACCCTGGGGCACTCAGACGCTGGATGGTGGCACGGCCAGAAATAGCCAGGATCACTGCAGAGTTTGAAGAGCAGGCGACAAGAAGACATGGCGATGCTCGCGACACTGGGCATAGCATCTTCACCATGACCAGAAACCTGGAGTGCAAGCAGCCTTTATGAAGGATGTCAGAGCACTTATAGCAGTGTTTGAAGAGATGGGGAATCCCTTCCTAGAGAACACTCAAGATCTACTGGTCCTTGACACGAGAGACATCATGGACACCCCAGTGGCAGAAACTGTGAGGAAGATCGAGTCCCTTGGTGAGGAGCAGTACACAAAGTTTGTTGAAGAAAGACTGGAACGATGCACGAAGCCATTTACAGAAACACTGCCCAAGAACAAGTTGCCACTCTTCAGTCGGCCACAGACCAAGATGCAGTCAAAGCAGCAGATCCAACTCGCCGCAGTGAAGAGTGACTGTGGTCTCTTCTCGAGGCTGTATATTACCTGCCAATCACGTGATGGGGATCTGGACTAGTTATTCTGCCACGAGAACCAGGCAGCCCCACCAGCATTATCAACAGGAGGAAAACTGCGCCTTGGAGTCAAAGCAGATCTACTACACTGCCTGAAATCAGACCAACCCAAAACCACAAGCGCACCTGGGGTTGATGCCACAATCCTTGACGGAGCAGCTATTGTTCAAATGCTCAATCCTGTAACGGCAAAGACCTTTGAAGAGTATGTGAACACAGTCTTTGCACCTTACATCTCCACTCAACTCGAAAAGGTCAACAGACTCGACCTCATCTGGGATGCATATCTACCTGACAGCCTGAAAGGCACGACCAGACAGAAGAGGGGCAAGGGCGTCAGGAAGAGAGTGGCTCCCTCTACCATCATGCCTAAGAACTGGAAGGCGTTCCTTCGTGTGGATCAAAACAAGACTGAGCTCTTTGGTTTCCTGTCACGAGAGGCCATTCGTCTTCCAATAGCAGATGGCAAGGAAATGTATGCAACATGTGGAACTGAGGTCCTGTGCTCTCCTGCCGAGTCCGACTTGACCAGCCTCGCCCCATGTTCACACGAGGAGGCGGACACTCACCTGCTTCTACATGTGGCAGATGCTGTGCAGAAGGGGATCAGGAAGGTGGCCATACGCACTGTGTATACTGATGTTGTAGTACTGGCTGTGGCTTCATTCAACAACATCAATCCTGACGAGCTGTGGATAGCTCTTGGTACTGGATCCAGCTTCCGGTACATAGCTGTTCAACAACTGGCTGCCGCCATGAACCCAAGACAATGTGCTACTCTCCCCATCTTCCATGCCCTCACAGAGTGTGACACTGTCTTCTTTCGCTGGCAGAGGGAAGAAGACTGCCTGGGAGATTTGGAAAGTGTTCCCACAGGTGACTGATGCCTTTGAAGAACTCTGACACATGCCAAGTGATGTCAGTGAGGAGTCAATGTCACTCCTGGATGTATGACCGCACCAGTGACACCATGAAAGTGAACGATGTGAGGAAACAGTTCTTTGTACACAAGTCTAGGGCTCTAGAAAACATTCCCCCAACGCAGGCAGCACTCCAGCAGCACATCAAGCGTGCATCTCTCCAGCGCAACTGCTGGAACCAAACTCTGGTCCTGAATCCAGAGTTACCAATCCCATCTGACTGGGGCTGGACAAAGGAGGCCTTTGGGTGGCAGCCTCTTTGGACAACACTGCCAGAGGCATCAAAATCTTGCCACGAACTGATCCACTGCGGCTACGAGAAGGGATGGACCAGCCGCTGCAAGTGCACCAAGGCTGCACTCAAGTGCACTGCATTATGTGCATGTTCGGGAGACTGTTCGGTGCAATCAGACACCTTTATATTTATGCGTCTATATGGATAATGTGCGTGTATTACATGTACCGGTATGTACTATACATGTGTCTGAGGTAACTGACCTCACTGTACTTTAAGCTTATAGACTATGTTCACTGTTCAGTGCAGATTGAAAATTAAGGTTGCACAGATAATCTTACAACACAATTTCATGCAAGCTGTTCTGGACACCACAATAACCTAAATGTGTATTTCAATAAGTTTGTTTTCTGAGGTCACTGACCTCATTTAAAGCACTTGTTCAGTCATGGTTGCATCCTGTGATTATGTATAAAGGCTCTCCAAAAGATAAAGGGACCAACACATGACAACATACCTTTTTAATGATTCCCAAAACAGACAAACTGCACCAGAATCGTGAAAAAAATGACAATTTCAATGTAGTTGAGGTCATTGACTTCTCACTATCCTCAGAGGTCAAATCTGACTTACCTCCCGATCTGAAAATGAAGCTTATGGTATGTACTAACACTGGTAAAAAATTTCATGCTTTAGTCATAATTTGCACAATTGTTATGATTATCTGCTGCACTAATGTGATACCCAGCTTAACATCTATCTGAAAGACAGCACACACATTGATGAATCACCCTGCCTATGAAACACCTGGATGAAAGTTTATAGCTGGGTCAGGATTCAAACCCAAGCGAGACAGTTTAGTGCACGTATGCGTACCTCTCGGCTATCCTGCCATGATATGGCGATTCATTGCTTTGTCACAACTGAAAACATTTTTTACTCATTGTAATCATATTATTTATTTTGCCTTCTGAACTCCAGTATTGCCATCGAAGCTTGAAGAGTGCCACAAGTGGCGTAAGTAAGTACTCCAATGAAACGGTTGAAGAAACTTTTAAAAAACGAAAAGTGTAATTTTTTGTATTTATTTATCTTTGCCAAAGTGAAAGGTGGTATAATGAAAGAAGTTCAAACAAAAAAGGGAAATGTGGTGTAAAATATAATTGCACATTTTCAGCGAGCCTGCCACCATCCGATGCACTGCATGATGAAGCGGGGCCAACGCAGGCGAGTGGTCCCTGAACTTTGTTCAAGTCGATCAATATACAGTATTCAGTTACAGTGTGAATATTGTAGAGCACTCACCAAAGTGGCTTAAGCACTTGAGGAAGCACTCCAACAAAATGGTTGATTTAGGCCGAGGTCACATTTGCCACCGCGGCCGTGGGGGTCTCCAAAATCTACGGCCATTAGCAATTATACGGCGGCCGCAGTATTTCCACGGTCACACAATGTAGCAGTCACATATGTTTTTATTTTTTGGGGAGCTGCACGGCATATTTATAAATTCTGGAGACCGAAAACGTGGGGTTGCCGTACGGTCTTTGATTTCATGTCGCACGGTGACCTTAGGGCATTCCTGCGGCGGCCATAGAATTTTCAAGGCAGACGCAAGGTGCCCGCAAGGCGACTGCAAGGCGACCGCAGGGGGACCGCAGGTGGGCCATAAGGCAAACGTGCGGCCAGACGGACGGTAACGAATGAGTTAATTTTTTTTTCTTTTTAACCAGTTTTTTTTTCCAGCTTGTCGAATTGCTACGGCGAACGTAGAAATGAAAAAAGTTATAACTCCGCGTTATAATTCCACGGCGACCTTACAGCCTGTAAAATATAGCCATACGGCGTAGGGCCACCCTGAGGCCACCTCAGAAACTCTGCGGCCGCCGCACGTTTGTCAATTCGGAGGGCGTACGGCCGCCGTATCCTCGCCGTAGAGCAAATGTGACTTAGGCCTTAGGTCTTAGAAATCATGGAGACCGAAAACGTGAGGTTGCCGTACGGTGACCTTAAGGGGGCCCTGCGGCAGCCATAGAATTTTCAAGGCAGACGCAAGGTAGCCTCAAGGTGCCCACAAGGCGCCCGCAGGGGACCCTAAGGCGAACGTGCGGCCAGACGGACGGTAACGAATGGGTTAATTTTTTTTTAACCATTTCTTTTGTTTCGGCTTGTCGAATTGCTACTGCGAACGTAGAAATGAAAAAAGTTATAACTCCGCGTTATAATTCCACGGTAACCTTACGGCCTGTAAAATATAGCCAAACGGCGTAAAATATAGCCAAACGGCAAACCCTGAGGCCACCGCAGAAACTCTGCAGCCGCCGCACGTTTCTGTCAGTTCAGAGGACGTACAGCCGCCGTATACTCGCTGTAGAGCAAATGTGACTTTGGCCTTAGGAACAGCTAGCTTGGCAAATAATTAGCAATCACTCATCCGTCATATTAAACACCTCAAAGAGATGCCCGAAATGTGATACTATGTCCGAGTTGGACAAATGAACTTTTTTTAGGAGTCGAAACTACTGCTAGGTTCAATTCTGAAGCTTAAATTTTGTAATTTGACTTAGTTTAAGACATTCTAGAGGTTGTGGCATGTGCGGAAATTATATAAAGCCACAAACGCTGGCGTCTCCGGGTGTTTATAAGCATTGCAATGTATCTAGCGATTCGTAACTATGATGACCAGGCATTCGATGAAATGAGTGTGGAAACTGAAAAAAAAATCGTTTCAAAATTGGCCTGTTCCAAGTCAAGGTAACTGACTCAGGCCAAAAATGTTCAGCAGGCCAAAAAAAATGGCAAATTAAGACCCTATCGAGGGAGAGCGAGGTGGCTGAGGATGGTGCCTGGTAAAGGATATAATTAAATAAGGCCGTTAATTGTCTTCAAAAGGGGTGTTTTAATTAACCCAAACACCCAATTTTCACTCTTGTACTTCCTTGGAATTCACTTGGAGACTAGAGGGGGAGCACTCGGTAGAGTGCAAAACCTCCGCCGCCAATACTGCTAGGTCACTCAAGTGAACCTGATATCCTATTCATTCAATTTGACCATCAACAGTGCTCACAGAGTTATAGTTTGCAACTTTCCCTTTTACATACTCAATTCATTCGTCATAACTCGATTCCTTGAGACAGAAGTTGATTTTAGGTGGGTATATCCACCTGAAGTTCCAAAATCAGCCGCAATTATAATTTTGGCATGTTTTTTGTTGGAAATCACTTAAAACATGTTGAAATGCAAAAACAAAAATTCAAATATTTTTTCAAAATGGCCGCCATAGCGGCCATATTGGACTTTGGACCAAGTCCAAAATCTAATGGCATGATCCTTGGACCAGACCTAATCCCCCCACCAAGTTTCGTCTAAATCCGTCGAGGAGTTTTTCCATAATACTGTTCACAAACAAACAAACAAACAAACAGACAGATGGGTGAAAACAGTAACCTCCGTCCATCTTCGATGGCGGAGGTTAAACATACAGTTTCAGGCTGTTAGGTTTTATGGTTTTGGAGTTATGGAGGACACACACACACACACACACACACACACACACACACACACACACACACACACACACACACACACGACTGACTGACTGACTGACACATTTTGACATTGATGAGTATAGATAATTATCACCAAACGTTATGCACCTGCAAGTGCACGCAGACATTTTTGAGAAGTAGCAGATACATCAATCTTCCCGGTGATGATCCAACAACCCAGGAGCCTATATCTCCCGTTGGGATTTTTAAATCCTGGAAGGCCTGGCTTTTTGTTCGACACAAAGCAAAAGGAGACCTGACGCCAAAGAAAGGGCATTTACGGAATATTCACCACGAGCAGCGTCATCTACTGTATGTTCTCATGGAGAATGCATTGGCAGAGTTCGTTTTCCCAACAAGGAGTTCACAATCAGGAATTTTCTGTAAAACGAAGGGAAAGCAGTAAGCATGCATGACCCTCGTTTTGACTTTCCGTAATTACTCACTTTGTGACACTGCGAGCGTCTGAGACAAAAGGCTGTCTCATGACGTGTCGACAATAAAATGCTGAGACAACCAAGAGCAACCATTCAATTGACGTTTTACAGCAGCAGACAAGTGAAGACCTGTTCATGAAGAAAAGGACATGGTGGTCACCAAAACCATGGAAGGGGAAAGGAGCAAAATGTATAAAATAATTAAGGATCGGAGAGTGGAGAGACTTCCATGTGCCATACATTGCAGAACCAAGAACCAAGAACCACCACCCAAAAGATGCAGTGAGCATGGCCACGCATGGACGTGCTAAAGAATATGACAGTGGACAGCGCTCTTTGAAACTTACGTGTCTACCTGTCTCAACATGCAAACTATTTACTTATGAATTGCGCTTTATGAACGTATAATGGCAGTTACACAATGCTCATTGTTTCGAGTGGATCCACAACAAATAGTTTGATAAACGCACAACTTTAAAATGCCCGCTGTGAGCCACAGCTCGCGAGAAGAAAACTTAGCGAAAGTGTATTTTTCTCAACACAAAGCAATGAATAATGAGGCTTTGGTTCTCCTTGGTTCTGTAACCTGACAATCTGGTGAAATGATTTCACCGAAGCTTATATAGGTGGTGAACGCGGATGGCCGAAGTCAATTTGGTACTGATGTGGTGGTACTGGGCGACCCCTGAGGGCACCGTCTCTGGTGCGCTCGGTCATAAATGGATCCTTTCTCAGACGATGGTATCTTGCGGGGACTAAATGAAGCCGCCAAGTCGGCGCTTTCACTGTTAAGAGAAAGGAGGGAGTTTGAGGCTGCAATGGAGAGGAGGGGTCGCCATCTCGTCTTCTCTTGCATCAGCCCAGAGTGACCAAACCCACAGGTTCAAGCCTCAAAATGCACAAACACAAGATGAACCACAAAGAGCTCGAGGATTCTTTATCATTAGTAATCATCATGTTCATTCTTGTGTCTTTCAGACCGTATTCATTGTTGAAGTTGTAATAAATCGCCAACTGGATTAACAAAGAGAACTACAGTCTTATTTAAGAGCAATTGTAGATTGCAGACCCTCACCGGGACTTGTTTTGTGTGGTTTGTGTGGTTTTATAGTACATATTATATAGCAGATATGGAGTACATAGTAGGTATTCAACCAAGCAGAGTACCTACACTCCATGTGGGTGGAGATTGCGCAACACCTTCTGAAAAAGAGTGAAGTCTGTATATTGCATGAAGACTCCATGGATGTTTGTGTGGTGTGTGTCTAAATGGGTCCAATGGGTCTACAGGTCTAAAGAGTCTGAGTATAAGGGGTGTAAAGATCTAAATAATTCTTCTTTTAAAAAGGTAAATCGCACCCGTGTCTGAAGGAAGCGGTGCAGTTTGGCATTTCCTTCCTGTGATGCGACGCAGCTCGAGCTCCCCCTTGTCAATTCAGCATCTACATCGCTTAAATATTTTTGTTGTTGTTGATGGACGGACGGATGGACATACCAAATATTGAAGTGGCTACACAGCTTAAAAAATCATTTTGAGAATGCATTTCAACCCTTGTATCACATTCACAAATGCTTCACATGTTAGTCTCCACTATGATATGTATTTTCTTCTTCAAAAGGATTATTTTTCCCAAGGTATTTGCTCTGTGCCTCATCCATAAACATCACCCCCAACACCATCCCCCCACCATCTTCTCCACCACCCTCCTCTCATACAGTGCAGCGTTTCTCCGTGCATTTAACAAGCATTCTAATGTCCCATCCCATGATCTTTATCTCCGTTTGTCAAAGTTTGGAATTTGGAATTGTGAAAAGTAGCTCCGCCCAACCCCCCCAAAGATTAATGTACCCCCTTTCTGTATCCCTCCTCACCCCACATTCTCAATGCTTCCCCTCACACCCCACCCCTAAATGCTTCCCCCAAACCCCACACACACAAACCTTCCTTCCCTTGCACCCCACCCACCCCCAAAGCCTCTTCCCTCCACATCCCCCCCCCCCCAGCCCCCCTCTCTGAAGCTGTGGGCCTCAAACATTCTGTCTCCTCTCAATCCAGGCCGTTGCTGATAAACCAGACATCATCTGTTTAACAGAATCCTTCCTCCCATAGGATGTCCCTTACTCGTTAGTGTCTCTCCCTGGTTACGGTCTCTTCCGATGTGATAGGCCTGAACCAACCCCGGGCAGTGGAGTTTCACTTTACCTCAACAACTCAATTTCTACTGCACTTGTATTGATCATACACCTCCCAACCCCAGTGAGTACCTCTGGCTGCGACTTCCCCTCCACTCCCACCTCTTGTTCATCTGTGTGTTGTACCGTCCTCCTAACAGTGATGACTCCATCTACATCTCTCTCAGACAACATGGACAAAACTTTAACCACTCATTCCAACTCTCTGTAGCTCATATGTGGTTATTTCAATCGTCATCATGTAACTTGGCTGGGTGCTGCCACCTCTCTCACCAGCCATGACACTTGCAGCAAAGGGCTTCTGTGACTCCATGGGACTGAATCAAGGTGTGAACTTTCCAACCAGTATTTCCCAATGGCAAATCCTCCCATCTGGACTTGGTGATGACTAACTTTCCCACAAATGTCTCCTGCTCTTCCTCTGCTCCAATTGGTTGATTCCGATCATGTGCTTGTGAAAATAAACATTTGTTCAGCTCCATGGCTATTTTTACAGAGCTGCCACAATGCGGACGAGTCTGGTATTTCACTCAAGCAGATTGGCAGGAACTGCAAGCAGTCGTCTTTCTTCAAGATTGGTTTCCCATATCTACTGCTCCTGATGTTAACTCTGGGAATTCTTCTACAGAAACCTGCTCTCTCTCTCTCTCTCATACACAGATTCATCGCATCTCATCTTCAATTATCCTACCCTTCCTCCCTCCCATGGTACGTTGAATCTTGTGGTGAAGCAGTTGCTCTGAAACAACTTGCCTTCTCTTCCTGGAAGGTTAATCCAAACGAAGGCAATTTCAGTGCATTCCAAAAAGTCTGCAACAAGTGTGTGTCCACTGTCAGGAGAGCCAGAAAACAACATCTGTCCAACCTCAAGAATGAACTTTCAAACTCATCTCCCTCCTCTAAAACCTTGTCATGTCTGTCTCTGGTGAATGCTCCCCTTCCATCCTTTCCCTCTTCAAACGGCATCACATCTGACTCTACTCATGAGAAGGCTGAAAGCCTCAATTCTGTATTTGCTTCCAAATCTTGTGTCCCCAAACCCTCACTCTCCGTTTCCATCCTTCCCTGTCGTTCCCAACTACTGCTCTTGGACTCTGTGTCTTTTGCACCCGAGAAGATGCAGACAGGTTTCTTTCAACCCTCGACTCTGTTACCGGACTACATCAGCTCATCTGCCCTCAAAACCTGCTCTGCTGTTCTTTCCCATTCTCTCTCTGCCCTTTGCATCCCATCATCTGTTTGGAAATCAACCAACATCACCGCATTATATGAAAATGTACAAAAACTGATCCCCTTAACTACAGATCTTTCAGTGTACTTCTAATCAGCTTACTTCCAATCATCAGCAAGGTCATGGAATCTATCATCGCAATTGATATTAAATCATTCCTTTTCTCCAGAAACCTCATCTCAGATCATCAATTTGGTTTCAGACCACGTCATTCCACCTTGTACATGCTGTTTCTACTCTCTCAACAATGGATCCATCCACTGGGACCATACTCTGTGCAGAGCGTTGGTGCTGCCTTAGCAGTCTCCTTGGCTATTGGGTACAATTCTGGACGGGTCGCCACTCCGACACAGGATACCAGCATGCTGGCACTCATTTTGCCGACCTCGGAAGGATGACAGGGAGAGTCAACCCCACCTGGTATTAATTCAACAGCCGAGTGGGATTTGAACTCAGGATCCTCAGATCCTAAGCCCACCACCCTAACCATTAAGCCAACACCAGGCATACAATGGATGGAGGCCCTCAATATCAGACATGAGATCAGAGCTGTTTCTGTGGACATATCTCAAGGTTTGGATACAGTCTGCCATCCCACATTGCTCTCCAAACTGTTTGCTTTTGGAAGCCAAGGCCAATTCCACTATTGGCTAACTGACTTCCTCCAATTTCATAGCCAACGTGCAGCTCTCAACAAACCCCTTTCTTCTCCTCTCCCTGTCAAGGCTGGAGTACCCCCAAGGCAGTGTTCTGGACCTCATTCTATTCCAAATATTCATCAATGATCTCACTGACTCTGGAAAATCCTCTTTATGTCTTTGCTGATATTCCACTCTCTGCCATGACATCCATTCTGACAGACAGGCAGCAGCCTCTTTCCTCTCCTCAGACCTTGAAAAAAAATCAGAAACTGGTCAAACACTTGGAGCATATCCTTGAATCCTGAGAAATCGTACACACTCACTTTCTATCTCTGCAAAAGGACCATTCAGTCACTCAAACTTTTGGGTCTCACTCTCAGCCATGGAAAGGCACATGTCATATTTGGCCTCCAAAGCCAGATGCCAGCTGGGCATCCTCTATCATCCAAAGTCCTTCCTTGGCACACCTGAGCTCCTACCCACGTACAAAGCTTTCATCCACAACTCGACAGAGTACTGCTCTCTCCTTGGGGCTTGCTCTCCGGCCTCACATCTTGCTCAGCTTGACGCCGTGGAAACCAAGGCCTTCAACATTATTGGATCTCTCACAATGCAGTTGAGTCTATGGGCACGTCACCTCACCATCGCTGACAGGTAAGTGGTCTTCTTCCGCCTCATTTCCTCGACCCTCTCTGTGCTTTGTCCCACCCCCTCACCCCCCCCCCCCCGCCCCACTCCAGGTAACTGCAGGACACCCGTGGTCCACCAGCAACCGCATCCCAGTGGAACTGCCTAAATCCAGAACCACTGTTCACCTCCACTCAATTATTCCTCTCTTTTCTTGCATGTGGAACCACCTTCCACACACTCTTGCATATCATTCTTCCTTCCATTTCTTCAAGACAGCTGTTCACCACCATCTCAAGTCATCCTCCATCAAAAACCATGATCTCTTCAATACCGGTTAAACCACCCCACCCATCCCAAAATTCTGCTGATGTATCCATCTTGTACACCCATTGTGTTCTCCCATAATCCTCATCATTACCTGCATTCTTTGTCATTCTCCATGTACCTTCTTTCTCTGCCCTGCTATAGGCATTCCCCTTTCTCCTTCTGTTCCCTTTGTTATGTTGTGTCCTGGTCTGTTGTGCGTTTTTGCTCTTCCACGAGCCTGGATCATGCATACTGTATATATATATATATATGAAGATTTTGAAGATCTGAATCCGATGAAGATCTAAATCGGGATCTGGCTACGAGAATTATTTAATTTTTAAAGGGATTATTCACCATTGAGAGATAGGGCCAAAAACAATATATAGCATGATATTTCAAAAATGTATTGGGCCAGATATGTTCTTGTGGATCAGGCATCACGTGGCAGAGGTACGCGCTCTACCGAGTGAACGAGTTACAGTGTATGTTGTTCGAGGGGGCGGGTATCAAGATCATTGAAATCTCCCATAATAAACAATGAAACATTGTCTGAATGAACACGCATTGTGTCGACCATGTCGATGAGATGATTTCAAAGTTCATCGTGAAACTGGCATTGAGGGGGTGAGTAAACCACGCAAACGAATATGTCCTTGGGCAGTGGTACGAGGGTAGATGATCTCAGCTTAACGGGTATACAGTCACTGAAGATTTTGCTGACTTGCACATCATCGCTGACATGGAGTTCAACACTCACCAACGCGATTGCCACGATCATGATAGAATTGATGGTATCCAATTAGCTCGCAAGCTGTAGCAGGTTCCTCAAAAAAGAAACACGTTTCTGTAACAGATATAAGGTGAACATCTCTAAATTGTGACTATTGTTACTTCCAGATTGTCGAACTTCTTGTGACCACTCACACATTGAGGAGAGCAGATGGTAAACATGGTTGATGATTATGCTGTCGTGTGTGGGTAAGTGTCCTCAGTCTATGGTGGTTGTAACCATTTCTTCCCACTCTTGGAAGCGGTTGAACTACCTGGATCTTCCTCTCCAGCATCAAAGTACGACATGCGGACAAACTGCTCGACCATTCTCAACATGATCAACAAGCACGTCGGCATAGACGAAGCCCGTCTCCAACCTCCTGGTTGTTGTTCTTGTCGACCCCCAATGTCAGTAAATTTGTGGGATACAAAAACGATATATAGTTTGGGTGTCTGTCAAGGACGAATTGTTTCGATTTTGATGATGATCCGGATCCGGATACTGGAATTCCTTGAGTGATTCTTCACCATTGAGAGATGGTGCTCAAAACATTATGTGGAATAGTATGTCACTTCAAAAAGTTGTGAATGAGTTATGACAATATTTGGTTGATGAGTTGGTTTGGTGACAAGAACAAGCCGATTAGATTTTGGTTCCGGTCTGGATTCATATCCGGCCCATCGGTGGGATACAAAACGTAAACCGTTCAGCCTGGCGGAGGTGTGCACTCCACCGAGTGACGTTCTCGTTTCTCTTGTGGTCTCAGAACCAAACAAACAAGATATTTATGACAGTCCTCACAGGTCCCCTCCCCCCCTCACTCTCCAACATGATTCATTGTAAATATAATTTTAAAAGTTGATTTTGAACTCACCCTATGTATTCACAAGTCCCAGTTATACACCAAACCAGTTGTTAAGTACTCAAACTAATCTCCATCAAACTCTGTTGTGCAGAGAGAGGTACACCCCAGCTTTGTCTCAAGTACTTTTTCAAGTATTTCGGCTTCTTTTCGAAGCTTCGTAAGCCATTTCAGGTGACAAAAACACGACAGAAGTTCACATACCCCGAAGATCACGATTTCGAGGGATTTATGCAAATGCCCACCGAACATTCTGCGGCAGATTACATTTTAAAAGTGTCTTATGAGCAAAGCACACCTTGGATTTTTTTTTTAATTCCAATTAATTATATCTGAAAGGACACCGAGTTTAACGTCCATCCAAGGGATGGCACACACATTAAATAATCGCTCTGCGTAAGAAATACCAGGATGACCAAGTAAAAGCTTGGTCAGGATTGGAACTCAGGCAGGACAGCTCAGACCTCAAAGCTATTCTGCTGGCCCAATGTGTGTCTTTCAGCACCAAGAACAGGAGGGCAAACATCAGCATATGGAAATTTATTATACATGCAGAAAATAGATATTATTATGTTATGTACTAAGCAAATCATAAATTGTTTAACCATCCATTGGGACCATACTCTATAAGAGTATAGAGCATCGGTGCTGCTAAAGCAGTCTTCTGGGCTATTGGACACAATCCTGGACAGGTCACCACTCCGACACAGGATACTCCTATGGCTCAGTCATCCCAGCAAGCTGGTGCTCATTTTGCCAACCTCAGAAGGATGACAGGCTGAATCAACCCCACCTGGTATTAATTCAACACCGAAGCAGGATTTTAACTCAAGACCTAAGAATCCCAACCTGCCACCCTAACCATTAAGGCAGCGTACCAGGCAATAATTGTTTACTGCTGGATGAAATATCACTTGTTTTGTTATATCATTGTTATTGTTCATATTAAATATTGTGAATATTGTTTTAAATATTGTGCAATTCACCAAATAGGATAATTTAATATTTAATTTGCTAACCACTGTTGTGTCTTTTTATGGGACTATCTCCAGATTGATTCAGTCTTCCTGTACTGATGTTACGAAATGGAACTAGTCTTAACACTTAAACCTCGAGTCAGGAGGGCTTGTATAGTCTGTATATTATATGCCAAACGTAATGAGTAATTAAACCACTTGGAAGCTTCATGCAGTGACTGACCATGGAGTGATGAGACATTGAGAGGCAGTCAACAAGAGGGGAAAATTTTGAGACACAATGAATGTTCAAACAATCAATCATCTCGAAAAATTCTACTGAATTAGCCAACATTGTCTGGCACCCGAACAGCTCTGCTCATTTCACAGAAATCAAGAGGCTATTAGCGTCTTTGGAGCAACTGCCACAAGCATAACCGACGTGCACGAAGAATAGAAATCCGCCAAATGAGCCCAATCCAAGCGCTTCCCGCAGAAGTCTGGAACAAGCTGTTGATAACGCACAAGGCTGGTTTGTGCAGGTTTTCCCAGAAACCACAGCCGAATGAAAAGACAAAAAATGGTTGCAACTTTTGATTTATGATCAGATTGTGGAAAATGTCCAGTACGACTCAAAAGACTTGTGATCTGGCGAGCAAGGGTAAGTGATCTCAGAGCTGCCGATTGTCTAAAATATCATCTGCAGTGCCTTGCTGGAACTCAGAAGGAAAATGGGTCATTCCATGTCAAATCATCAAAGAATCCGCCGTCATCTCTCAGATTTTTGTAAAACTTTGGGAACCAATTGGGACCCATGAAAAACGGCAAGAACTCAAATATTTTTGCTAACAGCCTCTTAATTAGTGAGATACAGACTAACGAACTTTGGACTAATTAGCACGACGTCGCGAATTCAAATGGCCATATCTCTAAAAGTATAACACCTAGAGAGCTGGTTTTGGTGTAATTTTAAAGGTATTTTCATGCCCTATGAATTTGTCTGGGCAACATTTTCCTACCTCCAACCACAAAAAAGTTATCACAAAATATAAACTTCAATCGTGAATCCCCAAAAAATGTATCCTTCAAATTTCCTCAAATTGATCCCAGAGGTACCTTATGATGTCAAGAAGCTTCCACATAAATTTTGTGATGGGCACTCCAATAGTTTCTGAGATATGAGCAATAATGTACATGTACATATGGCATATAGGTTCGAAAATCAGCATTTGTATTGTATTATACAATCAATAAGTGAGTTCAAGTACACAGTGTTCACTAACCTGACTTAGGCTTTCAATTTCCTCTTCAATGCAGCAACAGCAGCACTTGTTTCTTCCCCTCAGGCCCAGTTGAAAAAAAGTATATGATACTTCAAAGCAATTGATGGTCGTTCCCTGTGTTCCCTGTCATGGCTAGGTTAGAATGATTGTATAATACATTACAAATGCTGATTTTCGAACCTCTATGCCATACGTACATGTACATTATTGCTCATATCTCAGAAACTATTGGAGTGCCCATCACAAAACTTATGTGGAAGCTTCTTGACATCATAAGGTACCTCTGGGATGAATTTGAGGAAATTTGAAGGATACATTTTTTGGGGATTCACGATTGAAGTTTATATTTTGTGATAACTTTTTTGTGGTTGGAGGTAGGAAAATGTTGCCCAGACAAATTCATAGGGCATGAAAATACCTTTAAAATGACACCAAAACCAGCTCTCTAGGTGTTATACTTTTAGAGATATGGCCATTTGAATTCGCGACGTCGTGCTAATTAGTCCAAAGTTCGTTCGTCTGTATCTCACTAATTAAGAGGCTGTTTGCAAAAATATTTGAGTTCTTGCCATTTTTCATAGGTCCCAATTGGTTCCCAAAGTTTTACAAAAATCTGAGAGATGACGGCAGATTCTTTGATGATTTGACATGGAATGACCCAAATGAAACATTTCGACATCGCAATGAATTTGCTTTAAAAAGTGCTGAGATATGGTGCCAAAATCTGGACGTGCATGTTCTTGAAACGTCAGAAATTTGGGAAAGATACCGTTCGAGCATAGAAACCAGGAACCGAGATGCCAGTGTCATACGTTAGCCACAGATTATCATTAAAAGAGATGCTTTAGTGCTGTGTGGGGGACATGGTTGAATTTATTGTCTCTCCAACATGTTCCAGATGACTGCCGGACCCTGGTGATACTCCTTCAGTATATACCATTGCAAACCGTTAACTGATCTGTGGCATCAGGAGATTCTGATAACATACTTACTTTACCAACATACAATCTTGAAGAAACATATCCAGAGGTGCCATGCATCGATTGTGCCAATACAAAATAACTATGCTAATGAATTGGTGAAGGGTGTTCAAACTGAGAGTTTCCAAATGGTAATGACAATGGTCATCAAGGTTAGAATGGCAACAAATGTGAACCTCCTCTCTTGGTGGAAATGCATGAAAATGGTCCGGTCACTCTGATGGTTTCCATGGCCAGGGAGTTGCTGCAGCTGTGTCCAATAAGCTGACTCCAATGATAATTGAGGTCAACGAGCGTATGATGAAACAAAGGATTTCTCACTCCTTGGGTGTCATTTTCCTGGTCTCTGTATATGCTCCAACTGAGGTGAGTGATCTCACCGTGAAGGATGCATTCTGTGCCACGCTCGAGTCTGTGATTGATCAGTGCCCCAGTTGAGATACTTTTGTAGTCTTGGAGTTTATTGCATCGACTGGAACTGAGAGTGGTGGTTATGAGACATGTGTAGGTCCCCATTGGTCTGGAACTGTGAACCAGAATATCACGAAGTTTCTTGATTTTGCAAGAAGTTGTAGACAGGGTGGCTGGTTCATAGTTTCAGCGCCCACAGGCTCATCGCCGGACTTGATATTCCACTGTTGGTGGTATGGTGAAGGAGATTGATCATGTGTCCGTTGATGGTTGTTGGAGGATGCTCCAGAACTGCAGGGTTTAGCAGAGTGCTCACTTCTTAAATAACGACCACAGGCTTGTTGTAGCCACTCTGAAGTTGCGGCTTAAATCCAGGAGAATGGTACCATCCCAGTTTAGGCTGGATTTGGAAGCTGAAGAGTTTGCAATTAGGCTGAGTGGGGATTTGGCGGAATCCTGATGAGTTGTGGAGTGCCTTCATGACCACCATCCTTGATGTTGCTGGTGGATGTCTTTGAACCCACAGTTAGGCAAAGAAGAACTTTGTCTCCCAAGGGACATTGGATATCATTGACCAGAGTCGCAGGGCCAGGCTTAATGGCAGAGCTGAGCTATTCAGGGAGTTGATGCGTAAAACTGTGCGTGTGCTGAGGGCAGGCAAGGAGACCTATGTGTGAAGAATCTGTGCTGCTTGCACAGAAATTTGTGCATTGCTTTCCTCAAAGCCTGTCTATCGGTTTACTGCAGTTAGAGCGGAGGGTGGTGATCTCTTCATGGAGAAGTCTGAAGTGAAGGCTCCCAAGGCCTGTTAATTTTAGTGGCTGTACCAGGCTGACCCACCAGCTGTTCAGTTGGATGTCAAGGGTGTTACTATCCCGAGTGCTGATCCTCCAATCAACTGTGAACCACCTTCGTTTGTGGCAACACAAACTGCAGTAAACCATTTGATAGGATGTGAAGCTCCTGTGATCTGTGGCGTCTATGCTGAGTTTCTCAAGGCTGGTGGAAATGCTGTACTCGTGTCTGTATGCAGTTCTGTGCTCTGTGTGGAACACGGGCCTCATCTGAACTGAGTGGAAGAGAGGCCTTGTTGGCCCTCTCTGGAAAGGGAAGGGTGTTCGCCAGGACTGCAACAACTACCGAGGGGGTGATGCTGCTCTCAGCACTGGGAAATATCTTTGCTTGGATAATTCTTGATAGGGTTCACCACCATCTGTTTGAGCACCAGCATCCAGAGCTGCCAGGCTTAACACCATAAAGGTCAACGATTGAATGTATCCTAGCTCTTCGGCTCCTCACCAAACACAGACGAGAGTTTCAGCAAGGGCTCTTTACAAAGCGTTTGATTCAGTGAATCAGGATGCCCTCTGGAGGATTCTTGGTCTTCGTGGGGTGCCACCAAAACTGATCAATCTGATGTCTGAACTCTACTCTGGTACGGAGAGTGCTGTGAGATGTGATGGTTCCATCTCAGACTTATTTCCAGTGTTACTGGAGTTCATCCGGGGTGTGTACTGGCCCCCACACTTTTCAGTGCTTGTGTGGATTGGATTCTGAGGAGGATGTTGGAGAGATCAACATGCGGTGCATCGTTTGGGAATATCAGGATCTTTAAACTTGATTTCGCAGAAATGCTGGATATCCTTTTGGGGGACCTCGAGGCACTGAATGAGGAGTCAGAGCCACTGTGATTTCGGGTTTCCTGGGTAAAGACTAAGACCCAGGCTTTCAAGGACATCTTGCATTCTACTATTTTGTCTGTACCTGTTTGTGGTGAGGATGTTGAGGTCACGGAGAGATTCACTTCCCGAAACAGAGATTTAACTCCTTCGGTCGACCAGGTCTCTTCGGAGAATCCTTGGATAATGCTCGTCAGACTGTGTCCAACGAGCGGTTGCTGAGAGACTCAGATGAGATTTGTTACCTGTGTGGTCTGTGAGCGTGAGCTGTTGCTTTATTGACATTGTCCTCATTTTCCTCCTTGGCTGATCCTGGTCACCAGATTCTCTCAATAAAGGAGCTTTGTGAGTGATGAAGGCCAACGGGCCGATCACGTGCCTCGTGGTGGCTGCTGGTTAATCAGGATTGCAGAAAGGGATGGGCAAGGCATCTGCCAGACGGAGGCCTCTGGAGTACCAGTGGAAAGTGGACGTAGTGACGTACAGCTCCAGCGGATGCTCGCAAACATGACCTATAACTGTCGACTGTGCTGAATAATTCTTCTGAACGTATTTTATCTATACCTTTCATTGTCTTAAACATCTCCATCATGTCCCGTCGTAAGTGCCTCCTTTCTCGTATATAAAGCCCATAACTCGAAATAACTGATCTGCAAGAAGGAGGCTACTGCGTCTCCTTCAGCCGCTCCTCATAACTGAGTCAAGCTCAGCATGGAATCAATTTTATCTCGTAGCCCTGCACCAATAATCAATCTGTCTGTCTGTCTACGTGTGTGTCTGTCTGTCTGCGTGTGTGTCTGTCTGTGTCTGTCTGCGTGTGTGTCTGTCTGCCTGCCTGTCTGTCTGCCTGTCTGTCTGTCTGCCTGTGTCTGTCTGCCTGCGTGTCTGCCTGCCTGCGTGTCTGCCTGCCTGCGTGTCTGCCTGCCTGCGTGTCTGCGTGTCTGCCTGTCTGCGTGTCTGCCTGTCTGCGTGTCTGCGTGTCTGTCACGCAGCTATGTGCTTCGTAAGTTGTGGTGACCAAAATTGCACACAATATTTTGCATCGTAGACCTCACTCAATTCCTACACAATGTTAAAACCACCTCTTTTGATACATAATTTGTCCATCCTCTCCCCCTCCCCCCCCCACCACAAATGCAAACTAAAACCTTTACCTGAAGCGACCTACCACTGTACTGCCTGCTTACCTCCCATATCTATCACCACCCCCAGATCCTTCTCCTGTGACACACTCCAAAATTACCCCTTACATCCTGTAATCTCTATTTTCATTGTTCTTTCCCATCCCCAACACCTTACACTTGCTCAGGTTAAACTCCATCTGACAATCTTTTGTCCAATCTAAACAAGTATCAATACTTTCCTGTATCTGATCACCACCCCCTCTGCAATCCACCTCACCTCCAAGCTCTGTGTCATCTGCAAATTTGGAAATCTTACTCTTTACCCCACTTTCCAAATCGTTGATGTAAATAATGAATACTCATGGTCCGAGTACTGATCCCTGACACCCTCCCGCTCACAGCCACTCTTTGCTTCCTATCACTATCAACAACATTGTAAGCCTCTTCCAACAAGGGGATTGTGTTGTCAAGGGATCAGCGTGAAGGTTCAATCAAGTTATTCCTGACGAGGCCCTCGAATGGATAAATGGGACAGGGAATAGAGGAGGTGGTAAAATGAGGATCACGAAGACCCTTTCCGTATGAACAAGATGGAGACTTTCATTCAATTTGAGATTTCAGATTTCTGCTGATACAATGGAGTGGCAGAGAATAATCTTATCCACAATGAGGACACCTCTGGCAGACAAGCAGATGGCAACAATGCTGAAACCAATCTTGATCTGCGTTGCAAAATTGCACGTCTCCTCCCCAGGCCTGTGCAAGATGCACTGCAAAACATAGGTATGAAAGACGAAGTGACCAAGGAAATTAATAATTCTCTTCTGTTCCGAGCCGAGATCTGCTGAAATGAGTTGAACACCTTTGTAAAGGAAAGGCTCATTCAAGACACAGAAGAAGATGGTACTACAAACATAAACTTTCCATTGTACAAACCAATTGCACAGATTAAGCTCTGACATTTAACGACCTGCATGTACTTCGTCAGAAAATAAATAAAACATAAAGATACACAGATGATGATGAAACTTCACTGCAGTGTCTGAGAGCACTTGGTTGCTGCATATGCATTTGGTCGAGAAGTTGACCTCGCAGGTATCCGAGAGACCGAGACAATGAACTGATTCAACTAACGATTTCACTTGTTCAAACAAATGGAGTGCTAAGTGCTTCGTTTCAAATCAGTTATTGCCAAATGACAAAGTCGCAATTTCGAGCGTCTGGTGACAAACACTGACAATTGCCATGGGGAAACGATCCCAATGTGAAACATTTTGGGATTTGGCAGATACTTTTGTCAGTGCAGTAAGATCAGGTGCAAAGTATAACAGGGTTGATAGATTTTTATGCCACGTGCGTGAAATGAAGAGCGGGGTTCAGCAATTGGTTAATTCTGTGTCTGTCTGTCTGTCTGTCTACAGACGTCAGTCTATGATTGAGGAACTACTTAATTCCAAATGAATTTTCAATCAACATACAGTGGGGAGAAGAAGTATTTGATACACTGCCGATTTTGCAGGTTTTCCCACTTACAAAGCACATATAGGTCTGTAATTTTTATCATAGGTACACTTCAACTGTGAAAGACGGAATCTAAAACAAAAATCCTGAAAATCACATTGTATGATTTTTAAATAATTAATTTGCATTTCATTGCATGAAATAAGTATTTGATCACCTACCAACCAGTAAGAATTCCGGTTCTCACAGACCTGATAGTTTTGTCTTTAAGAAGTCCTCCCATTCTCCACTCATTACCTGTATTCACTGCACCTGTTTGAACTCGTTATCTGCATAAAAGACAGCTGTCCACACTCAATCAATCAGACTCCAACCTCTCCACAATGGGCAAGACCAGAGAGCTTTCTAAGGACATCAGGGACAAAATTGTAGACTTGCACAAGGCTGGGATGGGCTACAGGACAATAGGCAAGCAGCTTGGTGAGAAGGCAACAACTGTTGGCGCAATTATTAGAAAATGGAAGAAGTTCAAGATAACAGTCAATCTCCCTCGGTCTGGGGCTCCATGCAAGATCTCACCTCGTGGAGCCTCAATGATCATGAGAAAGGTGAGGGATTAGCCCAGAACTACACGGCAGGACCTGGTCAATGACCTGAAGAGAGCTGGGACCACAGTATCAAAGAAAACCATAAGTAACACACTACGCCGTCATGGATTAAAATCCTGCAGCGCACGCAAGGTCCCTCTGCTCAAGCCAGCGCATGTCCAGGCCCGTCTGAAGTTTGCCAATCACCATCTGGATGATCCAGAGGAGGAATGGGAGAAGGTCATGTCGTCTGATGAGACCAAAATAGAGCTTTTTGGTTGAAACTCCACTCGCCATGTTTGGAGGAAGAAGGATGAGTACAACCCCAAGAACAACATCCCAACTGTGAAGCATGGAGGTGGAAACATCATTCTTTGGGGATGCTTTTCTGCAAAGGGGACAGGACGACTGCACCGTTTTGAGGGGAGGATGGATGGGGCCATATATCGCAAGATCTTGGCCAACAA
>NC_140973.1:79848967-79938967 GCF_056783735.1 Eptatretus burgeri | reverse complement strand
AGTTACAAATTCCTGCCTGAACTACTGCTGAGAAGGCAATGGCAAACCACCCAGAATATAGCCTTTGCGCAGGAAGCTGCTTCGGTGGAACAGGTGCTCAGTAGCGAGTATGGTACATCAAATATCAAATCTAATAAATCAACGTAACAACTGAATCACGAATGTGAAAAAAAAACAAAAGAAAAGGAAATTAAAGCTGCTAAAAAGGATAGAGCATGGACATGTGGGGGGGGGGGGGACAGGGGAGTAGGGAAGAGACAGGGCTGTGGGGAGGGAGACGGGGGAGAGAGTGAGAATGAGAAAAGGGGGAGGGAAGAGAAATTGGAGTGGGGAAGAGACGGAGAATGAGAGGGGGAGGGAAGAAGGAGAGGGAGAGGGAGAGGGGTTGTGGAGCAAGAAGTTTCCTTCTGTATCCATCCTGTCCACCCCATTCCTCCCCACCCCATTGTTTGCTCAATTCTCCCTCGATTTTGTCCTCAACTCCACTGTTGGTGTCCCTCCTCTACCCATGCTATTGGTCCTTTTATCCTGTTGCGTCCTGATCTGTTTAGTGTTCGAGCTCTTCCAAGAGTATACAGCAACAAAAAAAACTCATAGGTTGGCAACCATTGTATAGATTTCTTGGGCCAAATGGTCTCTTTCTGTGTTGGAGTTCCTTGGAAGGGAAGTCATCTATTATATGTTGTGAACCAGTGTCTGTCCGTGCGTTCGTTTGTCTCCCGTTTAAGGTGGTCGTTTCCCATGCTGCATTGAAAAGCTCAACATTCACTTTTTAAATGACAAGAGAACAGTGATGAGTAAAATTGACCCCAAATCTCATTTCACAACCAGGATATTTTACCCTCTTTTGAGACAAATCCAACCTCCGCCACCCTATGTTGCACCACCATTTCACGGTGGGCGGTACAAGCATCTCAGAAGTTTGGCTGTGAGCGAAACCAAGAGTGCAGCACAACTCACCTTTTTATTAAAGTCCATGAAGTGTTATTTAAATTGATAGATGAACATAATCCTTTCCCATCTTGGGACGAATACTCTTGCTAGTCTTCAATACTGTAGAACATGAATCAGAACACACACCCGCAGGTTCGCAGTACGTTGGCTCTGAAATTGACAAATTGTATGAAATCTCGTCCCAATCGTGAACAGCGCAAAGACGAAAGAATAAGGAGTTTTTTTTTTTAGCCCGTCTGCCTGTCTGGCAGTGAAACAAATTGAAAGTCATTCTCAATCGGAAAATTGCTGTTTCTAAGGACGTCATAAAGGACACAAACAACAAACAGAAATAACTAATTTAACGCTTTAGAAAGGCTGATGTAATTAAAAGACATCACATCAATGGCAGTAAACTTACAAAAAAAAAGTTGTTTGTTTTCTACAAACTTTGAAACTCTTTATTTTATTTGAATTTAATTATATACACTTAAACACTGTACAACACAAATCGCCTTCGTAGCACTTTCATAAACCTTCCATTTAGTAGTACAGCACATCTTCTTTCGGCTGCTCCCGTTAGGGGTCGCCACAGCGGATCATCCGTTATGATCTGCATAATGATTTGGCACAGGTTTTACGCCGGATGCCCTTCCTGATGCAACCCTGGTCGCCTCTTACGACACAGGGATATGGTACACCTATTCTAACCGGGGCATACACCGGGCCCAGTACACTGGTACTCACTTCGCCGACCTCGGAAGGATGACAGGCCGAGTCAACCTCCTGGTTTGTATTAATTCAAGCGGCTAACGGGGCTTGAACTCAGGACCTTTTGGATCCCAAGCCACTATGCCAACACCAGGCTTTTAGTAGCTTTTGCGACATATGTGGACAAATAGGTACACTGTCATGCCCTGAGTGCAGAGTAACTGTGAGATATTCAGCATTCAGACAAATATTGTGGTGCCTAGTACTGTTTGTTTAGTGTAAAATGCAAAGCAACAATCGAAGACCCATCCCATGTCCTTTTTCTCAAGGCTGCATGGGGTAAGGTGCTCCTTGAACTCTCCAGTTTATCTCTTTTTTTAATATAGATATCGAAAATTCTATCAATGCATCCACCCATCAAAGATACCAAGAGAAGAAGACCGATGCGGCACATTAATGAAAGCCAGGACGTCCCACAGCCAACTAACTGAACTAAATTCACAGTGTTTTCCTAAAACATACATACCATACGGTGTTCCCCATCCAAAGAACTGAAAACCATGCCTCCTGATGACAAGACTGTTGGTGGTGGAGGTTGTTCTGACCAATAACCTCTCACTTGATTTGGTCACACTAAAGGAAACACGTGAGGAAGCAGATATGAGCTTAGTTCTTCATACCATATATGCCTGGTGTTGCTTTAATGGTTAGGGTGGCGGGCTTGGGATCCTCGGGTCCTGAGTTCAAATCCCGCTCAGCTGTTGAATTAACACCAGGTGGGGTTAACTCGACCAGTCATCCATCCGACGACGGCAAAACGAGTGCCAGCATGCTAGTATACTGTGTTGGAGCGGCGACACGTCCAGGATTGTGCCCAATAGCCAAGGAGACTGCTTAGGCACACCAACGCTCTGCACAGCGTATGGTCCCAATGGATGGATATACAGTAATGCTGACACCATTGTTATCTCAGCAAGGGAGGAGACATTCTGCTGCTTCTGATTTACAAGGACATCAAATCTCCTCTCTTCCATGCACTGAGCGGTTGCGACACAATATCATTCGTAGCTTTTCATGTGAAGAGGACAATGTGGAAGCTTTTCAATAGCCATGAGCTCTTCATTGGTCTTGGGAGAGGTTGAGCTCATGCAGGGCAAATTACTCCAGCAAAGAAATATTTGTGCCAAGTGTACAGAGTGCCAGGTCAAATGGACACAGCAGACCACATTTGCTGTCGACTTCACTAAAATGAATAAATCTGGAGCGTTGCCACCACCGAGTGATACCCTGTGGTACCGTATGTAATGAGTGCGCATCACCAAAGCAAAATGTACAGAATCCAAACTCCCAATGCCGACTGACAGTTGAGGGAGACGTGATGAAAAAGGGAGACATGTTCATATTCCGATGACGGGAAGTGCAATCGCAAAAGGCTGCTCGGAAATACCAGGCATGCCAGCGCAGAATCATTGTTCCCTGATAATGTGCTGCGTGTGCTGCGAAATGAAAGTTGTGTGCAGTCATGCAAGTGCATGAACAAAAGTGAAAACGGAGAGAGAGACAGAGATAGAGACATATATATATATATATATATATATATATATATATATATATATATATATATATATATATATATATATACATATATACATACACACATACATACACACATAGGTAATGGAAAGGTGTGAGGGAGGAGAGGAAGAGCAGGGGTAAAAAATGGACCAGCTTATCGCTGTTAACACATCACGTACAACAGCATTTCATGTTGTGAAGTTCGTCGAAGCATTTGTGATCTATCTTATTTATTGTCGGTGTATGTTTAGTGGCAAAAAACATATTTCATTTGTATATTTTCAGTCTACCACACTGTATTTAGTGTTGTTCGTTATAATGTTCTTTGGTCCGATATATTTATAATATAATTTACAGTCATATGATAAATGGATCAGGTCGGTGTTTCCTGAAATGTTTTCTTTGTTTTAAATGTCAAAATAAATTGACATTAACAATCCTCTTGAGAAAGTTGTCACAAACTCCTGTGTCTGACTATCAGCCATGATCTTTTTGGGAAAACCACTTTTCAAATTGGCATTCAAAGCCAGTAACTGACTGGGAATCCTCCGTCATATGAAGTCCTCCCTTGGCACACCTGAACTCCTATCTTCCTGCAATGTCTTCATCCGCAGCTTGATGGAGTACCGCTCTCCCATCTGGGCTGCCGACCCTGTCTCGCAAGTATTTATTTTTATCGTCATATATAAAATAATTGTCTAAATTTCATCAGGAGTGGCGATTTCATTGAGCACAATTATTATTACGAGCAGAGTGCTCACCCAACGGGCGATCATGTTCCAGTTACGCAACACATTCTTCTGACGCATACCTATTTGGGCAGTGTATAAGTAACTGGCAGCTCTGTATAGGAAAAATAAATAACTCGGGTTACGTGCACGAAGCAAAAACATACCAACTGCTTATAATGCATAACACCTCACTGCACTGGAACACGTGGGGACAGGAACACTGCACTGTAAATGGTGGAGACTTGTAATATCCACTCCTACCTGGAGGTGCGCTACATGAAGACGCCCTAACATAGAAAATTTGCATCCCTCCCCACCTCACTCCCCCAAGACCACCGGCAACGATAAATAAATAAAAAAAACACTATACATTAATTGGAGTCATGCTGATCCTCTGTAGCAAGTCTGGACGTAATTGGCCCAGAACTGTAGGAGTAACGCGACAAACAAATACACACAAACACTGGTCAGTGGATGGTAGTAAGGATTGCCATCAAACTCTTTGTAACATCATTTGCCACCATCTTGTTTTTCAGCATGTGCGTTGAAGTGGGAAATGTGGTTATTTTATGGGTACTGCTTACCAACACTAGACAGAGCAAATTTTTTTCAAAAAAAGAATATATTATTAAACTTTTTTATTGACACAAAAATCCAAATAAAATTTGAGCCTCCCTCGTCATTTCTTTTTAGCAGCGTCTCGCGTAGCGAACGCTGCTCATAGAGAGCTTGGCGTTGTTCTTCTTCTTGTGAAGACAAAACCTTTATATTAGGACTCGGCTCCTTTATATACAAGATCCGGATCTCCTTAAATACTGAGCACATGTACACATCCTCACATAGACGGTGCCTTTTGAGAGCGTCTATCATGAACTTTTAAATATATTCGGACATTTGCTTTAAAGTTTCGAAAAGTTCACGTTACTATTTAAAGATTATTCCATTTATCGTATTTTAATTTCGTAAATACATTATTTATTTCGTAAATACACTATGACGGGTCTCGCTATTGGCTTAATCAAGGCACGTGACGAAATATCGGAAGTTGTTTTTTTTAGCCAACACAACCTTTAGGATGCTGCTCTTGGACACATTTGTCCTTGTTTCTTTCTCACTTACTGTCTGTCCATCTGTTAACACTTTCAAGGAACCAAGCAAGGCAGCTCCATGGGTGTCCTGTTCGGGATGCTCAAAGAGGATGTATCAAAGTCAAGTGGTTGATCAAATAGCGTCGTGTTATGTGGTTTATCAAATACAGTACAACTAGTAAGAGGCGACCACAACTATCCTTGACCATGTTGTGGAATGTCGGCGGAGGCACTCACTTTTTTGTATAGTCGCAGCTCATGTAAGAGCTAGAACAATGGATCATGACTTAACAGGCCAAAAGGAACAGGAGAAAGAGGGGAGGACACCAACTGCAGAGTTGAAGGCTAAGAGAGAGACTTGGACAACCAATGGGTGCGGGGAAGCATGAAGGACAGGAAAGGACAAGGTGGATAGAGAAGGAAACTTACAGGAAGGAAAAACTGGATGTTTGGAAGGAGAAGGGCTAGGGGTGGGAAGGGATGTGGGATTTAGCAAGGGTAGTAAAGATCATGGTTTTGCATGATGATCTGGGATGGTGGTGAACAGCTGTCTTGAAGAGACTTGGAGGAAAGAATGATATTGAAGAGAATGAGGAAGTTGGTTCCATAGTTGGGAAAAAGGGGAATGAATGAGTTGAGGTGAGCAGTGAGACTGAATTTAGTTTCACTAGGAGGGAGTTGATGGTGAACTGAGTCGAAACCTGGGGAAGACAAAGCATAGAAAGAGCAGAGGGTGTAAGACCAGAAAGATGGTGGTAGAAGACAGAGAGATCACCGACCTGTCTGCAATGGCGAAGTGATAGTCTCATAGATTCAGCTTTATTGCAGGAGATTCCAATCATCTTGAAGGCCTTGGTTTCCTTGGAGTCAAGCTGGCAAGATGTCAGCTGAGAGGGGAGAGCAGAACTCCATCAAGCTGTGGATGAAGGCCTTGTAGGTGGATAGGGTTTCAGGGGTGTTAAGGAAAGACTTTGTATGACAGAGGATGTCCCGTCGACAGCTGGCTTTGGAGGCCAACTTTGAAATGTGGTTTGCCCAAGAAAGATCATGACTGATAGTGAGACCCAGGAGTTTAAATGACTGAACTTCTTCAAGATTGATAAGAAAGTTGATTGGGGATTTGCCAGACAGTCCTTTAGGAGAGAGAGATAGTGAGAGTGTGAGATTTGCCAGGATGAAAGACATATCCCAAATGTTTGACCATCTTGTGATTTTTATCAACGTCTGAAGATGGGGAAGAGGCTGCAGCCTGTCTGTCTGAATGATGAATGTCACAGTAGAGGGTGGAGTTCAATGAAACTTCACTTTTCACCTTTATTTGTTCCCTCCGCCACCGAAGGTGAAGGAGGTTATGTTTTCACCCATTTCTGTCTGTTTGTCTGTCGTTTGTTTGTTTGTTTGTTTGTTTGTTTGTTTGTGTACAGGATATCTCAAAAAGCTGTTGACGGATCCGGATGAAATTTTGTGGCCAGGTTCGGCATGTGACAAAGACGAACTGATTAGATTTTGGTGAAGATCCAGATCCGGATACTCGAATTTTTAAAGTGATTCTTCACCATTGAGAGATAGGGCCAAAAGCTAAAAATAGCAAGATTATCTCAAAAAGTTGTAGACAGATTCGGACAAAATTTGGTGGACATGTTGGGCATATTACAACGAAGAATTGATTCAATTTTGGTGAATATCAGAATCCGGATCCAGATCTGATAATTTTTAAAGTGATTCTTCACCATTGAGAGATCAGGCTAAACTAATATGGTTACGAATCTGGCAGCCATTTGCACACAAACAGACAGCAGTCCCCATCCATTGGGACCATACTCTGTGCAGAGCATAGGTGCTGCTTAAGCAGTCTTCTTGGCTATTGGGAACAATCCTGGATGGGTCGCCACTCCAACACAGTATACCAGCATGCTGGCACTCATTTTGCTGACCTCGGAAGGATGACAGGTTGAGTTAACCCAACCTGGTATTGATTCAACAGCTGAGTGGGGTTTGAACTCAGGACCCTTGGATCCCAAGCCCGCCACCCAAACCATTGAGCCAACACCAGGCATATAGTCCCCGCAGTTCAGTTATGTCGACAAGTATGTGTATTATAGTCAGGGTCCCATCCTTCTGTCTAATGGGAATTTTGTGTGTGCGCTGCGAGTTATTTTATAGTCAGGTTTTATACATCCACTACAACAACAACAACAACAACAACAACAACAACAACAACAACAACAGCGGCACCATCCCACACTCAACCCGGTCGCCATAGCCGTGTTTTTGGCTGAAGGTGTGGGCGGAGCCTCCATCGCCTCAGATCGAGGCTCCGCCCCGAGGAAGGGCATGGAACGTTTCCTCCAGGCAATGCGCGAAGGGTGAGCATCGCACACGCGCCCCAGCCAATGGGAGGCCAGCGTGCCGAAAGCTACTACAGAGCCTCTTCGGGGGGTGGGCCTCTGAAACGCGACACACACCCCGCGACGCCTCGTCCAATCAGGAGGCTGACCACCTCAGAGGCGGCCCCGTCCAGCCAGATGGGATGTTCGCCCCTTGTCCAATCCGGAGCCGATTCCCTGAGAGCGGTTCCCTCGACCCGTGAGGGAGGGGAAGGATAAGTGTAGGTGGTGAGCCGTCGAGAAGGGAAGGTTCGCCCCGTCGTCGAAAAGAAGGGGAAAAAGAGAGGAAGCCTCGGCTTGCCTGCTGGTATTCTCGTCTACCCGCGGGTGCTCGTCTGATTCGTTCTGTGCAGGCTGGCGTCCGTTGCATCATTCCTGGTCCCTGGTGCTTGGTGCTGCGTTGTTGGCGGCGGGTTCGAGTCCCACCACCAGACAAGCTCGACCAGACCGCATGAGGTGGACAGGTGCAAGAATAGGCCCCTGCCCTCAGCTCACCTTTCCCTCCCAAGCTGAAAGGCCAAAATAAAGGCCGTGGCCACCATTTCTTTGGGTGTGTGTGTGTGCGTGTGTGTGTGTGTGTGTGTGTGTGTGTGTGTGTGTGTGTGTGTGTGTGTGCGTGTGTGTGTGTGTGTGTGTGTGTGTGCGTGTGTCAAGGACGAATTGATTCGATTTTGGTGAACATCTGAATCTGGATACGAGAATTATTTAATTTTGAAAGCAATTCTTCACCATTGAGAGATGGGACCAAAAACAACATATAGCATGATATTTCAAAAATGTATTGGGCCAGATATGTCCTCGTGGATCAGGCATTGCATGGCCAGGGTATGCGTTCTACTGAGTGCCCTTCTAGTTTTCTTTGTCCTGTTTTTATGACGTCAGCATTAAGAGGACGAGGATCTTAGCTCATTTGAGCTTGTTTACTTGGCCGACTACATCGTGTTTATATGGCTTGGATGGATTCCACTTCGACTGGACGATGAAAAAATTACACGATAGGCCAGAAGGATTGAAGCCTGGGGCCTACATGAATGGTGTGCCTCAGAATGCCTGTGATACCAATGAGCTGCAACCTTTTGACATTTGATGTGTTTAATGGTCACTTTTTGGCCTTTTTCATACCAAATAGAAAACTTGCGGTGAAGTCATGTCGAATTGTGAATATAACATTTCTTTTTGGAGCCATTTCACCTTACGTCACATGGAGCCTATTATTTAATTATGTTGGGTTGGATTGTGGATTAGCTTTTTACGAGTTAAGTCCAGATTTCGACAGTTATTTGGTCCACGAGTTCCGATCGTCAAATATGGAATCGGATTTCAAATATCAGCTTTTAAAGCCTTGGAAAAATTCCACGATTATTTATCTTAACTCGAATATCCACCTTAACATGGATTTCTCCCAAGGCGGAAAACCCCCTTGGGGAAGGGGGGGGGGAATTAAGACGCTACAGCTTCCATCGTGTGACCCTTAGTACTCCTGTCGTTTGGTTGAGATTGGATAAGTAACGACTGAATGTATTGCGGTTAGACAGGCAAAGCAACACGGACACTTTGCAAATCATATAGCTATAGAATGATAAAAATATATATATTTCTACAGTTGAGGGAGTGCAGGGAAGGAGGTGCATTAGTTTGTAAGGCATGCATGATGATTCGTGATGTTTAAGGTGTATTACATAGGAAATGTCAGGTCAGCTGTGGTTTTATAAATATATATATACGACCTTTTGTATTTATTTTTCTTTTTTGTTTGTTTAAAGTTCCCCCCCAATCCCTCCCTTGACTCCTCACAGTATTTTCACTCGTAGTGGTGTGCACAACCCTGACTGCGTGAAGGACTCGACCCTTTTCCACCTGAAGAAGGAAGAGAAAGAAAGAGAAGAAGAAGAAGTTTAAGATTACTAAGGGATTCTTCTTCTTCTTCGAGCTGCCTCAGCGTGCAGATGGATGAGATTCAACCTCCATGAAGGAAATGGTCCTTTCTTCTTTCCCTCCCCCTCACCAAGTGCCGCTCACGCCACCGTGGGATGAAACCGCCCTTCAAACAGGCCTGAGACACATTTTCTTCCTTATCTCCCGTTTTATTTTTATTCCTTGCAAATGTTTTTTTTTGCTTTGCTTCCCTTTCTTTACCCTGGGTTCGAGGGTCTGTGTGTGATGCTGTGCCGACCTTTCGTATTGGATGTGTGGCCCGTGATGTACCTAATTAATTAAGTCGTCGTTACAGTACCTTCATTATCTATACTAGTGCGTGGCCGTACGTGCAAAAAAAAAAATTTCAAACCGCGTGGCAGAAACAACAACCACACAGGCCGTTCCTTCGCTCTCGCGTGGCCGAAACAACAACCACACAGGCTGCTCCTTCGCTCCCGCGTGGCCGAAACAACAACCACACAGGCCGTTCCTTCGCTCTCGCGTGGCCGAAACAACAACCACACAGGCCGTTCCTTCGCTCTCGCGTGGCCGAAACAACAACCACACAGGCCGTTCCTTCGCTCTCGCGTGGCCGAAACAACAACCACACAGGCCGTTCCTTCGCTCTCGCGTGGCCGAAACAACAACCACACAGGCCGTTCCTTCGCTCTCGCGTGGCCGAAACAACAACCACACAGGCCGCTCCTTCGCTCCCGCGTGGCCGAAACAACAACCACACAGGCCGTTCCTTCGCTCTCGCGTGGCCGAAACAACAACCACACAGGCCGTTCCTTCGCTCTCGCGTGGCCGAAACAACAACCACACAGGCCGTTCCTTCGCTCTCGCGTGGCCGAAACAACAACCACACAGGCCGTTCCTTCGCTCTCGCGTGGCCGAAACAACCACACAGGCCGTTCCTTCGCTCTCGCGTGGCCGAAACAACAACCACACAGGCCGTTCCTTCGCTCTCGCGTGGCCGAAACAACAACCACACAGGCCGTTCCTTCGCTCTCGCGTGGCCGAAACAACAACAACACAGGCCGTTCCTTCGCTCTCGCATGGCCGAAACAACAACAACACAGGCCGTTCCTTCGCTCCCGCGTGGCCGTACGTGCAAAAAAAAAAAAAAACCCTCGTGCGTACGTTACAAAAAAAAACTTTCAAACCGTGTGGCAGAAAAAACAACCACACAGGCCGTTCCTTCGCTCCCGCGTGGCCGTACATGCAAAATAATAATAAAAAAAACCTCGTGCGTACGTGCAAAAAAAAAACTTTCAAATTGTGTGGCAGAAAAAACAACCACACAGGCTGTTCCTTCGCTTGGGCGTGGCCGAAACAACAACCACACAGGCCGGTCCTTCGCTCCCGCGTGGCCGAAACAACCACACAGGCCGCTCCTTCGCTCTCGCGTGGCCGAAACAACAACCACACAGGCCGTTCCTTCGCTCTCGCGTGGCCGAAACAACAACCACACAGGCCGTTCCTTCGCTCTCGCGTGGCCGAAACAACCACACAGGCCGTTCCTTCGCTCTCGCGTGGCCGAAACAACAACCACACAGGCCGTTCCTTCGCTCTCGCGTGGCCGAAACAACAACCACACAGGCCGTTCCTTCGCTCTCGCGTGGCCGAAACAACAACAACACAGGCCGTTCCTTCGCTCTCGCATGGCCGAAACAACAACAACACAGGCCGTTCCTTCGCTCCCGCGTGGCCGTACGTGCAAAAAAAAAAAAAACCCTCGTGCGTACGTTACAAAAAAAAACTTTCAAACCGTGTGGCAGAAAAAACAACCACACAGGCTGTTCCTTCGCTCCCGCGTGGCCGTACATGCAAAATAATAATAAAAAAAACCTCGTGCGTACGTGCAAAAAAAAAACTTTCAAATTGTGTGGCAGAAAAAACAACCACACAGGCTGTTCCTTCGCTTGGGCGTGGCCGAAACAACAACCACACAGGCCGGTCCTTCGCTCCCGCGTGGCCGAAACAACAACCACACAGGCCGCTCCTTCGCTCCCGCGTGGCCGAAACAACAACCACACAGGCCGTTCCTTCGCTCCCGCGTGGCCGAAACAACAAACACACAGGCCGCTCCTTCGCTCCCGCGTGGCCGAAACAACAAACACACAGGCCGTTCCTTCGCTCCCGCGTGGCCGTACGTGCAAAAAAAAAAAAAAAACCCTCGTGCGTACGTTACAAAAAAAATTTTTCAAACCGTGTGGCAGAAAAAACAACCACACAGGCCGTTCCTTCGCTCCCGCGTGGCCGTACGTGCAAAATAATATTAAAAAAAAAAAACCTCGTGCGTACGTGCAAAAAAAAAAACTTTCAAATCTTGTGGCAGAAAAAACAACCACACAGGCTGTTCCTTCGCTTGCGCGTGGCCGAAACAACAACCACACAGGCCGGTCCTTCGCTCCCGCGTGGCCGAAACAACAACCACACAGGCCGTTCCTTCGCTCTCGCGTGGCCGAAACAACAACCACACAGGCCGTTCCTTCGCTCCCGCGTGGCCGTACGTGCAAAAAAAAACAAAAAACCCTCGTGCGTATGTTACAAAAAAAAACTTTCAACCCGTGTGGCAGAAAAAACAACCACACAGGCCGTTCCTTCGCTCCCGTGTGGCCGTACGTGCAAAAAAAAAAAAAAAAACCCTCGTGCGTACGTTACAAAAAAAAACTTTCAAACCGTGTGTCAGAAAAAACAACCACACAGGCCGTTCCTTCGCTCCCGCGTGGCCGTACGTGCAAAATAATAATAAAAAAAAAACCTCGTGCGTACGTGCAAAAAAAAAAACTTTCAAATCGTGTGGCAGAAAAAACAACCACACAGGCTGTTCCTTTGCTTGCGCGTGGCCGAAGCAATAACCACACAGGCCGGTCCTTCGCTCCCGCGTGGCCGTACGTGCAAAAAAAAAAAAAAAACTTTCAAACTGTGTGCCAGAAACAACCACAGGCCGTTCATTCACCCGTGCATGGCCGTACGTGCAAAAAAAAAAAAATCTTTCAAACAACCACACAGGCCGTTCCTTCGCTCTCGTAAACGCCGACTGGATTGGGGCATTGTGTTTATCTATAAATGTGCATAAGAAATCGAGAAATTATTAGAATACAGTAAGTCATCACTATCCGGAAGTGGTGCGTTGTAAACCGTGATGGGGAACGCGCTCTAACTTGGCCATAACTTGGGAACCGCTTGTCTGATTAATTTCAAACCTTTTGAAAGGCAAACAAAAACAGAGATTGCTGGAATTATAGAGAGAATGTAGATAGATACTGTGGGTGCAAAACGCCAAGCAACGTGTCCTGTCATTGTTCAGTCAATGGCGCCCTTTTCCCATCGGCCACGCCTATGCAGCACCGTGTCCTGTCATTGGTTTGGTAAATAAATGGCCATAACTTGGGAACCACTTGTCCGATTAATATCAAACCTTGAAAAGGCACATACTCAGGTCCCCAACAATATACCTGGCAAGTTTCAATTGGATCGAACCAGTGGTTGTCGAGAAACAGCGGTCTGTCTCTGTCACACACACACACACACACACACACACACACACACACACACACACACACACACACACACACACACACACACACACACACACCTGGAATTATAGAGAGATGATTTGCTTCTTGTATTGTTTTGCCTTCAGGATACCCCGTCCCTTGACGTCGTAAGTAAATTGATTGTATTTCATTGTGTTTGACTTTGTGACATTGTTCCATGGGGCTGTGCTGTAAAAACTCCATTTAGAAGAGCAAACACGTGACATTTTCACATGTCTTTTGGAAACGGCATTCAATTTGTAAGCCCCCCCCTGAGTTTCCAGTGTGGCAGTCCAGAACTTTACTCCTTGGGCTCAACCTTAAGTTCAAGCTTCCAAAAACTGCTTGGCCAGCTTGCGGGCCTCGGCCCGGTGGGCTGGGGATCGGACCTCGGGTCGCTGGTTCACCCTGTAACACTCGTAGTCAGGAGTTACGTTTGAATCCTGTCACCCATAGCAATATGTAAACCTTATTCCTCTTCTCCCTTAACGGCCACCATTATCCCACCTTTCTTGGGGGTCAACCAGGGAAGCTTTACCCGAGTCTTCACCAACTGGCTGGCCAGGCCTAACGTTTGAGGAGTTAGGGCAGGAATTTGGAATTTTTCCACAGCCAAAGCTAACCTACTCTTCGCAAAGGACACCATGGGATCTTTAACATCGACCAACGAATGCTGGCAGATGGGATGCTCGTTCAACATCCTTCTGAGGGACTGTGTACACATTGATGAATCACTCTGCCTGTGATGCACTGGGCTGACAGTTTTATAGCTGAGTCGGGAATCAAACCCAGGTGAGATAGCTTAGAGGTGAGTGTGTGTACCACTAGGCCATCCAGACAGCCCGAAATATAAACATAGTGTGTGTGTGTGTGTGTGTGTGTGTGTGTGTGTGTGTGTGTGTGTGTGTGTGTGTGTGTGTGTGTGTGTGTGTGTGTGTGTGTGTGTGTGTGTGTGTGTGTGTGTGTGTGTGTGTGTGTGTGTGTGTGTGTGTGTGGAAGGAGTGCACCGATGACGCCAACATGTTGCAAAGGATCCTTAGTTTTCGGCTGGTTCACTTCTTGTTTTGTACATCTTGATTGGGACTCTCACTTCTAATTTCTTCTGGATGTTTCCCCATCATGGATTATCATGAAGATTACAAAAGGCATTACTAAGATTCCGGTTCACAATGTGCAACCATCTCCAGTATTTTACATCAATCTGTTTCTTTTACCTATCCCTCACCTAAACCATTTCTATCCTCGATCTTAACTTATCTTTCACCTGCCCCTTTTAACATCTAACCAATTACCCAACACACTATCCCTGAGAGGGAAGACATTGTTGTTTTTTTATGTGTTTCACAACGGTACTATAATATTCATGTACTCCAAGTCTTGCTTCCTCTTCCCCTGGTCAGTAAAGATGGGTACTTTGCTTTGTCCCGTAGAAAGCTGGTGTTTCGAGTTTAATCAATGAAAATAGAATGGAAAATGTTTCTCAATGCAGATGATTTAACAGGAAGTGCAAGATATACTGTGCGTACACCTTGTCAAGACGTCCCTAAGCCGAGTTATGATGTCTTTGTTCCTCCACATCTCGGATGCGTCCGCTGAGTAGTAGTAGTAATTGTCCTCCACATCGTCTGATGTCCCTGTTCCTAGTCTTAAGGTCCCTTTGTCTGTGCATAATCATGATGGACCTGTGCCTAGTTACAATGTTTCTGTGTCTGCCCTTTCAACTCTCAACCCCCCTGCCCCCATGTTATCATCTCCACCCCTCAACCCCCCACCATAAACTGATAGGTTGGATTAATGCAGTGTTGATGGAGCACAGGCATGCTGGGCCAAATGACCTTTCTGTCCAAGTTCCTTGCTTGTATACTCCCAGAATGATTGATAAGGAATCGACTCATGGAGGCTATTGTGCTCAACTGTGCAGAGATGAAACCTTCCCTCTGTTTTTTTGTGAACCCAAGATTTAGGTCAAAAGTGGAAGTAACAAGCGGAATATTATAAAGACATGAAAATTACTGTGAACATCGGTCTTTCAATCACAACGATTAACATTCTCTGAATGAAGGATGAAAATTGTGAAGTTATTGCATCGTTTTTAAAAATATTATCACAGAATCTGCTTTTGCGTAAAAACTTTCGTGATTCTGACAACCATAGTGGGCAAGAATATGATGATGTGGGATTTCTAAACTTCAGTGGTCATCCGTTTTGCCCTCGTGGATTTACTTTACCAAAAGGAAAGTTCTGGAACCACAAAAAGTGCATTTTAGAACCTTCAGGGAAGGCATGGCAGTTCCCGATGGAGCAGCGTGAGGAACAGTTCTTGCATGAACTACAAGGACATTTCGAGATATCAGTGCATTTCAGTCTGAATTACAAGAGCATTAGTAGACAATAGGAAAATCAATAAAGAACATGGGATTTGCACCTGGTAGCCCATAAGCATCATGAACTACATGCTCACATAATCACCATAATGAACTGTCATCATCCTCTGTGGACCACCCCTGCCAAATCCCAGACGAGACCTCATGGTCCATTTTGGTTTTCCACCTTGGTCCCGTGGTGTGAGCTGTCATGGGCGGGCAGTGTCACTGCGTGGTCGGCTTTCATATCGTGCTTTACTTGGGGTTCATGCCATGATAAAGGCAACATTTGTGTGGGAACAGATGCCTGAGGGTCTGGCAGTGCTTTGTCAGGGTTGCTACTATATAGTTAAAGTGATATCCTTACATTCCTGTGTCAACCTCTAATGGTGCTTCTGGGAAACATCAAATTTGGATTCTCATCACGGAATGCTTGTAACCGTCTCGTTACCTTTTCAGCCGCTGACTTTTTTTTCATCGTGTCCCCCACTTTCCGTGACCTTTGTAACAAACTCATTGAAATGCACCTTTAACGTTGAGACCCCAGGACCATAACTGCCAAAAGGTTTTCATTGACGGTTTTGTGAATAGAAAGACTCAGGTGGAAATGGAGAGAAGGAAGGCATGATGGGCCATATGGCCTCCTCCATGTTAAAGTTCCCTGCGCACTTATCAACTTTAGGAAAGTTGGAAATGACGGTGGAATGGAGGTGGCTCTGACTGTTACATGATGACTCTTTGGCTCAGGAATTTTAATAGCGGATAAATGATTGTCCACACAGTAATTGTACGAAGAAGCCATTTGTACATGTGTCTCGAGTCAAGGCTGAATTACGCCTCCGGGTTCTCGGAAACAAAAGGCCGGACAATTTGGAATAGTCGTTGGTTTTTTTTAATTTATTTTCTTTTTGTGGTAAGGGCAGTAGGAGGGCCGGAGAGGGGGAGGCGTGCAAGGAGAAACTTTAATGACTTTCCTCATAAACCCCATTCATTGTCAGACTGACACTGTCCTGACATCGTCGGTCATCAGACATCGGCATCTCCTGAACTTGTCTTTATTCTTGGTTGGGATCATTACTCATTTCAACACTTGTTTTATTTATCCTTCAGTTTACCGTTTAATTCAAAATTAATTGCGTTTCATCGGACAGGCTTCAATTCGTTATTGTACTTTTTGATTCGTTTTCTACCTACTCAGCCTTGTGTGTACAAAAGGCAATTTCTGTGAGAGATAAAGGCTGACGTTGACTGGTCATTGAAGAGATATATGTACAAAGTAATAGGGTTAATGAAAGGAAATAAGATAACTCGATAATGATGACAGAAAAAGACGATAACGTGATGTTGATCATAAATGATGAGACTGTAGTCGGGATAAAGACGTATTCAATAACTTACGGAGTTGAAATGGCATCATAGATGAGGAAGAATAGCAAAAGAAGAATGAATAATTGGATTGGTAACCCAACTGTCCAACTTCAAAATTGATGACTAATGTATTTCCAGAAAGAACTACTTGCAAGTAGCATGACAATGCCTGAATGACCCTAGCGAGCCACTTTGTCAGCGATCCTGACAGTTTACCACATTCGTTCTGGCGTCGTTGACTCCCTGGGTTCAAATGAAATAGAAACGGAATAAATAATTCTGTCAAGGCCGGGTGAAGCCACTTCGAGGCCGTTTATTCCTGATATCTGAAACACCCAGCAACCCATCCCTGCAGAAAACAGATTATTTTGTATTTTTTGGAACACCTGTCACATTTTCCATCCAATCACTCTGCCTGTCATGGGTGAAAAATCTCCGCCCACACCTTCAGCCAAAAACACGGCTATGGCGACCGGGTACTGCTTTTGGTCCGGTACCCGGACCGGGACCGGGTACCGGGTACTTTTTTTGTTTTTTAAAAATCTTCATGGGTGAGTGCTCCTACTTTGAAAGTTTTGTGTGAATGTATCATTGTGATGTGACGTCATTGTGATGTATCAGGTTTGCGATAAATTATCTGTGCTAATGCCCGGCTTGATTCCCACAAACAAAATTCAAACAGCTTGCCTAGTTTGAGATAATTTTTTCGGCAATTTCCATTAGCGGAGATATTTTGACGTCATAACTTTTTTTCTAGGAGGAATTTTCAAAATCGGAGATGGTTACTGTTTACATATATATATTTTTTTTTTTTTACATATATACGCCAAGTTTCAGGAAGTTTCGATGAAAACTGGAGACTGTAAAACAAAACAGTCCACAAGAAGAAGATGATGAACCACGACGTCAGTAAGACTTGGAGATCCTCCACGAGGATCTAAAAAATTAACTTTATTAGTTTCTTGTCCCCCTTGCGATTCCTTTTTAATGGCCGCCTCTTTTTTTTCTTTTTGATATTCCAGATCGAAATAAAAAAATGAAATAAAAATTAAAATGGTCTTCATTTGTGAATGCATCAAGAAGGCTAGCATAAATTTTTTTAAGCCATTGTATGCTTATATGATGGACAACGTAACCCAGACTGGGGGAGATTTTCAACAAATTTGTAAATGGGGAGTTCGACTAGGGATCGCCCATCGACAACAACTAACTACCAGACAGGTCATGTCAGTCGTGTAAGACCACATACTGTATGTCCAGTACCAGTTCAGAATGTACAAGCACAGGAGAGCAGACAGTGCCACTGCTGCAGTAGATGTTGTTGGGTATATGACCACCATTTTTAATAGTATATGTGTGTTAGTGGAAGTGCTAGTCCTTGGTCTGGTAGGGTTTACCCTGAGGCAGCCATCTTGGAGAAAATATCAAAAATTGTGGAAAAAATCAAATAGTAAGGCACCCCTCTCTATTTTTGTAAAAGGCTGGATGAAAAACTAGTACTTCATTTGACCCTTTACTGCTGACCTGACTTTCAGGTAAATAAAAACGAGTAATATATTAACCTGAGTCAGGTCAGTTCAGATTAGATCTGTGACTTGCTACAGGTACCATGTAAAGCTGTACTAACATGTTTAATGGTCGGGTTGGCGGCGAGTAAACAGACTCCCCCACCAGTTCTCCTGGTGAGGAGGGTGTATGATATGGACACCCAGTAGGATTAAAAACAAAACCTGTCAAAGGGCGGAGGAGCTCCTTGTGAGCTAACGAGCATCCATATCTCGTGCCCAACTATATCTGCGGACGTCCTCCTGCAATTAGGTTACTTATCTTTCGGAGGTTGGTGGCAGGATTTGCATCGTAAAACCCTTCATTCCACAAAACATATGAAAAGCACAAAAAAATCTGAAACCCACAACGTGGGAATACCTCCTGTGCAGTTGCCCTTCGCAGGGAACCTCATCGGATGACGGGATTAGGGCAAAGCCTTTGGGACCCCCAATCTTTGATGATAGGAAGGAAACCATGGGGTAACCTTCCCGGGTCAGATTGCGGTAGTGTGTGTCAGGGTGGTGCTGAGGTGTCGTCCACCAGACGGCGGTCTCCTTGGGATAACCTGAGGCGGTCCCTAAAGGAGGGTGCCTGGAATGTCCTATCCCTCAGAGAGGATGATGATCACCTGTCTCTGTTATTATCTGAGATCAAGCATTTGGACGTCAGTATTGCAGCACTCTCTGAGGTCGGAGACCGGATTGCGATGAGATCATGGCGGGTGGTTACACCTACCTTTGGTCTGGTTGCTCTGATGGTTACCATGCCCAAGGAGTTGCTGTAGCTGTGTCCAATAAGCAAACTCCAATGATAATTGAGGTAACACCGGTTAATGAGCGTATTATATGAGACGTAAAAACATTTAAAAAACTGGTGGTGTCGCAAAGGAGATTGATCATGTGCTCATTGATGTTGAATCTGTAAGGATTCGTCACCCCTTGGGTGTCATTTCCCTGGTCCCTGTTTATGCTCCGACTGAGGCGAGTGATCTCACCGTGAAGGATGCATTCTATGCCACACTCGAGTCTGTGGTTGGTCAGTGCCCCAGGAGAGATTTCAATGCATCAACTGGAACTGATAGGGATGGTTACGAGACATGTGTTGGTCCACATGGGTCTGGAATTGTGAATCAGAATAGCTCTAAGTTCCTTGACTTTGCAAGAAGTCATGGATTTGGGTGGCTGGTTCATGGTTTCAGTGCCCACAGGCTCATTGCTAGACTTTGTATTCCAACTCTGGCGGTGTGGCAAAGGGGATTGATCATGTGCTCATTGATGGTCAATGGAGGATGATCCAGAACTGCAGGATCTACCGGAGTGCTCAGTTCCTCAATAATGACCACAGGCTTGTTGTAGCAACTCTGAAGTTGCAGCATAAATCGAAGAAAATGGTACCATCCCAGCCTAGGCTGGATGTTGGCAAGCTCAAGGATGAGAGGATAGCTAAGGAGTTTGTGAACAGGCTGGGTGGAGCTTTGGGGGGTCTGGGTGCTTTGGGGGATCCATCAAGACCACCATCCTTGATGTTGCTGGTGGATGTCTTGGAACTCACCGGAGGGTGAAGAAGAATTTTGTCTCTCAAGAGACACTGGATACCATTGCCCAGAATCACAGGGCCAGGCTGAATGGCAGAGCTGAGCTGTTCAGGGAGGTGAGGCGGAAAACTGTATGTACACTAAGGGTGGACAAGGAGGCTGATGTGCGAAAAATCTGAGGGGGGGGGGTAAAGCTTTACCTGGAGTCAAGTGATTCTTGTCCTGCATACAGGGGAATTTGCGCATTGTGTTCCTCCAAGTATTTTATTTGGAGGATATACCCACAACTTTATAGATCCCAGGAGTACTACACCATTCCTCGGTGGACTGTAGTTAGAGCAGTGGGTGGTGGGCTCTTGCCAGAGGAGTCCGAAGTGAAGACCCGCTGTACCGGTTGCTTTGAGTGGCTGTACCAGGCTGATTCCCCAGCTGTTGAGTTGGATGTCAGGGGTGTTACTCTCCCTATTGCTGACCCTCCAATCAACTGTGGTGCACTTTCATTTGTGAAAACACAGACTGCGGTGAACCGGTTGAAATGGGGTGAAGCTCCTGGGATCTGTAAAGTTGTGGGTATATCCTCCAAATAAAAGAATCAGTGAATCATCTTTTTTGAGCAAATACGCCTCCATTAGCCTCAACTTTGCAGAGAGAAAAACTTATTTGGATTAAATATATCAAAGGGCATTTATTCCATGGCTCTATAATTAAAAAAACACTCTCTCCAATGCCCTGAAGATATCTCTGTGTAGCACCCTCATCAGTTCCCAGTGAGAGTGTGTTCAGCACAGTTGGGATAAAAGGAGCTCCCTCATTGGTGAAAATGCCGAGAAGCTGCGTTTTCTTCACTACAATCTTAAGTTCAATTTGCAAGTCATTTTTTTTTTGATGTTTAATCTGTTAAAAAGTTCTTGATATGTGTAGTTTTTTTTATTTATTTGTTCTACTTTTTCATAAAAAAAAATTAACTTAAATGTTCTCAAATATTGAAAGTTCAATGAGAGAACTTTTTCAAATTGATTTGAAAATTTTGCATTTTTTGACAAAATATCGGTTGAAATATTGTTGCGAATTTGGAAGCTTACTGCACACAACAGCCAGGTCCTATAGATCAGCTATATCGGTAAGTATGTGTTTCTAGTTGGGGTCCCGTCCTATGTTTAATGGGTGATTAATTGTACGTGCGCTGTGAGTTATTTTGATAGTTAGGATTTAAATTACCAACAACAACAACAACAACGACACCTGCCCTCGCTTCCTTCCACCATCATCCACCAGCACCATTGCACACGTGCGTGTCAGCACGTACGTGGGCGGAGTCCAGTGTGCTAGGCAGGGCTTCTCTGGAAGTTGGTGTGCTGGCTTTGCCCCAAATATGGGCACAAGCGTTTCGTTCTGGCTTGGCTCCAAATATGGGCATAGAGCATTCTCTCTGCCCAATGAGGGAGTGCAAGCATGGGATAAGAGAGCATGGGGCGCGCGTGAGCCAAACTTCGGAAGAGAGTTGTTGAGAGTTGTCTTCTGGTCTTTGGAAGAGTGGTTGTCTTCTGGTCTTCGGACGTCTGGTGGTCTTCTGAAGCCAGTCGTCACCTTCCTGGGGTCCCGCCAACAGAGCGTCTTCTCTTGTGGCCTGCGTGCCTGCGAGCCTGCCCTGCGAGGATCGCCTGCCTGGGCTTGGAGCGGCATTGTGTGGCGGGTTCGAGTCCTGCCACAACGGATCGTCGAAGACCACACGAGGCAGAAAGGTCCAAGAATAGGCTCTGACATCCAGCTCACTTTTTATCGAGCTGGAGGCCTCCAAAAAAGACCTGACGGGTCCATTTCTTTTTGGGTGTACGTGTGTGTGTTTGTGATGCCCGTCAATTAAGTAAAACTGCATAAGTGCTTGTACATAAATTGCTATTCCTTCATTATTTGGTTAACTCTGCCTTCTTGCGTGCTCCCCTGCCCCATTATAAATAAATATCCCTTTTGTTAAATGTCCCAGCTCGTTTTTGTGTTTCTTTCATTGGCTTGGCACCGTGTGTTGAGAAATAGCGAGGCCGTTCGGGCCGGTAAATTGTTCATTTGGTCCGACGGGCCTTGGTAATCTCCGCTCGGGTTACACACGGTTTGGGCTCGGTAACGGCTTGTTCCGCTCGAGGTCCGTCGAGGGTGTGAATTCCCCGGTAGCTTTGTCCGCATGGGTAATTAGGTATATTGAAGTTTGGCAATTGACCCTACCCCACGCGGTCGAATTATTGGCGATTCATGGTCCAGTAAAGGACCCGTGCCTTTCGGACTTATCCAAAAGGCACGACCTCAATTCCGGTGTGTTCGGTGGAGCCAACTCTACTGCTCCCTCTGGCGGTCGTGCTCGCCACTGATACCCGGCACCTGTACTCACAATGGCCCAGGACAGGTAGATTTTATTTATTTTTCTATCTTGTGCCTCGTTATACTTTTTTGATACGTCTCGCATTGTTGTGAGTATCTTTCGTGTACAATTTGTAACGTCCCATGTAGTCTCGATAAACTCCAAAACTTCACTGCAATCTTATTTTTCACAGAATGAAACTTGAATCTTTCAGTGAATTAAGGAATCATCAACATTCATGTGCTTCAATCTATCTGGAGTCAACGCATGTCCATGACCTAATGGACCCCATCTTGTGTTGTGACCATTTTAAGTGGCTGCCGAATGCCTCCCCACAGGTGTGTTCCTGCAGCCTTTTGATCCATATTCTTCTTCTTCTCTACCCTTTGTAAAAGGTGAGGTGCAACGGTACCAAGGTTCTGCCCTGCCTTGACCACGATATTCCTCCACTTTCCCCTGTCCTCGGCCAACTCCCTTCATTCTCCAACGACCCCCACCTTTTTGATATCCCTCACACAATCTTCCCATCTCAACCTCGGTCGACGTCTTTTCCTCCTACCTTGCTCCCTCAACCTATCCTCTCTCTTTGCCATTCTCTCTTCCTCCATCCTCACCAAGTGTCCAGCCCATCTCAGCCGACATTTCACCAATCTCCCCCTTTAGCTCATCTGCACACTAATCTCCCTCACTCAATCCATCCTCCTTCTATCCACCCAATTCACTCCCAAAACTCTCCTGACCCAGTTGTTCTCACAGACCTGCAACCTCTGTTGTTGTAACTCCGTCAGTGCCACTGGTCCCACCATGTGCTACCTTTTTGGCTGGTGGTTACATCATTGGTTAGGGGCGCGGCTATGCCGCTGGTGCAGTGCCCCTATTACCAGTATACTGGTGCTCATTTATCCGACCTCAGAAGGATGACAGGCTGAGTCAACCCTCTGGTGTTAATTCAGTGGAAAACGGGGCTCGAACTCAGGACCCTAGAATCTCAAGCCACCACCCGAACCGCAAAGCCAACACAAGGCGAGTGCCACTGTTTAGAGACCGTAAAGGTCAGCCGGCATCACACAAGTCACCATAACTTTCCCCTCCAATTTCCTTGATATCTTGTGATCTATCCGATGTGATATTCTCAATGAGAAAAACCTCACCTGTAATTTTTCTTCCACCTGTGTAATTATCACCATTGTGTGTCACAAGTCTGTTAGTCCGTGAGCCAGTCGCCTGATTTTGACCAATTAGGACCACCTGGGGGCACCAAACTTTATTGTGATTTTCTGATAGCGATATGTATCTGTAACTCAATGCACCATGATGGACATCTGCGACTCACAGCTTAAGCTCAGTAGAGCCTTTTAAACATAGGTGGAGTCTACTCAGAAAAACGTCATATTTTCTGACATAAGAACAAAACACATTGTGTACTCGCAAGTATTTATTGACACCAACAACATGAAAAACACAAGCCCGTTTCCATGGGATGAACCACTGGAGAGAATTACATGAATTGAATCACACCAAATGATTATTGATTATTGTTTATAATGTGTCACTATCGCTGTCACTGTCCGAACCATCAGATGGACCTTCCTGCTCAGCATGGACCTCCTCGTCTTTCATGTTCTCACATTCCTGCAGTAAACAGGCCTGAGTACAGTGCAGTCCATTCACCATACACTGGCAGGTGGGCAATTTGCATGACTTCTTGCATTTGCAAGACAGGAGCTCCAAGACTGTGTCTGGTGCTGGTGCAGCTGTCATCCAGTTGATAACAAGTTCTCCGTCATCACCCAAGGACCAGTCTTTGTTCTCCAGCGGACTTGGGACTTTTGGGTCTGCCTGCAATGCTCTGTGCCAGATGGCAGCCTGATAGTTGGTCCTCGTTGCATGTAGATGCAGACAGTTTTAGCAGGGGGGCAACTGTCCAATTCTACGTTTCCATCTTTTACACGGAACAGTTCATATCGCATCTCATTCACATCACAGATTTCTGACTGGCTTACGTAGAGACGACATGTGAATTCTTCCAAGACCTTAAGAATTTCATCAGTGAGCTGCCATTCTTTTCCCAGTTTTGCGAATACATCTCTGAAGTGATCATGTGGCATCAACAATTTAAGTGCAGCGAGCATCCCGCGACCACTAAAAGCACCACTTAAAGTTTCTTCAAGCCTATCTATGTTGTCATAGGCAAGTGAGGAGGGAATGCACGGATGGGAAGACGATGGTAGACCTATATCTTGGTCTGCTTCTTTCATCTGCTTTTGAAGGCACAATGCAGTGTCTATTTCTTCCAGCTTGGAGTAGGAAACACCATGGCCAAGACGATTGAGCATTTTGATGAGTTCAACATTTCCTGTCAGTGACTTAACACCCCATGGTAGCAATATGTGTTTTGCAGAGTTGACTTTTCCTCTACTGACAGCATAGTTACAATCCTGACCTACCGATTGGACAACTCGTTCCACCTTCTGCATTCCATCTTGTTCTGTTCCATGAAGTAGCAGTTTCAGAAACATCTTTAAAGATTCTGGCAATTCAGTATAGCCAGATTTCAGTTGAGCAGGGTGTGGAGGCCAAGGCTTTTCTTTCATGTTTTTAATTTGTCTTCTCAAGTGGTTCGCAGAAAGTTTGACAATGTTCTCAATATCATCTGAGTACTTTGCATCCTGTAGTTGTTCTTCGGCCTTCATCATTTTGACCACTACCTGCTCCAAGGAAAGGCCATCTGGATATACAAGAAGTTTTCCTTTATCGTCAGAGACGAAATGAAGTGACTTCTTGAATTCACATTCTCGCTTCCGGCGAATATGTTTCTTCGTAGAGGGTTTCACATCATTGATGCCAAGTTCGTGCAGGAAATTCAACAACTTTTCAGTCAGTTCCATCATTCTGACAACTTCAGGTTGAACAAATAATGTCTTGCGCACATGCTTGAACAGAAGGTAGGCCTCCCGCTCTGCTGCCAGATAAGCGTCATCATCTTCAGTGACTTTTGATGTTTTCTCCATTGCTCCACGGGTGTATTTGCGGTAACGTGATTTATGGTAATGAGCCTCGGCAGCAACCAACTCTCTGGATGTGATGGCAAGTATTCTCTGATCCAATTTGGCCTGAGCAACACTTCTCACTGTTTCATCTGACCTGAGTTCTCTGGACTGTAGGAGTGTTTCCCTGGTGTTCGAACCAGCCACATATTTGCTTTCCTTCTCACAGAAGATACATACAGGGTCGAAGACACGAAATGTCGTTGAAGGAACACGAGAATATTTTCTCCTTTTGGTGGAACATTCCGGCTCAGAGTCAGGTTCTTGGAACTTCTGAAGCATTTTCTTGTGTGTAAAATCAGATCTACAGTCTCTGTGGTAGAACAACTTTTCGCCGTATTCATCTTCTTTAAGTTCCAGGATGGGCCCAAAATTCCGTACGTTGGCTGTATGGAGTAATACACCAACAGATTCATCGTCTCTGGGTTTGGTCAGTTCAGATTCTGAAGTCTGCTTGGAACAAATAATGCAAGCCCTTTCTTTCAATGATTGCATTTTCTGTTTTTTCTTTGGTGAGTCCATCATGTATCATTGTAGAGTGTTACCTCCATACAGTCACAGAGTCACCTGAAAAGACATAAAAACCGGTTAAGTACACTATTGTCATATAAATGTATCCACTCTATTATCATTTTATTCTCTGGATCCTTGAATAATTTCCAATTTTGCTGCAGCTGAAATACATATTAACTACGACTTAAGTAAGGTTATCAAATTTAAGATCAACAAGGTATAAAATAACTTCGGAATAAAATGGTCTTACTTGATATCGAAGATCGGTGAAATGAAGACAAGCTGTCGACTGCAAAACAAACTTGACTATGGATGTTAGTATAATAAACTCGAGGTTATTTCACCTTAATAACTTAATCAAATATGAAGAAATTCTCAATAAATGTTATCATGTCCATTAGCAGTAAATATTTATGCTATTGATCAATATTGCGCAATTATCGATGTCACAGAGATTAGGATGCAAAGAGAAATTACAATCACATTTTTATGTTATTGCAATATATTTGATATATTCCTTAAGTATAATCACTTTCAGACACACACACACAACACAACTTCATTTTGAAAATTTATTTTTATTTGGCCTGTACAGCCATTTAAGCATTAAAACATGGATGACAAAACTGTACATTTTGTGTATTTTGCGCAAAAACATTAATTATGCTATAAAAAAAAACTTAAGCTGTGAGTTTGAAATGTCCATCATGCATTTTTGTGAAGTATATGGGTACACCATCAATAAAAAAAATAAGTTTCGTTTGGTGCCCCCAGATGGTACCGATATCTTGTCTGGCTCACGGACTATGTTGTATGATTTGCATTGCAAAAAAAAAATAATAATAAATATGCGGTTTGTAACAAGTATTCAGTCTGGTATATAAAATCAGAAAGGTGTTTAGCACTGGCATACGATGACCTGGAGGCCATTTGTACCATTATGCATGGACCACAACCCCACACCCCATTCACTTTATCGTATCGGGTGACTGATCTTCAATGTTTACTAACCCCATCCTCAACCATAAGCTTCATATAATACAACGAAAATAACTTAACAACCCTTTATAATTATCTTACATGTCCCACTTGAATATATCGGAAGAAATTTGGCCGCACAATGTTATTCCTTTTGAGAGATACCTGGGATCTTACGTCCACAAACTTTCTCCAGACGGGACAGTCGGCTTTTCATCCCAATCTAAATGAGATCGGGTGGGTGTCTGAGTGCTGAGGACACAACAGTGTCATTGCAGAGTTTCTCAGTTCAAATTTGTCTATCTTATTAATGACCTTCCAAGAGAGGGGGGGGGGTAATGTGATCGCTCCTCCTGGTCTGGTCCCGATCTAATACCAGTCAATACATTGTGGTTGTCTCATTGCCCTGAGGTCAGCTTGCGACAGGAATTAAATGGCTATCTATGAAAGGTAGTTCAATCTCCCAAAATGAAGCCGCTGCGCCAGGTTCAGCAGCTTCAGTCGCATTCGACCGAATCGGCGGAGTCGCTTTTCGTCGGAACTATCCTGCTATCCCTACAATGGTGTTTTCTGCATCGTGCATGGATTTAGGCATTCCGTTTCAAAATAGGCCATCCCATTAAAGGGAGTTGCACAAGAAAACCGCATTAACCTGTCTGCGCATGAAACATAATCATGCTTTGTCAAGTAACAAGACAGTTGGATGAGATTTGTAGTTGGTAGGCAGGGTGAAGGAGAGAACAGAGCAGGAATGGCGCCAGCACGATCATGCAGATAGCCACCCCACAGGGCTAGACGTCCGGATGGGGGACGGTGGACGGGGGACGGGGAGGAGGTCGTCAGTGATGGAGGGAAAGGGGGGGGGGACGTTGTGCTGGAGCAAAGTCTGTTTTCCAGCTGTTTTTACAAGTAGGAACTTTCCGAAACATCCAGGCGCTCTTGTGTTCCGCAGGGATGGCATTTTGCAGAAATTGCAGCCACCTGAATTCCATTGCCCCCTCCACCTTGGAGGGAGGAGCTTGTTGGAGTGAGAATATCATACGCAAAGCACCCCCACCCCTCCCCCTTCCTTACGTCCCCCTCTCCCCACAACCTCATTCCTCCTGCACCTAACCACATCCCTTCCATCCTTCCCTCTCTCCTCCCCCTCATACCTTGTCTCCTCCAGTGCCTTTGCGGATTTTTCAAAGTAGAAAGGAAGACTGCTTTTCATTTTCCTCGAGCATGCTAACCTTTGAAGCTGACCTTGCAGGAGACAAAGATTAACACTGTAAGATTTTCCAGCGAAACAGTCGTCATGACAGTGGCAGTCAGAATGCTCAGCTTGCTAGAGTCTTGAAGATTTATGCTTCTGTTCTGGTCAAACGTGCAAATTATGTCCGATTTATATCCGTTACTTTTCAATGTTTGTGCCTTGTGTAAACACTAAGAAATGAGAATGTTTATCCATTGGTGTCAAACTTGACCAGCTCGAGCATGAACATTATCAACGACATTCACATATCTCGCAAACTAGTGGAAACTTTCTCAAACTGAAATGTCGAAGAACATGCGGCAAGGTTGTTATATATTTTTCCTCGTCATCACCTTTACACCACCACAACCACCACCACAACCACCACCTCCTCCACCACCTCCACCAGGCGTAATAGTTTAAGCTTCCATTCTGTGAATGCGACATCGGTTGTTCGAACCCTGCCTGAGTCATATCAAAGACTTAATCATTGGTACCTCCTGATTCCTTGCTTGATGCTCAGCATTTAAAAAGTAGAGGGCACGGACAAACAACCAACCATAAGGTGGTAATAACAGCGCAGGGTTTGATGGGCCTCATGGCCTCCTCCTGCGTCGAAGTTTCTTGGAAGGAAACTCCTATTTATATTTATCATCGTCGTCCTACCCACAATGCGGAACACAGGTGAGAGTTTATAGTTGGGTCGAGATACAAACCCAGGTGAGACAGACAGCACAAAGACAAGTATGTGTGCATACCTCGAGGATATCCTGCAAGCCTCCAACATTCAAACAAGCACCGGTTACAATGCTCCAATAACAATTTAATACATCTGTAATGTTGATAGTTATTTCGTAGAATCATCTCCATAACGTGATGCCTGGCATGTACGAAGTACAGATTTGTTCAATGACAGACATTTTATATCAATTTCTCACAACTGGCACAGGAACTGGCCCACGAGCCTGGATGTAAATTTGCACTTTTAGCCTTGGAATCTGTTTATCTTTGCACTTTGTTAAAACAAATATTCAAACCCGAGAAAGCATTTTTGCTCTGATCTGCTCCCTTACAACGTTTGCCTTCATGTTGAATTCGCCATCAGGAGGCAGTCTATCAAATTTCAACTATGTTGATGTTGAGTGATAAGTTCCCAATGCACTTACGTGGTGTGAGAAAACTATTACTACTACTACTCCCACTACTTCTTCATCTTCAACGCCCCCAATTATTCGCACCTTCTTGTACAGCCAAGGCCGGGAACCTTTCGGCCAATGTCTTTCATGAACTGGCTGACAAGGCCTGACATCTGAACGAAGGTGATTTTACAATTTGCTCATTGGTTCCGCAATAGTTCACCCACTATTCGTGAAGCACACCGGGACATTTAATGTCACCAACTAATGCTGGCAGAGAGGACGCCCAGTTTAACGTCCATCTGGGGGATAGCACACAAGACCAGGGTGACGGTTTATAGCTGGGTCAAGATTCAAACCCATGTGAGACAGCTCAAAGGCGACATGTAAGAACCACAGTTGATATCAAATACTGTAGTTCCTTGTTTGTGTTCTGATTTTTCACTTAGAAACCCTGAAGTTCCTGTTTGAATGGTTGCACGGACACATCATCTCTCCATCAGGTTCCAAGCCATGGTATTGATGTGACTGATTTACTGCAAATGAAGGTGGCATTGTTTTTTTGTTTGTTTTTTTAAGTTTGTAATATGTTTTTCCATCGATCTGTGACCTTTATTGTAATCTTTTTTGACAAGGTACAACAAGCCTGGGTAACGTTTGTCTCTCTGTTACAAGCGGCCCACTGTTCTTTTTATAGGACTCTATGTCAGGAGAGGGCGAGCAGGATAGCTTGGAGTTATGCGCACTTGTTGAGTCAATATAGCATGGCCTCGAATCTTGAGCCACATACAATCTGTCACCTGTCAATACAATCTGTCAGTACAGGTATTTCACGTGCGGGGCGATGCATTACCATGTGTGTATGTGCTGTCCCTCAGATGGACATTAAGCTGGAAGAATCTTCTGCAAGCACTGGTTGATGGTGGTCGGTAAAAATCCAGGGTATGTTCTGAAAAACAGAGGCGAAGTTATCATGAGCACCCTGAACAAATTACAAATTTCTGCCCAAACAGTCTCACCAACCCACACTTGGCAAGTGTGGTGATTTTGCCAATACCCCCAACTTGAACTGATGGAGGCCTTCATCCTGCAGAGGTCTGAAAACAAGTTGATGATGATGATGATCCATCCATCCATTGGGACCATACTCTGCACAGAGCGTCGGTGCTGCCGTAGCAGTCTCCTGGGCTATTGGGCACAATCCTGGGCGGGTCGCCACTCCGACGCACGATACTCCTATGGCTCAATCATCCCAGCAAGCTGGTACTCATTTTGCCGATCTCGGAAGGATAACAGGCTGAGTCAATCCCACCTGGTATTAATTCAACAACCAAGCAGGATTTTAACTCAAGACCCTAAGATCCCAAGCCCACCACCCTAACCATTAAGTCAACACCAGGCATATGATGATGATGACGACGACGATGATGATGATGATGATGATGATGCAAGGAGCATTTCCCCAGATTTGCTCAAATTCAATTATTTGACAAATCAGCTGTGACTGTGCAGTCACAATGAGCAACATGGCCAAATCCGTTTTCATTTCACAGGTAAGGCACAAGTAACTATAATGGCACGCAGTGGAGCGTATACCTCTGCCAGGCTGAACAGTTTACGTTTAGTATCCCACCGATAGGCTGGATCTGGATCCGAACCTGAATCAAAATCTAACCAGCTTCTTCTTCTTCTCACCTACCCAACTCATCCACTGAATTTCGTCAGAATCCGTCCATAACTTTTTGAGATATCTTGCTCACAGACAGACAAACAAACAGAGTTGAAAACATAACCTCTGCCCACATTCAGTGGCAGAGGTAATAAATGCAGTACTGAAGACTGACTCTTCTCCTCTTCTCCCCTCTTTCTCCATTTACACTCAACTCAACTTTTACAATAACCATCTCGCTTTAACAAACATCACACAGTCAAACATAGTAAATAATTCCTTCTGTATCGAATCATAGGCATACGACTGACTATCAACATAGCACTGAACCAATACACCACCAAAGATACACATAAATGATTTGTGACTTTAGTGATCCCATTCACTAATGCTAGTTTACACTACACTGGGCTCGTCTGCTCTGAGCTTCAGGAAACTTACAACGATGATAGACATATGAACAAAATAAAATGAAAAACAGACTTGTTCATGTGCAAAAATTATCCTCATGTACTGCCAAAAAAAAAAAAAACATGTTTAGTAAGGAAATATTTTCTTAAAATAAGTTTTCTTGAATCAAAATTTTTCTCGCCGCAAGAAAAATCTTCTCCTAGTTTTCTTATTTTAAGAAAATATTTTCTTACCAAGAATATTATTTTTGGCAATGTGCATCAATATGTTATGGCGGATGGCAATGCACATGACAATACCCCACACTGCACGGATTAGCTTTAGCACAAATTTAAAAAAATATTCAATCGTTGATCACCTAAAAAATAAAATAAAACAAATTAAAAATCCAACGAGTCAGAAGGTACAGGTTTAAACACACCACGTTGACCACAAATGTGACCGGAGCGAGTGCTGACATCGCTGGAAACCGATCAGAGTGCATCTCTCATCAACGCCCTTCATCTCAACCAATCAGTGTGTGTGTGTGTGTGTGTGTGTGTGTGTGTGTGTGTGTGTGTGTGTGTGTGTGTGTGTGTGTGTGTGTGTGTGTGTGTGTGTGTGTGTGTGTGTGTGTGTGTGTGTGTGTGTGTGTGTATGTGTGTTACATCAATATAATAACACGCTTGTTCGTCCGTCATTGTGTAACACTCCTTTCCACCCATTGGTTTGACAGTTGACCTGACTCCACCCACAATGATTACCTGAAAAATCATTTGGCTGCCATGTTGGTGCTCACTGCTGTGTGAAGCCAAAGGCATTTTTGAAAATGTCATATTCGCTCAACATCGCCATGCCCACCCCATAAGTTTTCCCTTCAATGTAAAAAGAAGGTTTGGAGCAGGGAGGGGGTTGAAGCCTTAGGATTGGGAGGTGGAGGTTGAGGACTTGCAGTTTGGGAGGGAGTTTTATGACTTGGGATTTGTGAGGAGGTGGGGGAGTTGAGGACTTGAAGTCACATTTTACATTACGTGGATGTTCCGCGGGTCCTTGCTGGTATGTACTGTTGTCTTCCTGCTCTGTGCACCGCCATATTGGCTCCACCATCCTTGTAATTATTTTTATAACACATTTTTGAAGATCATTCTCATGCCCTTATGCCACCAAAACGTGCAGCACTCAAATGAGCCCGAAGTGCCAAGACAAAGTCATCAGCTTGGAGCTGAAATTGAAAGTGTTAAGGAGGATTCTACGTGATAGATTCTGCACATACGTATCGACGTGTCCAAAGAGCGAAGGCAACGGGTGTGCAAAACGCGAGTTCCAAGACACCTCATTGGTAAATGTACAATATTTATGAATATTTTTAATTACAAATTACTAAAAATAATTATTATAATACTGTACATTAATGTTTTTAGGCGATGACAGTTGATATTTATCATTCTAATAACTCGGTGGGAGCTAAGCTACATAGTGCAGCATGTTAAAGGTCAGGTCAGGTCTGGGAGCATGCGCCGGCGCAGCGCATTGCTGCGTCCACTTTCCACCGGTACTCCAGGGGCCTCCGTCTGGCTAACCCCAGGCAGATGCCTGGTCCATCCCCATCTCCTTGAGATGCCAATCTACCTGCTGTAACCATGAGGGACGTGGTCAGCCCATTGGCCTCCTCCACTCACGAGGCTCCCTCGCTGAGAGAATCTGGTGAGCAGGATCAGCGTCAGGTAAACGAGCCACATGTCCATACAGCCGCAGCTGACGCTCACGGACTATGCAAGTAACAAATCTCATTTTAGTGTCTCTCAGCAACCTCTCCTTGGACACATAGTCCGACCAGCGATAGCCAAGGATTCTCCGAAGAGAATCCTTATAAAGTGTGCACATTAAACTATATAAAGGCTGTGTGTGCACATTAAACTGTGTAAAGGCTGAGTGTGCACATTAAACTGTATAAAGGCTGAGTGTGCACATTAAACTATATAAAGGCTGTGTGTGCACATTAAACTGTATAAAGAATGAGTGTGCACATTAAACTGTTTAAAGGATGAGTGTGCACATTAAACTGTATAAAGGATGAGTGTGCACATTAAACTGTGTAAAGGCTGAGTGTGCACATTAAACTTTGTAAAGGCTGAGTGTGCACATTAAACTATATAAAGGCTGTGTGTGCACATTAAACTGTGTAAAGGCTGAGTGTGCACATTAAACTGTATAAAGGCTGAGTGTGCACATTAAACTGTATAAAGGCTGAGTGTGCATATTAAACTATATTAAGGCTGTGTGTGCACATTAAACTGTGTAAAGGCTGAGTGTGCACATTAAACTGTATAAAGGCTGAGTGTGCACATTAAACTGTATAAAGGCTGAGTGTGCACATTAAACTGTATAAAGGCTGAGTGTGCATATTAAACTATATAAAGGCTGTGTGTGCACATTAAACTGTGTAAAGGCTGAGTGTGCACATTAAACTGTATAAAGGCTGAGTGTGCACATTAAACTGTATAAAGGCTGAGTGTGCATATTAAACTATATAAAGGCTGTGTGTGCACATTAAACTGTGTAAAGGGTGAGTGTGCACATGAAACTGTTTCAAGGCTGAATGTGCACATTAAACTGTATAAAGGCTGAGTGTGCACATTAAACTGTATAAAGGCTGAGTGTGCACATTAAACTGTATAAAGGCTGAGTGTGCACATTAAACTGTATAGAGGCTGAGTGTGCAAATTAAACTGTGTAAAGGCTGAGTGTGCACATTAAACTGCATAAAGGCTGAGTGTGCACATTAAACTATATAAAGGCTGAGTGTGCACATTAAACTGTATAAAGGATGAGTGTGCACATTAAACTGTGTAAAGGCTGAGTGTGCACATTAAACTTTATAAAGGCTGAGTGTGCATATTAAACTGCAGAAAGGCTGAGTGTGCACATTAAACTGCAGAAAGGCTGAGTGTGCAGAATAAACTGCAGAAAGGCTGAGTGTGCACATTAAACTGTGTAAAGGCTGAGTGTGCACATTAAACTGTATAAAGGATGAGTGTGCACATTAAACTGTTTCAAGGATGAGTGTGCACATTAAACTGTATAAAGGCTGAGTGTGCACATTAAACTGTGTAAAGGCTGAGTGTGCACATTAAACTGTATAAAGGATGAGTGTGCACATTAAACTGTTTCAAGGATGAGTGTGCACATTAAACTGTATAAAGGATGAGTGTGAACATTAAACTGTATAAAGGCTGAGTGTGCACATTAAACTGTATAAAGGATGAGTGTGCACATTAAACTGTATAAAGGCTGAGTGTGCACATTAAACTGTATGAAGGCTGAGTGTGCATATTAAACTATATAAAGGCTGTGTGTGCACATTAAACTGTGTAAAGGCTGAGTGTGCACATGAAACTGTTTCAAGGCTGAATGTGCACATTAAACTGTATAAAGGCTGAGTGTGCACATTAAACTGTATAAAGGCTGAGTGTGCACATTAAACTGTATAGAGGCTGAGTGTGCACATTAAACTGTGTAAAGGCTGAGTGTGCACATTAAACTGTGTAAAGGCTGAGTGTGCACATTAAACTGTATAAAGGCTGAGTGTGCACATTAAACTATATAAAGGCTGAGTGTGCACATTAAACTGTATAGAGGCTGAGTGTGCACATTAAACTGTGTAAAGGCTGAGTGTGCACATTAAACTGTGTAAAGGCTGAGTGTGCACATTAAACTGTATAAAGGCTGAGTGTGCACATTAAACTGCAGAAAGGCTGAGTGTGCACATTAAACTGCAGAAGGCTGAGTGTGCAGAATAAACTGCAGAAAGGCTGAGTGTGCACATTAAACTGCAGAAAGGCTGAGTGTGCACATTAAACTGCAGAAAGGCTGAGTGTGCACATTAAACTGCAGAAAGGCTGAGTGTGCACATTAAACTGCAGAAAGGCTGAGTGTGCACATTAAACTGCAGAAAGGCTGAGTGTGCACATTAAACTGTATAAAGGCTGAGTGTGCACATTAAACTGTGTAAAGGCTGAGTGTGCACATTAAACTGTATAAAGGATGAGTGTGCACATTAAACTGTGTAAAGGATGAGTGTGCACATTAAACTGTATAAAGGATGAGTGTGAACATTAAACTGTATAAAGGCTGAGTGTGCACATTAAACTGTGTAAAGGCTGAGTGTGCATATTAAACTATATAAAGGCTGTGTGTGCACATTAAACTGTGTAAAGGCTGAGTGTGCACATAAAACTGTATAAAGGATGAGTGTGCACATTAAACTGTGTAAAGGATGAGTGTGCACATTAAACTGTATAAAGGATGAGTGTGCACATTAAACTGTTTAAAGGATGAGTGTGCACATTAAACTGTATAAAGGATGAGTGTGAACATTAAACTGTATAAAGGCTGAGTGTGCACATTAAACTGTATAAAGGATGAGTGTGCACATTAAACTGTATAAAGGCTGAGTGTGCACATTAAACTGTGTAAAGGCTGAGTGTGCACATTAAACTTTGTAAAGGCTGAGTGTGCACATTAAACTGTATAAAGGCTGAGTGTGCACATTAAACTGTATAAAGGCTGAGTGTGCACATTAAACTGTATAAAGGCTGAGTGTGCATATTAAACTATATAAAGGGTGTGTGTGCACATAAAACTGTGTAAAGGATGAGTGTGCACATAAAACTGTATAAAGGATGAGTGTGCACATTAAACTGTTTAAAGGATGAGTGTGCACATTAAACTGTATAAAGGCTGAGTGTGCACATTAAACTGTGTAAAGGCTGAGTGTGCACATTAAACTGTATAAAGGATGAGTGTGCACATTAAACTTTGTAAAGGCTGAGTGTGCACATTAAACTGTATAAAGGCTGAGTGTGCACATTAAACTGTATAAAGGCTGAGTGTGCACATTAAACTGTATAAAGGCTGAGTGTGCATATTAAACTATATAAAGGCTGTGTGTGCACATTAAACTGTGTAAAGGATGAGTGTGCACATTAAACTGTGTAAAGGATGAGTGTGCACATTAAACTGTATAAAGGCTGAGTGTGCACATTAAACTGTATAAAGGCTGAGTGTGCATATTAAACTATATAAAGGCTGTGTGTGCACATTAAACTGTATAAAGGCTGAGTGTGCACATTAAACTGTATAAAGGATGAGTGTGCACATTAAACTGTATAAAGGCTGAGTGTGCACATTAAACTGTGTAAAGGCTGAGTGTGCACATTAAACTTTGTAAAGGCTGAGTGTGCACATTAAACTGTATAAAGGCTGAGTGTGCACATTAAACTGTATAAAGGCTGAGTGTGCACATTAAACTGTATAAAGGCTGAGTGTGCATATTAAACTATATAAAGGGTGTGTGTGCACATTAAACTGTGTAAAGGCTGAGTGTGCACATAAAACTGTATAAAGGATGAGTGTGCACATTAAACTGTTTAAAGGATGAGTGTGCACATTAAACTGTATAAAGGCTGAGTGTGCACATTAAACTGTGTAAAGGCTGAGTGTGCACATTAAACTGTATAAAGGATGAGTGTGCACATTAAACTTTGTAAAGGCTGAGTGTGCACATTAAACTGTATAAAGGCTGAGTGTGCACATTAAACTGTATAAAGGCTGAGTGTGCACATTAAACTGTATAAAGGCTGAGTGTGCATATTAAACTATATAAAGGCTGTGTGTGCACATTAAACTGTGTAAAGGCTGAGTGTGCACATTAAACTGTATAAAGGCTGAGTGTGCACATTAAACTGTATAAAGGCTGAGTGTGCACATTAAACTGTATAAAGGCTGAGTGTGCATATTAAACTATATAAAGGCTGTGTGTGCACATTAAACTGTGTAAAGGCTGAGTGTGCACATAAAACTGTATAAAGGATGAGTGTGCACATTAAACTGTGTAAAGGATGAGTGTGCACATTAAACTGTATAAAGGATGAGTTTGCACATTAAACTGTTTAAAGGATGAGTGTGCACATTAAACTGTATAAAGGATGAGTGTGCACATTAAACTGTGTAAAGGCTGAGTGTGCACATTAAACTTTGTAAAGGCTGAGTGTGCACATTAAACTGTATAAAGGCTGAGTGTGCACATTAAACTGTATAAAGGCTGAGTGTGCATATTAAACTATATAAAGGCTGTGTGTGCACATTAAACTGTGTAAAGGCTGAGTGTGCACATAAAACTGTATAAAGGATGAGTGTGCACATTAAACTGTGTAAAGGATGAGTGTGCACATTAAACTGTATAAAGGATGAGTGTGCACATTTAACTGTTTAAAGGATGAGTGTGCACATTAAACTGTATAAAGGATGAGTGTGAACATTAAACTGTATAAAGGCTGAGTGTGCACATTAAACTGTATAAAGGATGAGTGTGCACATTAAACTGTGTAAAGGCTGAGTGTGAACATTAAACTGTATAAAGGCTGAGTGTGCACATTAAACTGTATAAAGGCTGAGTGTGCACATTAAACTGTATAGAGGCTGAGTGTGCATATTAAACTATATGAAGGCTGTGTGTGCACATTAAACTGTATAAAGGCTGAGTGTGCATATTAAACTATATAAAGGCTGTGTGTGCACATTAAACTGTATAAAGGCTGAGTGTGCATATTAAACTATATAAAGGCTGTGTGTGCACATTAAACTGTGTAAAGGCTGAGTGTGCACATTAAACTTTGTAAAGGCTGAGTGTGCACATTAAACTGTATAAAGGCTGAGTGTGCACATTAAACTGTGTAAAGGCTGAGTGTGAACATTAAACTGTATAAAGGCTGAGTGTGCACATTAAACTGTATAAAGGCTGAGTGTGCACATTAAACTGTATAAAGGCTGAGTGTGCATATTAAACTATATAAAGGCTGTGTGTGCACATTAAACTGTGTAAAGGCTTAGTGTGCACATAAAACTGTATAAAGGATGAGTGTGCACATTAAACTGTGTAAAGGATGAGTGTGCACATTAAACTGTATAAAGGATGAGTTTGCACATTAAACTGTTTAAAGGATGAGTGTGCACATTAAACTGTATAAAGGATGAGTGTGCACATTAAACTGTGTAAAGGCTGAGTGTGCACATTAAACTTTGTAAAGGCTGAGTGTGCATATTAAACTGTATAAAGGCTGAGTGTGCATATTAAACTATATAAAGGCTGTGTGTGCACATTAAACTGTGTAAAGGCTGAGTGTGCACATTAAACTGTATAAAGGCTGAGTGTGCACATTAAACTGTATAAAGGCTGAGTGTGCATATTAAACTATATAAAGGCTGTGTGTGCACATTAAACTGTGTAAAGGCTGAGTGTGCACATAAAACTGTATAAAGGATGAGTGTGCACATTAAACTGTATAAAAGCTGAGTGTGCACATAAAACTGTATAAACGATGAGTGTGCACATTAAACTGTGTAAAGGATGAGTGTGCACATTAAACTGTATAAAGGATGAGTGTGCACATTTAACTGTTTAAAGGATGAGTGTGCACATTAAACTGTATAAAGGATGAGTGTGAACATTAAACTGTATAAAGGCTGAGTGTGCACATTAAACTGTATAAAGGATGAGTGTGAACATTAAACTGTATAAAGGCTGAGTGTGCACATTAAACTGTATAAAGGATGAGTGTGCACATTAAACTGTGTAAAGGCTGAGTGTGAACATTAAACTGTATAAAGGCTGAGTGTGCACATTAAACTGTATAAAGGCTGAGTGTGCACATTAAACTGTATAGAGGCTGAGTGTGCATATTAAACTATATGAAGGCTGTGTGTGCACATTAAACTGTATAAAGGCTGAGTGTGCATATTAAACTATATAAAGGCTGTGTGTGCACATTAAACTGTATAAAGGCTGAGTGTGCATATTAAACTATATAAAGGCTGTGTGTGCACATTAAACTGTGTAAAGGCTGAGTGTGCACATTAAACTTTGTAAAGGCTGAGTGTGCACATTAAACTGTATAAAGGCTGAGTGTGCACATTAAACTGTGTAAAGGCTGAGTGTGAACATTAAACTGTATAAAGGCTGAGTGTGCACATTAAACTGTATAAAGGCTGAGTGTGCACATTAAACTGTATAGAGGCTGAGTGTGCACATTAAACTGTATAGAGGCTGAGTGTGCACATTAAACTGTATAAAGGCTGAGTGTGCACATTAAACTGTATAAAGGCTGAGTGTGCACATTAAACTGTATAAAGGCTGAGTGTGCACATTAAACTGTATAAAGGCTGAGTGTGCACATTAAACTGTATAAAGGCTGAGTGTGCACATTAAACTGTGTAAAGGCTGAGTGTGCACATTAAACTGTATAAAGGATGAGTGTGCACATTAAACTGTATAAAGGATGAGTGTGAACATTAAACTGTATAAAGGATGAGTGTGAACATTAAACTGTATAAAGGCTGAGTGTGCACATTAAACTGTATAAAGGCTGAGTGTGCACATTAAACTGTGTAAAGGATGAGTGTGCACATTAAACTGTATAAAGGATGAGTGTGCACATTAAACTGTATAAAGGATGAGTGTGCACATTAAACTGTATAAACGATGAGTGTGTGAAGTTCAGATCTCGTTTGTTGATTTCCCTCACCCATATCGTTCCTCATGGTTTTACAGATTAATAATTCTCATCTTGAATATCTGATTTGGATAAAGGGAATCCAGGTAGGATTCCGTCACCACACTTGAGCTTTCATCGTGGGGCGATGACATTCTAGTTTGATGAAGAAATATTTTTGCTCATCAGACATGGATTGATCTGGGATTATCCAATAACACTCCTCCTGAACAGAACTTTCAGGAAACTTCTCTTGAGCATTCCATGGAGCATGCAGACATCTTCCTAAATACATTTCTGTCCATACCATAAATTATCAGGATTTTATCATACAATGGAAATTGTTTAAAGCTTCCTGTCCTTTGACCAATATTTTACTATTTATTTGAGCAGATTCCATTTCGATGCATCAACAATTGGAGAGTTCATAGAACACGATACCCCGTGCAGTGCTCAGTAAATGCAGGAGGGATTTGCCGTTCATGGGGTTTACATTTTTGAAAACCCCCGTGAACCGCAAATCCACAAACTTTGGGGTTAATGGGAGGAAAATAGTGTTAGGGACTTCAATTTTTAAATTTGTCCAACTGTACCCTTAATAACCTGCTTGTGCATTGTTTTTGTACCATTTATTTTCATAAATAAAAGGGTTATTAAAACATAAAATAATGTTATTTTCTTGAGTTATTAAGATCATGTAATGTACCTTTAGTAACAATGATGATAAACTTGATCCATTAATGCAATGGCAATGTTAATGATGGTGACAAGAAAAGATGTGTTGATGGTGATGATGGTGGTGGGTTTGACGAGGTTATTGTGCTGACAGCTCATGATAATTAGGTGAAAAAATCTGGAAAACAGTTCACCAACGTGCAATTATTTGAGCGCAACGACTGCAATCTGCAAACCTTGCCTCAATAAATTAATCATGACAGAGCGAATCCACGAAGGGGAAACCTGTGAACAGCAAGTCCCTCAGGTCAGGTCAGGTAAAGGAGCATGCATCAGAGCAGCGCGTCACTCCGTCCACTTTCCGCTAGTACTCCAGGGGCCTCCATCTGGTCATCCCCCAGGCAGATGCCTGGCCTATCCCATCACCTTGAGATACCGATCAACCTGCTGCAACCACGAGGCACGTGGTCGGCCCATTGGCCTCCTCCACTCACGAGACTCCCTCGCTGAGAGAATCTGGTGAGCATAATCAGCATCAGGAAAATATGAGCCACATGTCCATACAGCCGCAGCTGACTCTCACAGACAACACAGTGAACAAATTTCATCTGAGTCTCTCTCAGCAACTGCTCGTTGGACACAAGGTCCGACCAGCGAGAGCCAAGGATTCTCGGAAGAGACCTGGTACCAAAGGAGTGAAGTCTCCATCTCAGATTCCTGGTCAGAGTCCAAATCTCTCATCCGTAGAGCAAGACTGAAAGCACCAAGGACCTGAAGACTCTGACTTTCGTCCTCCTGCACAGGTACCGACAACACCACACCACATTATCCAGTGAATCCATGACTCCCACTTACCGGCCCACTGAACCTTCATTTCAGACTCCTCTGTCAAGAGCCCACTACTCTCCACTCTAACTGCAGTACACTGAGGGATGGGTTTGGAGGAACGCAATACACAAATTCCTCTCTAAGCAGGACGAGAATCACTTGACCACAGATGATGCTCTACCCCTTCACAGATTCCTTGCACATAGGCACCTAAAACGCCCTCAGCACACATAGTTTTACACCTCAACTCCCTGAACAGCTCAGCTCTGCCATTAAGTCTGGTCCTGTAACCCTGGTCATTGGTATCCAGTGTCCCTTGACACAAAGTTCTGCTTCGCCTGATGGTGGTTTCCAAGACATCCACCGGCAACATCAAGCATTGTCGTCTTGAAGGCACTCCACAACTCTTCATGATTCACCAAAACACCGAGACCCCCCCCCCCCACCCACAAATTCCCACTCAGCCTGTTCGCAAACTCAGCTACCCTCTCATCATTGAGCTTGTCAACATCCAGCCAAGGCTGGGATGGTACCATTTTCCCGGATTGAAGCTGAAACTTCAGAGTTGTTACAACAAGCCTGTGTTCAGTATTGAGGAACTGAGTACTCCGGTAGACTCTGCAGTTCTGAATCATCCTCTAGTGCCCATCAACGAGCACATGGTCAATTTCCTTTGCCACACCACCATCGTTGGATTACCAAGATCAGCAATGAGCTTGTGCTCACTGAAACCATGAACCCAGCCACCCTACGTCCACAACTTCTTGCAAAGTTAAGGAAATTAGTGCTACTTTGGTTCACAGTTCCAGACCCATGGAGACCAACACATGTCTCATAACCATCACTATCAGTTCCACTCGATACATTGAAATCCCCCAAGACTAAAAGAGTATCTCCTCTGGAGCACTGATCAACCACAGACTCGAACACTATATAGAATGCGTCCTTCACGGTGAGGTCACTCACCTCAGTCAGAGCATAAACCGGGACCAGGGAAACGACACCCAAGGAGTGACGAATCCTTAGTCTCATAATACGCTCATTGACCGGTGTTACCTCAATTATCATTGGAGTCAGCTTATTGGACACAGCTACAGCAACTCCTTGGGTATGGTAACGATCAGAGCGACAAGACTAATAGTAGGTGTAACCACCTGCCATGATCTCGTGCAATCTGGTCTCCGAACCTCAGAGAGTGCTGCAATACCGATGTCCAAACACTTGAGCTCAGATGATAACAGAGACAGGTGATCATCCTCTCTGAGGGGGAGGACATTCCAGTCACCCATGCAAAGCCAACACCTCAGGTTAACCCAAGGAGACCGCCATCTGATGGACGACACCTTAGCATCACCTCAACACACACCACCACAATCCGACCCAGGAAGGTTACCCCGTGCTTTTTCTATCATCAAAGAATGGGTGTCGTGAAGGCTTTTGCCCAATCCCGTCATCCAGTGAGCTGCCTTGCGAAGGAATGCCGCGCAGGAGGTACTCCCACGAAGTGGATTCTCAGTTTTGTTTGTGTCTTTTTTAAAATGTTTTGAGGAATGAAGTCTCTTCGAATGGCCAGAGTGTAAATCCTGCCACCATCGTCCTAGAAAGAGGTTCCCAACTGCAGGAGGACATCCGCAGATAGTTGCGTACCATATATAAATGGCCGTTAGCTCACAAGGGGCTCCTTCACCCTTTCACAGGTTTTGTTTTTATCCTGCTGGGTGTCCATAACCATACACCCTCCTCCAGGAAGTGTGGTGGGGGAGACGGTTTAGTCACCGTCAACCCGACCATGAAACAGGTTCATACAGGTTTACATGGTACCTGTAGCAAGTCACAGATCTGATCTGGCCTGACCTGACAACAAACGAAAAATAAAGATCAGTTTATGGACAGAGATGAAGTGTTGATGATGGAGAGTTTGAGGGAGTTATTGTGTTGACGGCCCATGTTAACAAGGTGAAAAAAATGTGGAAGATAGTTCACCAACCCGCAATTATTCAAGCACATTGACCGCAATCTGCAAGCTTTGCCTCAATAAATTCATCGCGACGGAGTGAATCCGCGAAGGGGAAACCCACGAACGGCAAGGCCCTCCTTCACTTGAATTTTCATAAAATAATGGTTTTTTTAAACGTCATTTTAAAAATCCGGAAGTTTCGCGCAACTGATGCAGACTTATATTTGTACAGCACCCTTATACACTGAAATAAGATGACATTGATTCACATTTTAGGAGATGAAGGCTTTATTGATGACCATAGAAAGCAGCATCCATCATCATCGTACATAGCACAGCCATTCTGACGTCTCTTTCTCACCTTGATACACATGGCATGCCCTCTGATGCAACATATCGATACAGAGCATGGTTCTTGGAAGTATGATGAAGGCAATTTGTATTCTCCAGTCCTTCAAGTATACAATCCAATTGAAATAAAGTTCGAAATGCGACTAAAGAAATTAATCATAGAAATAGACTTTTACCACCGTTTTCCCCAATGTCGATTACATCACCACATCTAACACTAACACGTTACATTAGTCCTACGTGCCTGTTGTATGTGTCCTTTATGACGTCCTTTAAAACGGTAAGTTCCTGTTTGTAATGATTTTCAATATTCTTTGACTGCCAGGCAGGCGGACAGAGTAAAAATAATTATCTCACTCCTCTCTGCGCATCGGTGATTGGGACAAATCGAAGGACAAAGTAGGGTAAAACAGACACACCAGACTCAGTCACTGATGGGGGAAAAGGGACAAAAATCAGGGGACTCAACTCTGGCGGTAGTGGGGATGAGCAGGCGATGAGGGGACGATGAGGATGATGGGTGATAGGTAGCAAGCAGATGAAACTGGGCACAGGGCAAAAAAAAACAGGCAGAGGCAGGCAGGCAGGATGACCTCAACACTCTCCTCATTTGTTATCCTCAAAACCTTTCCTCTGAGTCTCCATTTTCTCAATGCCTTTCCGTTCTCCTCAGAATAACAATTCTCTCCCATCATATAGGCCTCAGACTCTCTCCTTATTCCCCTCCGACACATCCAACTGCCGGATTCACTCCTGCCTCTTCTCACTTGGCAATGCTCTGCCCCTCTGAGGTGATCCATAGCTCTGCCCCACCAGGAGGTGTCTATCGCTCCACCCTTCTCTTGCCAAGTCTCCTGACCCCCACGGTCGAGGTTTACATCGAGGTTATAAGGCACAATTTACTTATTCATTATCCCTAACGAACTATTACCACGCACAACCCCCTGCATGGTGCTCATTCAAACAAGACAATTCTTAAGCTAACGTTTCCCTACTTATTACATCGAGATTGGCTAACTACCCGCACACGGACAATGCTACTCTATACATTCCTATCTGCTCTATGGTGATATATTACCTTTCCCATAAACGCAACAATACATTTGCGTGACGTATAGGTTCCTGAGCAATTCACGCAACAGCAATTTCGTGCAGAGCAGGACTCATAAAGCATTGTTTCAATAAGGATATACATGGACTGGACGTGCTAATTCTGGAGCAAACACATTATTTCCAGGGGTACATGTGCTACCTTTGACTTCAGGGACATAATCAAAATAAAGACCAATTACTGCACCATAGTAGCAAGAAGGAAGCCAGACATAATAGTACATGGGAGCGTGCGCACACACACGCATGCATGCACGCATACACACGCACGCACACTCAGCCTTTATACAGTTTAATCTGCACACTCAGCCTTTATACAGTTCAATGTGCACCGTCAGCCTTTATACAGTTTAATGTGCACACTCAGCCTTTATACAGTTTAATATGCTCACTCAGCCTTTATACAGTTTAATGTGCACACTCAGCCTTTATACAGTTTAATGTGCACACTCAGCCTTTATACAGTTTAATGTGCACACTCAGCCTTTATACAGTTTAATGTGCACACTCAGCCTTTATACAGTTTAATGTGCACACTCAGCCTTTATGCAGTTTAATGTGCACACTCAGCTTTTATACAGTTTTATGAGCACACTCAGCCTTTCTGCAGTTTAATGTGCACACTCAGCCTTTCTGCAGTTTAATGTGCACACTCAGCCTTTCTGCAGTTTAAAGTGCACACTCAGCCTTTCTGCAGTTTAATGTGCACACTCAGCCTTTCTGCAGTTTAATGTGCACACTCAGCCTTTCTGCAGTTTAATTTGCACACTCAGCGTTTCTGCAGTTTCATGTGCACACTCAGCCTTTCTGCAGTTTAATGTGCACACAGCCTTTATGCAGTTTCATGTGCACACTCAGCCTTTATGCAGTTTAATGTGCACACTCAGCCTTTATACAGTGTTATGTGCACACTCAGCCTTTCTGCAGTTTCATGTGCACACTCAGCCTTTCTGCAGTTTCATGTGCACACTCAGCCTTTCTGCAGTTTCATGTGCACACTCAGCCTTTCTGCAGTTTCATGTGCACACTCAGCCTTTCTGCAGTTTCATGTGCACACTCAGCCTTTCTGCAGTTTAATGTGCACACTCAGCCTTTCTGCAGTTTAATGTGCACACTCAGCCTTTCTGCAGTTTATTCTGCACACTCAGCCTTTCTGCAGTTTATTCTGCACACTCAGCCTTTCTGCAGTTTATTCTGCACACTCAGCCTTTCTGCAGTTTAATGTGCACACTCAGCCTTTCTGCAGTTTAATGTGCACACTCAGCCTTTTTACCGTTTAATGTGCACACTCAGCCTTTTTGCAGTTTAATGTGCACACTCAGCCTTTCTGCAGTTTAATGTGCACACTCAGCCTTTCTGCAGTTTCATGTGCACACTCAGCCTTTCTGCAGTTTCATGTGCACACTCAGCCTTTTTACAGTTTAATGTGCACACTCAGCCTTTTTACAGTTTAATGTGCACACTCAGCCTTTTTACAGTTTAATGTGCACACTCAGCCTTTTTACAGTTTAATGTGCACACTCAGCCTTTCTGCAGTTTCATGTGCACACTGTCCTTATTTTGTTAAATATGCACACTCAGCCTTTTTTACAGTAAACAGAGTCCTGTGGTTGACATCCGAGTGTGATTTTTTTGACTTGGAAAATAAGCAATATAAAATGAATTAAATTTTCAGGAATAAAAGTGTTCACTCCGTTTGAATGAACGCTGACAAAACCCCTTCGTTTTTCATCTGCAAGTTATACCTGCAGAGCAGAAAGAGCGATGATGTAATGGGCAAGACCTGGTTTGTTAATTATCTCCTCGAGCGGATTTAGGAATACCAATTGTATTCTATGGAGAGACGCACAAAGGGACGTTTGTTCGAGGTCACAGAGCTCCAAAGGTTCACATTCACGCTTTGTGTGGCTTCTTATGTTTATTGCAGGCTTGTGGTGGCTTCACTTACGGATGATAAGGGCTTTGGAAAAACTTGTCCTTGGCTTAAGTTATTTCCTCTGAAAGTATAAGAATAATCTTAGATGAAACATCATTGCAACTTACAAGAAAATTCATCTCCACATCAAAGAGATTCTTTTCACCCAAATTGCTCTCTTACAAGAACCGTTTCTCCAAACAAACCCCGGGTTCACTCTATGAGCATAAAACTGGATTCAGTCCAGCAATAAAACATAGACTTGGACTTGGAGTATCATAGAAATGGACTTGGACTTGGAGTATCATAGAAATGGACTTGGACTTGGAGTATAATGGAATTAGTCTCAGACTTGGAGTATAATAGAAATAGACTCAGACTTGGAGTATAATAGAAATAGACTCAGACTTGGAGTATAATAGAAATATACTCAGACTTGGAATATAATAGAAATAGACTCAGACTTGGAGTATAATAGAAATAGATTTTGACTTGGAGTATAATAGAAATGGACTTGCACTTGGAGTATAATAGAAATAGACTCAGACTCAGACAATGCAGCAATGTGTCCTGTGATTGGTAACTAAATGGCGCATCGGCCACACCTACGCAGCAACGTGTCCTGTCATTGGTTTGGTAAATAAATGGCCATAACTTGAGAACCATTTCTCCGATTAATATCAAACCTTGAAAAGGCACATACTCAGGTCCCCAGCAATATAGATGGAAAGTTTCAATTCGATCGGACCAGTGGTTTTCGAGAAACAGCGGTCACAGACACACACACACACACACACACACACACACACACACACACACACACACACACACACACACACACACACACACACACACACACACACACCGATTGCTGGAATTATAGATAGATACAATGTTGTATGTATTTAATAGCTGTCCCTATGCCTGAATATCCTGGGAACGTTAAACTCATACAATAAGACAAAGTTCACAAGAGAGGTAAATGTCAGTCACAAGGACCTCCAACGTGTAGGCCACACAGCACTTTGATTAAATTGCTTTCAGCTCTTGGCTTTTCCATCAGTCATAAATGTGATTCAAGTAACCAACGATCTCTGTGAGTTGCTGGATATATGTTTTTAGAAACAATGCTTGACAAGACCTCCAGCATCACTCCATTAACAATGCCCCGGATAGTTGTTTCCACATTTCTGCAATTTGTGCATCAGTATGCCCAATGTATCCAATAAACTCAGTCTTTTCATCTCACTATTACTCGTGTTGTTATTGTTTTTAATAATCACTGGTGCTTCATACACCGGTGATCTGTGAAAATGTGACCAGCACAGAGTAATAGCAGATCAGTAAAGGTTCCACTTGTCAAGCTGCAGCTCATCGTCACAGTGCGATGGCCTTCTCATGTTTGCAGCATACAGAGCCGCCATTGTGCATTTTATTAATTAAAGACGATGAGCTTATGCTGATGTCACGTCGCACTTATGCTATGCTAGGGGTTTTCCACAAAGCACAGGCAGCCTTCCCGGCAAAGCTTGAGAACAGCTTGGCTCAATCAAATGTTGTTCAACTCAAAACATTATTATCAACAAATATTTTAAAGTGCGACTAAGTCTGATGGGGAAAGGGAAGGGGGAGGGTTTTAAGAAACGTACACCACGAGGATATTATATTCTTATACTGGCAAATACAACCCATCACTTTTCTGACGGGGGTAAGGGGTAAGGGAGAGAGAGAGGAGGGAGAGAGAGGGAGGAGGGAGGGAGAGAGAGAGGGGAGGGAGACAGAGGAGGGAGGGGAGGAGGAGAGAGGAGGGAGGGGAGGGAGGGAGACAGGGGGAGGGTGAGGGGAGAGACGTGGAGGGAGGAGAGGAGGGAGGAGGAGAGAGAGGAGGGAGGAGGGAGGGAGAGGGACAGTGAGGGAGAGGAGGGAGAGGGGAGGGAGGAGGGAGAGGGAGGAGAGGAGAGACAGAGGAGGGAGGGAGGGAGGGAGAGAGAGACAGAGGAGGGAGGGGAGGGAGGGGAGGGGAGAGAGAGAGGAGGAGGGGAGGAGAGAGGAGACAGAGGAGGAGGAGGAGGGAGAGGAGAGAGAGGAGGGAGGGGAGGGAGAGAGAGGAGGGAGGGAGAGAGGGAGGGGAGGGAGGGAGAGAGGAGGAGGGGAGGGAGAGAGAGAGGAGGGAGGGAGAGAGAGAGATGGAGGGGAGGGAGAGAGAGAGATGGAGGGGAGGGAGGGAGAGAGGGGAGGGAGGGAGAGGGAGAGGGAGAGTGAGGAGGGAGGAATATTATTGAGGGAGTGGAGAGATGAGGAGGGAGATGACATTATTTTTATTTTAAGGATTTTACACACCACTTTATTTTACTATCATTACCACTTTACTTACCAAAGCATTTTATTAATACGAGATGCATACATTTATTTTTAATTATCATCGGCCATTTTACTAATATTGATGATTACCATCAATAATATCATTTCATTTACTTCAATATCAATTAATTTTACTATCAAACACATTGAGGATGATGAGGTGATGATGATGATGGAGGAGGAGAGGAGGAGGAGGATGACTAAGACGATGATGATGATGACATGATGATGATGACATTATTAGATGATGATGACATGATGATGATGATGATTTACATACGATAATAATACTTGACGACGAACACGAATACACATTACTACTTAATTTACTTAATTACTGATCAAACACACACATATCAGACTTACTACTAATATGATGTCACTACTAATAATACTATTTACCACTAATTATCAATAATGACCACTTACCACTACATAATATCGATGACTATCAATACTAACTTACTACTATCATCATCATCCATTTACCATAAAACTAACATTAACTTACGACTACCAACGACCTGATTCAATAATAATAATACTACTGATAACACTACTATTTTCACTACTAACACGATGACATTACTTACTTAATCATTAATAACACATCTTAGTTAATCATACCATTTTTAATTACCGCTAAACATGACACTGATGATGATGAACAATAATTAATGATGATTACTATCATCAATAATACTACATTACTATCAATTATCGTTCGATGACCATTACCACTACTACTGATCATTGATTTACTTAATACACACATTTTCATTTTACTTACGACGACAACATTTAATATTTTACCATCACGATGATTAATACATACTGATACTATCATAATACTATCATTGATTATCATTTTGACACATTAATACCCAGATGATGATTTACATTACCATTTATTTTACTATCATTTACATTTTACTTCGATGCACACACGAATTTTGATTACTATCATTTAACGACATTATTTACGATGACGACACATTTGACGATGATTTGACCATGATCAAACATGATGATGATGACATAATTGATTTTGACATTTACTTACTAATGATCACATTTTACGATGACGATTAATAAAACATTACATTTTCACTATCATTACACAAAACATTATTTATTTAATTTATTTACATTTACTACGATGAAACGATAGATTACCACTATTGATCATGATGACCCGCCATTACCATTATTTATTGATGACTAATACTACATTTACCATTGACTAATACTCATCATCGAACGTTATTACCGCCACTATTATTTTCATAATACCACTACTACTCAATAATTACCATTACTAATTACCATCAATAATACTAAACATTCTACTATCAATAATACGACTACTATTATTTAACGACACATTATTACCATCATTCATTTTATACTAGATATCACACACTGACGCTACTAATACATACTTACTTACTAACACTAGATAATACTATCATTTATAATTTACTACTATCATTTTACCATTTATCATTAATACTACTACTCAATAATAATACACACGGCACCATTTACTAATGACACACACGATCCCATTTTACTATCCACACATTTTCATTTACCACACACGATTGACTGATCCACTAATTTTACGACATTAATCCACTATTATCACCACTACTACTACGACACACACATTATGACTACTTGCACACAATATCCACTATTTACATAAACTACACATTAATATCATCAAGACGATCGACGACGCCACTATTAATATGATTTTCAACACTACCACTTACTACATCTTTAAACACTTAATTTGACTACTTCATTATCATACTACCATTATTGATGACTATGATGATTATACTCATCGATAATGCTATCCATACTATCCATTTTTATTTTACTATCATTACTATCCATTTATTTATATCATTAATTTTACTCACTAAACGACTTACCACTATTTTCATTTTCAATCAATACTATTTTACTATCATTAATTTAATATTACGACGCATCATTTACATTTATCATTTATTTATTTTATTATTTTATCATTTATTACGATGATGATGACATCATGATGATGATGATGACGATGACATTTACTCATCATCATTGACCATTTTACGAAGACGATGACGACATTAATAATACTAATTAATTTACCATTAATTAATTACCACCACTACTCAATGACGACGATTAATATCATTACTTTTATTTTTATTACATCATTAATGATCCATACTACTAATACTGAATCACTACCATGATGACTACTTCATTTCAATGATCAATTTAATTTAACGATCGATCAATTACTGATGATGATAATTGATGACTAATACCACTATTTTCATCATCAATAATACCACTACTATCATTACCATTTTTACTATCAATGATGATACATACCATGATTTACATGATGATACTATTTATGATCCACTTAATAATACTACGACTATCATATCGACGATCACATGATGATTTTACCATGCGACATGATGATGACCATTGATGATCCATTACCATTTACTGGATGGTACCACTACACGACCTGATGATGATGATACATGATGATGACCATGATGACATGATGATGATGAGATGATGATGACTACTATCATTACTTACGATTTTTCAGATATTTACTATAATACTACTACTTATGATACCATTGACGATTATCATGACGATATTTAATAATATTTACTATTTTATTATTATTTTACCATTACTAATCACATTGATTAATGATAATTTATTTACTTTACATTGATGATTACTAATTATCATTATATCATTACCATTTCATTTTACTTTACTTATCATTTAATATACTTGACACATTAATATCATATCGATTACTATCAAACATTTACTCAATAATGACTATCATTTAATTACCATATTTACTATCACATTAATTATTCATCATTTTACTTTTACACACTATCATTACTTGATTAATACTATCAATCATCATTATATCATTCAATACCATTATTACTTACTTAATACATTTACGATTAATTAATACCATTATCATTTCACTAAACATATCAATATCATTAATTAATTACCATTACTATTTTTAATACTACTATCAAAACATTTTCATCAATACATTTAATATCCATTACATTTCATTTACTAACACACTAATATTTATTTACTCAATAATTACATTGATTGATTACTATCAATACTATCATTACCATTATCGACTACTATCATCGACATTCAATAATTATCCGATTTACTATCAATACTACCACTCCAATTAATACTACCACTGATTTTCATCATTATCAACATTACTTATCACCACTACCACTACTCACTACCACTACCATTTTCACTACCGATTTTACCAATACCACTCACTCATCACGACGACATTTACTCACTTTTCACTAATACCACTGACGACATTTCACTTTGACGACACTACCTCACTACTACCATTACTAATAATTCATTTTACTACTAATTTCACACGAACACTATCACTTTTACTAACACTAATACCACTTATCCTCATTATGATACTATTACGACATTACCGATTTTTCATCAATAATAATAATTACCATTTTACTACTTATTACACATTTACTTTTACACACACCATTTACTGATACACACTTTTTTAATAATACATACCACTTACATTACTCACACACTCATAATTACTATCATTTGATCCACTTCAATACCACTATTATTTACTACGATACTTCACTACTAATATTTTATTACTAATAATTAATTATCTACTCACTATCATTACTTACCATTACTTATACCACTACTATCATCATTTTTTAATTACTTATCAATTACTGACGACATAAACATTTACTATTTTAATTACTAAACATGATGATGACATTAAACATTAATACTGATCAATATTATTCATTACCATTTTACATATTACTTACCATTACGACAAACATTTTATTACTCATTACGATAATACCCGATCATTATCTTAATTTACTTTAATTATTACTATCATCAATACCATGATTTGATTATCACAGAATCATTTTACTGATCAACATACCATTGATTTTTTTTTAGATGATGATTTACCACTACATTTTAATTATGACGATTACCACTTACTAGGGGTGGGGGAATGATTTACATCATTAACACTATTTATTAATAAAACAGGAGACATTATCATTACTAATTATTTTATTACGATAATAAAAGAGAGATGGAGGGTCATTAGACTATTTACCATTAGAGAGGATTGACTATCATTACTATCATGACGGTCCATTGGATCATAGATGACATTATCATTACTATGACATTTTTTACTAGAACATGATTTTAGAGACTATCCATTATCAATAATATTTTACCCGTGAGAGACGAGGAGGGATGACGAACGACATTTACTTACTTACTTAGGGAGGGGAGGGAGAGATTTAGGGAATGAGAGGGATGATCCACCATTATCATTACGGGACGGACGATTATCACCATTTAAGAGACTAATTACCACTACTAACAGGAGGGACTAATTACTACTACCACCACTGGAATACTAATACTCATCATCACTAATTAATACTCATCAATACTCATTACTCATCAATACCACCACTATCATTTAGGGGAGGGATTACCACTACTCACTACCACTTTCACTACTTAATACATTAGAGGACTCATCCACTACATTACTATCAATAGGGGACCAATTAGAACTCACTAATACCACTAACCATCACCACTAATAATAATTAATACTACCAATACTACTAGCGGAGAGGAGGGAGGGAGGGAGAGAGAGGAGGGAGGGAGAGAGAGGAGGGATGGGGAGGGAGAGAGAGGAGGGAGGGGAGGGAGAGAGAGAGGAGGGAGGGGAGGGAGAGAGAAAGGAGGGGAGGGGAGGGAGAGAGAGAGGAGGGAGGGGAGGGAGAGAGAGGAGGGAGGGGGAGGGAGAGAGAGGAGAGAGGAGGGAGGGAGAGGGAGAGAGAGGAGAGAGGGAGCGAAGAGAGAGGAGGGAGGGGGAGAGAGAGAAGAGTGAGGGGAGGGAGAGAGAAGAGTGAGGGGAGGGAGGGAGGAGAGGGAGAGAGGGAGAGAGGGAGCGGAGAGAGAGGAGGGAGGGTAGGGAGAGAGAGGAGGGAGGGTAGGGAGAGAGAGAGAGGAGGGAGGAGGGAGGGAGGCTACAAAGGGGGGAAGAGCGAGGAAGTGGGGAGGTGGGGAGAGCTATGACTCACCAAACGATGCTGCACTGCAGGAGGGAGGGCTGCAAGGAGGGGGTGAAAGAGCAAGAGCAAGAGAGAGCAAGAGAGAGAGAGAGAGAGAGAGAGAGAGAGAGAGAGAGAGAGAGAGAGAGAGAGAGAGAGAGAGAGAGAGAGAGAGAGAGAGAGAGAGAGAGAGAGAGAGAGAGAGAGAGAGAGAGAGAGAGAGAGAGAGAGAGAGACAAAAAGGAGAGAGAGAAAGGTGAAAGGGGGGGAGTTGGACTTAGTAAAGAGAATAATGTTGTCATGGTTGTGGGGGTAGATGGAGGAACTTAATAGGGAATTGAGCATTGGATAGAGTAGTTTTGTCCGTGGACGTGTAGGAGGAATGTTTATGTGATTAAGTAGGGAACCTGTGAACTTAAGTGTTGCACATCATTACGGGGGGGGGGGGGGAGTGGTTTGGTGTTGATTAGCTCGGGTTTTAGAATAAGTTCCCCCAGTATGTAATTGCCCCTCTGTGATTTTTCCCAATGTTTTTATATTTCAAGATCGGCAATAAAGGTGGGGATCACGTTCCTAAAACAACTACAAGCAGGTGGAAAGCCCCGCCTTCAAAGGGTGACAACAGGCAAAGTCATGCCCCCGATTGATGATTGATGGGCATGACATCAGAGGCTAGCCAGGCATGCCGAGTGGGCGGAGGACCTGCCTTCCTGGGTTTCGGGCAAGCAAGCCATGCCCCGGAGGAGAAAACGGTGGCTTTGGCGATGTTAGTCAGTCTGAGGAAAGAGTTCAGGGTGAGCAAACGCACGAGGCCAGAGAGAAGAGTGGAGAGATTGGGAGTGCACGCACAAAGTTAGAAGCGAGAGTTCAGAGTGAACGCATTTTGAGAGGCGAGAGCGCATGCACAAGGCTTGTCAGAGGCGAGAGTTCAGGGTGAGTGCACACACAAGGAGGACGGCACGGTCCTTGTATTTGTGTTGAGGCAATTTAGCTTGCGTGGTGAAGCAAGACATTAGCCCTTGGCTCTTGGTTGGGTCAGTGAGGATGATTGGCACATGAAGCTGCTGCACTGGGTCTCTGAGCCTTGATGTGGAGTGCCGCTCGCGGATTGCCTGGCATGCATTTGTCCCACTCTGAGAGAAGCGACGAGGCTCCATTTTGTGCGCATCTGCACGTGCTGGTGGAAGCGTCTCGATTCCAAATTCCACAAAGACCAGCTCTGAGCCAAGCTAAGTACAATAATACTCGAAAGGAAGGGTTTTCCTTTTATTTTGTTTTCCATTTGTCTGGATTTGAGTCTGTGTGACGAGGTTCCTCAACTGTAGGATTCATTTACTTCATTATTATCATTACCTTTTGAATTTTTGTCCTTTGTAAATAATTGCCTATTTTCATTAAATGTGTTCCTTTTAAGAAGCTGTTGCCTTGTATTTTTGCGGTGTTCGAGTATAAAAGTGTTTGGGGGTAGTGTTTGATCTGGGGGTGGTAATAGATATGGGGTGGTGTTTGATCTGGGGGTGGTGTTTGACAAGGGGGAAAATGGCAGTTGAAGATTGGAGGAGGTGGAGTGGTGAGGTGGAAGAGTGAGGGAGGGGGAAAGAGGCACCTTTGTGGATGTGAGGGGGGCAACTTTGGGAAGGGGGAGTGAGGGGGGAAGATTGGAGGGAGAAGGGTTGAGAGGGGAGAGTTGATGGATAAGGGTGAGGTGGGAGAGTTGAGGAAGAAGGGTGAGGGGTGAGTTTTTGAGAAAGGTGAGAGAGAAGCTTGGAGGGGGAAGAGTGTGAAGGTTGCTTTTTTGAGGGAGGGTTGAGAGGGAGGGGAGATGATGAGAGCAGGCACGACCAAGATGCAGGAGGGCGATGGGAGAGGTGTGGAGAGGGGAATAATGAGACTTGGTCGAGGTATGGTGAAGAAGAAGGGAGCGGGTATTGAGAGGCACTAACAGCCGATACCTCCACGTTCGGAAATGTGGTGAGTGCACTTGAGAGCTACTTTGGGCTGAAAAAGAACACTATGGTTGAACGGTATCAATTCCGTCAACACGACCAGAGAAATTGTGAACCTGGCCAACAATATGTTGCTTCACTTTCTGAACTGACTGCTACCTGTAATTTTGGGGTTTTAACAGATGAGCTCATCAGAGATCAGTTCGTAGACAAGACTTCCGTTCCTCGTATTCGGGAACAGTTGCTAATGGAGGATGATTGACTCACTTTAGAGAAGGCCACAGCTCTGGCTATCCAGATCGAATCAGCCATGATGGATTCTAAGCTGATTCATACATCTCCAGCAACCTCAACACCAGGAATGCAACAGGCACCACGGTTGCAGACAACTCCTACACAAGGGCTTCGAACCAACCGACAACTGCAGCTCCATACACGCCCTGCCGACACACCTCGAACGAAGCCATGTCAAGCTTGTAGTCGATAACATGGTGTCAAAGCACAATGTCCTGCACGTGGAAAACAATGCAGTGCTTCTTTTAAAATGAACCATTTTGTACAAGTATGCAGGTCATCAAAGAAGCGGACATCATCCGTTCATCAGGTTGATGAACCAAGTGCTTCTGATGTTGAACGACAACACGCGGTGTACACAATCACAGACAAAATGCCTTTCTGTTCTCAGCAAGGGCGCAACTTCAAGGATTGTGAAGTTGATGTCGCGAGGATTTCAGTATCACTACTCATTGATGTTGGGGAAAAAGTCTCCATTGTGTGTGACAATCTCTATCATAATATAAGCACTTTTCGTCTCATCCACTCAACTTTGTGCAATCTGCACTTCAAGCTTATGATGACTCCATCATCTGGGTGCTGGGAACGATAACTGTTCCTGTTAGCTACAAAGGTATCAAGCTCAACAATTTCACCTTTTATGTTCCAAAAGGCAAGAGCCTAATGGGTGTTAATCTGTTCGACAAGTTTGGGTTCAAACTTTTAGACCCGACCGGTACACACATCCACATGATTGCAGACAAAGACAAAGCATACAAACACCTGTACCCTTCCCTGTTTATTGGGTTTGCGGGGTGTAAGAGTTACTGTCACGCTCTTCGAGTGGACCTTGCGGTTCCACCAGTATCTCAAGATTTGAGACGTCTCCCTTTTGCTGTTCTTGGAGGGGTTTTGAAGGAGCTAAAACGCTTTGAATCAGTGTTCACGAAGCTAGATTTGAGGAGAAGCTGCCAACAGGTACCTCGAGCAAAGCAGCGCAGACATTTGACTGCATTCGTGACTCATGAAGGCACGCTCCAGTATCGTAGAATTCCATACGGCCTTAGTTCTGCACCAAGTGCATTTCAGAAGATCGTCTCTTCAGTCCTGTCTGGTATTGAAGGAACTCTCAACCTCTGATGATGTCATCTATGGGAAAGACAAAGCAGAACACGATCAGCGGCTGGATGAAGTGATGTCACAACTGGCGAAACACAACTTCACGCTGAATGATGGAAAGTGTACCTTTGCAGCATCAGAGATTGACTTCTTAGGATATCATGTGACAGCCAACGGGGTGTACCTAATGCAGGACAACATCAAAGCAGTTTGGACTCTTCCTACTCCGTCAAATGCAAAAGATCTTGCATCATTTCTGGGGAATACCAACTTCTACCTCATTTGTACCCAACTACACAGGGATCACTGAACTTCTTCATCAACGACTGCACAAGGATGTGCCCTGGGAATGGACTCATACCCAGTAACATGCATTTGTCATGCTGAAGTAGAAGGTCACATCTCCAGTCCTCGCACATTTTGATCCCAATGCAAAGACTACCGTCACGACGGATGCATCGGGTACGGCAGTGGAAGCAGTACTTCACAATGGATCACAGGTAGCGAACAACTTGTAGCATTCAAATCTCGCATACTTTCAGAGTCATAACGCAGGTACTCCACAGGGGAACACGAAGCGCGAGCATGTGTCCATGCATGCGAACACTGGCACGTCTATCTGTATGGTAGAAAGTTCACACTCCGCACAGACCATCAAGCACTGACAACACTACTCGCTACGTCGGGATCTGGACATCGACCACTTCAAATTTACAAGTGATCAGACCATCTCTACCAGTATGACTTTGACATAGAATACTTGGCGGGGTCCCGCAATCAAGTGGCAGACATGCCCAGTCGTATGACCCCAGTAGGGAACACCAAGAATGAGGTTATTCATGAAGTTGACGCCTTTGTAAATACCATTATTGCAAATGCAACCGCAAATTTCGTCCCTCATGACGAGCTCAAATCAAAATCTCAACAGGATGAAATTCTGCAAAGATTGTGCAATTTTCTCCAAACTGACTGGCCTCAACAAATCACAGAGGTGCTAGAACCCAACTACAGGATTCGGTATGAGCTCTCCATCGTTGATGAAGGTTGTCTTGCCCGTGGCACCCGTGCGGTGATCCCAAAAGAACTACAGCAGCGAGTGATGCATCTCGCTCACAAGGGACATCCTGGCATCATCAAAATGAAACAGAAATGTCGTGATTCGGTATGGTGGCCGGGTATTGGCACAAGCATCAAACAGTTTGTGAATAATTGCCAAGCATGCATCCTCAGCGAGATAGCAGGAGATCCACGTCCTGCTGCTCTACAACTTCCATTATGGCCGGAGAAACCATGGCAACAGCTGCGGGTGGACATCTTCGGTGAGGTTCGAGCTGCACCTCACAACCAGAAGTATTTAATCGTAGTCCATGATCTTCACAGCAAATGGCCTGAGATCGCGGCTCCCAGTTTGATTACAACTTCATCCATTATCAGCGTCCTGGACAAGATGTTTACAAGATGGGGGCTTCCCGAGTCCATTACGACAGACAACGGACTTCAATTTACATCTGAGGAATTCACGCAATACCTCAAGGCCAATGGCATCGGACATCACCAAACAACACGGTATAATCCACAGAGCAACGGTGGGGTGGAGAGGTTCAACAGAGTCATCAAAGAGAGCATAAAAGCATTAAAGCATATGATCAGGCTCTTCATACTCTGTTGTGCTTATATCGTTCTACACCTCATTCAATGACCGCGAAGACGTATTGTTGCGGATTCGGAAAACTATCGCACTAAACATCCAGGTTCCTATAGCTCAGTTATATTGGTAAGTATGTGTTTTATAGATAGCTCCCTTTTCCTTGTCTAATGGGTAATTAAATGTTCATGTGCTGTGATTTATTTTTATAGTTAGGATTGTTATTGGAAAACAAATCAGCAACGACAACAGAAACGACCGTTACAACAGTTCTGCAGAGAACAAGGACAACCCTCTGCTCCGGGATTCTCTGCGGGCCGAGTGGGGGAGGGGTCGAGCCGGCAGGGGCGCATAAAAGGGGAGGCAGAAGCTGGAAAAGGGAGAGCATCTCCCGACCTGGACAGCTCATCTTGCTGGAGCGTTCATCTTGCTGGAGTGTTCGTCTTGCTGGAGCGTTCATCTTGCTGGAGCGCTCATCTTGCTGGAGCACTCATCTCAGGGAGCCTGTCTGGCCAGTCTTGGTCGACATCATCCTTGTCCTCCTCACCACGACCGATAGCTCGAGCGACGCCAGTCCCCGCTGGAACCGCAAGGGTTGCCCGCCAGTGTCCGGGTTCGGCTCGCCTCTCGCCGGACCGACCAGCTTGAAGACCGCACGAGGCGGACAGGTCCGAGATAGGCCTCAATAATGACCATTTGGTCCGGTCATCTTTGTGTGTGCGTGTGTGTCCGTGGGCCCATCTGCCAAGTAGTAAATCGTATAAGTGCTTTTGCTGTATATACCTTGCATACGTGCTTATTAATATTCGGTTTAGTTCTGATTCTTGCGTGCTTCCCTAGTTTCCCCCCATTATTGTATAAATAAATCACGTTTGTTCAATGTTTCGGCTCATTCATCTCCATTCCTTCATTGGCTGAGCATGCTGCGTGTTGGAGAAATAGTAAAAGTGGTTACGGCTGTAAGGGGACAATTGGACCGACAGATCTCGGCGATTAAACCGCTCGGATCGCACCCGGGTCGAGCGCGCTAGGCGACTCGTCCCGTACGGGAGCCGTCGAGGGTGTGAAGACTCGGTAGATCGCCACGTGGCCTCTAGGTATTTTGAAGATTTGGCAAATAACCCTATACCACATAGCCGACATATTGACGCTTCACGGTCCGAAAGGGACCTGTAATCTTCGGACTTTTCAGAAGAAGTACGATCTGAATTCCGGGCGATCGGTCGAGCCGACTCTGCAGATCCATCTAGCGGTCGTGCTTGCGGCCGACGCCCGGCCCCGCAACAGTATAACTTTGAAGACGCATGATGGGGCATAACTTGAGCCTGCCACTTAGTCTCCTCAAACCACCTACATCGGCAGATGCAAAGATTGAAGTGATGGCAAAGTCTATTGTGAAGTGACAGCAGAAAATGAAAGAATACGCAGACATGCGGTGGAGAGCAAAATCACCTTCATTTGCAGTGGGCTAATGGGTTAGAGTGAAACGCCCCAGCAGCACACATAAACTAGCGACTTCACTATCAACCCCCCCCCCCCCCCCAACAGATCTTGCAGCAACTGGGTCATCATAGCTACCTACTTGGAGATGGCACAAAGTGGAATGCACGATGACTGGTAACAACCAACATCCAAGATGCAGAGAACAATGACAACTGTCTCTTCTTTGCACAAAATCTTCAAGATGAGGATCAATCTCAGCGTCGCAATGACTCAGCTGGGCAACAACCTGGCAAATGCAAATCTGGTCGCATTCGGAAGTATCCTCAATAGTTGAGAGATTACCAGTGTCCATAATCCATGAATATGGTGCAAACTTCCTCAAAATTTCTTCTCTCCATTCTCTTAATTCGCCTTTGTTGCATCCCTCAAGAAATGTCTTTAGTCGCATTTCTGAACTAAAATTTTTTTAAAACCCCAGTCTGCTATGCATGTTCGTATTCCTTCAATCGTCATTTTTTTCCAACTTCTGTGCCGATTCACCCCTCCCTCTCAAAGCAACCATCACACTCTCTCCCCTCCAAGCTTCCTTCTCACGTTTCTCAAAAGCTCCCCCCTCACCCTTCTCCCCCCTCAAGCACCCTCCTCAAAGTTGCTCCCCCTCTCATCCACAAAGCTGCCTCCTTCCCCTGCCCTCTCATCACTCCACCTCCTCAAATCCTCAACTGCCTTCTGCCTCCTCTCTTATTACTCCCCACTGTACCTCAACCCAGCGCCACAAAGCCTTTTTTCCTCCTCATCCAGCCCACTCCCTAGCTCTTCTGCAATCCCCCACACTCTTTCAACAACTCTCCTTACCTCCCCCACCCAATTCTCCCTTGTCCTACCCTCCCCCTCCACTCCTCTCCACCCAAAGCCTCTTCCCCAACAGTGTGGACCTCAAATATCTGGGGCCTTCGCTCAAACCTGACAGATCTTTCCATCCAGGTTGCTACTGACAAACCAGACATAATCTGCCTAACAGAAACTTTCCTCCTTCAAGACATCTCTGACTCCCGAGTATCTATCCCTGGGTACTCTCTCCAGGGAGGGAGTCGGTATGACAGACCTGAGCCTCGTTCTGGTGGAGAAGTTGCTCTCTTCATCAAAGACTCTATTCCTCACTCTTCGTGCACTGCCCTCACTCCCCCACACACCCAGGAATACCTCTGGCTAAGGCTTCCCCTCCACTCCCACCTCATGTTTATATGTGTACTGTACCGTCCACCAAACAGTGATGACTCGGTTTACACCTCACTATCCAAAAACATGGACCAACTTCTATCTTCTCATTCCAATTCTCTCTCTTCCTCATATGTGGTGACTTCTACTGTCATCATGCCAGTTGGCTAGGTGTGGGTACCTCTCTCACCTGTCATGGCACTTCAGCAAAAACTTTCTGTGACTCATTGGGACTGACTCAATCGGTCAACTTCCCGACCCGGATCTCAACCAATGGTACTCCATCTCTTCTGGATCTGATTTTGACAAATTTCCCTGACAATATCTGCTGTTCTTCATTCGCTCCAATCGGTTCTTCTGACCACGTCCTTGTCAAAGTGGACATCTCTCTGGCTGTTATTAGAGAACCACCTCAACGCCGTCGAGTCTGGCATTTCACTCAGGCTGACTGGCAGGGTCTCCAAGGAGCCATCAAACTTCTAGACTGGTCTTCCTTCGCTACTTTCTCCAACATCACCTCGTCTTTCGAATTCTTTCAAAGAAATTTGCTCTCTCTCTCACGCACAGATTTATCCGCTCTCGTCTGCAATTGTCCTACCCTTCCTCCCACCCATGGTTCACTGAAGCTTGTGGGGAGGCAGTTGTCCTGAAACAACTTGCCTTTGCCTCATGGAAAGCAAACCCAACTGAGGGTAATCTCAGTTCCTTCCATAAAGCTCTGAACAAGTGTGTATCTACCCTCAGGAGAGTCAGAAAACAACATCTTTCTATTCTCACGTCTGAACTCTCAAACCTCTCTCCCTCCTCAAAATCCTGGTGGCATATAATCAAATCTGTTTCTGGTGTATGTTCCCCCTCCATCCCCTCCCTTACCTGAAATGGCAGCACTGCTGATACCGCACGTGAAAAGGCTGAATGCCTAAACTCGGTGTTTGCATCTAAATCTTGTGTCCGAAACCCATCACTTTCTCTACCCACCTTACCCAGTCCCACCCAACTATCCCTGGACTCTGTGTCCTTTTCTCCCGACAAGGTGGAGAGTTTGCTGTCAAACCTCGACTCAGATTATTCAACCGGTCCAGATGGCATCAGCCCACGTGTCCTAAAAACCTGCTCCTCTGCTCTTGCTCACCCTCTCATTTGCTCAAGATCATCTGCCATCTGCTTGGAAATCAGCAAACATTACTGCCCTGCATAAAAAGGTGCAAAAACAGATCCCTGCAACTTCAGACCAATCAACCTTCTCCATATCATCAGCAAGGTTATGGAATCCATCATCGCTTCAGACATTAAATCCTTCCTCTTCTCCAATGACTTGATTTCCGATCATCAATTTTGTTTCAGACCAGGTTACTCTATCCTGGATATACTGCTTCTGCTCTCCCAACAATGGATGGAGGTCCTCAATGCCCAACATGAAATCAGAGCCATATCCCTTGACATATCGCGTGCTTTTGACACTGTCTGGCACCCTGCCCTACTCACCAAATTCTCTTCCTATGGTATCCAAGGCCATCTCCACTCATGGCTCGCAGACTTCTTCTCCTGTCGCAGCCAACTTGTCGCCCTAAATGGAGTTCTTTCATCCCCTCTTCCTATCCAGGCTGGAGTTCCTCAAGGTAGCGTTCTGGGCCCTGTTCTTTTTCTGGTTTTCATTAATGATCTCTCCGACTCTCTGTAAACCGCATGCCTCTACGGCAATGACACCCACCATACATTGATCCCCAGACAGTTATTTCGTGAGTATACGTGCAGTTAGACCTCCCCCTCATGTCTAATGGGTTTACGGAACGTAGTGCATTGCGTGGGTCTTAGAGCTAGGTCTAATTATATCTATATCTTCATTCCAACTCTTTCCTCTTATTCCTGAAATAAATCAAAGCAGGCACCGCACCCAAATGGCCACCTGTGAAAATCACAGTGAAAAACTCTCCACCACCAGAGTGTACGGGACACGAGCAGCCCAGCGATAACCTCCACCACCGACACTGTACGGGACACGCGCGGCATGCGCTTTCATTCGAATCTGCATCTCATAATTATATCTATCTTCTTTTCAACTCTGATTTACATCCAATCCTTTCCTTCAATCCATGATACAAAGCGAGCAGGCACAAATGCATGATAACAGACACGCGCACAGCCCTGTGATAATTACCATGGCACTGTATGGGGACGGGCATGACACACGTCGTGATTCGGGTATGCGCGCGGATTTACAACGGCATCTTACCATCGACTTTCACTCGCCACCTCGGCCACCAATATTCCCGCAAACTGCAGAGGTCATCCCGTGCCTCCTCGCACCTCTACCTCGATGCAGCCGCCACAATGACTGATGCGACCTTCGGCCGGTCGCCGGAACGCGGCCCGGAAGGTCAGTGCAAGGCGATTCATGTCGCAGTGTTCAGTGCAAAACAATTCCACAGCTCAGCCATGCTGCGCCGGATGTACAAATGGGACCACTTCCTGCCGGGGGAGCCTGGCAGTGCGGGGCCAGGGTCCAATAGGAGCGCATGATTTCGGGTGACGACGCATCGCTTCGGGCCGTCACCCCACCCTACACCATGGGGCTGATAAAAGACTGATCGCGAAGCCGTTAGCACTTTGGGATCGATCTCTGCATTCGCCTGCTGCTCCGCCTACCACTCCACCCACTCGCTCTGGATCACCGCCCTTTGCATGCTGCTGGCTCCGCCTTCCACCCGCCTTCTGGCTCCCCCTACCGCCTTCCTTGCCTGTCAGCCCCGCTTATTCTCTGGACTGGTGCACGTGCTGAGCCCGGCACAGTAACCAAGCAGGAGACAACGCTCCGACTCTTGAACTGGGATCGCTTGGCGGAACATCCCCCAAAACATACTGGGGAGTGTGGTCGGCCGACCGTGCAAGGTATTAGCCATTAGCCCTCATCTTCTCTCCTTTCTTCTGATTACCTCTTCTTCATCGGAGTGTGTGTGTGTGTGTGTGTGTGTGTGTGTGTGTGTGTGTGTGTGTGTGTGTGTGTGTGTGTGTGTGTGTGTGTGTGTGTGTGTGTGTGTGTGTGTGTGTGTGTGTGTGTGTGTGTGTGTGTGTGTGTCTGTGTATGTCATGGCACCTGTCCTTGCCTCAGTTAAGAGTGTGGAAGATATATCGGAATAAGCCTGTTCTGCGTCCGCTTTTGTAAGTTGCTTACTTTTTTTTGTCACACCCCACAAATTCCTTACTATCCCTGCTTCCATATAATAATAAATCCATTCACTGTGCCACATATTTTTCCTTGCCTGTTTGTTAATAAATGCTTGTGTAGAAACGTTCCCAGCTCGTTTTTGTCTTTTCTTTCATTGATCCAGCATGGTCCGTACCCTAGCCGAGCCGGGACTTTATTTCCCAATGATCCATTCTTCCAGCCAGTACGTCCTTGGCAGTTACACTCGGCTGCATCTGATCCGGAAAGGTGACCCAGTTTGGACAAAGCGTACCGAGGGCGTGTCCCCCGGTAATTAGGTCAGTTGACTATTTTAGGTAACCGGTTAAACAGTAGATGGAGGACCCGAGGTCACGTGGTTGAGTTATTGGCGTTCACGGTCGATTAGCGACCCGCCGCATCACGTAGTTATCTGTGTGTGACGACTTGCGATTCCGGAGAGTCTGGTGGGAAACCGAGATAGCTTTCGCTCTCGTTGTCTTCTCGCCCCGCCCCGCGCCGCAACAATGTGTGTGTGCGCGTGTGTGTGCGTGTGTGCGTGTGTGCGTGTGTGTGTGTTCCTCTCCAAGTCTTTCATTGTGCAGAAGCAAAACCCTTTCTCTCAGGTACTTTTCCAAGTATTTTCTGCTTCTTTTAGAAGCTTTGGGAGCCATTTTAAATCATAACCCTTATCTCGCACCCACAATATACGTTCTGGTGCCCCGAGCACTGCCATTTCTTGTGGTTTCTGCACATCTGCACCGAGCATTGTGGGTGGATTTTGTCATTTTGAAATATGCGTATTGTCTGATTTGTTGAATCTGAATCTGCTGCTGAGCAAACTGTGGTATTTTGATTTCCATGAACATTCAGTTTGCATCGAGGTGCTAATGCTGCTTCACTTTGTTATTCTTAAATTCCACCTTTTTTTGTCAATTGTGGTGCATAATTGAGATCTTTTCCAGAATATGAAAAAATATCAAAGGATTCACATTTATAATGGGAGGAACTAATGGCTTTGGGGTCATAACAGAATGGCACAGAAAGGCACTGCGGTGTTGTTTGAGCAGATCGAGCCGAGAAACTCATCACTTCTCAAAGAGTTCCTTAAAATACCTCTACTGAATGCACTTATAACCATTTCATTATATTTTTACTCCACTACCAGCAATAGAAAACATGAAATCAGCCAGGACACCAACCACGCAAGCTATACACCTGTAAACAGCATTGCAATTTTAAATGTGAAGGAAAATGTAAAGTCGAAAGTGAATCTTTATGCTTATTCTTTGCTTGATATTATTTGGTGAAAGTGTAAATTGTTCTTACTATCATGGTTCTCTACATAAACAAATTTACACAAATTAAACACAAGGCTGAATCATGAGAATGTTCATACTTCCTTGCAAAATGACAGGCTCTTGGACATAAATAGCAGCAAAGACGAAATCCCTAGAAAGCAAGCTTAATGACTTGAAGACTATCCAAAACAATTTAAATGTTTTCCATTTCTTGCGATCGTCTAGTCTAGGGGATAAATTAAACATGGATAATCTAAAATACACCCTGAAGTTTAATCTCTGAAAAAAAATGATGAAAACAAAACTTAAGAAACGAGACCGTTTATAGAACATGATACCCCGCGCAGTGTTACGTATACGCTGTACTTCAATTTTAATAAAATAATGATTTTAAAGATTTTTAAAAAAATTCCGAGAGTTTAGCCCTCTTGAAGCAGTCTTGTACACCACCCTTATACACCAACCTAAAGAACATGTCCACTTACTGCTAAACTAGAGGTTCTTGGAAGTATTTAAAAGGCGATTTGTGTTCTACAGTGTTCAAGTATATTTATTTAATTCAATTTAAATAAAACTAGTGCAGGCCCGTATGTGCGTGGCCGTACGTGCGTGAAAAAAAAAGAAGAAAAAAAGAAGAATTGTGCTGTCAATCGTGACGTCATAGCACCGTGTTCTGTCATTGGTTTGGTAAATAAATGGCCATAACTTGGGAAGCACTTGTCCGATTAATATCAAACCTTGAAAAGGCACATACTCAGGTCCCCAGCAATATACCTGGCAAGTTTCAAATTGATCGGACCAGTGGTTGTCGATAAACAGCAGTCGCAGACAGACAGGCAGACAGACACACAGAGATAGCTGGAATTATAGATAGACTAGTGCGGGCCTGTAGGTGCGTGCCCGTAGGTGCGGGCCCGTATGTGCAGCTTCGTTCCTTCACTCTCATAAACGACGACTGGATTGGGGCATTATTTCAATTAGATCGGACCAACCGTATCATAAATGGCCATAACTTGGGAAACACCTGGGAAACATACTCATGTCCCCAGCATCAATTGTGACGTCATATCAAACGAAGAAGAAGAAGAATTGTGACGCCCCCCCTCTCTCCCCCCATCTCGCCCCTCCTCTCTCGCCCCTCTCTCACCCATCCCCCCTCTCTCGCCCCTCTTGAATTGTAACGCCCCCTCTCTCTCACCCCCCCTCTCTCCCTCCCCTCTCTCTCTCCCCTCTCTTTCCCCCCTCCTCTCTGTGAATGTATTCACAAATGTCAACCAAGCACAACAATTAATTCAAACCTTGGGAAAAAAACAGCTTTCAAACCCTTGGGAAACAGCTGTTTCCCTTGGGAAAATTCAAACCTTGGGATTAATTAATAATTTGAAGAATTAATTCAAACCTTGGGAAAAAAAAAGCTTTCAAACCTTGGGAAACACTTGGGAAACAGCTGAAACAGATGAAGAACGATATCAAACCTTGAAAAGGCACATACTCAGGTCCCTAGCGTCGATTGTGACATCATACCAAACGAAGAAGAAGAAGAATTGTGACGTCAATCGTGCAAAAAAAAAGCAAACAAAAAAAAAATTATTGTGACGTCATAGCACCGTGTCCTGTCATTGGTTGACAGACGTTATTGGTCATGATTGGTTGACAGACAATATATAGGTCGTTATTGGTTGACAGACATTGGTCATTGTATCACGTTATTCTTTTTATTACTGCCAATTATTGTGCTATTATTATTATTAATATGCTGTTATCATTATTCTGAGATATCTTTGGGAAAAAATGGCATGATAAGGTGGAACGACACTTCAGCTGCGATATATACACCTTTCCAACACTGAAAAAGGCAATAAAATGGCCGTAACTTGGAAACCGCTCGCCCGATTAATATCAAACCTTGAAAAGGCACATCCGCGGGTCCCCGGCAATATTCCTGGCAAGTTTCAATCAGATCAGACTGGCGGTTTTCGAGAAATGGTGGTTGCAGACAGACAGACAGACAGACACACACAGAGATTGCTGGAATTATAGATAGATAAATGGCCGTAACTTGGGAACCGCTCGTCCGATTAATATCAAACCTTGAAAAGGGACAAACTCAGATCCCCAACGTCGATTGTGACGTCATACCAAACGAAGAAGAAGAAGAATTGTGACGTCAATCGTGCAAAAAATATATTTCTATATATAAATAAATAAACTAATTGTGACGTCATTCGTGACGTCATAGCACCGTGTCCTGTCATTGGTTGACAGACGTTATTGGACATTATTGGTTGACAGACAATATATAGGTCGTTATTGGTTGACAGACATTGGTCATTGTATCACATTATTCTTTTTATCACTGCCAATTATTGTGCTATTATTATTAATATGCTGTTATCATTATTCTGAGACATCTTTGGGAAAAAATGGCATGATAAGGTGGAACATCAGTTCAGCTGCGATATATACACCTTTCCAGCACTGAAAAAAGCAATAAAATGGCCGTAACTTGGGAACCGCTCGTCCGATTGATATCAAACCTTGAAAAGGCACATCCGCGGGTCCCCGGCAATATTCCGGGCAAGTTTCAATCAGATCGGACCAGTGGTCGTCGAGAAACGGCGGTCGCAGACAGACAGACAGACAGACAGACAGACAGACATAGATTGCTGGAATTATAGATAGATAAAGAATGTAAAAGTTTTATAAAATATTAATTACGGAAGTTACCGCCATTTTACTGCTGTTGACGCATTGTCGATTACTCCAACTTATTTAACATGTTACATTAGTTCTTTGTGCCTGTTGTTTGTGTCCTTTATGACATCTTGAAAAACAGTAAATTTCCTGTTTGGAATGATTTTCAATCTTGTTCGACTGCCAGACAGGCAGACAGTAAAAAAGTTGTGCATGTGTGATCAAGGTGAATTAAGAGTCAAAGTACTGTTAAACTACAGGTTTATTTTCCTACTCATGTTCCTATTTGTGTTCAAAATACAGCATAACATTCAATTTAAACAAGTTGTTCCTCGATCATAAACTGACTGTGGACAGACAGATAGATGGATGAATGGATGGACGGACATGAATCAATTGCTTACCCCGATTTTCGCTTCGTGTGCATCGAGTAATAACCTATTTGCAAACCCAACGACCCCTTCCCACCACTATTACCTTTCTGACCACCACATGGTAAACACAGGGCACATGAACAACCTATAGGGGATGAGATCATTGTTGCTTAGGGTGTGCACATGTTGATATTGTCAGTCGATGTGTTTACAATACATGATAATTTTTCAATGTGCATGCAGTGAAAAATTATCTAACTTTGAAAGCGATAATGAACTGCTCAAACAGTGAGCAGACTCATCACATCTTCAGGGAGTGTCTGAGCACATCATGCAATATGCAGGGGTTATCATTCAGTTGGTGAGCAGGAAACCCAGCCATCATGTGTGTGCGTGTGTGTGTGTGTGTGTGTGTGTGTGTGTGTGTGTGTGTGTGTGTGTGTGTGTGTGTGTGTGTGTGTGTGTGTGTCGTTGATTGTTATCTCCACAATTTGGGTTTCAGAAGATGGAACAGAGTCCTCCCAGGACTCGAAGTATCCACCTTCGTTTCAGTGAAGGATCGTGATTCATGGCCTAAGTTGTGAAGTTTTCTTCTTCTCAGAGTTTTGTCTTGAGGGCTCTTTTCAGGATCGTCACTGAACCCCACACAGCAATCCAACTGTAGTTCGTTTGTGGTAATGTTCCGAGGGATGGTTTATTGGATCTTTGTGTGTTTTTTCTTTATCATTCCCATTGCTCCAATTATCACTGGTACAGTTGTGGTGCTCTTCAGCTTCCAGGATCTTTTCACTTCATTTTTGGTATCTTGATATTTGGTCATTTTCTTGATTTCTGCGTTATTTTGATGAAAATCACTGGGGACTGAAACCTCAATTAGAAATGCCTTCTTTTCTTTTTTGTATCTGAGAATTATGTCCGGTCACAGTGCTTTGTTTTCTATGTTCACACTGGATGGGATCATCAGGTCATATGTGAGCATTATGTCCCTGTTTTCAATAGTTGATTTTGGTTCATGTTTCCATGAGTTTTGTGAAACTGAGATGTTGAAATTTCTACAGATGTACTAGTGGATTACTCTGCATACCTTGTTGTGCCTTTGTGTGTACAGCTGTTCTGACATGAGTTTTTTTTTACATCCCGATAGGAGGTGACTCATGCTTTCTGTTTCGACCTTGCAGAACCTACACTTGTCAGATTGGCTTAGTCCTGCCATTTTTTAAAAAGCCATTCATGTGGTATCTTTGGTCTTGGACATCTATATTAATATTTTGGCATGCCCCTTTCTTTGTTCCACCATCAGATTTTTGTTACTGCATGAAATGAAACAAGATTTGGCACATATACTAATTATATTGTCTTCCTTAAGAGGCCCCTCACATTTCGTTTTGATGCATTTTCACAAACTCCAACGGATTCCATTCATATTCGGTACGATTATGGCTTTTGGTCCAACTTAGGTCATTGGCTATAAATTTTTTCCATAACACTTCCGATATTCGAAAAAAAAAAAAATCGATAAATCAATATCCCTTATGGGATTTTCCATTCAAATCCACTCAAGTTTAAGGCCTACGGGGGATGCAAATTTCCACTTTGCCCCAGGCGCTGTTTACCTCCGCTACGCCAAGCTGTTAGGGTTAGGGTTAGGTTAGGGTTAGGGTTAGCTACCCTAACACTAACTCTAACCCTAACAGCTAACCCTAACCGCTAACCCTAACCGCTATTCAGGAAATTTGCAAGAAAGCCCGGCAACACCGGGCTTTATTGCTAGCCCGAGCAACGCCGGGCATTACTACTAGTTTATAATGATTTGTTCTCTGTCCCAATTGAGCTGACCTTTTGTTAACATTCCAGCGATCCTTCTTTGTTTATCCCCATTCTGTCCAACTCTCTTTCTTTTTCTTTTTTTATATTTCCCTGCTCTTTTGTCTTTCTCCCAGTTGTCACTATATATGTGTTGGTATTTCATCTTATATTTTTCTTTTGTCTTTTTTGTCATCGTTTTGGCTGTATCTGTTGCTGTTTCGGTTTGGTGCGTGACGTCTTCTATTCGCACCTGTTTTTGAAAGTTTTTTGCAAGGTGAACGAAAATTACCTTTTCTGGTTTTTGTGTTCATGCTTGTGTACAAATTGTATTCGGTAGTCTGTTGAACTTTTCACGTATTCTGCTAATCCTACAGTCTTCACTCTGTGCACTTGAGTTCCATCAGGCTGCCTCCTCCTCCTTTTCTCAGCAGCTACATTCTTGGGTTGCATTGATTTTTGTAGAACATTTTGTGGATAGTGAGAAGTTTCCTTGTTCTGATATCTAGTTTTCTGATTTCTGCTTGTGGCCAGTTTACTATTCCACAGCTGTATTGGAACACTGGTACGGCTAGTTGATTTATAGCTTTGATTTTGTTTCTTGGGGAGAGGTATGTTTTCAGGATCAGCCTCGTTCTACACAGGAATTCTTTGACAATTGTTTTGCGCATTCTTATGACATATTTGGAGGCCCTCTTCTACTCCAAGGTATTGATGCTTCGTTCTCTAGCTCCTGGATTGTTGTAGCGAGGTCAATTTTTATGTTGTACTTTTTTGTTGGTCGACCTTGTACGAATGTGCATTTGGCACACTTATCTAGGCCAAATTCCATTTGGATGTCATCAGAGAACCGTTTCACTCATTCAATTCTTCAGTTGTCTGTAAATTTTTCGTCGTTTGGTGCAAAGAGTTTAAAATCATCCATCTAAAGTAGATGTCACCTTTCTTGTTTCTTTTGATGTTTTGACATTTGGTTGTTACAGTGTATCCATGTCCTTGCTCATTAATGAGGATAGCTGAGAGGGCCATACAAGAGTGCCAGTCATTCAAGTGAAAATTTCAGATATCAATCAACATTTCTTAAACTAACTTCATGGCAACTGAAGTGGAAAGAGCGGCTAAACCTGTGAATCGAGATAAAATCTGTGCACGAATTTCCACACCTCAGACATGTAATTTCATCATCAGCAATGATGGACGAAGATGTACCCCTCCAAGCAGTCTTAATGGACAGCACCGTGTAAGTGAAGACCAAACGTAATGTATATGAGACGTGTGTTCTCTGAGTGCTACTGTGTAGCGATCTGAATGCTGGATCTCCATCAGGAAATATTTTAGAAAATTTTGCTCCTTTCATCACAGATTTATACATACCAATAGGCATCTCGAGACATAATACAGTGGACATAGCATTTAACAATGCAATAAATCAATCAATAATGTGGGGAACTGGAAACAATGGAGATCGCTGGAGGGATTTTGTATCGACCGTATGCGTTTTTGGAGGCGAAGTGGAAGAAATGGTGGTAGTGGTGGTGGTAGTGGTGGTGGTAGTGGTGGTAGTGGTGGTGGAGGTGGTGGTGGTGGTGGTGGTGGTGGTGGTGGTGGAGGTGGAGATGGTGATGGTGATGATATGAACAGCAAGGATTGACTAGTCCATATAACTAAGGCAATCATGGCAGTAGTTCTGTAAATCAGAGAGAAAGTCAACAGTGATAAACACGGCCCATCACACCTGTGATTTATATATTGAACACCATTAGTTGAATCTGTCAATTAATTTACCAAATATCATGGAGGGTGAGAGGGGCATGTGGGGTGGGGGGGGGGAGAGTGGATGTGGATGAGAACAGTGGGGTAGGCACGGGGACATTATTAGGGTCTTTTCTTTAATATCCTTTCCATTTCTGCCCCTTACCTGCTTTGAATTGAGCCTCTTTGGCTGGCTACTTCAGCCATGTTATTGGGGTTGGCTTACAAGAAGGTAGAGAGATGTCTTCTTAATGGATGGCCATTGGTTTCCAAAGGAAGCTCATCCGCCCTTTGTCAGGCAGTGTTTTAGTCCTGTAGGGTGTCACAGTCATCCTCCCCACTGGCATGTCAGTGAGGACAGTCGGTTTAGTCGCCGACAACCCGACCATGAGACAGGTAGCACGAGGTTACAATTACATACAGTGGCAGTACAAAGACGGACCTGACAGTTCAGCATTTTTAGACATCATGTTTAATTTTCAGAATTTCTTCTCTAATACCTGAAGAGAAAAGGAAACCCTCCCCCCTTCCTCCTCCACATTCAAATTTTTTTAAAGTTTCAATATCCGTTAAACAAGTTGACAAAAATTCCAGGAGGTATTGGAAGAGAAATACTTTGATAAAAATGAAAATAATTATGTGCAGATGATATAAATGTTGTGTGAGGAAGACATCAAGGTGCCGGTTATTGTGGCCTTAGTCAAGGTGGGTTCATCGCTCCCCAATCCCCCAACGTTCTCCTGCCTTTTCCAAGTATTAAAAGGACTGCCAGAAGTTAAACTCATTCTCCAAAAAAAGCTCCTCATTTTAATATGGTGAATTCTATATTATCTTACTATAATGAAATGCTTGTCAGTTCTCCTCACCAGGAACATTTAATCACAACAATACTGTTTGTAGATTAATGATTTTTAAAATCCATGATTAGCAAATCGTGAGCTCATCAAAGCTTCACGCCAAACAGTAATAACCTTTCCACCTCTTTTTTTGCCTTTTTCAAAAATTTGGATTCGGACCTGAACCAAAATATAATCGGCTTGTTCTTGTCACTTACCTAACTCATCCACCAAGTTTCATCCGAATACGTCGATAACTTTTTGAGATATCCTGCTCACAGACGGACAAACAGACAGACAGGGGTGAAAACATAATCTCCGTCACCAAAGATGACGATGTGTTGGAAAAGGCATCTCTCATGAACTCATCTTTCTGTCCTGGGGTGATGATGTCTTCCCAAAAACAAATAAATCAACAAATAATGAAACACAAATGTCACGAACAGTCATTGTGTTATTTTAAAAGTGTTATTAAATTCTTATCGAAAACATACTTTTTACAGCACACGACGAAGCTAGCTATTTGTAACTCATTTGGGTATTTCTACAGATAAGAAGCATGAGTAAAGATACCAAGTAAAACAAACTTTGACATCTATGAAAGTGAAAGCATTTTCCATTACTTCAAATGGAACTTACGGAAAATATTTGTAAGTAAAAGGAAAGTTAGATTGTGTGTTCCAAGCCACAGACAAACCAAAAGCAGATTTGCTTGGCACTCAAGAGTGCACATCACACATCACACATCACATCACATCACATCACATCATATGATCACATCATATGATGCATTTGCTTCTGTTTCAACACATCACGATCACATCTTATCAGAAGGCCCTCTGTACACGTACATACATCGTTTGGCTTTGTTTGTCTCTCTGTCTGTCTATGTGTCTGTGTTTTTATTTATCACCGTGTCGGCTACCTCTCTGACTTACAAAACTACTGCCAGGATTGCTTCAAAGTTCTATGGACTAACCGATCCTTGTTGTTTATTTCATCATCAGCATCATAATTTATCCACTTCGCCTCCAAAAAACGTTAAATTCTTTCAGCTCTTGCTCCACCGTCCTTCTCGAAGTAATTTCTGATCGTCCAACCTTCCTCTTACCTGTTTTTGTCCGAAGAATGGCTTCCCTTGTCAAATTCTCTCCTTTTCTTTACACATGGCCGAGCCATCTCTCATTTATTTCTTTGCTTCATCTCATCTATAATGTCTTTCTGAGTAATTCTTGTTTTAATACCTACTTCCTCGTTCAAAATTCTATTTGACCAAAACACCTTGAGAATCTTTAGTAGAAATTGCCTGGCCTGGGTTTGAATCCCGACCCAGCTATAAACTGTCATCCTTGCGTTCCACAGGCAGGGTGATTCATCAATGTGTGTGCCGTCCCTCGGATGGATGTTAAATTGGCATTCGTTGGTGGACGTTAAAGATCCAACGGTGTCCTTGAAGAGTAGGTGAGAGCTATCGCCGGTGCCTTGTAGAAATTACACAATCCTGCCCAAACATCACATTCCCCCTGTCCCAAGGAATGAAGCGCAGATGGGTCAAGCCCCGAGGGGTCGCAACGCCCCTTAGCTGAGCGTGCGGAGTTGTAATTCTATTAGTATTTCTAATCTCCTCCAAAGAGGAACTGGAAATATCGCTTCGTCCAACTTCACTTAATTTTATATCTGGACCTTCTCGATCCAATACTTTTCCCAAAGTGCTCTGCCCATCCTTGGGTCTTCTATTGTTGTTAACTATTTACATCTTTATCTTTAACTCGTACAGTTTTCCCAATTTTTCTCCACCCAGAGTTTTCGATGTTTTTTGATGGAGAGATCTGCAGTCTCCTTGCGTTTTTTTCTTTTGCGGCAATTTCAGCTTCTCCAGCCTTTTCTTCTTCATAACTCTTCTTTTGTTTTTTTGCCTTTTTCATGTTTAGTTTCGCTTCCTTGTCTTCGGGATTCATCTCAAAACTTCTGCAATGTTTCTTCATTGTTTGTTTGTTTTTGTAGAATTATTTTCTTCTTTATTCCTTTACTTTCACCAATCTTCCTCTCGGACTCCTTCGAAATCCTTTCCCTTCTCTTTATCGAGTCTAAGCACTTCCTCACCCATTCGATGCAAAATATCTCGAAATACTTCCCAATGTCCTTCCAAATCCACATTATTTTCCTGAATTTGTTAGTGGTTTCTAGGATATGCAGTGCAGCATGTTAAAGTAGGTTATTGGTGACAGTTTAAATATTTAAATGACAGTTTGAGTCTATGGTTAGATGGAGGTACTGTGTAATGGACATGTCTACAAGGTATAGTGTTTATCGCTTAATATATTATCATATAAAGTGGTGTATGATTAAAGTTAGTCATATATAGTAATACTTTAAAGAAAAGTGATAATTAAATAAGTTTGTAAAAGGATTTTGCATTGCTGTGTTAACTGACTGTCTGGACGCAACTTTGAGGTTGTATGTCCATTGATGTTGAGTAATCTACTGATGTGGACCTGCGACCGAGGTTGTAGATCCACCGTTTGGAGAGATTCTTAAGGTTATAACTTCAAATAAAATAACTTTTGTAAGTACTTACCAGTACATAATATATCCGTGTTTGTGTTTATATATGTGTGTTTGTTTATATAAATATATATGTTTTGGACGAACCATTTTGCAGTGCAGCATGTATATTCATGTGTGTATATTCCTCCTCGCGGGGTATGCTTACACATTGTAAGCAATAACAAACCGTGCTTTGCCATTGTCTCGGGTTGCTCACCTGCATTTATTTATTTTCATTTATTTATATTTTCATGTTCGGATGCTTTCCGATGGTTGTGATTTTTCCCGGTGTATCAGCTTTGATCTCTGTCAGCACACTCAAGTTAAGCTTTCCACATCACTCGGAAGGTACTGAAATGGAAGAGCATTTGAACATTAATATGAGTGAGTGAGTCGTTGGAATGAGGTGTGTGTGTGTGTGTGTGTGTGTGTGTGTGTGTGTGTGTGTGCGTGTGTGTGTGTGTGTGTGTGTGTGTGTGTGTGTGTGTGTGTGTGTGTGTGTGTGTGTGTGTGTGTGTGTGTGTGTGTGTGTGTGTGTGTGTGTGTGTGTGTGTGTGTGTGTGTGTGTGTGCGTGCATGCTATGTCTGTCTTCCTTCTGGGACTACAGTGCAGTAATTGGTTTTTACTTTGATTTGTATTGAAACCTATTTCAGAGTTTCAGATTAAATTCTGAATTCACTTTAATTTCCTCTCATCTTTTTATTGACAAACGCTTTCTTTCTCATTTCCTCCTGTGCTTCTTCAATGCAACCCTGAAGTTTGAAACAATTAAATAATCATAGCTTCCAACATCAGTGCAGTTCCCCTTCTTACTTTGACATCATTAAGTGAAGATTTTCACATCATGTTAATTGCAATATCGTATATCTAAATCCCTATCTACTACCATCTGGCATGTTCCGTCTATGTGAATGTTTTTATGTCCGAAGATTGTTCCTCCAATTACAAGCATATTATCAATGCAATAATCCGTGAAGAGCTTTCCATTCTTATTCATCTTTCCCACTCCCAAATTTCCTGTGCAAAAATTCCTTCCCATTATTATCCTTACTCACCTTAGCATCCAAGTCTCCAATAACTCGAACAAAATATCTTGTTTTGGAACTGACTCTGTGAGTGTCTGGACAGGTTCGTAATGTTCTTTGTGTTTCTCCATCTTCCTGTATTATTTGTGGGAATACAACATTGATAATACTTCCTATATTTTGAATCAAAACATGCTAATATTACAAAGAACTTCAATGCAGGAGAGGCCGTTCAGCCTATTAAGTCTGTGTAATGTTTGCAAACCTAGGGTTGTTTCTCCATGCTCTATTCCTTTTTTTACTACTGAGCATCGTATGTACCATTTTATATAATGTACCAGCATGTACCATTTTAAAAGTGTTTGGGACGACTCGGCTGGGGTTCGAACCGCTGACCTTCCAGAATGCCTGGTGTTGGCTTAATGGTAAGGGTGGTGGGCTTGGGATCCTAGGATCCTGAGTTCAAATCCTGCTCGGCTGTTGAATTAATACCAAGTGGGGTTGACTCTGCCTGTTATCCTTCTGAGGTCGGCAAAATGAGTGCCAGCATGCTGGTATCCTGTGTCGGAGTGTTGACCCATCCAGGATTGTACCCAATAGCCAAGGAGACTGCTTCGGCAGCACCAACGCTCTGCACAGAGTATGGTCCCATTGGATGGACGGATGGACCTTCCAGACTCAGAGTGGACGCTCTAACCATTACCCCACCGAGTCCGGTTTGCCATTCTAATTTAAACATTTATCAGCTAGTGCATCTCGCATGAGGGCGACACATCCCGGATGTTCTCCATCTACCCTTCCAGAATACAAGTTTTTTTTTTTTAGAAAAATATTTGGCGTCTGTCCATCTACATTCGCTGGTACTCAAAATGTTTCGTCTATAGTTTCTGAATTTGTTCGTAATTTGATCTACTTTTCCCATTTGATACATTTTGTCCTTGCATTCCAACTCCATACAGCGATAGTCTGCTTTGGACCCATTAGAAATGTTCTCCACCTAATAGTTTCCTTGTGGCTTTGACGACTCGGCATCGTCTTTACAGCCACAATGGACTGCTCTTTCCCTCAAGATCCCAGATCAATACTCATGTGATTTAGCATATACATTTTTTGGAACTTGTAGTTTTTTTCAAAGGGGTGTGCATGCATGTACATCGAAGTTCTTGATCATTCTATGGAATGGGTTTCTGGGCCACTGCCCAACCCCCAACCTGAAGAACAATTGGCAAGGGTTTTTTTTTTTTGAACAGCAGCATACCCTTGCATTCACTAACCACAGTTATCGGCAGTGGACCTAGCCTAAGATCAACCAAGAAGGAGCTTTCAAGGCAACAAGTGTTTGTTGATGCCGCTGATTAAATGAATCATTCAATTCATCTTCCTTCTGATGGCATTTCCTCCATCAAGGGTTCAACTACCCCTCCCCAGGTGCTCGTATGCCCAAAGCCGTTGACACTTCCTTGGGTTGTTGAGTTATTTAACTGCCACTCGGTTTTCGTTTGCTCTGATAAGATTAGCCAAGTCGTGCACGTTTCAGAGCTCTAAACCCTTGTTGATGGAAGACTCAAAACCATGATAAGAGGTCACTGGAGATTTTTGAGACGTGTTTAAAGCATGCATATCAAAGAGATGCCAGATGCTGTGCCCTTGACTCTTCCCAAAAGGTCCAATCAGATATCTTACAGGATGCAAAGACTTATTGTTGAATTCCACAGGATGATCAAGTCCCATAGGGTATTCCGAGAAGATCCTGCAGAATGTCATAATCATAAGGGAATGATGAGTCAGTCAAGACATTAACTGTTTAGGATTTTTAATTCTGTTCAGAGCCTATAGTAGTGGGAATATGGATCCAAAAATACTGACATCCTATTAAACTCGAGGATACTTTTCATGGGATTCCAAAAGGATATTTTGGTTCAGGGCATTTGCCTTGTCAGTAGAGAATATGAAAAATGATAGTTGTGCTGTTAGAGACAGCAGTGTTGCACTAGGGGGCAGCATATGATTAGAACCTCGAAGTGTTCAAAAATGACTTTTCTGCACCTGCTTGCTCAGGTACCTGCTCATGGCGGCATGGAAGTTGAAGGCCTGTCGGCGACATCATTCGGTAAAGATGTGTTGGAAGAGTTCGGAGAGAGTGAGCTCAAGTTCCTCAAATACTGCCATTTAGGAGTCAAGGGAATTGTGTCCAGGATCTGAGTGCAGCCAAACTCTGATAAACTTCTTCTTTTATTCTGTGCAAACGTTGTCTTTGGATTTGTAAAGGCATTATAGTTTTATTTTAGATGTTTTGCACGTAAATTTATCAACACAATATATGTTAATTTGTACATATTATGTTATGTGTAAATTTATACATACATTGTGTGCATATTTATCGACACAACGTTCTGACTATATAATGCAGAGGTCACGAACTTAATTTTGAGCTGTCTTCAGCTTGGGTTCGAGTCCCAATCCGACTGTAAGCTATCAGATTGGTGCTTCCCAGGCAGGGCATTGCGTCACGAAGTGCACCGTGAGGCAGGGTATCCCATCTGCCAGCATCTGTTGATGGACGTTAAAGATCCCGTGGTGTCTTTCATGAGTAGTAAGTGAGTAATTGCTGACAACCTGAACAGATCCCAAATTCCTGCCCAAACTGAGTGGAGCAAGTCGTCTGGTATTCTTGGTTGTTCCTTGGCATCAGTTTGCACTAATTGCTATCTCAGAGTGTGGATGTGGTCTTGGCAGCAGTTTCTCTATGTATGTATGTGTATATATATATATATATATATATATATATATATATATATATATATATATATATATATATATATATATATATATATATATATATATATATATATATATATATATATATATATATATATATATATATATATATATATATATGTATATGTATATATATATATATATATATATATATGTATATGTATATATATATATATATATATATATATATATATATATATATATATATATATATATATATATATATATATATATATATATATATGTATATGTATATATATATATATATATATATATATGTATATATATATATATATATATATGTATATGTATATATATATATATATATATATATGTATATATATATATATATATATATATATGTATATATATATATATATATATATATATATATATATATATATATATGTATATATATATATATATATATATATATATATATATATATATATATATGTATATATATATATATATATATATATATATATATATATATATATATATATACATATATATATATATATATATATATATATATATATATATATATATATATATATATATATATATATATATATATATATGTATATATATATGTATATATATATATATATATATGTATATATATGTATATATATATATATATGTATATATATGTATATATATATATATATGTATATATATGTATATATATATATATATATATATATATATATATATATATATTAGCAAATACCACCCGTCGCTTCGCTGAAGGAAATACTAGGAGAGGGTCAGGTCAGGTATGGAAGCGGGTGGTGGAGCAGCGCGTCGCTGCATCTACCTTCTGCCGGTATTCCAGGGGCCTCTGTCTGTCCATCCCCCAGACAGATGCCTGTCCCATTCCCATCTCCTTGAGAGGCCGATCAATCCGCTGCAACCACTCGGCACGTAGTCCGCCCATTGGTCTCTCAGTGAGAGTATCTGGTGAGCAGGATCAGTGTCAGGAAAACGAGCCGCGTGTTCATATAGCTGCAGCTGACACTCTTGGACTATACAGGTAACAAATCTCATCTGAGTCTCTGTCAACAACTGCTTGATGGACACAAAGTCTGACCAGCGACAGCCAAGGATTATCTGAAGAGACATTTTACCAAAAGAGTTAAGTCTCCATCTCAGATCCCGAGTCAGAGTTCAAGTCTCACATCTGTAGAGCAAGAGTGGAAATACCAGGGACTTAAAGACTCTGACTTTCATCCTCCTGCACTGGTACCGATAGCACCACACCCCATGATCCAGTGAATCCATGACTCCGTAGGCCTGACGCAGGTGTCTATTGACCTCCGGCTCACAACATGCGGAGGTATGAATATCAATGCCAAGGAAAGTGAATCTCAGTGACCTCATCATCCTCACCACAAACAGGTACAGACAAGATAGCAGCATCCAATATGTCATTGAAAGCCTGGATCTTCGTTTTGAAACAGGAAACCCATAATCCCAGTGGCTCCAGCTCTTCGTCCAGCACCGCTAGGGCCCCGACAAGGATATCCTGCAGATCTGCAAGGATGACCGCATCATCTGCGAAATCAAGGTCAGAGATCTTGATCTTTCCAAGCGATGCACCACAGCTTGATCTCTCAGACATCTTCCCCAGAAGAGTGCGGAGGCCAAATTCCTCACCCCTGACGAACTCCAGTAACAACTGGAAATAAGTCAGAGCTGGAAACACCACACCTCACAGCACTCTGCATCAGAGGATAGTTCAGAAATCAGATTGATCAACTTTGGTGGCAGCCTGCGAAGATCGAGAATCCTCCAGAGGGCATCCCAATTCATTGCATTGAATGCTTTGTGGAGATAAACATTGGCTGCAAACTCTCTTCTGCTTTCGGTGAGGACCCGACGAGCAAGGATACAGTCAATCGTTGACCTCTTTGGTGTAATGCCCGACTGCTCCTGGTGCTGGTGCTCGAGGAGATGGTGGTAAACTCTTTAAATAATTATCCGAGGAAAGACCATACCTGGCACAGAGAGCAGCATCACCCCTCGGTAGTTGTTGCAGTCCTGGCTATTCCCTTTTTAGAGAGGGACAACAAGGCCCCTCTTCCAGTCAGTTGGGATGATGCCTGTGCTCCAAAGAGAGCACAGAACAGCATGAAGTGGAATGAGTACAGCATTTCCACCAACATTAAGAAGTTCAGCATGGATGCGACAGATCCCGGGGGCTTTACCCTCTTTCAACTGGTTCAACGCAGCCTGTATTTCCACAAACAAAGGTGGTTCACAGGTGATTGGAGGGTCAGAAATGGGGATAGTTACATCCCTGACGTCCAACTCATCAGCCAGTGGGCCAGCGTTGCAGAGCCGCTTGAAGTAACCAGCCCAGTGGACCTTCACTTCGGATTCCTCTGTCAAGAGGCCACCACCCACTGCTCTAACTGCAATATACCGAGAAACGCGCTTGGAGAAAAGTAATGCACAAATTTCTCTTCAAGTAGGGCGAGAATCATTCGACCACAGATGATGCTCTACCCCTTCACAGATTATTCGCACATAGGCCTCCTTATCTTTTTATCCTTATCTCCTTATCTTCTTACAGCTTTATGCCTCAACTCCCTGAACAGCTCAGCTCTGCCATTAAGTTGATATTGGCCCAGTGTCCTTTGGGATGGTCAATGGTATCCAGTATCTATTGGGAAACAAAGTTCTTCTTCGCCTGATCGTGGGTTCCAAGACATCCACAGGCAACATCAAGGATGGTCGTCTTGAAGGCACTCCATAACTGTTCAGGATTCCCCAAAACACCCCGATCCCCCAAATCCCCACTCAGCCTGTTTGCAAACTCCTCAGCTACCCTCTCATCCTTGAGCTTGCCAACATATAGCCTAGGCTGGGATGGTAGCATTCTACTGGATTTAAGCTGCAACTTGAGAGATGCTACAACAAGGCTTGGATCAGTACTGAGGAACTGGGCACTCCGGTAGACCCTGCAGTTCTGAATCATCCTCCAGCGACCAGCGACAATCACATGGTCAATTTCCTTTGCCACACCACCAGCGTTGGAATACCAAGTCCAGCGATGAGGGTGTGGGCGTGGAAACCATGAAACAGCTACCATAAGTCCACGACTTTTTGCAAAGTCAAGGAACTTAGTGCTGTTCTGGTTCACAATTCCAGACCCATGTGGACCGACATGTCTCAGAGCCATCCCTATTTGTGCCAGTCAATGCATTGAAATCCCCCGACACTTAAAGAGTATCTCGTCTTGGGCACTGATCAACCATGGATTCGAGCGCACCAGAGAATTCCTCCTTCACAGTGAGATCGCTAACCTCAGTAGGAGCACATATAGAAACTAGAACGGGCACTCGGTAGAGCGCATACCTTCGCCGCCGCAACTTTTTTCTGGGCACATTTGAAAAACGTCATTTTAAAACGTCCATGACGTCACAACCGTCAGTCCGATTGACGTCAAATTTGGTGTGTAACCTCCTTGAAGGCAGTCCGACAAAATGGAATGATAAACACTGAAAAATTAAAAAGTTGAAAAATGACGTCATCTTTTGACGTCATTTTGACGCACTTCTGGGGACGTCACGTCCAATCGGGGACTACCATTCTGAAAGCTCGTAGTTCATTGAACGTTTTAACGTTGGTTTCATGTCAATAGCTCTATTAGATCTGAAGCTATGCCTACAAGTATATTTTGACCTTGAGTGTGACCTTGACCTTGACTACAGAGTAAATTGGCAAAACCTGTACATCAATAAACAGATATTTTGGTACTGATCCTAATGCCTGGATTTGGGAGACTTTGCTTTATTAATTATATAGATATTTGAATGTAAAATATCAGGACATTTTAGCCACAATTGAAAAACGTCATGTTCAAACGTCAATGACGTCATAACGGTCAGTCCGATCGAAGTCAAATTTGGTGTGTGATGTCCTTAAGGTAAGTCCTACAAAACGGTATGATCAAAACTGATGAGATCGAAAATTGAAAATTTACGTCATCTTGTGACGTCATTTAGACGCACTTCCGATGAGGTTACGTCAAATCCGACACTACATGTCCAAAAGGTATCTCGTCATGGAACAATATGGTGGTGGTTGCATGTCGATAGCTGTATTATGAAGGAAGTTATGCTCAAAAGTTTGTTTTTGACCTTTTCATGACCTTGACCTTGACCTTTGACCCGATCGCTCCCAAAATCTAATCAAATCGTCCTTGGATACTCACGAATCATCCCACCAAATTTCATGCAATTCGGTTTAACACTTTCTGAGTTATGTGAATAACAAGCAAACACACATATTCACAAATAAATAAATACACAGTGACCAAAACATAACCTTTCGCAGAATGCGAAGGTAACCAGGGAAATGACACCCAAGGAGTGATGAATCCTCAGTCTCATGATACGCTCATTGACCGGTGTCCTCAATTATTATGGGAATCAGCTTATTGGAAACAGCTATACTGCTATAGCAACTCCTTGGGCATGGTAACCATCAGAGCGACCAGATCAATAGTAGGTGTAACCACCCACCATGATCTCACCACAATCCGGTCTCCGAACCTCAGAGAGTGCTGCAATACCGATGTCCAAACACTTGAGCTCAGATGATAACAGAGACAGGTGATCATCCTCTCTTAGGGATAGGACATTCCAGGCACCTACCTGAAAGGACCGCCTCATGTTACCCCAAGGAGACCGCCATCTGGTAGATGACACCTCAGAACCACTCCGACACACTCTCCCACAATCTGACCTGGGATTGTTGCCCCATGGTTTTCCTCCTATCATCAAAGATTGGGGGTCCCGAAGGCTTTGCCCCAATCCCGTCATCCGGTGAGTTGCCCGGCAAAGGGAAGCTGCACAGGAGGTACACCCACGGAGTGGGTATTCAGATTTCTTTGCGTTTTTGTGTTTTGCAGAATGAAGGGTTTTACGGTGCAAATCCTGCCACCAACCTCCTAATAAGAAGTTACCCAACTGCAGGAGGACGTCCGCAGACACAGTTGGGCACTAAATATAGATGGCCGTTGGCTCACAAGGAGCTCCTCCGCCCTTTGACAGGTTTTGTTTTCAATCCTGCTTGGTGTCCATATCCAAACACCCTCCTCACCAGAAAACCTGGTGGGGGAGATGGTTTTGTCACCGACAACCCGACCATGAAACAGGTGAGTGCAGGTTTACATGGTACCTACAGCAAGTCACAGACCGAGTCTGGCCTGACCTGACAAGCACACACAAGCAATCATTTAAAAGCAAGTATCTCCAGGCAAAAAAGCAAAAGGCACAAAAGAGCAGATTTAACTGTAGCACATAGTCTTCCTTATACAATGTTATTTACACAAAGGACATAACCAGCATTCAATCAGGGGAGAATAAGAAAACAAGAAGAACTTGAGAAGAAAACAAAAGTAGGGTCAATTCGTGATTTTTTTCCTCACCTCACACAGCCTAATGGGGTTGTGCCAGTCCAAATATACAAGACAATGGGGAGGGGGGAGGATTGGGAAGATGGGCAGTGGAGTGGCGATGCGATGGGATGTACAGCCAAGTCTCTGAGGTGACTAGACCCAGTCGGCAAGTCCTCTCCTGCGTGCAAGATGTGCAACAGCAAGCAGCTCATTTCGTTTCTGCTCGGCCTCAGTGTCCAGCAGCTCTCCACAAACCAAACCGCGCTCTGGACTTTCCGCACTGCCCTCCTCTGTACCACGGGCCCCTCCCTCTCTTCACGCACTCTGCACACTCTCAGCTCCTTACCAGAGAAGCCTTTTGGCACCTCTGTCCATCCACTGCTCAGCTTCTTCCCCCTCTCTTGATCTGGTTTTCTCTTCCAAGGATGAGGACCAGCTACGAGCACCTTTCTCCTCACAGAATCTCGCCTTTTTCACATCTCGTCTCGTGCGAGCCTCTTCCTCATTGGTCCACTTCCGATCTAGGTGGGTCCAAGATGCAGCTTGTGGGGAACGTCATTGTCTGTAAGGGAGCTTTCAACGCAGCCCTGTCATGCCCTTGGCACGCGAAAGACACCGTGGGTGCCCTCTCGCCCTTGAAGGTAATCGCGGTGAACGTAATCCGATTGGCCCGGATCATTCATGACCACAAACGGATCGAATGTGCCGAGTTAAACGATGTGTGAATGGAGTGAAAATGGAGAGGGATGCAGCCGGACCGAAGGATGACTGAACGGCTGCAGGGATGAAGGTAAAACCGGTGGAGTGAAGGAGGGATTGTCAAAATGAGGTTTGGTGAAGGAGATTATTGGGGTATTGAGAAAAGCAGAGGGGCAACATCCTGATGGTGTAAAGGAGGGATTGTTGAAGGAAGTTGGGGGAAAGGAGGAGGAGATGGAGCGATGGGGTAAATGAGAGGTTGTTGAAAGGGGCAGAGGGGTTGGGGCGGCGATGGACCGATGGGGTAAATGAGAGGTTGTTAAAAGGGGCAGAGGGGTGGGGGGGTGGACTGATGGGATGAAGGAGGGATTGTTGAAAGGAAGGGGGGTGGGAAATGGACCTGGACGTGGACCTGACGAAATGGACGTGCAAAAAAAAAAACTTTAAAACAACCACACAGGCCGTTCCTTTGCTCTCGTAAATGACGACTGGATTGGGGCATTGTGTGTATCTATAAATGCGCATAAGAAATCGAGAAATTATTAGAATACAGTAAGTCATCACTATCCGGAAGTCCATACGTTGTAACCGTAATGGGGGAACGCGGCTGAGGATCTCTTCCCCATCGGCCACGCCCACGCAGCAACGTGTCCTGTCATTGGTTTGGTAAATAAATGGCCATAACTTGGGAAGCGCTTGTCTGATTAATATCAAACATTGAAAAGGTGCATACTCAGGTCCCCAACAATATAGCTGCCAAGTTTCAATTAGATCCGTCCAGTGGTTGTCGAGAAACAGCGGTCACGCACGCACGCAAACACACACACACACACACACGCACACACACACACACGCACACACACACACACACACACACGCACGCACACACACGCACACACACACACATTGCTGGAATTATATATATATATATATATATATATATATATATATATATATATATATATATATATATATATATATATATATATGTATATATATATATATATATATATATATATATATATATATATATATATATATATATATATATATATATATATATATATATATATATATATATATAAGATATACTATATAAAATGATAACTCATTGACTACACTGTTTACTGCAGTCATTATCTGGAGTTTTCCTTCAAGTCATTCCCAAAGGAATGAGAGAGCCTATTGTAATGTGTCATTGACCAGTCGTTGGGCGGCCATCCATCCAGTTTTATAATAATACCCAACCAGAGGACAGTCTGGTTGTCTGCTACTCTGTCCTCCATTGATACAAAACCGGAGGCCTTTATGTCCTCTATTTTCCTCTTGAGCCACCCAACCTTTCGACCCACAATTTAACTTTTCATTGGTTAATATACTGAAACGCAAAAGAAACTTACCACTTGTTTGAAATTTAATGAAATTGTAACAGTTCAAAATAAAACAAACCAACAATCGCTAATTGAAACATTGGCATTTTATTGATGACATGTCAAGTTTTTGACCAAGATACACCATCTCATAAGTTTGTTCTACAGTACAGAACAGCACTGTCAGTCAGTGCAATGTCAGTCCCTTTCAATGGCGTGTGTGGCCACCATTGTTTTGGATACAGGCAGTGCATCGTCGGCGCATACTGCCTTCCAGTCTTTGGATGGATTGCTGCTGGATTCTGTCCCACTCAGTCCTCAATGTCTGAAGCCATCTGACTTAGGACTATCTGCCTGTCTTGCCTTGCAGTGGTGACTCTTGGCCTCCCTGATCGAGGTCTGTCATCTGCAGAGTTGTGGAGGGTGTCTCTGTCCACCAGGGCCGATATCGTCTGGTGTGAACAGCCAAGATGACGTGCCACCTCACGGTAGCTCAATCCGCCTTGCAGTATGCCCAAGGCACACTGCCGTCGATCCCTTGACAATCGTGGCATGTTGATTGAAATGCCCATTTTGCACTGGCCTTTTTAAAGCCAATATAAAGACATCACGTGCAGCTCATTAAAATCATCCCGTACCCCTTGGCTAATCACTGACGGTCAAAACGGCTGTTCAACAGCTGTGCTATGAAGTGACCATTGAAGGTTCAAGTGACCATCCATGACCGTTTTGTCTGACAGTGAGGACACTTGTTCACACATTTACTACACGCAGTGTTATTGTTGATATTTGAAGGTTTAAAAGGTGGTAAGTTTCTTTTGCGTTTCAGTATATATTTGTCATTGAAGTAATCGCACGTTTGTATCCTACTTGCGAAGATCCTATTTGTCACGTTTCCGAATGATGTCTTCACATTATGGCTGTTCCTTGACGCTGTTAAACGTTTGTCTGCACGAAGAATTCGGAATTGTGGAAACTATGACATAGTGCTCTCCTGCAATGAAAGTTTGCGGGACGAGTCAGGAGAAGTATCTGAAACTTTTCGGCAGAGCTGGGATACACTTCAAGAGCATGAAGATAATCACGTCAATACCAGGCAGCAATGCTCACACAGAACGGGTGTTTTTCAATGATGACCACCACTTGGAGAAACTAGAGGAACAGACTGCAAGTGGACAGTGTGAAAGAAGAGTTCCAGATCTGCATTGATTTTTTCAGAAGATGCAGACACATGTACATTCACTTCTCAGGGAACAAAAAACTTCTGAACGATGCCAAGAAAGGACAGAAATATAAAATTGTGATACCCATTTAATTTTTTTTGGTAGCGTTTATAACTGTGTACCTGGTTATTATGTAGTTGCACTCAATTTTTTTTTTAAATAATCAATGTGGACTGAATGATCTGTTCTCTATTCTTGAGGTTCCTTGATGCCACCCAATATACAAGGTGTCCACAGATTACCGTTATAAATTTAAACTGTTATAACAATAATTAAATGGGATGCAACGATGTGAAAGGACATTGCTCAAAGTTTTATTGTCAAAATTAGTCAAGATCATCATCTCAATACGAATGGATCATATAGGGACTGCACTCGAATGACTTGTGAATGTGTTCAACATCCTCACCACTCGTGCTTGGCCAGCCTGCCCCTTCCTCTGCAGGATACTAATGATCTCCACTCATGAACCTGCTCAACATCCTCACCACTCATGCTTGGCCAGCCTGCCCCTTCCTCTGCAGGATGCTAATGATCTCCACTCATGAACCTGCTCAACATCCTCACCACTCGTGCTTGGCCAGCTTGCCCCTTCCTCTGCAGGATGCTAATGATCTCCACTCATGAACCTGCTCAACATCCTCACCACTCCTGCTTGGCCAGCCTGCCCCTTCCTCTGCAGGATGCTAATGATCTCCACTCATGAACCTGCTCAACATCCTCACCACTCGTGCTTGGCCAGCTTGCCCCTTCCTCTGCAGGATGCTAATGATCTCCACTCATGAACCTGCTCAACATCCTCACCACTCCTGCTTGGCCAGCCTGCCCCTTCCTCTGCAGGATGCTAATGATCTCCACTCATGAACCTGCTCAACATCCTCACCACTCGTGCTTGGCCAGCCTGCCCCTTCCTCTGCAGGATGCTAATGATCTCCACTCATGAACCTGCTCAACATCCTCACCACTCGTGCTTGGCCAGCCTGCCCCTTCCTCTGCAGGATACTAATGATCTCCACTAATGAACCTGCTCAACATCCTCACCACTCATGCTTGGCCAGCCTGCCCCTTCCTCTGCAGGATGCTAATGATCTCCACTCATGAACCTGCTCAACATACTCACCACTCGTGCTTGCCCAGCCTGCCCCTTCCTCTGCAGGATGCTAATGATCTCCACTCATGAACCTGCTCAACATCCTCACCACTCGTGCTTGGCCAGCCTGCCCCTTCCTCTGCAGGATGCTAATGATCTCCACTCATGAACCTGCTCAACATCCTCACCACTCGTGCTTGGCCAGCCTGCCCCTTCCTCTGCAGGATGCTAATGATCTCCACTCATGAACCTGCTCAACATCCTCACCACTTGTGCTTGGCCAGCCTGCCCCTTCCTCTGCAGGATGCTAATGA
>NC_140973.1:79626467-79843967 GCF_056783735.1 Eptatretus burgeri | reverse complement strand
CCGGAAAATTGCTGTTGTTTGGGATGTTATAAAAGACACAAACAACAAGCATGGACAACTAATTTAATGTGTTAGATAGGGTGGTGTAAAAGAAGGTATGTCAACGGCGGTAATCTTCCAAAAAAAGTTTGTTTAGTATTATTTCTTCAACCTTTAAAATCATTATTTGTGCCTCTGCCATCAAAGGTGGCGGAGGTTATGTTTTCACCTCTGTCTGTCTGTCTCTGTGAGCAAGATATCCTCGAAAGTTATGAACGGATTTGTTCGAAACGTGGTGGACAGGTTGGGTGTGTGAGAAGGAAAAATTGATTCAACTTTTGTGAGGATATGGATACAGACACAAGATTTTATAAAAGTGATTCTTTACCAGTGAGAGATGGGGTCAAAAACGATATATAGCAGGAGATCTCGAAAAGTTGTGGACAGGTTATGACAAAAGTTGGTGGGTGAGTTGGTTAGGTGATGAGAACAACCACATTCGATTTTTTTGTTCAGGTCCAAATCCAGATCCGGTCTATCAGTTGGACACAAAATATAAACTGCTCAGGCTGGCAGTTTCAACTGTTCTAGTGTTTCAACTGAGTTATATACTTGAACACCGTGGAACACAAATCGCCTTTTTGTCACTTGCAAAACCCTCTGATTTCGCAGTACTACTTGGATAAAAATTCCGCCATTTTATACCATCTTGACCAATCAAATTTGCCAGTTTCTCAATCAGCATTTGGGAATATCAAGATTCAAACAAAATGGCAGCTCGTAGGAAATGTAGATCACGCTCAGAAACGCAAAGCAAGGGTTGAAAAGACCCTTCCCATGTTTTTTCTGAAGATTTTGCAGGGTAAGATGTTCTATCAACTCTTTAGTTTATTATTTGTTATCGTTTAAAACAGCAACACTGGTATTATAAAACATATCGTTCCATGTTCGTGTAATTGATCTTCAAAATATATGTTGTGATGTCACAACCTTTATGCTATAAGAAACCTTCATGCTATTGCCTTGGAGGCTGGATCATTAGAGGTGCTGTCATTGCGGGAGTACTCAAGTTTAATGATGAGATTATTTCACAAAAGAGGAGACGACACCGTGAATGGGATAAAAAAAAGGCTTGAATAAATGAAGGGTCCTGTGGAGTGTTGAACCTTAAAACACTTAATTAATGCTTGAGTTGATGGATACATGATAGAGCTGAGTCTTCTTCCCACTTGTAAGCAGTCTGTAGAATCCGCTCCAAATGCGTCAAATCCACTCCAAACGCGTGTAATCGCGCAAATCCACTCCAGTCGCGCAAATCCACTCCAGTCATGCAAATCCGCTCCAGTCGCATGAATATTCTCCAAACGCGTGCAATCGTGCAAATCCGCTCCAGTCGCGCAAATCCGCTCCAGTCGTGCAAATCCGCTCCAGTCGCGCAAATCCACTCCAATCACGCAAATACAGTCCAGTCACGCAAATACAGTCCAGTCACGCAAATCCACTCCAGTCGCGCAAATCCACTCCAGTCAGGCAAATCCACTCCAATCGCGCAAATCCGCTCCAGTCGCGCAAATCCGCTCCAGTCGCGCAAATCCGCTCCAGTCGCGCAAATCCGCTCCAGTCGCGCAAATCCGCTCCAGTCGCGCAAATCCGCTCCAGTCGCGCAAACCCGCTCCAGTCGCGCAAATCCGCTCCAGTCGCGCAAATCCGCTCCAGTCGCGCAAATCCGCTCCAATCATGCAAATCCACTCCAGTCACGCAAATCCACTCCAGTCGCGCAAATCCACTCCAGTCACGCAAATCCGCTCCAATCGTGCAAATCCGCTCCAGTCGCGCAAATCCGCTCCAGTCGCGCAAATTCGCTCCAGTCGCGCAAATCCGCTCCAGTCACGCAAATCCGCTCCAGTCGCGCAAATCCGCTCCAGTCGCGCAAATCCGCTCCAGTCACGCAAATCCGCTCCAGTCGCGCAAATCCGCTCCAGTCGCGCAAATCCGCTCCAGTCGCGCAAACCCGCTCCAGTCGCGCAAATCCGCTCCAGTCGCGCAAATCCGCTCCAATCGCGCAAATCCACTCCAGTCACGCAAATCCACTCCAGTCGCGCAAATCCACTCCAGTCACGCAAATCCGCTCCAATCGTGCAAATCCGCTCCAGTCGCGCAAATCCGCTCCAGTCGCGCAAATTCGCTCCAGTCGCGCAAATCCGCTCCAGTCACGCAAATCCGCTCCAGTCACGCAAATCCGCTCCAGTCGCGCAAATCCGTTCCAGTCGCGCAAATCCGCTCCAGTCGCGCAAATCCGCTCCAGTCGCGCAAATTCGCTCCAGTCGCGCAAATTCGCTCCAGTCGCGCAAATCCGCTCCATTTGCGTGAATCTGCTCCAAATACATGCAGTCACGCAAATCTACTCCAGTCGCGCAATTCCACTCCAGTCGCGCAAATCCTCTCAAGTCACGCAAATCCACTCGTCGCGCAAATCCACTCGTCGCGCAAATCCACTCGTCGCGCAAATCCACTCAGGGCACAAATCCACTCAGCGCGCAAATCCATTACAGTCGCGCAAACCCGCTCCAGTCGCGCAAATCCGCTCCAGTCGTGAAAATCCGCTCGTCGCGCAAATCCGCTCCAATCACGCAAATCCACTCGTCGCGCAAATCCGCTCCAGTCGCGCAAATCCACTCCAGTCGCGCAAATCCGCTTCAGTCGTGCAAATCCGCTCCAGTCGTGCAAATCCGCTCCAGTCGTGCAAATCCGCTCCAGTCGTGCAAATCCGCTCCAGTCGCGCAAATCTGCTCCAGTCGCGCAAATCTGCTCCAGTCGCGCAAATCCGCTCCAGTCGCGTGAATCTGCTCCAAACGCATGCAGTCGCGCAAATCCACTCCAGTCGCGCAATTCCAATCCAGTCGCGCAAATCCTCTCAAGTCGCGCAAATCCGCTCCAGTCGCGCAAATCCACTCGTCGCGCAAATCCACTCGTCGAGCAAATCCACTCGTCGTGCAAATCCACTCGTCGCGCAAATCCACTCATCGCGCAAATCCACTCGTCGCGCAAATCCGCTCCAGTCGCGCAAATCCGCTCCAGTCGCGCAAATCCGCTCCAGTCGCGCAAATCTGCTCCAGTCGCGCAAATCCGCTCCAGTCGCGCAAATCCGCTCCAGTCGCGCAAATCCGCTCCAGTCGCGCAAATCCGCTCCAGTCGCGCAAATCCGCTCCAGTCGCGCAAATCTGCTCCAGTCGCGCAAATCCGCTCCATTTGCGTGAATCTGCTCCAAATACATGCAGTCACGCAAACCCACTCCAGTCGCACAATTCCACTCCAGTCGCGCAAATCCTCTCAAGTCGCGCAAATCCACTCGTCGCGCAAATCCACTCGTCGCGCAAATCCACTCGTCGCGCAAATCCACTCGTCGCGCAAATCCACTCGTCGCGCAAATCCACTCGTCGCGCAAATCCACTCGTCGCGCAAATCCACTCGTCGCGCAAATCCACTCGTCGCGCAAATCCACTCGTCGCGCAAATCCACTCGTCGCGCAAATCCACTCAGCGCGCAAATCCACTCAGCGCGCAAATCCACTCAGCACGCAAATCCACTCAGCGCGCAAATCCACTCAGCGCGCAAATCCATTATAGTCGCGCAAACCCGCTCCAGTCGTGCAAATCCGCTCCAGTCGTGCAAATCCGCTCCAGTCGCACAAATCCGCTCCAATCACACAAATCCACTCCAATCGTGCAAATCCACTCCAGTCGTGCAAATCTGCTCCAGTCGCGCAAATCCGCTCCAGTCGCGCAAATCCGCTCCAGTCGCACAAATCCGTTCCAGTCGCGCAAATCCACTCCAGTCGCGCAAATCCGCTCCAGTTGTGCAAATCCGCTCCAGTCGCGCAAATCCGCTCCAGTCGCGCAAATCCGCTCCAGTCGTGCAAATCCGCTCCAGTCGCGCAAATCCGCTCCAGTCGCGCAAATTCGCTCCAGTCGCGCAAATTCGCTCCAGTCGCGCAAACCCGCTCCAGTCGTGCAAATCCGCTCCAGTCGCGCAAATCCGCTCCAATCACACAAATCCACTCCGATCGTGCAAATCCACTCCAATCGTGCAAATCCACTCCAGTCGCGCAAATCCGCTCCAGTCGCGCAAATCCGCTCCAGTCGCACAAATCCGTTCCAGTCGCGCAAATCCACTCCAGTCGCGCTAATCCGCTCCAGTCGTGCAAATCCGCTCCAGTCGCGCAAATCCGCTCCAGTCGCGTGAATCTGCTCCAAACGCATGCAGTCGCGCAAATCCACTCCAGTCGCGCAAATCCAATCCAGTCGCGCAAATCCACTCGTCACGCAAATCCACTCGTCGCGCAAATCCACTCGTCGTGCAAATCCACTCGTCGCGCAAATCCACTCGTCGCGCAAATCCACTCGTCGCGCAAATCCGCTCCAGTCGCGCAAATCCGCTCCAGTCGCGCAAATCCGCTCCAGTCGCGCAAATCCGCTCCAGTCGCGCAAATCCGCTCCAGTCGCGCAAACCCGCTCCAGTCGCGCAAATCCGCTCCAGTCGCGCAAATCCGCTCCAGTCGCGCAAATCCGCTCCAATCATGCAAATCCACTCCAGTCACGCAAATCCACTCCAGTCGCGCAAATCCACTCCAGTCACGCAAATCCGCTCCAATCGTGCAAATCCGCTCCAGTCGCGCAAATCCGCTCCAGTCGCGCAAATTCGCTCCAGTCGCGCAAATCCGCTCCAGTCACGCAAATCCGCTCCAGTCGCGCAAATCCGCTCCAGTCGCGCAAATCCGCTCCAGTCGCGCAAATCCGCTCCAGTCGCGCAAATCTGCTCCAGTCGCGCAAATCCGCTCCAGTCGCGCAAACCCGCTCCAGTCGCGCAAATCCGCTCCAGTCGCGCAAATCCGCTCCAATCACGCAAATCCACTCCAGTCACGCAAATCCACTCCAGTCGCGCAAATCCGCTCCAGTCACGCAAATCCGCTCCAATCGTGCAAATCCGCTCCAGTCGCGCAAATTCGCTCCAGTCGCGCAAATCCGCTCCAGTCACGCAAATCCGCTCCAGTCGCGCAAATCCGCTCCAGTCACGCAAATCCGCTCCAGTCGCGCAAATCCGCTCCAGTCGCGCAAATCCGTTCCAGTCGCGCAAATCCGCTCCAGTCGCGCAAATCCGCTCCAGTCGCGCAAATTCGCTCCAGTCGCGCAAATTCGCTCCAGTCGCGCAAATCTGCTCCAAATACATGCAGTCACGCAAATCCACTCCAGTCGCGCAATTCCAATCCAGTCGCGCAAATCCTCTCAAGTCACGCAAATCCACTCGTCGCGCAAATCCACTCGTCGCGCAAATCCACTCGTCGCGCAAATCCACTCAGGGCACAAATCCACTCAGCGCGCAAATCCATTACAGTCGCGCAAACCCGCTCCAGTCGCGCAAATCCGCTCCAGTCGTGAAAATCCGCTCGTCGCGCAAATCCGCTCCAATCACGCAAATCCACTCGTCGCGCAAATCCACTCGTCGCGCAAATCCATTCCAGTCACGCAAACCCGCTCCAGTCGTGCAAATCCGCTCCAGTCGTGCAAATCCGCTCCAGTCGCACAAATCCGCTCCAGTCGCGCAAATCCGCTCCAATCACACAAATCCGCTCCAGTCGCGCAAATCCGCTCCAGTCGTGCAAATCCGCTCCAGTCGCGTGAATCTGCTCCAAACGCATGCAGTCGCGCAAATCCACTCCAGTCGCGCAATTCCAATCCAGTCGCGCAAATCCTCTCAAGTCGCGCAAATCCGCTCCAGTCGCGCAAATCCACTCGTCGCGCAAATCCACTCGTCGAGCAAATCCACTCGTCGTGCAAATCCACTCGTCGCGCAAATCCACTCGTCGCGCAAATCCACTCGTCGCGCAAATCCGCTCCAGTCGCGCAAATCCGCTCCAGTCGCGCAAATCCGCTCCAGTCGCGCAAATCTGCTCCAGTCGCGCAAATCCGCTCCAGTCGCGCAAATCCGCTCCAGTCGCGCAAATCCGCTCCAGTCGCGCAAATCCGCTCCAGTCGCGCAAATCCGCTCCAGTCGCGCAAATCCGCTCCAGTCGCGCAAATCCGCTCCCGTCGCGCGGATCTGCTCCCAACGCATGCCGTCGCGCCAATCCACTCCCGTCGCGCAATTCCAATCCAGTCGCACAAATCCTCTCAAGTCGCGCAAATCCGCTCCAGTCGCGCAAATCCACTCGTCGCGCAAATCCACTCGTCGCGCAAATCCACTCGTCGCGCAAATCCACTCGTCGCGCAAATCCACTCGTCGCGCAAATCCACTCGTCGCGCAAATCCACTCGTCGCGCAAATCCACTCGTCGCGCAAATCCACTCGTCGCGCAAATCCACTCGTCGCGCAAATCCACTCGTCGCGCAAATCCACTCAGCGCGCAAATCCACTCAGCGCGCAAATCCACTCAGCGCGCAAATCCACTCAGCACGCAAATCCACTCAGCGCGCAAATCCATTATAGTCGCGCAAACCCGCTCCAGTCGTGCAAATCCGCTCCAGTCATGCAAATCCGCTCCAGTCGCACAAATCCGCTCCAATCACACAAATCCACTCCAATCGTGCAAATCCGCTCCAGTCGTGCAAATCTGCTCCAGTCGCGCAAATCCGCTCCAGTCGCGCAAATCCGCTCCAGTCGCACAAATCCGTTCCAGTCGCGCAAATCCACTCCAGTCGTGCAAATCCGCTCCAGTTGTGCAAATCCGCTCCAGTCGCGCAAATCTGCTCCAGTCGCGCAAATCCGCTCCAGTCGTGCAAATCCGCTCCAGTCGCGCAAATCCGCTCCAGTCGCGCAAATTCGCTCCAGTCGCGCAAATTCGCTCCAGTCGCGCAAACCCGCTCCAGTCGCGCAAACCCGCTCCAGTCGTGCAAATCCACTCCAGTCGTGCAAATCCACTCCAGTCGTGCAAATCCGCTCCAGTCGCGCAAATCCGCTCCAATCACACAAATCCACTCCGATCGTGCAAATCCACTCCAATCGTGCAAATCCGCTCCAGTCGCGCAAATCCGTTCCAGTCGCGCAAATCCACTCCAGTCGCGCTAATCCGCTCCAGGCGTGCAAATCCACTCCAGTCGCGCAAATCCGCTCCAGTCGTGCAAATCCGCTCCAGTCGCGCAAATCCGCTCCAGTCGCGTGAATCTGCTCCAAACGCATGCAGTCGCGCAAATCCACTCCAGTCGCGCAAATCCAATCCAGTCGCGCAAATCCACTCGTCACGCAAATCCACTCGTCGCGCAAATCCACTCGTCGTGCAAATCCACTCGTCGCGCAAATCCACTCGTCGCGCAAATCCACTCGTCGCGCAAATCCGCTCCAGTCGCGCAAATCCGCTCCAGTCGCGCAAATCCGCTCCAGTCGCGCAAATCCGCTCCAGTCGCGCAAATCCGCTCCAGTCGCGCAAATCCGCTCCAGTCGCGCAAATCCGCTCCAGTCGCGCGAATCTGCTCCAAACGCATGCAGTCGCGCAAATCCACACCAGTCACGCAATTCCAATCCAGTCGCACAAATCCTCTCAAGTCGCGCAAATCCGCTCCAGTCGCGCAAATCCACTCGTCGCGCAAATCCACTCGTCGCGCAAATCCACTCGTCGCGCAAATCCACTCGTCGCGCAAATCCATTCCAGTCACGCAAACCCGCTCCAGTCGTGCAAATCCGCTCCAGTCGCACAAATCCGCTCCAGTCGCGCAAATCCGCTCCAATCACACAAATCCGCTCCAGTCGCGCAAATCCGCTCCAGTCGTGCAAATCCGCTCCAGTCGCGTGAATCTGCTCCAAACGCATGCAGTCGCGCAAATCCGCTCCAGTCGCGCAATTCCAATCCAGTCGCGCAAATCCTCTCAAGTCGCGCAAATCCGCTCCAGTCGCGCAAATCTGCTCCAATCACACAAATCCGCTCCAGTCGCGCAAATCCACTCCAGTCGCGCAAATCCACTCCAGTCACACAAATCCACTCCAGTCGCACAAATCCACTCCAGTCGCGCAAATCCGCTCCAGTCGCACAAATTCGCTCCAGTCGTGCAAATCCGCTCCAGTCGCGTGAATCTGCTCCAAACGCATGCAGTCGCGCAAATCCGCTCCAGTCGCGCAATTCCAATCCAGTCGCGCAAATCCTCCCAAGTCGCGCAAATCCGCTCCAGTCGCGCAAATCCACTCGTCACGCAAATCCACTCATCGCGCAAATCCACTCGTCGCGCAAATCCACTCGTCGCGCAAATCCACTCGTCGCGCAAATCCACTCGTCGCGCAAATCCGCTCCAGTCGCGCAAATCCACTCCAGTCGCGCAAATCCGCTCCAGTCGCGCAAATCCGCTCCAGTCGCGCATATCCGCTCCAGTCGCGCAAATCCGCTCCAGTCGCGCGAATCTGCTCCAAACGCATGCAGTCGCGCAAATCCACTCCAGTCGCGCAATTCCAATCCAGTCGCACAAATCCTCTCAAGTCGCGCAAATCCGCTCCAGTCGCGCAAATCCACTCGTCGCGCAAATCCACTCGTCGCGCAAATCCACTCGTCGCGCAAATCCACTCGTCGCGCAAATCCACTCGTCGCGCAAATCCACTCGTCGCGCAAATCCATTCCAGTCACGCAAACCCGCTCCAGTCGCGCAAATCCGCTCCAGTCGCACAAATCCGCTCCAGTCGCGCAAATCCGCTCCAATCACACAAATCCGCTCCAGTCGCGCAAATCCGCTCCAGTCGCGCAAATCGGCTCCAGTCGCGCAAATCCGCTCCAGTCGCGCAAATCCGCTCCAGTCGCGCAAATCCGCTCCAGTAGCGCAAATCCGCTCCAGTCGCACAAATTCGCTCCAGTCGTGCAAATCCGCTCCAGTCGCGTGAATCTGCTCCAAACGCATGCAGTCGCGCAAATCCGCTCCAGTCGCGCAAACCCGCTCCAGTCGCGCAAACCCGCTCCAGTCGCGCAAACCCGCTCCAGTCGCGCAAACCCGCTCCAGTCGCGCAAACCCGCTCCAGTCGCGCAAACCCGCTCCAGTCGCGCAAACCCGCTCCAGTCGCGCAAATCCGCTCCAGTCGCGCAAATCTGCTCCAATCACACAAATCCGCTCCAGTCGCGCAAATCCACTCCAGTCGCGCAAATCCACTCCAGTCACACAAATCCACTCCAGTCGCACAAATCCACTCCAGTCGCGCAAATCCGCTCCAGTCACATGAATCTGCTCCAAACACATGCAGTTGCGCAACTCCACTCCAGTCACGCAAATCCTCTCAAGTCGCGCAAATCTGCTCCAGTCGCGCAAATCCACTCGTCACGCAATTCCGCTCCAGTCACGCAAATCGACTCGTCACGCAAATCCGCTCCAGTCGCGCAAATCCGCTCCAGTCGCGCAAATCCGCTCCAGTCGCGCAAATCCACTCCAGTCGCGCGTAATCACACAAATCCACTCTAGTCGCGCAAATCCACTCCAGTCATGCAAATCCGCTCCAGTCACACATAATCGCGCAAATCCACTCCAGTCGTGCAAATCCGCTCCAGTCGCACGTAATCGCGCAAATCCACTCTTCGTGCAAATCTGCCACAGTCGCGCGAATCTGCTCCAGTCGGGCGTAATCACGCAAATCCACTCCAGTCGCGCAAATACACTCCAGTCGTGCAAATCCGCTCCAGTCGGGCGTAATCGCGCAAATCCGCTCCAGTCGGGCGTAATCGCGCAAATCCGCTCCAGTCGGGCGTAATCGCGCAAATCCGCTCCAGTCGGGCGTAATCGCGCAAATCCGCTCCAGTCGGGCGTAATCGCGCAAATCCGCTCCAGTCTGGCATAATCGTGCAAATTCACTCCAGTCGCGCAAATCCACTCCAGTCACGCAAATCCACTCCAGTCGTGCAAATCCGCCCCAGTCGTGCAAATCCGCTCCAGTCACGCAAATCCGCTCCACTCACGCAAATCCACTCCAGTCGCACAAATCCGCTCCAGTCGCGCGAATCTGCTACAATCGGGCGTAATCGCGCAAATCTACTCCAGTTGTGCAAATCCACTCCAGTCGGGCATAATCGCGCAAATCCACTCCAGTCGCGCGAATCCGCTCCAGTCGGGCGTAATCGCGCAAATCCACTCTATTCGCGCAAATCCGCTCCAGTCGCGCGAATCCGCTCCAGTCGGGCATAATCGCGCAAATCCACTCCAGTCACGCAAATCCACTCCAGTCGGGCATAATCGCGCAAATCCACTCCAGTCGGGCATAATCGCGCAAATCCACTCCAGTCACGCAAATCCACTCCAGTCGCGCAAATCCACTGCAGTCGCACAAATCCACTCCAGTCGCGTGAATCCGCTCCAGTCGCGTGATTCCGCTCCAGTCACGCGTAATCGTGCAAATCCGCTCCAAACGCGCAAAATATATTATAATCCATCCCACAAAAAAATTGACAGTTGAATATGTGCTGTTAGTTAAAAAATGATTACAAAAATACTATATTACATAACAAAAATACTATGTGGATGTGACATATTTATAATGCTCAACTGCAGGTGTTAGTCCATGTAAACACAAACATTACCCTGACTTGGGCCAGACAGGTTTCTAAATTTCTTCATTGTGATCGAAAGATGAAGATGGCCATCACATTTGATTGAATTCACATTGAGTAATTATATAATAAAATATGCAATTTGGTGTGTGTCTGTTTGACCACGATACATTCGGTCATTACCTATCCAATCTCAACCAAACTTGCCAGGGGAACTAAGGGTCACACAAAGGAGGTTGTATCGAATCAACCTGCCACCCTCCCTCAAGGGGGATTTCCGCCTTGGACAAATTCTGTGTTAAGGTGGATAAATAACTCAGCTTGGCATTTCTTGGAGTACACTACTTACTGGAATTAAAATTACTAGTACGTGCCCGTAACAAAAAAAAAAATTTTTATAAATAAATATTCAAACCGCAAGCAAGAAACAACAACCACACAGGCCGTTTCTTCGCTCTCGCGTGCCCGTACGTGCGTGGCCCAGAAGTTCGCATATCGCAGTTACGATTATTCGCAATTTAGTTTTAATAGCCAATTATTCAATCAGCGCCAACGTATTTTGCCTTTTTGCAATGTTGTCGCAAGGAAAAACAAAAAGAGAAGAGAAGAGAGAGAAAATTTTTTTTACTTCCTGGTTCGGAGCATACCAGCTCTGTCTGATGTTACCGAAATGTATGCACCGTCTAATATGAAAACGATCATAACTTGGGCCATTGTGTTTATCTATAAATGCGCATAAGAAATCGAGAAATTATTAGAATACACGAAGTCATCACTCTCCGGAAGCCCGTACGTTGTAACCCGTAATGGGGAACGCAGCTGAGCTTCCCTTCCCCATCGGCCACGCCCACGTTGCAACGTGTCCTGTCATTGGTTGGTAAATAAATGGCCATAACTTGGGAGGCACTTGTCCGATTAATATCAAACCTTGAAAAGGCACATCCTCAGGTCCCCAGCAATATATCTGGCAAGTTTCAATTAGATCGGACCAGTGGTTGTCGAGATACAGCGGTCACAGACACACACACACACACACACACACACACACACACACACACACACACACACACACACACACACACACACACACACATTGCTGGAATTATAGATAGATTATCACCTCAAACAATTCAATCAATTCTGTCCAACGTAGTCTACCTTTATAAACAGTTGCTACTGTTTGGAGGTTTGGAGGAAACCGTTTGGAGGTACCGGAACACCAAAAGGTTTGTAGGTACTGGAACAAGTTGGAGGAAACCCGACGTACTTTAAGGCATTCTATGCTTATCATGTCCCCCACAGATGAACGGATCAGAGCCATCTCGATTTTCTCGACTGAGGTGGCAATGATCTTTATATATATAAAGTTGAAAGTGTGTCTGTCTGTGTGTCTGTGTGTTTCTCTGTGACCTATGCACGCGAAAAGTACTGGACTGATCCTCACCATACTTCACATGATGACAGAACATGTACCCGGGAGTGTCCCGATGTAAAAGAATTGTACTTCCGACTTCCGGTTTCCGAATTATGACGTCATCACCTGATTTTGTAACATTAATTTTTCAAGTTCAGCTGATTGACATGGGGCCAACGCTATATACAATAAATCTAACATATGATTTTAAGTTTTTGTTTGTCTGTTTGTTTGTCTGCACACGCTAATCTCCTGAAAGGTGAAAGATAGGAGTTAACCACTGAAAAAAATGTTGGGATGGGCCCCAGGAAGGTTATAGGCTATGTGGCAAGGCCCCTCGGCTGGGGGGGGGGGAAGGGGGTGTGTTTCCCCCTCACCAACCCCCTTAGCCTATGATTGCCATGGCCCAATAGGGAACTGAACCAATCCAGGAACCAATTATTTGGGTACAACTTCCTGTCTAACTACAGTATGCTTGTACACTGTGTCTGACCAATGGAGGGAAGAACAACCGAGGCAGATTTGAAAGAACAACCAACTATTTATTTCCACACGCACATAGTCACACACACCAGCAATAATCAAACACATATTTACAGGACAGGCAAAAGCAACAGAGGAGCAGACTTAACCCTAACACGTATTCCCTTACACAGACTTACCTAGACAAAAGACATATGGCCATCATTCAAACCGGGAAAAAGGGACATGAAGAACTGAGGATAAAGAAAAGAACGGAGCTTGGGATTGACTCCTTCCCTCACGTCACACAACCCAACGGGGCTGTGCCAGTCCAAATATACTAGCGGTGGGGTGAGGAGAAGGATAGAAAGATTAGCGGTGGAGCGGCAATGCGTTGCGATGGGATATGCAGCTGCGTTTCTGAGGCATCCAACACGAGTAGGCGAATCCTCCCGAGCATCCCCGGTACATCAAGGGTTGAAGGTAAGGCCGAAAGGGTGAAGGTGGGATTGTTGAATTGAGCGATGGTGGATTGAAAGTCGAGAAAGTCGGACGTACAGCAGGTCCGCCCCGAACGCGGGTTTCTGCATCACGGTTGAATTGTTGTGGTAAAATGTGCCGATTGCGGCATGGGTCCCTCGCTCTGTCACGGTCTGGCATGGAGGAATGCACAACCACCCATGTGTTTCACATCACAGCCCCACGCCGTACTCCATCACAGACTTAGAACTGCTCTTTCAATATCGTTCCGCATGGACTGTCATCACGTGATATCGTTTGATATAGTTTAATATTGCGTCATTTAATGTGATATTACGTGATTTCGTTTTCGCTAATCTTTTAATTGCAATTAAATTACATTTAATTATATTAATTACAATTACATTTAATTACATTACTTTTAATTACATGACAGTAAATAGTAATGAAGAAGAAGAAGAATGTGGGGTTTCGTGAAATTAAGCAAATTAAACATTACAAAATGTTATTAAAAGCTTTTAAAGCAATTTGATTCAATTATGAGGGATGTTGGTTCAATTGGGAGGTAATGAGAAAGGAAGAAATAAATAATGAAATAAAGATGGCCTGGAGGTATGCATGCACCTCTAATCTGATCTATCTAGCCTGGGTTTGAATCCTGCTCCAGCTATAAACTGCCATCCCGGTGTTTCCCAGACAGCGTGATTCATCAACATGTGTGCCATCCCTCGGATGAACAGTAAACCTGGAGTACCATCTGCCAGCATTAGTTGATGGACGTTAAAGACCCAACGGTGTTCTTCGTGAAGAATAGGTGAGCTATTGGTGGCATCATGGACAAATTACAAATTCCTGCGTTAACCTTTGTCGAATGTCAGGCTGAGCCAGCTGGTTGGTGAAAGTCTTGGGTCAAGCTTCTCCCAGCCAACCCCACAATAACGTGGGAATAATTGTGGCCATTGAAGAAGAATATTAACAAACCGCCGTCTGCGTGCTGCTCATGTACATACACATACCTGCTGTACGTTACCTTATGTTTGTACATTGGCAAACATTGTGTCGTTGCCATAATTCTTCTGTTGTTTTGTTGATGAGAAAAACTTGTATTTTTCGTCATGCTTACTTTTGTATTTCCATTGATATTTGTGATCATTATAACCAAACTAATAATAACATTTGATTTGTATCTGAAAATTACTTTCAATATGCTTGTGGTCCTCAAAGGGTTAAAATGCGAGTTACTGGATGAAAAATAACTCGATGGTATTCATAGAATACTTACCCCACGCAGTCTTGAGAAGGACTTGGTGCAAGCCAACTCTTCTGGTGGGAAAGTTGTTGAAAAAAAAAAAAATCAAATGGACGACCAAATATAATAGGTACTGCATTGGAGTCATCAGAAGGAACCCGCACAAGCAAAAAATAAAGATGGAGTCATCAGGAGGAACGTGAATAGGACTTGGGGTTCAACGGCTTCTCCTCAACCCTCAAACCCATCACGGTGCAGACAAGGGAGCCTTATTCAAAATAAAAATAATCAAAAAGAATGCAGATTCAAAAAAAAAAACAAATAATTCTGGCTGCCAGACCATGTGTCTGATGAGGTTGAAATTTAAAACAAATATTCACCATCACTACTAGATCATAATTTTAAATTTTCATGTCAATTGATGCAGCGGTTCAAGAGAGAGAATTTTAAAATATATTTTCCTTCAATCCAATATGGCTGCCAAACCATGTGACCTCTCAATTATTTATGAACACTCCCCAAGGCTTGGGGAATGTGTCAAAAAGTTTCCCCTGGATCTGTTCAGCTGTTTTGGAGAAGATTCTTAAATGTTTGAAGTTTAATCCAATATGGCTGCCAAACTATGTGACCGATGATGTCATAGGTGGGGAACCTTTTGTTTCTCATGGATAGGCGGTCATACCTGTAAAGTTTTTCTCCTCGATCTGTTCATCCCTTTCGGAGACGATTTTTGAAGGTTTAAGAAAAAATTTTTTAAATGGGCTGCCTAACGACGTGACTGATGACGTCTTATTTTTTTCTTTTCTGTTGGGCGATTTATCTCCAGATGACCCGCATAAATTTTCATACTGATCAGATGTGGCATTCTACATATGCAATTAGGACGTCATGAAGGCACTTATGACATCATTACAAAAAATCAAACTTCAAAAAAATTAATGGGAAGTACTTCACATGTGCTAAGTTATTCAATTTTTTTCATGGAGTGGTTTTGGAAATGTAGAAGTCCAACGTTTCGCCTTTTTTTCCAGCCTGGCTGCTCCACCACGTGACCTATGACGTCATAGTTATCATTAAAATATTATCCATGAGTCGTTGCACCTGTGATGAAAATTTCGTGTCAATCCGACAAGCGGTTCCAGGGAAAAGGGAATTAGAAAATGCAGACGCGTACGTACATACAGGACCGATCGCTTAACCCCGCTTTTCGCTTCACGAGCGCGGGCAAACGAGCTGCACCACGATGAAGGTTTCCATGAAGTTCTCATTGAAATGGCAGCTCAACTCAAAATGACAGCTCGAGCAAGCTATCACCGGCACGGCGGCACCCTCAACAAATCCCAAATTTCTGCCCCAACTACACACCGAGTCGAACGTCAGGCCTTGCCAGCCTGTTCGTGAAACACTTGGGCCAAGGTTCCCCCGGCCAACTCCACAAGAACGTGGGAATAATTGTGCCCGTTAAAGAAGAAGTAGAATCAGCTGCTCACCGATTAATGTGGATGTCGTTTGCACTGATGTCGATTAAACCCATTTAAAATGGCCTCCGATATCGCGCCCATTTTGTTTAACCTCAATGTTAATTCTGTGTCGTGTCGGTGAACAGACCTTGTGCAAAAAAAACCACGATATTCTAACGGTTAATACGTGACGTAATGATGACGGTGTACGCCCAATGTGTCAAACAATGGTAAGGTGATGGTAAAAAGTACAATACACGAGTTTGAAAGTTAAATATCTCCATCACACACTCGCACACAACGGTGGTGGAACCCTTTCATATTTGTCATCTTTACGCATTTGAGGGAACACTCAAACATATCTCAAAGGCCTGTTTAAAATCACCTGGTATGACAGCAAATGGTCATCAAGGCTTCAGTTGTTAGGTGAATCGGTTCACTGAGAGTGCGAATGATCGCAGTGAAATCCTTTGAACAACATCCCCATTTGTTCGCTTTTGGTGCTCTGACGTCATAGTCAATCAACCTTTTCTTTCGACATTCCTAACAGCGATGGCCCTCGATCCTTGGTAACTTCCCTTCACACGGACGCGCAGTTCCTCGTAGCTGTGTCTTCCGAAACACCCAGTGCCCCAAAGGTCATGAAGGGTGTGAGTATAATTTACTCATGAGATCACATTCCCCCCCCAAACCCCAATACCCACTCACCCCCTTGTCCTTACTCCCACCCTCAAGAGCAAATGTCGTTGGTACATCCTGTGTTTTTTTTCTCGAAATATCGTCGCTCTGCCTTTGCTTTTCTTGGACGCGAATTTGACCACAAAGTATTTTCCCAAAGCGGGGAAATACGCCACGACCCTTACAACGTAAGAAGCCGTTGCGATATCCATGACGACTAGGAAAGGAGTCTTTCCTTGTGATGGTATATTTCACACAAACATAGAAAAACATGCGCAACATCTCACCAATGGGGTGGGACATTACAAACGAACGTGCCAGCACGCACGCATTTCATGTGCGTACATATCTCACAGGCACGTACGCACTTTGCGCACTCACCGACGCATACACGCGAAGACGGGGCGCACGCAAGCACGCACGTGCACGTACACTCGTAGTTGTTCAAGCGGAAAAGCATGATGGACAACAAAAGAACAGGAAGAAGAACGAACGCGTCGCTGACCATTGTTCCTGTGCAAACACCTATGACGTGGGTTCCTATTGTGACGTTAATGGTGAGCAGGAAAGGAGAAGCAGATTTTCCCGGGTCGGAGTGTCAGGACTTCGAGTCGAGAAACCTCTCACGGTTCCAGGACACCACAAAGGAGTCATTTTACGTTGGTTCCTCTCTTCGTCTGTAGTTCACACGATTTGTATATAGCACCGTAATATGGGAAACGTTTTCAGTCGCATCATGTAGAGCAACCTGTCATTACCTCCGCCACCGAAGGTGGACGGAAATTATGTATTCACCCCTGTCTGTCTAACAACTCTGTCTGTCTGTCTGTCTGTCTATGAGCAGGATATCTCAAAAAGTTATGGACAGATTCAGACGAAAACACGTCATTGTATTTTAGATGTGAGTGAGATTTCTTTTGTTCTGGTTTCAACAACATCATCATGAGAGAGTGAGATTTCTTATGTTCTGTTTTTAAAAACCATTATCATAACTAGCACACTAAAAGGAATTGTCACCTACAGATTCAATTCACAGTTATGAGATCGGGCCAAAAACGATATATCGCAGGATATCTCAAAAAGTTATTGACGGGTTATGACAAAACTTGATGGATGAGTTTGTTAGGTGAAAAGAACAAGCCGATTAGATTTTGGTTCAGGTCAGGATCCAGATTTGGTCCATCATTTGGATCCAAAATGTGAACTGTTCAGCCTGGCAGAGGTACGTGCTCTACCGATTGCTTCACTATTTGGGTATATCCTTCCTTCCGTCCATCCATTAAAAATGAAAAACAAGAACCTTTCTAACCCACCGTGGTTAATTCTAAAGGGTTCTAAAGGGTCTAAAGCATAATTCTAGTGTTCAAAAAGCACACGACATGACCAAAAGTATGCGGACACCCCTTCTAATTAGTGGATTCAGTTATTTCAGCCACACACATTGCTGAAAGGTGTATAAAATCGAGCACACAGCCATGTAATCTCCAGTGACAAACATTGGCAGTAAAATGGGCTGCACTGAAGAGCTCAGTGACTTTCAACGTGGCACTGTCATAGGATACCACCTTTCCAATAAGGCAGTTCATCAAATTTCTGCTTTGTTAGAGCTGCCCCAGTCAACTGTAAGTGCTGTTATTGTGAAGTGGAAATGTTTAGGAGCAACAACAGCTCAGCCGCGAAGTGGTCGGCCACACAAGCTCACAGAATGAGATCACCGAATGCTGAAGCACATAGTGTGGAAAAATTGTTCGTCGTCGGTTGCAACTCTCACTACCGAGTTCCAAACCGCCTCTGAAAGCAACATCAGCACAATCTTGTTCGTCAAGAGCTTCATGAAATGGGTTTTCATGGCTGAGCAGCCACACACAAGCCTAAGATCACCATGTGCAATGCCAACGTCAACTGGACTGGTGTAAAGCTCACAGCCATTGGACTCTGAAGCAGTAGAAACGCGTTCTCTGGAGTGATGAATTACGCTTCACCATCTGGAAGTCCGACGGATGAATCTGGGTTTGGCGGGTGCCAGGAGAACACTACCTGCCCGAATGCATAGTGCCAACTGAAACATCTCTTTCAATCCAGCCAAATCTCACACTCTCACTTTGTCTCTCCGAAAGCACCGTTTGGAACCCTCAGCCCCCCCCCACCCCCATCTACTTTCTCAACAATCCTCTTGAAGAAGTCCTTTCTTTCAAGCTTCTGGGTCTCACTATCAGCCATGATCTTTCCTGGGAAAGCCAAATTTCCAACCTGGCCTCCAAAGCCAGTCGCCGACTGGGAATCCTCCATCGTCCAAAGTCCTTTCTCGGCCCACCTGAGCTCCTGACCACATACAAAGCTTTTGTCCACAGCCTGATGGAGTACTGCTCTCCCCTCTGGGCTGGTGCTCTAGCCTCGCACCTTTCTCGGCTTCATGCTGTGGAAACCAAGGCATTTCGGATCATTGGCATCTCCTGCACTGAGGCTGAGTCTTTGGGCCTCTCACTCTCTCACCACAGGCAGGTCAGTGGTCTTTCTGTCTCTTACCGTCTCCTCTCCGGTCTCGCCCCCCCCCCCTGCTCTCTGCGATTTGTCCCCACCATATTTCCGCAGGGCGCTCAAGGTCTGCCAACAACCTCCTTCTGGTAAAACTACCAAAATCACGAATCACTGCTCACCTTCACTCTTTCATTCCTCTTTTTTCCCACCTTTGGAGAAACTCCCTCACTCTATTCAATCCCATTCTTCCCTCCAGGCCTTCAAAACAGCTGTTCACCACCACCTCTTATCGTCCCCCATCCAAATCCTCGATCTTTTCTACTCCCGTTAATCCACCCCAAACCCACCTCCTTCAAATTCCTTGCTTTCCTTCCTGAAAGTCCCTGTAATGTCCATCTTGTATACCCCATGTTCCCTGCCCCATCCCTCTCCCTTCCACAGATCTCCTAATGTCTCTGTTCCCCACTGTTTTGTCCTCCCCACTCCCTCCCCTCTTGTCTCATGCCCCCCGACGAGCAGGTGTCCACAAACTTTTGGCCATGTAGTGTAATTCTGAGGGGGGGGGGTTCCTAAAGGGTAATTCTGTTGGGTTTCATTCGTTTCGAGACTTTGCCTGTTTCATATTAAAAATGCTAAACTGAACCGCTTCCTTCGATCATGGGTGCGCTTTATAAAAATTATTATTACTAGCAAATACAACCCGTCGCTTTGCTGATTGGGGTATTAAGGAGGGGAGGTGAGAGAGGAGGGAGGGTAGTCAGAGAGAGAAAGAGAGAGAGGAGCATGAAAAAAAAGAAGAGAGAAAGGTGAGGGGTGGAGGTGGGGTTAGCAAAGAGAACATGTTACGCTTAATGACCGAACACAAAAAAAAACTCATGTCAGAACAGCTGTACACACAATGACACAAAAGAGTTTATAAAGTAATCTGCTGGCACATCTGCAAAAACTTTGATGCCCCAGTTTCAGAAAATTTGTGGGAACATGAACCAAAAGTAATCACTGAAAACATGGAAGTAACTAATCTACACTCACATACGAATTAATGATCCATCGAGCGTGAACATCGCAAACAAAGCGTTGCGACAGGATATCATACTTAGGTACAAAGAAAGAGAAGAAGGCATTGCCGATTGAGGTATTGATACCAATGATTTGGGACTAAACAATACAGAAATAAGGAAAATCAACAAATACCAAGACCTGCAGCATGAATTGAGAAGATCCTGGAAGCTGAAGAATACCAAAGTTGTATCAGTGATAGCTGGACCGACAGGAATGATGACAAAGAACCTCACAGATATATTAAACATTGGGGCAATACCCCTGAGTGGTCACCTGGTAGTGGATGGATAAGATAACCAGGCAACGACTGGTAGGCATAGATGACCTCCAAAATATATAATGGAGAAGAAAGTAAATACCTATGGATTTTTTTATGCCATTAACAAACCGTGGTACATCACGGGTGATAAAGGTTGTGGCCAAGTTTCATCGAAATTGTGCGTGCAGTTTCAGAAAAGAAAGCAAATACATATTTTGGGGGGCAACCCTCCTGCAGAACCCATTAGACCCCAATTTTTTTTTTTAATGTCGTGAACAAACTTTAGTATATCATGGGTGGTGAAGATGGTGGTCAAGTTTCATCAGAATTGTTTGTGTAGTTTTGGAGAAGAAAGCAAATTCATATTTTGGGGGGCAACCCCCCTTAAATCCCCTGAGAGCCAGATTTTTCTGTAGTCATGAACAAACTTTGGTACATCATGGGTGATGAAGGTTGTCGTGAAGTTTCATCGGAATTGCATGTATTGTTTGAGAAGAAAGCAAATACCTCTTTGGGGGGCAACCCACCAAACCACCCCCTATAAACTCCCTCTGTAGATCCCTTCAGACCCCATTGTTTTTTTGATGCCATCATGGGTGATGAAGGTTATGGTCAAATTTCATTGAAATCATATGTGTAGTTTCTGAGAAGTTGCAAGTATTTGTGGATGGACAACATGCCATCCCATAAGATCCCTGGGAGGACTCTGTTCCATCTTCTGAAACCCAAATTGTGGAGATAACAATCAACGACACACACACACACACACACACACACACACACACACACACACACACACACACACACACACACACACCTGGAATTATAGATAGATATGCCACAACAGTCTCTTGAAAGTTGGGGTTTGTTCTAACTGTTCACTTTCGCTGGGGTCAAGCTCAGCTGTCAGAAAGACTTCAACGCCAAGGCTACGGTGTATAATATATTTGGGTCCATAATCGATTCATTATTTCTGACTCTTGAGTGACTACACAGTTGGTGGTGGTCGTATGGCAGCTTAGCTGCCGGGATAACTATCATTTCTTGAAGCGCGACTGTGTCGCTGATGCAGTGCCCCTCTTCCAGTACACACACTAGAACTGGTACTCATTTCGCCGACCTCGGAAGGATGACAGGCTGAGTCAACCCCCTGGTCTATTAATTCAGTGGCCGACGGGGCTTGAACTCAGGACCCGAGGATCCCAAGCCACCACCATAACCACTGAGCCAACACCAGGCTACGAGAGGGTTAAAAAAATTATTATATCAAGTCACAGACGAATCAAACTTTACATTATTTTATGCATTGAACAAGAAAATGAAAATCTACAAACCAATCTGTCTGGTGGAGTCTGTCAGTGTGAACTGTCTGGCAGTCAGTCCTGCCACTTGTACACGAAATAGGCCGTTTTCTGGCTCTTGCAAGTGGCTCAAATTTATATGGCTCAGGGCCAGAAACTCCATAGTATAAATTCCCATCATCCTCCGACTTGTCCTCGGCAATATCGGAATGAAAACAATCAATTTCATTGCCGCTAAAATCACTTTCTGATTCGCATCTCGCCATTGTTCACACGCTGTTTCCGAATGTTTACGAAGTTTTCGGAGAACGTGACGTCATAGAACGTGAGGTCGAAAGTCCGAGTCTTCAGGTCCTTGGTGCTTCCAGTCTTGCTCTATGGATGCGAGACTTGGACTCTGACCAGGGATCTGAGACGGAGACTTAATTCCTTTGGTACCAGATCTCTTCGGAGAATCCTTGGCTATCGCTGGTTGGACTTTGTGTCCAACGAGCGGTTGCTGAGAGAGACTCAGATGAGATTTGTTTCCTGCATAGTCCGTGAGCGTCAGTTGCGGCTGTATGGACACATGGCTCGTTTTCCTGACGCTGATCCTGCTCACCAGATTCTCTCAGCGAGGGAGTCTCGTGAGTGGAGGAGGCCAATGGGCCGACCACGTGTCTCGTGGTTGCAGCAGGTTGACCAGCATCTCAAGGAGATGAGGATGGGCCTCGCATCTGCCTGGGGGAAGGCCAGACGGAGGCCCCTGGAGTACCAGTGGAAAGTGGACGCAGCGACGCGCTGTTCTGGCACATGCTCCCATACCCGACCCTGACCTGACGTCATAGCATCTTCGGTAACTTCCGGACTGTTTTTCGATCACTGACAAAAGTTTTGACTTAAAAGTTAATTTTAGCATATTTTGAGTTTAAAATGTAGGAAAATAAATATCCAACGATTATTAATGTGCTTACAACCTTGGAATCACGCGAAGTCATCAGCGACCCAAAACCTGCTCTTTAATTTCACTGAAAATGCATTTGTTTAAAAACGTGAATTTTCGTCGAATTTTCTCTTCGTTTTTGTTTTTTGCAACCAATTGTTAAACCATCTTAGCGACCATGAAAAATGAAATGATATGTCGAATTAGAGTTGGGGTTAAGCCATGAGTGGAAGTGCAAGCCTCACAAAAGAGCCTTGACAGAGAACAAAATGGCGGCATTTTGATTTTGAAGTTCTCTCCAAATGTGGGACTACCCTCCCCGAACTAAGAATCTCTTCTCCGAATGAACAAACCAACGGAGATTTTTCATATATATATACATATACACATACATATATATATATATATATATGTAAAATACACATATACATATACGTATATAAAAGTACATATATATAAATATATACATATATATATATATGTAAAATACACATATACATATACGTATATAAAAGTACATATATATATATATATATATATATATATATATATATATATATATATATATATATATATATATATATATATATATATATATTGTTACGGATTCGCGCCCGCCGGCGTGCGACGGCCACGTAACTCGAATCGCGGCACGTCGCCCACCGGACGGACAATCCAGTCGTGACCCTCTCGGACTAACGCCGGGAACCAGTCACGGGTGGACCTTTCGGTCTCACCGCGATCGAGCCAATCAGCCCCCGCGTGGGATAGGGTTGCTCGCCAAATTCCCGACCTACCTAAGTACCCACACGGAGGGTAGACCGGGCGATCGCACCTCGCCGCAGGTCGACTTCGGACACGGGCCACTTAAGCGACCCGTTCCGTACTATCGGGATAACCGAGCGGTGTTATCGTCGGCCTCGACGGTTCGATTAATTATCGGGCGTATTCAGCCCACTACCAACCCTTTACGTGAAGCAAGATGAGGATTCAATGAAAGAAATGACGAAGCGAAGTGGGAAACAGTTCAACACAAAGCACATTTATTCGCGATGAACGGAAAGCACACATATTCAATTCCACCAAAAGCACATAGAAAAGAAAAAGAAACACAATGCAATTTTACACAAAAAGCAAATGCGACAATGCAGATCTAATACCGATTACGCGAGCACACGGCAACACTTATACAATTCTACTTCACAGACGGCGCCGACAACACACATTCCCAAAAACAAAAGAAAAGAGAACCTTCAAAGATGAGGCGGGCCTGAGGCCGAGACCGGGTCGGGCCTACCCGTCTGGTGATGAGACGCGGAGCGGCGATGGTGCCTCAACTCCGCGGGCCTCGCGGGCAGTGTCTGGTAGGGGGTGGGAAAGGGGCCCCCTTGGTCGCACTATCTCAGCGCGGGGGGAAACAGGAGGGGGTTGCTGATGCTCGGGGTATAGAGGATTTCCACTCTGCCTCGAGTCCCGCGACGAGCGTCTCCACCTCGGCCAGGTCGCGCCGTCGGCCTCCCTGGTGTGCAGCTCCCTGCAGGACGCGAGCACCCCCCTCGTCTGCCTTCGCCGCCTCTCCACAGCTCCGTCCCCTTTTGCTCCGACTCCAACGCACACGACGATGACCAACTCCTTCTTGCTTCTTCTTCCCAACTCCACCGACTGCGAAGTCTTCACTCTCTCATTCTCTTCTTCCCAACTCCACCGACTGCGAAGTCTTAACTCTCTCATTCACTTGACTGACGAACGCGGTCGCTTATATCAGCCCCGTGGCTTCGCTCTCTCATCTTTGACCCCCTCCCTTCGACCTTTCACCTCGCTCCCCATTGGCCCGAGAAAAAGTGGGCGTGAATGCTTTTTGATCCATAAATTTGCATATATCGATCGCCCTCCAACGCCCTGGGGGCGGGGCCAAATCGCCCCTCGCTCACCGATTGGACGGAACAAAAGTGGGCGTGTGTCGTTTTTGATCCGTTTTTGAAGTGGAAAATCCGTGGTTTTGTACACGCTGTTCGGCGCGCGCCCTGCACGAGTCCAACACCGGTACCCACAAGCGGCGCAAGAACGGTGGCGATGTGACGGTTGCGTGGTGTGACGTGAAGCGGCGCCGCGGTGGGTGGTTGATGTTGTGGTTGGTGGTGGTAACAATGGCGGTTGGTCCAAAATAAAGATAGTAAAAGAAAAACGGCTATCCTGAAGAGTCGCAGCACGCATAAATGACATGTATTCCCACTAGACAACGGGTTTGGGCCTAACTACACATATACTTAACGAGATATCTCACCTAAGGGACCTGAATGGTGGTTTGCGAATTTGGTAACCACAACAATATATATATATATATATATATATATATATATATATATATATATATATATATATATATATATATATATGTAAAATACACATATACATATACGTATATAAAAGTACATATATATATATATATATATATATATATATATATATATATATATATATATATATATATATATATATATACACATAAGCCGGGAGGTGGCGATGGGTCGCCAAGCATGGAAACTATAAGATATAGAGCAAAATTCATGTCAGGTCAGGTTCGATCTGTGACCTGCTACAGGTACCATGTAAACCTGTACTAACCTGTTCCATGGTCGGGTTGTCGGCGACTAAACCGTCTCCCCCACCAGGTTTTCTGGTGAGGAGGGTGTTTGGATATGGACACCCAGCAGGATTAAAAACAAAACCTGTCAAAGGGCGGAGGAGCTCCTTGTGAGCCAACGGCCATCCATATCTAGTGCCCAACTGTGTCGGCGGATGTCCTCCTGCAGTTGGGCTACTTCTTATTAGGAGGTTGGTGGCAGGATTTGCACTCCGGCCACCGTAAAACGCTTCATTCCGCAAAACGCTTCATTCCGCAAAACGCAAAAATGCAAAAAAATCTAAAAACCCACTCCGTGGGAGTACCTCCTGTGCAGCTTCCCTTCGCAGGGCAGCTCACCGGATGACAGGATTGGGGCAAAGCCTTCGGGACCCCCAATCTTTGATAGGAGGGAAACCACGGGGTAACATCCCTGGGTCAGATTGCGGGAGTGTGTGTCGGAGTGGTGCTGAGGTGTCGTCCACCAGACGGCGGTCTCCTTGGGTTAACCTGAGGCGGTCCCTTCGGGTGGGTGCCTGGAATGTCCCATCCCTAAGAGAGGATGATCACCTGTCTCTGTTATCATCTGAGCTCAAGCGTTTGGACATCGGGATTGCAGCTCTCTCTGAGGTTCGGAGGCCGGATTGCGGCGAGATAATGGTGGGTGGTTACACCTACTATTGGTCTGGTCGCTCTGATGGTTACCATACCCAAGGAGTTGCTGTAGCTGTGTCCAATAAGCTGACCCCAATGATAATTGAGGTAACACCGGTCAACGAGCGTATTATGAGATTAAGGATTCGCCACTCCTTAGGTGTCATTTCCCTGGTCTCTGTTTATGCTCCGACTGAGGCGAGTGATCTCACCGTGAAGGACACATTCTACGCCACACTCGAGTCTGTGGTTGATCAGTGCCCCAGACGAGATACACTTCTAGTCTTGGGGGATTTCAATGCATCGACTGGAACTGATAGGGATGGTTATGAGGTGTGTGTTGGTCCCCATGGGTCAGGAACTATGAACCAGAATAACACTAAGTTTCTTGACTTTGCAAGAAGTCATGGACTTAGGGTGGCTGGTTCATGGTTTCAGCGCCCGCAAGCTCATCGCTGGACTTGGTATTCCAACGCTGGCGGTGTGGCAAAGGAGATTGACCATGTCCTCATTGACGGGCGTTGGAGAATGATCCAGAACTGCAGGGTCTACCGGAGTGCTCAGTTCCTCAATACTGACCACAGGCTTGTTGTAGCAACTCTAAAGCTGCACCTTAAATCCTGGAGAATGGTACCATCCCAGCCTAGGCTGGATGTTGCCAAGCTCAGGGATGAGAGAGTAGCTGAGGAGTTTGCGAACAGGCTGAGTGGGCACTTGGGGGGTCTGGGTGCTTTGGGGGGTCCTGAAGAGTTGTGGAGCACCTTCAAGACCACCATCCTTGATGTTGCCAGTGGATGCCTTGGAGCTCACCGCAGGGCAAAGAAGAATTTTGTCTCTCAAGGGACACTGGATTCCATTGACCAGAATTGCAGGGCCAGGCTGAATGGCAGAGCTGAGCTGTTCAGGGAGCTGAGGCGTAAAACTGTACGTGCACTGAGGGTGGACAAGGAGGCCTATGTGCGAGGAATCTGTGAGGGGGTAGAGCATCACCTGTGGACAGGTGATTCTCGTCCCGCTTACAGGGGAATTCGCGCATTATGTTCATCCAAGCCCATCCCTCGGAGCACTGCAGTTCGAGCAGAGAGTGGTAGGCTCTTGACAGAGGAGTCTGAAGTGAAGGCCCGCTGGGCCGGTTACTTTGAGCGGTTGTACCAGGCTGATCCCCCAGCTGTCGAGTTGGACGTCAAGGGTGTTACAATCCCTGTTGCTGACCCTCGAATCAACTGTGGTCCACCATCGCTTGTGGAAACACGGGCTGCGGTGAACCAGTTGAAATGGGGCAAGGCTCCAGGGATCTGTGGCATCCATGCTGAACTTCTCAAGGCTGGTGGAAATGCTGCACTCATGTCGTTGCATGCAGTTTTGTGCTCTGCCTGGAACACAGGCATCATCCCAACTGACTGGAAGAGGGGCCTTGTTGTCCCTCTCTGGAAAGGGAAGGGTGATCGCCAAGACTGCAACAACTACCGAGGGGTGACGCTGCTCTCAGTGCCGGGCAAGGTCTTTGCTCGGATAATTCTTGATAGGGTTCGCCACCATCTGCTTGAGCACCAGCGTCCAGAGCAGTCAGGCTTTACACCAAAGAGGTGAACGATTGACCGTATCCTTGCACTTCGTGTCCTCACCGAACGCAGACGAGAGTTTCGGCAGGGGCTGCTTGCAGCCTATGTTGATCTCTGTAAAGCGTTCGATTCAGTGAATCAGGATGTCCTCTGGAGGATTCTTGGTCTTCGTGGGGTGCCACCGAAACTGATCGATCTGATGTCTGAACTCTACTCTGGTACTGAGAGTGCTGTGAAGTGTGGTGGTACCATCTCTGACTTATTTCCAGTTGTTACTGGAGTTCGTCAGGGATGGGTACTTGCCCCCACACTTTTCAGCACTTGTATGGACTGGATTTTTGGGAGGATGTCGGAGAGATCAAGTTGCGGTGGCACCCCACGAAGACCAAGAATCTTGATTTTGCAGATGATGCAGTCATCTTTGCGGAGACTTTAGACATCCTCTTGGGGGGCCTCGAGGTGCTGAATGAGGAGTTGGAGCCGTTGGGATTACGGATTTCTTGGGTCAAAACTAAGATCCAGGCTTTCGGTGACATCTTGGATGCTGCTGTCCTGTCTGTGTCTGTTTGTGGTGAGGATGTTGATGTCGTGGATAGATTCACTTACCTTGGCAGTGATATTCATGTCTCCGCAGGTTGTGAGCCGGAGGTCAATAGACGTCTGGGTCGGGCCTGGGGAGTCATGGATTCACTGGATCATGGGGTGTGGCGCTGCCGGTACCTGTGCGGGAGGACGAAAGTCCGAGTCTTCAGGTCCTTGGTACTTCCAGTCTTGCTCTATGGGTGCGAGACTTGGACTTTGACCAAGGATCTGAGACGGAGACTTAATTCCTTTGGTACCAGGTCTCTTCGAAGAATCCTTGGCTATCGCTGGTCGGATTTTGTGTCCAACGAGCGGTTGCTGAGAGAGACTCGGATGAGATTTGGTACCTGCATAGTCCGTGAGCGTCAGCTGCGGCTGTATGGACATGTGGCTCGTTTTCCTGACGCTGATCCTGCTCACCAGATTCTCTCAGCGAGGGAGTCTCATGAGTGGAGGAGGCCAGTGGGCCGACCACGTGCCTCATGGTTGCAGCAGGTTGACCATCATCTCAAGGAGATGGGGATGGGCCTGGCATCTGCCTGGGGGATGGCCAAACGGAGGCCCCTGGAGTACCGGCGGAAAGTGGACGCAGCGACGTGCTGTTCTGGCACATGCTCCCATACCTGACCTGATAGGGCTTATAGCAAGGTATTATGTACACATTTAGGACACAGGGGACCAAAAAATGAAAGTAATTGAATGATTAAGTTTTGCAAATCATTTGTTAGCCAACATCATGGAGATTCAGGATCTATTTGAGCAGAGCTTAATTGTTCCTCTTTCGATTGCTCTGACAGGGTCAAAGTTGGTTATCAATTATCTGTATCAAGGAACCACTCATATCATTCTAAAATTGGTCTGATGGCTTAGATTTGTATTATTCACTAATTGGAAACCACATATATGGAGAATATTTGGTTTACCTGATATTTGTCCTTGAGAAAAGAGGTCATGGTCATATGAAATTAACAAATTGATCAAATTGATCAGTGTTCATTCAGGTCATAAATATATATGTATGCATATATATATATATATATATATATATATATATATATATATATATATATATTTGCATATGACGAGCTGTATGAGAAGTTGGATACAAAAGAAGGGGAAAAGGATTTATACCGATTGGCAATACAGAGGGACCGAGCTGGGAAGGATGTGCTGCAGGTTAGGGTGATAAAGGACGTAAATGGGAATGTGCTGACGAGCGAGGAGAGTGTGTTGAGAAGGTGGGTGGAGTACTTTGAGGAGCTGATGAATGAAGAAAATGAGAGAGAGAGAGAAGGTTGGAAGAGGTGGAGATAGTGAATCTGTAAGTGGGGTGGATCAGTAAGGATGAAGTGAGGACTGCTATGAAGAGGATGAAAAGTGGAAAGGCAGTTGGTCCAGATGACATACCAGTGGAGGCATGGAAGTGTTTAGGAGAGATGGCAGTGGGGTTGTTAACCAGATTGTTTAATAAAGTCTTGGAAAGTGAGAGGATGCCGGAGGAGTGGAGAGGAAGTGTACTGGTTCCGATTTTCAAGAACAAGGGTGATGTGCAGAGCTGTTGAAATTACAGAGGGATAAAGTAGTTAAGCCACACCATGAAGTTGTGGGAAAGAGTAGTGGAAGCTAGGTTGAGAGGAGAGGTGACGATCTGTGAGCAGCAATATGGGTTTATGCCAGGAAAGAGCACCACTGATGCAATGTTTGCTTTGAGAATGTTTATGGAGAAGTATAGGGAAGGCCAGAAGGAGTTACATTGTGTGTTTGTGGATTTTGAGAAAGCTTATGATAGGGTGCCAAGAGAGGAGTTGTGGCATTGTATGAGGAAGTTGGGAGTGGTGGAGAAGTATGTGAGGATTGTGCAGGATATCTATGAGGACAGTGTGACAGCGGTGAGGTGTGCGGTAGGAATGACGAACCGGTTTAAAGTAAAAGTTGGATTGCACCAAGGATCGACTCTGAGCCCTTTCCTGTTTGCAATGGTGATGGACAGGTTGACGGACGAGATCAGACTGGAGTCTCCATGGACTATGATGTTCGCGGATGACAACATGATCTGTAGGGAGAGCAGGGAGCAGGCTGAGGCGAGCCTCGAGCGGTGGAGGTAGCACTGGAGAGAAGAGGAATGATAGTCAGTCGGAGTAAGACGGAGTACATGTGCGTAAATGAGAGGGAGGGTGGTGGTATGGTGCGGTTGCAAGGAGTTGAGGTGGGGAAGGTGTATGGGTTTAAATACTTGGGATCAACTGTCCAAAGTAACGGAGAGTGTGGAAGAGAAGTGAAAAAGAGAGTGCAGGCAGGATGGAGTGGGTGGAGAAGAGTTGCAGGAGTGATTTGTGACAGAAGGGTAGCTGCAAGAGTGAAGGAGAAAGTATATAAGACGGTAGTGAGACCAGCTATGTTGTATGGTTTGGAGGCAGTGGTGCTGACAAAAAGACAGGAAGCGGAGCTGGAGGTGGCAGAGTTAAAGATGCTGCGATTCTCGTTGGGAGTGACGAGGATGGATAGGATAAGAAATGAGTATATTGGAGGGACAGCGCAGGTAGGACGGTTTGGAGACAAAGTGAGAGAGGCGAGATTGAGATGGTTTGGACATGTGCACAGGAGGGAAGCGGAGTATATCGGGAGAAGGATGTTGAAGATGGAGCCTCCAGGCAGGAGGAGAAGAGGAAGGCCAAAGAAGAGGTTCATGGATACGGTGAGGGCGGACATGCGGGTGGTTGGAGTGTCAATGGAAGATGTGGAGGATAGAGCGAAATGGAGACGGTTGATCCGCTGTGGCGACCCCTAACGGGAGCTAGCCGAAAGAGGAAGAAGAAGATATATATATATAAACACATACATATGCACATAAACTTAACAATAGAAATACATGCTGTGATGAACCAAACTAACATCTTAGGATTAAAAGTGCAGATTTCTTTAAAACGTTACGTGCTTCCTAACGACCTTTGATTGTCTGTATACTGAACACAAACTGGCATTTGTTATTGATTTTTATATCATATATATATATATATATATATATATATATATATATATATATATATATATATATATATATATATATATATATATATATATATATATATATATATATATATATATATATATCATCTTGGTAAACTTCTTCTATGGTTATAAAATCAAGCCTATAGCTACCAGTAATTTTGTAGCAGCTTGGTAAATGCAATTTGTTACGTACTTCCTAACATTTTTGACCCAATCATGGAAGTGAACTGAAAAACTGGTATGTAGTAATGATCCATGCTGAAACCTGCCATTTTAAATCATCACTTTATGCAGAAGTAAATTGCTATTTAAGATGTTCTATCAGATGCATTTCAAATTTCTGGAATAAGATTTTGTAAGCTTCATAATGACTGGGGGAAATTTTGCAAAATCTGAGATTTTACACATTTGAAGGTGCCAAGATATGCAGAAAGTCATAAGAAATGTACTGTTTCGAGGAATTGTTCTATTCTTATGAATAATTATATATATCAAACAAAAAATGCATTTTCAACCATTTTGGACAACATATACAATCATACATATAACCCATTTCTAAAAAATGAGCTATAAAAATGGAAAAAAAATAGCCTGTGTTTGGATAAAAAAAAAACATGCTTTGTAAGAAACTATATCCATAGGACCCATAGCAAAGTATACATTTTCTCAAAGCACAGACACTTGGGCATTATATAACATTAAGATTGTTTATCTAATTAAAACTGGGTTCAATTTCTAAGCTTTCTCCTCATTTAGGACCACAGTGTACACAATACAATGCCACAAGCCATAGCGGATAGGGAATCACCTTAAGATTATGCATATCAAATCTCATCCAGTTCCATCAATTGATAACTACTCGGTATCCATTTGAATGAAAAGTACTGAAAATGCGGTTTGAAATCGGAAATCCCCAAAGTTCGAGGGGGTGCTGTAGGTGAACAAAGATCTAAATCGAAAATCCGGTTCGATCGTTTGTGCACAATGTATTCCAGACGATTAGTGTGAATTTTCATGACCATCAGACCATAACCCAAGGAGGAGTAGCATTTGGCGCGAAAGCACCTCCAGCTCTCGCATATTATCGATTTTTGCATGAATTGACCTTTCACCCCTGACCTAAGCGAAATTGGTCAATATGTCCTGAGGCAAAGTTGTGGTACTCATTGCATACCATTAACCTGCAAAGTTTCATTCGTATCGATGCACTCACCTGGTCACTAGGGGGCCTTCAATTTTCACGCATACTGGTATTTTTCGCCAATTTTCGCGCATTCCCCCTTCTGGTAAAACGACTAAAATCACGAATCACTGCTCACCTTCACTCTTTCATTCCTCTTTTTTCCCGCCTTTGGAATAAACTCCCTCACTCGATTCATTCCCATTCTTCCCTCCAGGCCTTCAAAACAGCTGTTCACCACCACCTCTTATCGTCCCCCATCCAAATCCTCGATCTTTTCTACTCCCGTTAATCCACCCCAAACCCACCTCCTTCAAATTCCTTGCTTTCCTTCCTGAAAGTCCCTGTAATGTCCATCTTGTATACCCCATGTTCCCTGCCCCATCCCTCTCCCTTCCACAGATCTCCTAATGTCTCTGTTCCCCACTATTTTGTCCTTCCTACTCCCTCCCATCCTGTCTCATGCCCCTCTTGATGTGGGTTGTGTGTTAGCTCTCATACAAGCCTCGACAAGGTATACAAAAAAATAATAAAAATACACTAATTTTAGGGGGCGCTGCGGGTAAAGTATTCCATATATCACAAAACCGGAATGTATTTGATAGAGCATCATCTGTAGATCATTCGTGCCAAATTTTATAACCCTAAGTGGGATAATGGCTTTCGGAATTTATTTTGTGTGAACGGTACCAACTTTGAAGGTTTTTCAGTTGTTGCTGGGGAACCAAAGCGTCCCGAGCAACCATCACAATTTCCAAAGCACTAGGTCATAAGATGTACCGACCACCCGAGTTTGGTCAAAATCCGCCCACGTTTACTACCAATTATGCTGATGACAAACGAACAAACATCCAAACAAACAGACAGATTTACTGACAATAAGGGTCACCTATTTCGGTGACCCAATATATGCATAAAGCAACTCAAGAAGACTTACGCAAGGTAACTACTAAACGAATTCACATCAATTGTTGGCGAATCACCATTCACAGGTGAGAGATTGTGGTGAGTCTTTCTTTATTTATATATTGACTGCTTTTGACGTTTGCACGTGATACATGTTTGGGAGCCTCGTTGGTATGCATTGCTATCTACGCTCCCGCTGATGATTCGCCAACAAGTGATGAAACTGGTCCGGTAGCTGAGGTGGATTATAGCATTGAGATTCTCATGTGTGTACGATGTGTGAACATCTCTATAGTTGTTGAGGAACTCTGGGAAGGGTTTGAAACAGCGTAGCACTTATCTTGTGCAGGTCTTCTTGGGTTTCTTTACAGCTTGAGGAGTGTGGGAGGGGTCAATTATATTTTATATATAAATATATATTAGCGGGGTGTGCTTACATATTGTGTAAGCATACGAACCGTGCTTCCACATTATCTCAGGTCGCTCAACTGAATTTGATTTTTCATTTATTTATTTTTTATTTTCATTAATGATGCTTTCTGACGGCTCTGTGATTTTTTTTTCCTGGTGTATCGGCTTTATTGTCCGTCGGCACACAAAATTACCATGCTTTCCCATTGTCTTGGGTCGCTCACAAGCTTGTGTTTTTTCTTTCATTTACTGATTTATTTATTTATTATTAAAAACAAATAATTCAATTATATTTTCATTTCTGGGTGTTTTCCGACGATTCTGTGATTTTTGTTTTTCCGGTGTGCCGGCTTCGAAACCCGAACGGCACTCGTTGGAGCGCAGACCTCCACCAGGAAGGATCATGACGTGGACAATGCTGACATTGCAAAGGTGACCGTGGATGAAGTACTCCTTGGTTGTTTCGTGGAAGGATGATGTAACCCCAAGAGATACCTTAGCAGGGAACTTTCCAGAAGAATGATAGAATGCAGAATGCAGGATTATGGTGTACAAGATGATAGAGTTCAGAACGTTTAAATGCCATATGGCAGAGTGCAAGGTGATGGATTGCAAAGTTATGGAAAGGAGGGTGGAGTGCAAAGTGATGACATGAAGGATGGTGGAATGCAAGATGATAGAATACAGAGTAATTGAAGGCAAGATGATTGAAGGTGACTGAAGGCAGAAAGTTTGAAGGTAGTGTATTCGAGGGCAAGATGATGGAATGCAAGCACGATCATGGAATGTAAAGTGATGGAGTGTAAATTTCAAAGTGACGAGTGAAAGCTGGTGGAAGGCATGAGGAACGCATGGTGATGGAGTGAAATATGATGGAATTCAGGGTAATACTAGTAGGTGGCATGACGATTGGAATACCGAACGATGATGTGCAAGCTGATGGACTGCCTGATGATGCAAGTCAGGGTGGTGGAGTGCAGGTTGTTGGAATGCAGGATGAAAGACAGTAGCATGAATGAGTGCAAAGTGATGGAGTGGAAAGTCATGGAGTGTAAGGTGATGTAAGGCAGGATGGTGGAATGCAAAATGATGCAACAAAGGGTGATGGAGTGCAAGATTAGGAAAGGTGGAATGGTAGAGTGCAACATGATGGAAGGCAGGATGATGAAGTGCAGTGATGGACTGTCAGGTGATGGAGTGTGGGATAATGGATGGCAGAATGATAGATTGCAAGATTATGGAATGCAGGCTGATGAAATGCAGGATTATTAAGTCCTGAGTGATGTGCGATGGGGTGTTGAAGGTGGTGTGATGGAGGGGCAGGGTGATGGAAGCCAGGATGATGGAAAGCAGCATGATTTAAGGCAGTGATGGAGTGAATGATGATGGACTACCAGATGATGGGAGTACAAGACGATGGAATGAGGATGATGGAAGACAGGATGATTGAATCCTGAATGTTGGGGTGCAAGCTGCTGGAATTTCTGGGATATCTGACGGACAGTTCATCACCATATCATGGAAGTGGGGTGGAAGGCAGGTTGACTAAAGGCAAGATGATTGAAGGCAAGGTGAAGAAATGCAGGAAGGTGGAAGGCATGATGATGGAGTGCAGGATTACGGAGTGCAGTTGTTATGAAGGCAGGAAGATGTCAGGCAAGGTGATGTAAGGCAGGGTGATTTAAGATGATGATAGAAGGTAGAGTGATGGAGTGCAATGTGATGGAATTCTGGATGATGTGCAGCAGAGGGTGGAGTCATCAGCAAAAAGATAAAGAGGATTTTCCAGGGAATCTGAGAGCTAATTGCTGAAAACCAGAAAAACACAGGGCCAAGAACACTGCCTTGAACTCCAGCCTGGACGGGAAGAGGAGATAAGAGAATTTCATTAATAGCCACGCATTGACTGTGACAGGAGAGGAAGTCCATTAGCCATGATGAGTGGAGATTGCCTTCAATACCATAAGAAGAGAGATTGGTGAGCAGTGCAGGATGCCAGACCATAACAAAAGCTCACGCTATATCGAGGGAGATGGCTCTGATTTCATGTTTGGCATTTATGACCTCCATCCATTGTTGGGAAAGCAGAAGTAGCATGTCCAGGGTTTAGTGACCTGGTCTAAATAAAATTGATGATCAGAAATCAAGCCATTGGAGAGGAGGAAGGATTTGATGTCAGAAGCGATGATGGATTCCATAACCTTGCTGATGATTGGGAGAAGGTTGATTGGTCTGCAGTTGCAGGAATCTGTTTTTGCACCTTTTTTATGCAGGGCAGTAATGTTTGCTGATTTCCAAGCAGATGGCAGATGACCTTGAGCAAATGAGAGGGTGAATAGAACAGAGAGAGAGAGGGTGAGCAAGAGCAGTGGATCAGGTTTTTAGGACACGTGGGCTGATGCCGTCTGGACCGGTTGCAGAATCTGAGTCGAGGTTTGACAGCAAGCTCTCCACCTTGTCAGGAGAAAAGGACACAGAGTCCAGGAACAGCCGAGTGCAATTGGCTAAGTGGGTACAGAAAGCAATGGATTTGAGACACAAGATTTAGAAGCAAACAGAGTTTAGGCATTCATGTTTTTGCGTTTCCGTGTGAGCAGGTTATCTTAAAAAGTTATGGATTGATTCGGCCATAATTTGGTGGACAAGTTGGTTGTGTGACAAGGCCAATTATGGATTCGATTTTGGTGAAGATCTGGATCTGGATACGAGAATTGTTTACTTATTAGACCGATTCCTCATCATTGAAAGATATATATATATATATATATATATATATATATATATATATATATATATATATATATATATATATATCACGATATTTCAAAACGTCGTCGACGTTTTATGACAAAACTATGTGGATGAGTTGAGTAGGTGACAAGAACAAGCCGGTTCGATTTTGGTTCAGGTCCGGATGCAGATCAGGCCTCTCAGTGGGGTACAAAATGTAAACTGTTCAGCCTGGGGAAGGTATGTGCTCTACCGAGTGCTGTTCGAGTTATCTCCACCACCAAAGGAGGGAAGAGATTGTTTTCACCCCTGTCTGTTTGTCTCTCTGTTGTCTGTCTGTCTGTTTGTTTGTCTGTGAGCAGGATATCTCAAAACATTATGGAAGGATTTGGATGAAATTTGGTGAACAGTTTGGGTATCTGACAAGGATGAACTGATTCGATGTTGATGAAGATCTGGATACAATGATTTTTTTTTAATTTCAAGTGATTCTTCACCATTGAGAGATGGGGCCCAAAACGATGTGCAGTGGAGTATAGCGTGATATCTCAAAAACTTGTGGACAGATTATGACAAAACTTGGTGGATGAGTTGGGTAGGTGACGGGAACAAGCCGATTAGATTTTCGTTGAGGTCCAGGTCCAGATCTGACGTATCAGTGGGATACAAAACGTAAACTGTCCAGCCTGGCAGAGACACGCACACCACCAAGTGCCATTCCAGCTTCGTTTATTTAGAAGTTTAAATAACCGATATCTTATTTTTGAAGATCCGCGTTAAAACCTCGTGCGAGTCATTGATACTCAGATTGAAAGCTATTCTTTGAGAAATTTATGAAATTTTCGTAACATAAATACTTGGGAGGAAAGGAGCATCTTTAACAGCAAACACGTTTTCACACATCTGCTTGAACCAACGATTAGGCATATCAGTGAATTTGGTAAATGTTTTATGGCTGTTAAAATTTATCTCATGTGCTCCTGTAGTTTCTATTTGATAAAGTGCGCCATTGTAGTATCTATTTGATTTAGTTCGATGTTTGCATTTGTTCATTGAAAAACTCCACCATGAGCTTCCCTATGTTCCGGAGCAGCGTCTTCCACTCACGTCCCACAAGATTCCTTTCTCCATCCCTGAATCAAATATATTCCCTCCATTTACATGAACTTCCCACTGTTTTCCTTGCGCTGACTCTTACTAAGTGAATGTATGTGCACATATTATAACAAAACTTTAATCCAACCTTTAAAAGTTTCCTGAAGGTGCTCCGTTGACTTTGTTTTTGTTCTTTAAAAAGTCTGTCATAGTCAAGGTTGAACTCCCATCGAGAAAAACGAGTTATTACTGATCCTGCCTTCGAGCAAAGCGAAGCACGAAGCACTCGCTGTGCTTGATGCAAAACCACAAGACGTGTGTGCAAGTGTCAGGACGGCCATTCCCCTCTGTGCGGTTTTCGATCGCCTGAGGAACAGCCCTTTGAAAAGCCAAGAGAAAATGCACTTTTTGGAAAAGGAAGGCGCGACAAGTATGCTGTGACGCACAAGTGCATTCTCAAACGTTTTTCCTCAAACAAAATGTAGAAAAGGTCAAACATTGGATTTGGAAATACCGCCACTGAAAAACACTATCAAGTGCCAAACAATATCGGTTTCTGAGAAGTATTTTACTGTGAACGCCCAGAAATATATATATATATATATATATATATATATATATATATATATATATATATATATATATATATATATATATATATATATATATATATATATTGTTGGGGTTCTACAAAACTGCATGCCTCCAAGGCAATGGCACCCAATATACAGTGATCCCCAGGCAGTTATTTCATCAGTCTTGGTGCAGTTAGTCCTCCCCCTCATATCTCGTGGGTTAACGGGACAAAGCGCTTTGCGTTGGTCTCTTAGTTAGGTCGAGTAACTATCTCTAATTCATATGCTGATTCCTACCCTAATCCTGTCCTTTTAGTCAGAGTACAAAACAAGCATGCAAGCACACACGCCATTCAATAGGCAATTGATAATAAGCACACCACGATGCCTCCCGTGGCTTGGATCCACCGCACCACTCCACTCCACGACATACTTATCCACCTGTGCATCGTGCGCCATTATTTCATTCAAATCTGTGCACCAATTCCCAACTGGCACCTCACCTTGCTTCGCACCTTGCTCATCAAACCTCACCACATTGACCACAAACGCCTCCCGCTCACGGGAAAAATATTCACACACCCCCTCGTATCTCTGCATCACTACAATTCGTCAAACTATTTGTAGGAACACCGCATGATTCGGATTGTCGTCGGCACCGAGCGATGCTTGACCACGCAACAGATGTTAAGAGCTCGACCATATCTCACCGGGGACGTCCCGGAATTGATACAACCCTCATCCAGTCGACAGACCACGGCAAGACCAGGGGCAACGAGGAGGAGTCGTGAGAAGGGTGATCCAGGAGTTTGGTTCGGGGCCCAGGTGTGCATTTTGGTTTATGAGGGAGCACGTGGGTGGCGTGCAAAGTCCGCTGCTATTCGACATTCAGACTGCACTCGGAGCATATTCAGGGCCATGGTGCCGGCTCAGGGAGCATGCCCTATGTTGAGTCGGGAGCTCCGATCGTGCAGAAGTGGGTGGGCAACTAAGATGCTTTCCAGTCCTGGAGCCTAGCAGGGCATGGGTAGGGCTGCTGTGGCCCAATAGAGAAGCAGGATTCGGCCCACAGCGCGTCACTTTCCAGTCATCACTCCACCCTTCGCCCGGGGCTTATAAAAGGGGGAGCGTGGAGCCGTTAGAGTCTCCTCGCTCTCTTCGCTGGCTCTTCTCCCACCTCTTCGCTCCTCGCTCCTCACCTCTTCACTTCGCTCCTTGTTTCGCTATTTGTGGGTGATTGCTAGAACATGCTTCTACTTCTTCTTCTTTGAGAGGCTGATCCAGGGCAACTGCCAAGACTCACTGAAATGCTGTCGATGTTCCGCCACACCCCGTGCAGCCAGACGGGCCAGTGTGGAGCGCACATTGCCACGCGCTCCGGCAAAGTAATTAAGCAGGAGAGATAATGCACCATATTATGAGGTGGAAGCGCTCAGGCGGAGCCTCCCACAGAGGTACAAGTTACATAAACAGACCTTTACACAGAGTTAGGGATCTTTCTCCTTGCACATCTATTCTACTCTTCTCTTCTCTTCTCTTCTCTTCTCTTCTATCTCTATCTCTACCCCCCCCCCCCCAACACCAATCTTCTTTGTACAAAGAACATCATTACTGACTTGCAATCCCATTTTCCTCTGGCACGACACTGCACACCCCCCCCCCCCCACATTCCACTCCACACCTCCCACTCCCACACCTTAGACATAACCAGTATTCCTCCCACGTACCTCTCCCTAAGCGTTCTGGGTTGGTTGGTCTGCCGACCGCACCAGGTATTGAGAGGTCGTTTATCCTCACCGACTTTCTTTCTCTCTGGCAATCTAATCTTCCGTGTGTGTGTGTGTGTGTGAGAGATAGTGCCTGTCCTGGCATAAATAAAGATTGTAGAAGATATAACGGGATAACTATGCTCTGTGTCTCTTTTGTAAGATTGCTTGTCTTTTGCCGCACCCCAAACATTCCATGCTATCCCCTGCTGTACATGAAAATAAACCCCATTCAATGTGCCACATACTTTTCCTCGCTTGATTGTAAATAAATGTGTTGTATAGAAATGTTCCCATCTTGTTTTCATGTTTTCTTTCATTGATCCAGCATGGCTCACACCCTTGTTGAGCCAGGACGTTATCCCCCAACGATCTGTTTCCTAGCCAGTACGTGCTTGGCAGTTCTGCTCGGCTGCATCTGATCCGGGTCGGTGATCCTGTTTGAGTTAGTGCGTACCGAGGGAGTGTCCCCCGGTAATTTGATCACATGACTTTTAGATAAACGGTATTCAATAGATGGAGGACCCTAAGTCACGTGGTCGAGTTATTGGCATTCACAGTCGATTAGCGACCCATCACATCACAAAGTTATTCGTGTGCAACAGCTTGCGATTCCGGAGATTCCGGTGGGAACCCGAGCCTGAGGTAGATCACCCCTCGTGGTCTTCGCCCCCGACCCCGGGCCTGCAGCATTATATATATATATATATATATATATATATATATATATATATATATATATATATATATATATATATATATATAATCACAAATGATGTACGGGCCATTGATTGCTTGCTTGAAATAAGGCTTCAGTAACCGAATCAGTTTGTGGTGTTTTTATTTTATTTTCTTCTGGAAAACTGGTATTGCTGCAAAAACTTTCAGTAGCTCATCATTCTAACTACTTTATTCGTGAAAATTACAAGTGAAATCCTTCAATACAACGCATGCGGTGAAGCAAATGAGTACACTAATGTTAAAATATGCAATTTATGCTTTTTCAGTTGAAAAACGATTAAAAAGCGTACTTAATATTTGAAATGTAAAAATCTTGTTATTATTGTGATAAGCACCTTTATATATATAACAGAAGGAATGAAATCGTTCGATACAGCGTGGCAGGAGGCCGCAAAAGAATAATGTAAAAAAAAATAATAATCATAAAGTTAATGTACAGACAAACAAATGATGAGTAAAATGTAAGCTTTGCTGATGAAAAGATGAAAGCAAAGCTAAAATATTTGTTGAGCAAAACATTGAAACATAGTGGTTACATCAACTACATAATATTAGTTATATTGTTATTATATAAAATATAGACGAACACATTTTGAATTGAAGCATATTTAATTTTTGCATATTTTAAATGTACAGTACAAAGTCATGAAAATAATTCAAGATGTCCCTGGTTGAAAGAACCACTTATCACTTTGCCACCAATATCTGCCATAATTGTAAGTAAATTTCAACTACTAATGCATGACGAAACACTTGTTTATGGCTAATATTAAAGAGAATGATGGCATAAGAAGAACTTAGCTTTCAGCGTTCGGCACGAAATGCCATGGTGGGCGGAAATGACGTCTTTCGTTCATTCGTTCGTACATGAGAGGGGAGCGTTTCTTGGTTTTTTTCCATCAAGCAATAAATTCAATGGTTTTCACATATATAACACATTAGTTTCACAAATTTCCATTGAAATACTCAGGTATTTCCGTCAATTGTCGCCATTTCCGTCGAGGTTACGCACTGCCATCTACCGGACGGCCGTCATTGGCTGTCACTTGAGGAGCGTGGAAGGGGGGGAGGGGACACCGGAGACATGGTAGACACCGGGGACATTGCAAACTCGGTGCAATTGTATAACAGCGCACGCGCTGTAATAAGTTGCAATTTGCAAAAGGTTGCACATGAACTAAGATAGGAATAGGATGCAAACAAAATGTGGTGTGATCGAAAGATTTCATCTTGGTAGTTTGGATAGAATGCTGGAGCATGCATATGACTCAGGCATGATGGGTCAAATCACCTCGTTCTGTTCTCATGTTTCGTTGTATGTGCTTATAAAATGAGATTGATCACATGCAAAAAGAAGTGTGTAGTGCACAAAAGAAAATATTGGAAATATCTCACAAAAATAAATTTTATACAAAGAAATCTGGATTACATATGGAAGCACACAAGTGAAGTCAGGGCTGAGATCACATAGGAGATCAAACACAAAATACATTCATGAAATACAGGCATACAAAGCACAAATACAAATCAAGAGCACAAAAGGAGAGCTAAATTGTCTCAAAGACAGCAATTTCACAAAGAAAGTTAGCTCTTTGGCAAAAAAGAGATATATCGCATGCCAAGATAGCGAGATGGCACATACATACAGATAGGTGGCCGAAAAGAGAGCTATATGGCACCCAAAGACAGTTAGATCACTCAAAAAGACAGATATGTTGCAAACAAATCGAACAATGGATGGCAAGTACATACTGGTAGATCGTACACACAGACAGGTAGATCACACACAAATAGAACCATAGATGGCAAATACATACACGTAGATTGGACACAAAGATAGGTAGATCGTACACAGGTATAACTAGAACGGTACGTGGTAGAGCACATACCTCCGCCAGGCTGAACAGATTACGTTTTGTATCCCTCTCTCTCTCCATCGAGTGCAGCCTGTGGCTGCTGGTTGCATCATTAGTTGGGACGCGGCTATGCCGCTGATGCAGTGTCCCCCTTACCAGTACACTGGTGCTCATTTTGCCGACCTCGGAAGGATGACAGGCTGAGTCAACCTCCTGGTGTATTTTAATTGAGCAGCCAACGGGGCTTGAACTCAGGATCCTAGGATCCTAAGCAACCACCCTAACCACGAAGCCAACACCAGGCTTTGCATCCCACTGATAGGCTGGATCTGGATCCGGACCTGAACCAAAATCTAATCGGCTTGTTCTTGTCACCTAACGAACTCAGCCACATAGTTTAGTCACAACTCGTCCACAACTTTGTGAGATATCATGCGATATATCATTTTAGCCCTATCACTCAATGGTGAAGAATTACATTAAAATGATTGGATCTGGATTCGGATCTTCATCGAAATCGAACCAATTCGTCCTTGTTACACACCCCACCTGTCCACCAAGTTTTGTCCAAATCCGTCCACAACTTTTTGAGATATCCTGATTACAAACAAACTGATAGGGGGTGAAGACATAACCTCCATCCACCTTAGGTGACAGAGGTAACCAAGCAGATTGTACAGATTAAGACAGTCAGAGACAGTAAGACAGCGAGATCACAAAACAGGGTTGGTAGTTCGCAAACAGACACCGAGATCGCACAAACACACACACACACACACACACACACACACACACACACACACACACACACACACACACACACACACACACACACACTTCAACACAAGGGAAGATAGGGCACAAACAAACTCAGCTAAAAAAAATATCTGGAATGCACAAAAAGACAGCTAAATGGTGCATAAGCACAGGTAATTCAATGACAAAGAGGGATTAATTAATTATCCACATTGACAGGTTGATACAGTCGCCTGCAAAAGTATTCACCTCCCTCCAATGTTTTCACATTTTGATGCTACCTGAGCTTATTTCATGATGTTTTCAAATCAAACTTAATAGATAATCTTCACAAACTACTCTAAAGTGATAAAAGTAAAAATGCAAACAAAATGTGAATAAGTTAAATTAACAGACAAAATCAGATGACTCTCAGTTCCATAAGTATTGAACCCCTTTACCTAATTAACCCTAAATCACTTCAGGAGCAAATTATTTGTTTGAAAGGTTACAAAATAAGTGCAAGAGGTTTCACCTGTATGTAATCGGTGGTTTAAATTAAAAAATAATCTCCTCACTTATCGAAGGAGTTTTAAGGTGAAACTCACTTGGTCAACCAACAAGGTAAACATGAAGATCGAGAAGCTTTCCAAAGAAGTCAGACATAAAGTGGTGGAGAAGCACTGTTCAGGAGAGGGTTATAAGAACATTTCAAAGTCACTCATTATCCCTTTGAGTACGGTGGAAGACGTATCATACCACTCAGAATCTACACAGATGAGGTCACCCATCCAAACTCAGCAGCCAAGCAAGTAGGAAACTGGTTCGGGATGTCACTGTAAATCTAACAATGACTTTGAAATATCTGCAAGGCTCTATCTCCAAGATGAGGGTCAGTGTTCCTCAATCAACAATATCCCGTTCCATGGACAAGGGGCAAGAAAGAACCCTTTTCTGAAAAACACGCATCTAAAAGCTTGAATGAAGTTTGTGAAAAAGCATCTTAATACTGCAGACATCTGGAGAAAAGTTTTTTAGTCAGACGAGACAAAAAAAATGAACGTTTTGGTCTAAATTCAAAGTGTTACGTCTGGAGCAAGACTAACACTGCACATCACCGAGTCAACACCATCCCTACTGTTAAGCATGGTGGAGGCAGCATCATGTTATGGAGATGCTTTTCATCAGCAGGGACTGGGAAGCTTGTCAGGATAGAAGGGACAATGGACGGTGCAAAGTACGGGAGAATCCTTGATGAAAACCTTCTTGACTCAGCCATGAATCTGAAATTGGGTTGGAGATTCACATTTCATCAGAACAATCGGAAGCACAAAGCTAAAGCCACAATGGAGTGGCTGAATAAGGAAATAAATGTTTTTGAGTGGCCCGGTCAAAGTCCTGACTTGAACCCAATTCAACATTTATGGTGAGACTTGAAGATTGCAGTCCATCAATGATTCCCATCAAACTTGGTGGAACTGGAGCAATGTTCACGTGAACAATGGACAAATATTTCACCATCTCACTGTACAAAGATGGTAGAGATCTACTCACAAAGACTCATAGCAGTCATTGCTACAAAAGGTGCTTCCACCAGGTACTGATAGGGGCTGAATAAGTTTACAACCAGAGAATTTTGATTTGTACATGTTTTTACAGGTGTGTCTGACATGTAACCTCCTTTAACTATAACAGTGTTTAGTTTGACCTCTTCAGATATTAATAAAAAAGTACATTTGGAAAAAATTGTTTCTCCGTAATTTGTGTAATTCATCTAAATATGGCATTATTGGTCGGGGGTGAATACTGTTGCAGGCCACTGTAGGGTGATGTAATAGACACTGCATCAACAGTGGTAAAACGGCAGTAAATTCCGGAATTAATTTATTTATATGACATTTACAATCTTTATTTTATTTAAGTTGAATTATATACAGGATGTGAGCACTGTCGGACACAATTTGCCCTCTTTCCACTTTCAAAACCCTTCGGTGTAGCAGTACTTGGACATGTCACATAAGGCTGGTGTATAAGTTTTATTCCAGAAACGTCTGGAATTAAAAAAAAATAATCTTCATAATCATTATTTTATTTTCATTGAAGTATATACCTGAACACTGCATGTGATATCATGTTCTATGAACTCTCTAGTTGTTGACTGACTTCTTCATCTTCTTCTTCTTCTTCATCTTCTTCTTCTTCTTCTTCTTCTTGCGTATGCCAGCTATCATTTTGTTGGGGTGCAATTATGCCGCTGATGCTATGCCCCGACACCAGTACACTTGCACTCATTTCACCAACCTCAGAAGGATTACAGGCTGAGTCAACCCCACCGGGCGTTAATTCAGTGGCCAACGAGGCTTAAACTCAGGACCCTTAGATATCAAGCAAACCACCATAAGCACTAAGCTAACACCAGGCTTTTGTCGAGTGTGATCATGGACCAATTGCATGAATTGTACCATGTGTTATCACGCGGCTCGACACACGTACATAGCAAGCTCAACCAGATCAGCTCTGGTGTTTATTTGTTTTTTTCTCTTTCATAGAATCTGGGCAGTGGTTGCAACAGATGCAAGCATAACTAGAGAGTTAATAGAGCACATTACCCTGCGCTGTATTGAGAAACAAGAACATGGGCGGGGTCTAAGAGTTGAACATTTTGATTGGTTGTGATGACGTAAAATGCTGTAATATTTTGTCCGAGTACTGCTAAATGGAAGGGTTTTGAAAGTGTCAAAAAGGACTTTGCATTCTACAGTGCTCAAGTATATAATTCAATTGAAGTAAAATAAAGATTTTAAAGACAGTAGAAAAAAAAAATTCTGGAATATTACCACGGTTGATGCAGCGTCTTTTACACCACCTTATCTAACATGTTCAATAGTTATTTGTGCCTGTTGTTTGTGTCGTTTATGACATCCTTAAAAACAGTAGGTTTCCTGTTTGGAATGATTTTCAATTTTGCTTGACTGCCAGACAGACAAAGAATATTATCTCACTCCTCGCTGCGCATGCACAATCAGGATTAATTCAGAGCCGAATACTGCTCAACTACAGGTTTGTTTTCCCATCCATGTTCAAAATGTAACATTCAATTGAAATGAAGCTGTTTCTCAAACATAAACTCACGTTTGTGAACAGACAGACAGACAGACAGCCAGACAAAGTGGATCAATTGCTTAATTAACCCTGCTTTTTGCTTTATGAACAGGGTGGGGGGAAGGGGAGGGTATGAGTGGTGGGGGAAGGAGGGGTGTAATATAGATAGGAAGTTGCCCACAAAGAGAGGTAATTTGCTAGCAATGACACCGACATCGCTCATCGACAGGTAGACCCCAAGGAAAGGGAGCTAGATCAGCCATAAGTGTAGTAGTCACAATGGACACAAAAAAAATTCATTTTCAAAAGTACAATAGAGGATGTGAAAAAGCAAGAGTGCATTTACCACCTGAGTTAGGGTTCTTCTCAGGGTGTGTGTGTGCGTGCGTGTGTGCGTGCTCATACGTGAGCACTTGCACTTATAAGAGCAAATTTAAACTTTTCTTCTTGTCACATTTTTGTGAAATAAATATTGCACAAAATGAAAAAAATTCAAGTCAATTACTTCATTGCAGTTACAAGACAGGACAGTCAACTCCACAGAAAAAAAAAAATATTAGATGCAGAACATACAAACGGATTTTCAAACTAACATATCACTTAGAAACACATCACCACACCTCCTCAGCTACCACCTTCCCACCATTCTTCGTCCCATTCGCACCGTTTACAAAATGCAGTTCGAATCCAGAACATCTGCTTGTGTACTGCAATATTAAACATGGACCTTGTTCCCAACGAGTATGTGGCACATCTGTCATTTGGACAACGAGCACAAGCGCAAAATCCTGCTTACATGACCTACAAAGCCATCACATTGAGGTTTCTGTTCGAGGGAGGCATTGTCCCACTTCATTATTATTCCGCAAAGTTTGTGTATTTCACCTTCATATTTTTTCAGGTTCTTCTAAGTTTGCTAATAGGCTTCCAGAGAAAATATCCCATTTAAAATGGTTTGCCCTTCACTTCATCATGATCTTTTTCTCACTAGAACATCATTATGAAAGAGATGCATCATACATAGAGGCTTCAAGAGTCGTTGCTGAAGATGTGAATAGTTGAGATTAGAACTTTGTGGACTTCACTTTCTTGGTTTTATTGATGTACTAGCATAACCCGCGCTCTGCGCGACATGTTGGGGTGGGTGCGTTTGAGAAAGGAACTGATGCAGAGTATCAGTAGTAATTTTACTTTAATGCAGTAAGTGGAATACGATTTCACTGTTTCAGAACCATTTTATTTACTTTTTGTGTACCATGCACCTCATATGGTCTTTGAGATAATGTAAGCCGAATATCACGTTACTCGAGCGCAGAACAAAGTCGAAGATAGCGCGACACAAAACCACTAACTCGGAAATAATATATAAGATGAACAATAACTAATGATTTTTTTAAAATTATTATTTATTTCTGGTCAAAATTGTTGCTTTATCGTATTATTTGTCTTTTGTGCCATAAAGGTGCATCGTCTGCACTGAAGATAAATGATGTTGGATTTTGGGTGCGATTTAATGGAAATTCGTGGTTTACCCCACACCGATTACCCACCGTTTGTCCCCTTCCTCCACTAACCTTTTCAGTCTCCTTTCTCCCCATTTTTTTCGTGTCCTGGATCCCCGCCAGGTTATAAATGAAATAAGAATGCAGACCTCTGCCTACACATATACCGGGGGCGACGTGCGGTTTCCGTACCAAGAGCTAACTTTTCGTTATTATCAAAAATAGTTTGTTCCAAAAGGTCACACATCCGAAACAAGTGCGATCTTTGCATGGGAAACCTGAACATGAACGAATGTTGTTTCCTTTCAAAAGCAACGAAAGAAAAAGGAAAAAGGTTTTCTGGGCTCAAATTAAGCTCATCACCATGGCAACCGACACACGTTTATTCCGGCCAGGAAAGGCCAAAGGAAACTACTAAACAAGCGATTGGCAATAAAACACATCAAACACAAGACGAGTTAAAGACTCGAGTGAAAAAACAATGACAAAACAATGCTGAGAACGATGAAAAACCTTTCGAAACACAATCTCAACTGCATTAACCCAAACAATCAGACACACTGGGCTCCACCATCAGAGACACCGACGCACGCAATTGGAGATATTGAACCACGTTATCAGACGTTGACCCACACAATTGGAGATAATGACCCACGTTATCAGAGACGTTGACCCACACAATTGGAGATAATGACCCACGTTATCAGAGACGTTGACCCACACAATTGGAGATATTGAACCACGTTATCAGACGTTGACCCACACAATTGGAGATAATGACCCATGTTATCAGAGACGTTGACCCAAACAATTGGAGATAATGAACCACGTTATCAGACGTTGACCCACACAATTGGAGATAATGACCCACGTTATCAGAGATGTTGACCCAAACAATTGGAGATATTGAACCACGTTATCAGAGATGTTGACCCAAACAATTGGAGATAATGACCCACGTTATCAGAGATGTTGACCCAAACAATTGGAGATATTGAACCACGTTATCAGACGTTGACCCACACAATTGGAGATAATGACCCATGTTATCAGAGACATAGACCCACACAATTGGAGATATTGACCCACACATTTGGAGATATTGACCCAAGTTATCAGAGACGTTGACCCACAGAATTGGATATACTGACCCACGTTATCAGAGACGTTGAACCAGATAATTGGAGATAATGACTCACGTTATCAGAGACATTGACCCACATATTTGGAGATATTGACCCACACATTGGGAGATATTGACCCACGTTATCAGAGACGTTGACCCACACATTTTGAGATATTGACCCACACATTGAGAGATATTGACCAACGTTATCAGAGACATTGACACACAATCGGAGGTGTTGATTCACATAATCTTAGATATTGACTCACATTGAGATATTGACTCACATAAGACATTGACCCACATGACTCACATGAGAGATAGACTTTTTTTGTCTTGGGATCCTTGGGGTCTTGAGTTCGAGCCCTGCTGGCCACTGAGTTAGCATCAAGGGGGTTGACTCAGCCTGTCATCCTTCCGAAATGATGCACCAGTATACTGGTAATTATCCCTGCGAAATGAGCACCAGTATACTGGTAATTATCCCTGCAGGGTCAAAGGCGACTAAAGGGTTGGTGTCAGGAAGGGCATCCGGCCGTAAAAACATTGCTACAAGACAGGGTACCATGATTGGAGCCCGCAAAAAGCTGACCCCTGCTCAGGGATAAAGGCTTTCAAATGGTGTGATGACTAATGGTAGGCAAGTAGACAAGTCCAGCAATTGAATAAACCACCTTCGACGATAAAGGAATTCTGAGTCAGTGGTAGACTTGAGTGAGCAGATCTAAGTGACAATGAGCGACATCCAGTCACACTACCTAAGCAGCATCACATTACGACCCTCGTTGTATGTCATTATCATGATCAAGTAAATCATCAAGATAGACACTTCACAAGTGGTGCTATTCACGACAGTGGATATTGGATTGTTGGTGGCAGGAGTCTCATTCATGGTATACAGAACAAGTGAGTCATCCTAACGACAATTCACGGACCAGTGTTTGTGTGTTTGTTTGTTTGTCGCGCTACTCCTCCTACAGTTCTGGGCCAATTCCATCCAAACTTGCTGCAGAGGATCAACGCAACCCCAAATAATGTATAGGGTGTTTATATCTTTGCCGGTGGTCTTGGGGAGGTGAGGGAGGGGGGACACAAATTCTCGATGTAAATGTGTATCGTGCAGCGCCGCCTCCAGGTGGGAGAGGGTATTACAAGTATCCATTATTTAAAGTACGGTATTCCTGTCCCCACGTTTTCCAGTGCAGTGAAGGTGTTTTGAATTATAAGCAGTATGTATGTTTTTGCTTCATGCACGTAACCCAGGATTATTTTTTTTGCCAAAAAAAGATGTCAGTTGCCGATAGTACACCGCCCAAATAAAGGTATGCATCAGAAGAATGTGCTGCATGTTTGGAACAAGATTGCCCATCGGGTGGGTACTCTGCTCGTGTCGTAAACTCTGATGGAAAGTGCACAGGAGCAAATGGTTGATCGTCCGCCTCAACGACTTCTATCTTCTTTCATCCCCTTATCCTCATGTTGGCTTTGATGTTTTTCGACTGTGGAAAGTTCTCACCCATCGTACCAGGGGCAGAGTCTTCTCTTGAAAATGCTGGTTTGTATTATTTGCCTGCACGTCAACAAGAGTAGTGCACATACAAGTCATTGGGGAGATGACTGCATCATCTTTTATCAATGCACTGTGCCACTTCATGGCTATCCATGGGCCTGTTAAGGCCTTATTTTCAGACTGTGAAAGCAACTCCGTTGGGGCTCAAATGTGCTAAATGACGTCCTGAAGGAAAATGGGCAAAATGTCTATTGACAGATACTTGATGGACAACAAAGTTGAGTGGAAGTTTAACCCCTCCCCCCCCCCCACTCCCCACCTCACACGTCACATTTGGGTGGAGTGTGGGAACGAATGATCAGTGTCTGTTGTAGAATCCTAAACGATTTCTCTTGGAGACCAAAGTTTCTCTAACCCACAAACTCCTTACTACCTTTCCGGCAGAGGTATGAGCTATTGTCAATGCTCTCCAAGTTGTACCAGGTGTCTCCAGATCCAGAAGTGCGAGAAATCTTTATACCAATGGCACTACTTACCAAAAAGACAACACCTCTTCTTGCACCACCAGGCAATTTTGGTCATCATAAAGACATCTTTGGCTATCAGTGGCGACATGTACCGTATTCAGCAAATACCTTCTGGTCACAATGGCACAAAGAATATCTTCCAACACTGCAGCCTCCTACACGGTGGCAAGTCAAGAAACGCAACCTTTGTGTCAGTGACATCGTTCTGCTGAAGGTTGATGTGCACAGGCCCTATGGACGCATGATTGAGACATTGGCCAGCGCAGATGGTTGGGCCGTGACTGAGGTCATGCTGCTTATATCAGCGGGGAAAGAGTGAATTCCTTCATTGTTTCGATTAACTGTGAATTTCATATTCTCATGTTATTTCCACTTTGTCCATATCCGTTAGCCATAGTCTGGTCCATGAATTTAGTGACTGTATATGATGCACTATGTTGTCGGTTTATTTCATTTTTGACAAATGTTCAACATTTTTGATAAGATTCAATAACAGTCTGACAATGTTTGCAGCCAAGGTGGCTTCCCTGGTTCTTGTTACACATCATTATCTTTGTTAAATCAACTGTTGTAGTGGTTTATATGAAAACCAGGCAAGGAGTGTGAAAGTAAAATTTATATTCTTGTTTTGCTTCATGCATATTTATGTTCTACTCAATGCTTGCCTCATGCATGTTTGTGCTTCACCCATGTGTGGCGTCATCTCCGCTGCAGAGGGCGAGCGGAACTCTTATCCGGTCTGGCGGGACGTGCTGTTTTGTGTAAAAGGAATGCTTTTTTTACAGACGCTGATGGAGTGATTTAAATTTTAAAAAAGTTATTTGAAACTCTGCAAGTGCTGGTTATACTGCCTGGAGCATTCTTAATTAAGAATCTGGACATGTGGCCTGTTCCAGGATACAGTCGACAAATTTTATTTCTTAGATATCAATATTAAGTCTTTCTTTAGCAGTGTACTGAATCCAAACAGACTGTTAATCTTCCTTCTGTTGCATGGTTGATATATTAAAGCAGAAAGCAGTTCTGAACACATTACTGTAGTACACACAGAGTGAAGTCTGTGTCATCTAGCATCATGACGACAGAATAAATTAACCATACATGTGTATTTTACAAAGTACTTCTCTGCTGTTTAAAGTGTAGATCCGTGATTTATTTTAAATGAAGCAGATTCCAGTGAAGAATGCATCAGGAAAGCGTAGGCTATATTTTGTGGCAAATGAGACTGGAGGAGGTACCCGTGGAAATTCCACATAATGTAAAATGTGACTTCAGGACCTCAACTCTCCCCCCACTACCCTCTCTTACTCTCTCCCCACCTCCTCCTTTATCTGCCCCTGCACCCCGACCCTCTCATCTCCCGCCTTGCACCCCTCACCCCTCTCTCCTCTCCACCTTCCCTCACTCTGTCTCCTCTCCCTCCTACTCACTCATTCCCCTCTCCCTTTACTTACTCTGTCCCCCTCCCTCCCCTCGTTCTGTCCCTCTCCCTATCCCTCACAGTCCCCCCCTCCTCATGTCACTCTGTCTTCCACTCACTTGTCCACAAGCTTGGTGTTGGCTTTACAGTCAAGGTGGCTGGCTTAAGATCTTAGCCTCTTAGGATCTTGAGTTTGAGCCCCTGTCCTCCCGTTGAAATAACACCAGAGGGGTTGACTCAGCCTATCATCCTTCTGAGGTCAGCAAAATGAGTACCAGCAGCACTGCATCAGCGGTCCAGCCACGCTTCCAGAAAATTATGCAATCAGCAGCTACAGGTCAGCTCAGGTGTGGGAGCATGCACCAGAGCAGCACGTCGCTGCGTCCACTTTCCGCCGGTATTCCAGGGGCTTCCATCTGGCCATCCCCCTGGCAGATGCCTGGCCCATCCCCATCTCCTTAAGATGCCAATCAACCTGTTGTAACCACGAGGAACGTGGTCGGCGCGTTGGCTCAGGTGTCTGTGATGATGGGGTCAACACCATACCCCACCTGCTTCACTCCTCTGTATATCACTCTTTCTTATCTCATTGTCCCGGAATTACTGAGGAGCCAGTGTTGTAGAACCTGTGACTAAGTGACTGACTAAGATTGGGCTTCTGTGCTTGGGGTAAGAGCTTCCTTTTGTGAAACTGTGTGATTTTGCTCAATATTTTAAACCCTTTTCCAAACTGCCCGATCATCTTCTTCCATTGGTTCGACATAGTGTGCATTTAGTGACAGGGAGTTCAGTCCCGCCCATTTGTTATGGTCAACCATTACCCAACGTTCCATTAACGGTATCAATCGGTCATTTTGATTGATAGCAGTTGAGCATTGGGAAGCACAGTCGTTATCTGGGGTGATAAATTTGCCAGGAAGTTAGGGCAATTGGAAGCGGCAATTGGACGCTGGATCCTCCAGAAATTAAGCATCTCAGACAGCGTTTGTGGTTGCTTAGCAATCCGTCACGCCACAGAGTTATCTGCGGTTCGTAAGTTTCAGGGTCGGTGGCCGAGGAGTGGGTCCGAGAACTCCCCTCGTGACACCGACCCCGGACCAATAACAATGTTATCAAATTGTTGGGTATTTTTATCCAGGCAGATCTGAAATGGGATGTTCATGTCAGTTATATTGTCAAAACGAGATAAGTCATTTGTATGTGCTTTGAAAGTTGATATATTAAAAAATAATGATCTTGTACCCATTTTCACTTAATTTGTCATTTGGGACTCCTGTGTGCTCAAACGGACACACAAAGCAGCAATGTAACGCAATTTCAATTGTTCAGAAAAGAGCTGTATCCTTGGTTTTCGTGATGAAGCGAAAAGCAGGGTTAGGCAATTGGTTCACTTTGTCTGGCTGTCTTTCTACAAAAGACCAGTTTATGATTAAGGAACATCTTAATTTCAATTGAATGTTTTATTTTGAACACAAATTGGACCATGAATCGGAAAACGAAACTGTAGTTTAGCATTACTTTGGCTATGAATTCTTCCAGATAGCGCATGCGCAGAGGTTTTCCACAATCTTTAAAATCATTCTTTTATTTCAATTGAATTATACACTTGAACACCGTTAAAAAAAAAAAAAATCGCCTTTTTGGGACTTTAAAAACCCTTCCATTTAGCAGTACTTGGACAAAATATTACAGCATTTTACGGCATCATGATCAATCAAATTTGCCGCTCGGAGACCACACCCATGTCCATATTTCTTAAGACTGCATGGAGTAAAGTGTTCTATGAACTCTCGAGTTTCCTTTGCTCTGCTCTTTCAGGTATTTATGGATTGCTGATGCTACTCTTTCAAAATTTTATTATATTCATAATTAACTTAATCAAACATTGGCTAGTCATATAACTAGGCTAGCCAAAAAAGTGGCTAGTCATATAACCCAAAATGCAATATTTAAAGTGTGTTTGCTATACAAGGTAGAGGAACGTATACAGCACACACGAACGTGGTACATGTGGATAGATTTGGATCTGTATGGACTCTGCCATGCCATGCCTGTTATGGGTGCCATGCCGTGGTGGCAAAGTTCCATCCCGTATCTTCTGGAGGTTCTATTGTTGCGGGCCGGGAATCGGCTGCGAGCACAACCGCGAAGTGGAGCAGTGGGGTCGACCCTGCCGAACACCCGGAATCTGGATCGTACCTTTCGGAAAACTCCAAGAGTTCCGGGTCCCTTACAGGAACGTGAATCGTCAATAATTCCACCACGTGGGACATGGTTATTTGCCAAACTTCAAAATACCTAGAGACCCACGTGGCGAGCTACTGAGTATCCACACCCTTGACGGCACTCGTACAGGACGAGCCGTATGCGTGCTCGACCCGTGCGTGACCCGAGCGGATGGTCACCGAGCTTCAGTCAGTCCCAAATGTACACCACAACGGCAACAACGGCCTTTTTAATTCCCCAACATGCACCGTGTTAAAACAATAAAAAAAAACACAAAAACGATCTGATACATTTAAAAAATAGGGTATTTATTAACAGTAGGTGGGGAAGGAGGGGAAGGAGGGGAAGGAGGGGAGCACGCAGAGTTATCACGACTAATAAGAGATGCAAGGCAAATGATGTTCAGTTATAGCACTTAATTTACTACTTAAAGACGGGCCCACCAACAGACACACACACAGATACCCAGAAGGAGATGGACCTGTCCACCTCGTGTGGTTTGGCTGACACGAGAGAACCAGGCCAGCGTCGAGATGCGGTCCGAAGAACCAGGTGCCAGCGATGGGACGAGCAGAGCCCAGAACACGCGCTCGAAGAAACGGCCCAAAGAACCAGGCACCAGCGATGGGACGAGCAGAGCCCAGAACACGCGCTTGAAGAAACGGCCCGAAGAAGCAGGCGCCAGCGATGGGACGAGCAGAGCCCAGAACACGCGCTCGAAGAAACGGCCCGAAGAACCAGGTGCCAGCGAGAGCTATCAAAGTCCAGAGCTCCGCTCAGCGCTCGTCCCGACAACCAAAACTCTCTTTTTCCAGCAATTCCGCCACACTTATCCTCGGCTCTCCTTTCCTTTCTTTCTCTCCGGCTCCGTCCATTCAGGCGTGGCCCTCTCTCATTGGTTTCCCGACGGCAATCTCGCTCGCACCCCTCCGATTGGCTTAGAGGGGCGCCATGCCCGTATTTGGAGCGAAATCCAAGATGCCAATGCCCCAAAGAAACCCCGCCTGGCACATTGGACTCCGCCCACGTACATGCCGACATGCACGTAGGCCATGGCGTCGGTGTGAGGAAGCAAGGTGCAGGTGAGGGTGATGCTGCTGTTGTTGTAGTTATAGTTGATTTAAAATAAAATAAAACCCTGATGATCAAAATAACTCTGCAGCGCATGAACATTTAATTACCCATTTAACAAGGGATGGGGAGCTATCTATCCACATTTACTTATTGAAATAACTGAGCTATAGGACCTGTATGTTGAGTGCTCATGGCTTCCAGATTCGTAACACAACCCCCTCCCCTTTTCACAGACTCGTCCCGAGTCGTCAAATTTTCATGTGACCAGCATGTGTAAGTTTTCCCCTACTACATTTTACCTTCCGAACCCTGAGTGCAACATTTTTTTATACATGTCCCAAAAATAAATAACCTAATGCACTGCGTAACTAACTAACAGACTCACACGGACAACTTAACCACATTGCCGGCACTACGACAGACTGACAGGTGGGTTAAACTTATTTACAATTTTTCCTTAACTAATATTTACACTAACCATGGCCCAGGACTGGTCATCTGTGAGGAAGAAGGCACAAATAATGTCAACAGTTTGTGTGGGTAAGTGCTCAGCAGCTGGAAGGTCAGACATCTTCAGGGCCTGCTCAAAAGGTCCCTCTTTTGTCACTGAACCTTCTTTTTCTGTTTTTTCAGTCTTCAGCTGCTGGAGGCAACTCACCCTAACACGGCAGGCTATGCGCCATCCCACAGGTCATTTGAAGTGGCCTTTATTGAAGAAGAGGTGGCCAGGCTGCTCACTGCAGTCTCTGGCTCATGGGAATGGAAATGGATGGCGATGTAAAAACAAAACAAAAATGGACGCGCGGGCTGCTCAATGCAGTCCCCGTGTGCGGCTGCCTGCAGGGCAGTCCCTGCAACACACTCTGAGAGATCCTGGTGCACATGGTGATGGTGACGCAGGGCAATGCAAAGAAGGTAGCAGGCATGGGGTCATGGCAGAGGCAGGCAACAAAGGCATGGCAAGGCAAGGCAATGCGGACGAGGAACTGTTGCACAACAGGCCGGCCTCTGGTCTGGTCTCGTGAGGTTGTGTGGAAGGAGTGCGGTGGTGCCGGCCGCTCTGGCAATGGGCTCGGACCTACCCTACTGTCTCCCCCCAACCTATCACCTTTGCCTGTCGCTGTACATATCCACTCCCTTAATTTGCAACAATGAACCCACAAAATTTAGCCCCTTTTATTTTTTTTATATATATTTTTTTAAATAATTGTTTGTCCCTAACCCTCCTATTATCCTTGTCCGGCTAACCTATCCTGTCCATCTACTCCCAACCCCTACGTTCCATTTTGGAGGGGAATAGGGAGACTTGCGTCCTGTCTCGAGGCCCAACAAAGCCTCAGAATGGCCTCCTCATAATTCAGCAATCTTTCCTAAGGTGGGTCCAGTGGCCTATAGAGAGCGAAGGGATGGATGGTGCGCAGGGGTACATTTCCGAACTATCCCAGCATTTATTAACTTTAAACTACCCCGGGGCTTTTCAAAACGCCTGTCTCTTTAAACTATAGGTTCTAGAAACCATGATTCCCTTCGCCTGTGTTGGTGTCCATTATTAATTTGGGCCCTGCCCACAAATTTTCTTCCGTGCCCTTGCACAATTTCATGGCTGGGCAGCGTGGCTCACTTGGGAGGGATTCCCTCTCTACCGAACTCCAACTACGGCACCCCCAGGCCCTGAGGCTGTCTCCGAGCCTACCTGCCCCCTATGAACGTGGGGGGTTGCCCTTCCTGGAATTTCCCCCCTCTGATGCCCACGTGGCATTTTGGCACTTCGGGTCCCGCTACCGACGGGTCACCCGTGGCCACTACACTATCCCGGTCCCTTGGACCCATGGCCTACTTGAGCCGACTGTACGGTGCCCGGGATGCCCTCTACTCAGTATGCATATTTCAACAGCCACGCTCCCAGCTGGTCAATCGACTCCTGCACCCTACAAAAAGGTTTCGTGCCTTCATTCAACACCAACAACAAAACAACATCCGATTGGTTAATTTAACTAACCCACTAACATTATACTAACGCCAGGTTCCTTTGGGTGGGATTCACTCCTCCCCCCAATCATTCATTCGCACCATGCATACCACATTTGCTCCATTCACACTTGGGCCCGCTGTCCCACATTCATTCATTGCACACTTTTTTTTCTTTTTTTTAACTTTCCAATTCACACCAATACTGACACTCAACTAACTAAATTCCCCTAACTAATTCGTGCTCCCTCGTCATCCCTTAAACGAATGCACATTCCATTTCATCTACGAAGCTAAGTTACGTCCCCACTACACATTCCATGCCCGTCCATGTCTCCCAAAAATCCATTTCTAATTATAACCTAACATTCCCACCAACTCGTCCATGGGCCTCATGGAGGACGGCCCATGCCCCCATGAGGCCGGTCTAACTAAAGGCCCAGTCACACCTTGACGTTTTAGCCAGCGATGGAAACGTATTAAAATTTATGTAAAACGCTGGCTTACGTTGAACTTTTGATGTTTTTTTTTTAAAGATTCGGAGGTATTCAGAGCGACTTGGTCTTATGTATAACGCATTAGTAACGGACACAGAACGTTTCGTTGTGTTATAGATAACTTATACCAACGAATGCTGAACCTGTTGTCGGCCTACACAACCTATGCCCAACGATAGTCTAACTTAGGCATAGCGCGTTGCACGCATCGCCGACGATGTCGTGACGTAGCCTATTAAAAGGCTGACGCACAACGATTCGAATCATAACTGCCGTAGAAATGGAAGTGTCAACATCGCGGTCACACCTTGGCGATCTTGCCAGCGTATGCCGACCTAAGAAAAATGTGTCTAAAACGTTGGGGCACGTCAAATACGGTATGAGTAAGTTTGGTATACGTGAGTAGAACGCTAAAGTACGCTATCATACGTCGTAGTAAGTAGAGTACGTCAAGAAATTTTAAACATGTTCAAAATTTTACGACGTACTTGGCGTATGACACACGTTCCGCATGCGATGGGGATACGTTGTACACACGATATGCGGACGCTTACACACGTCCACAAAGGCTACTTATAAGCTACTCATAAGTCGAAACACGTCGCGGTAATGTCTTTTTTTACGCAAAACTTATTTCTAACTTATGTTTGACGTGCTTTGAACCAATTCTTCACGTAGTCCCAACACACATTGACGTATGTAGACGTATTCCAATGACGTCTTCCGATCGACAAAAAAAATAAATGAACGTGTTTCTAACTTACAACTGCCATATAAAGACGTGTTCCCAGCGATTTTGGGAATTGGTATATAAAAATGGTGTTCATAAAAGGGGAACCCAACAGTGTTTTCGAGTCCTTTTTGAGTCGATGTCCATGTCAGCAGTAACTGTATCAGTATCAGTATCAGTATTAGTATTAGTAGTAGTTTGTTCATGTTGGCAGTAGTAGGTGAGTGTGAGGGGGAGGGTGTGGGTTATGATGGATCCTCCTTGCGTCCGCGTGTCCACGGGTAGGAGACATCTTTGCACCATTGTTCGAAGTTCTTCGCGGCTAATTTTTTATGGGGCTTTTTCAACAATGAGCTATGGCTTGTTTTTACGATTTAGGTCTATTCATAATGGGTTGGACAAATGCACAATGAACTAATAATGTGCATAGAGCGCTTCGATAACTTATAGATTCAGTATACCAACGAATAATTATCGTGTAGCCGGCATTCACAAACTATGCCCAACGATAGCCTAACTTATCCATATCGTGCGGCAGTTTATCTTTGCCGGTGGCGTGGGGTTTGCTATTGTTACGTTTGAGGGGGGGGGTATGCATTCAAAGGGTAATTAGGATGTTTAATTAGGTATGCCATGCTGTTCGAGTTTACCAGGATCTCGATGTAATAAGTAGTAATTCAGTGGTGATAAGTTGTCGAGTAAATGTTCATTTCTTCAAGGGGGAAATGATAAATGTCACGTAGTTAGATAGGGACACGGGATAGGGTAAGTGTGTCTGCGTAAACCCCTTTTGGTATTCTCTGGAGACTAGCCGTGACGTCACAGGACAGTGCAACGGATGGCTCCGCCCCGTGATCACGATTGGCGGAAGGCGATGGCGGTGGGCCAATAAACGGCCTGATTGGGAGTGACGAGGACGAAGGATAAAAAGGTTCTGTTCGGGGTTGAAAAGGAAGAAGAAGAAGATTACAACCAGAACGCTCGTGTTTTTTTGGTGTGGTACCTGTGCCGGCAGAGAGCGTCCTGGTTGCTGTGCTGAGTGGATCGTGCTCTTGATCTTGCCTGGGAGCCTTGCCGAGCCTCGTGCCTCACTTTGGTTGGCTCTAGGGTTCTGCTGACTCGGAATACGGGGTCGGGCGGCGGGTGGACCTGCCTCCCTCTCCTGCTCGCGGCTTGGCGCGGGAGCTGGTTCCCTGCCGGCTGTGGGCGGACTTGGGCCAGGACCAGGAGGTCGACAGCACCGCGGTTTCTCCTGCCCCCCCCCCCCCCTGGCGAGAGCAAGGCCGGCTCGTCCGGCGCCGATCCAGGGACAGTTGCGTCCACACCACGGTCCAGCCTGACCACCAGAGATAGCTACGTTTTGTGTGTGTGTGTGTGTGTGTGTGTGTGTGTGTGTGTGTGTGTGTGTGTGTGTGTGTGTGTGTGTGTGTGTGTGTGTGTGTGTGTGTGTGTGTGTGTCTGCTTGGCGCCTTAGAGGGATTGAGAACTGTATATTCATTGGAATTGTCTGTGTTTTTCCCCACGCCCGATCCCACACCATCCCGTCGAATCGCCCCGGATCCCTCTTCTTGCCGAGTCTTGATATTTCTGGTCAGTGATAAAAAAAGAATAAACATCATCAACTCAGTGAAAAGCGACTCGTGCCACCTTCCTCGTCCCGTTTGCGGTAGGGCGATTGAAACCGCCGTCTTTGGGTTATAAATAAATAAACCGCCTCCATCGTTTCAGCTCATTCTACGTTGGCGGGACTGTTCAAGTCCCGTGGACGTCACACTATTCATAGGCTGCCACTCAACGATTTAAATGGCTGCATCTCCACTATTGAAAGTAGACGCTTGCGCTCAACAATTGGATATTTTTTTTTTACACTCAACGACTTTTAAACGGTACCACTCAGCTATTTTCATTGTTTACAATGAACGATTTAAATTGCTGTCACTCGCCTTTGTTTTTTGACGCTGGGGTTTGGAAATTTGAAGCGTTTCTTCTGAACGTGTTAAAACGCTCAAACTCGACTATTTTAAATAGACGCTGCCGATGGAAAATTGGAATCATAGCCAAGCTAGACATCGAAGTGTGAACATTCTCGTCATGCCGAAGAAAAGTTTGAAGAATGCTGCAAATAAGTGTCCTGGCCGTGGCCGTGGACGCTGACACAAGGACGATCCATTATACCGACGTCTTTCAGCCTATGAGTAACTTAAAAGTAACGTCTGTCGACGTGTGGCATCGAACGCGTAACGTGCCAACAACACGTTAATCACAGGTTAGAAATAAGTTTCGGGTACGCTAAACATTACCTCGGCGTGTCTCAACTTATGATTAACTTACAAGTAGCATGTGTTGACGTCTGTCAACGATCGCAGACCGTGCATACAACTTGTGGCCAGCGTAGCGGAACGTGTGAGTCATACGCCGGCATACGTCGTGAAATTTCAAGCATGCAAAAATTTGAGGACAACCGAAAAGTATGTTTAAAGCCAGCGTACAATGACGTATGGCAGTGTTTTTCAGCGTGCTCTCAATGTTATCAAAACTTACCCATAACGTATTCAACGTGTGCCAGCGTTTTAGAAAAAAATTTCAAAAATCGGCATACGTTGGCTAAAACGTCAAGGTGTGACTGGGCCTTCAGCTAAACCCATCCCGCTAACTAGTGCTTCCTTTGCCCAAACACCTAACTGTGTACGTGGAGCGAGGATTTTTTTTTTTGCACCGCCATGGTGGCGGTCTACGGCTTGCCCGTTCGTCCCTATGGGTGATAATAACGTCCCCTCCAATGGACGATACTTGGGGCCTTGTCGTCGCCCTACCAATTACAACGAGCGCTCGCTTTCGGGGAATTCCCCACGCGGGACAACGCGCATTGCTAACCCGAAGCTCGTGCCGCGAGGTCCGGGCCGATGACATCACCCGCGCACCGAACCTGCATGGTTTCCCGTGCAGGCCAGCATGAGCGCATCGTCCCGGAAACCCGCTCCGCGAACAGAACACGCGGCATGCAGCATGTGGAGCTTCGCATACGTGCCCACGTGGGAACCCGCAAGTTCCAAATTCACCCAACACTCGCCTACCTTTTAACCGTCTGTGCGACAGTCTCTTTCGAAACACGGTACGTTACCACACCGGAATCCCTCCACGAAGACGCGCACGCGAGGGCCATTCATGAAATGACGAACGGGCCTTGTACGCGGCATCTCGTGGGACCGGCACGGTTACCAAAATAACTCTTTGCGACCCTCCAGGCTCGCCACCCGTGTCTCCCGTCTGGATCGGTCCGTCCATTTCCACGCATGCCATGTTACTCACACCATACTTACCTTCTGGCACACTCGCACCACTCACACTCTCAACCACACACACACCGGGACATTCATATCGGGGATTTGTGCTACCACAAGCAATCCCTGGGTTTCCATACACCCCAAGCTCCACGTGTACCCGTTCACATCAGACATCCCCTCAACCCCGTGCAGCTCGACCGGACTCACCTCGTCGCGATCTGCTTCAAGGGAGCATACCGTCTCCCTTTGTTCCTGGAGGAGGCCATCCTGCTACTCGCACCGGGTCATGAAACATCCCACATGCTCGACCCCATTATCCCCTCCTAAATCTATGTGTGTGTGCTCGTCTTTTACTTTATTTAATTCGTTCCCCTCTTTTGCTTCCTGCGTCTCCCTCTTTATTTCTGACTCCTCTCGTGTCTCTACTAATTTTTCCGTCATCCTTTTGTCTCTGTTAATTCCTCAGTCTCCCTCACCTCCTTTGGTTCTTCCGTCTTCCCCTCATGTCTCATCCCACATGTCTCCCCATCAATTGTCGTGACATCTCTCGTCCCCTCGACCTTATCCGCATCCATTGTGGGCCGGACACATTCCACACTCCCCCTCGACGGTTCGGTCGCTCCGCCATGTGGTGCCGCCATTATGATCTTCATGCTCGCCTGCAAATTCAACCCCATGGTCTGCATTTCCCCTCGCTGCGTTTGAATATCGTCCCTTATGTCATCCATTTTGTGCTCTATACTTTGCACGCTCGCATCCATTTTGCGCGCTCGCATCCATTTTGCATCGCTTGCATGTTAGCTTTCATTTCTTCCGCATTTTCCTTCATCAATCGTCCCATCATTTCCATCATCCGATCCATGGGCGAAATTGCACGTGGGGGCGCTCGTTCGACGCCGCCCCCTCTGCACCCATTACAACCTCTGAGTTCGGTTGTGGGGGATGGTCGACCTGCATGGTGGTGTCCTGGGCCTCTGGTTCCTCTACACTACTACTACTACTATCCACCTGCTTCAGCCCATCTTGGTTCGACATATGTGTTGGGAGTAAAATTTGACGCTCGTAATTTGGGGGAACGGGGGGGGGGAGGGGTTTGCTCCCTACACCCCTGGTCCGACCCTTAAATTTCTCTCCGGAGCCGGAGGGGTTCGAAACACGCTCCCGACACCAAATTGTTGTGAATTTGAACCTGTAATTTTTGTTAACGGAGGCGGAGGGGTTCGTATCTCCACGATTGACACCAATTTGTTGCGGGTCGGGGATCGGCTGCGAGCATGACCGCTAGCTGGAGCAGTAGGGTCGACTCTGCCAAACACCCGGAATCTAGATCGTACCATTCGGAAAACTCCGAGAGGTACGGGTCCCTGACAGGACCGTGAATCGTCAATAATTCCACCACGTGGGACAGGGTTATTTGCCAAACTTCAAAATACCTAGAGACCCATGTGGCGAGCTACTGAGTATCCACACCCTTGACGGCACTCGTACGGGATGAGCCATATGCATGCTCGACCCGTGCGTGACCCGAGCGGAGGGTCACCGAGCTTCCGTCAGTCCCAAATGCACACCACTATAGCAACAATGGCCTTTTTAATTCCCCAACATGCACCGTGTTAAACCAATAAAAGAAACACAAAAAGGAGCTGATAGATTTCACAAATAGGGTATTTATTAACAGTATGTGGGGAAGGAGGGAGCACGTAAGGGCAGAGTTATCACGACTAATAAGAGATGCAAGGCAAATAATGTACAGCGAATGCACTTAACAATTTACGACTTAAAGACGGGCCCACCGAGAGACACACACAAACACACACACACACACACAGATACCCAGAAGGACATGGACCTGTCCACCTCGTGTGGTTTGGCTGACACGAGGGAACCAGGCCAGCGTCGAGATGCGGTCCGAAAAACCAGGCACCAGCGATGGGACGAGCAGAGCCCAGAACACGCGCTCAAAGAAACGGTCCAAAGAACCAGGTGCCAGTGACGGGACGAGCAGAGCCCAGAACATGCGCTCGAAGAAACGGCCTGAAGAACCAAGCGCCAGCGAGAGCGATCAAAGTCTAGAGTTCCGCTCAGCGCTCGTCCCGACAACCAAAACTCTTTTTCCATCAGATCCGCGGCACTTATCCTCGGCTCTCCTTTCCTTTCTTTCTTTCCGGCTCCGTCCGTTCAGGTATGGCCCTCTCTCATTGGGTACCCGATGGCAATCTCGCTCGCACCCCTCTGATTGGCTGATCGGGGCACCATGCCCGTATTTGGAGTGAACTCCAAGATGCCAATGCCCCAAAGAAACTCCGCCTGGCACATTGGACTCCGCCCACGTATGTGCCGACATGCACGTAGGCCATGGCGTCGGTGTGAGGAAGTGAGGTGCAGGTGAGGGTGATGCTGCTGTTGTTATAGTTATAGTTGATTTAAAATAAAAGAAAACCCTAACTATCAAAATAACTCCGCAGCGCATGAACATTTAATTACCCATTTAACAAGGGACGGGGAACTATCTATCCACATTTACTTATCGAAATAACTGAGCTATAGGACCTGTATGTTGAGTGCTCATGGCTTCCAGATTCGTAACACTATCACGTTTTCTTTTGTCCTCGCACCTGTTTCTAAAGCATTTGGTTATAGGATTTGACTTACAAAGGTTAAATGTTTCTCTTTGTGAGTTTCAAAGTTAAATATATGTTATAACACCCGAATTCTGAGCCGGTTGCCGGAATTACGTGTTTTCTAAATCACAAAATCACCGAGCAAAATTTTTTTCTTCCCATCACACGCAGCTGTTTAAATAGATTAATGTTTATGAACATCAATGTGAAAGGTCTATTTAAATGCCACGTTGTTATTTAAATTTGTTTATTGAAATTCCCCCAAAACAACGGTGAAAGCAACTCAAGGTTGCTCAAGATTGACTCCAATCTGCTGATTCCTGAAAAATTGCAGATGTTGGCCAAGCGTGTGTGTGTGTGTGTGTGTGTGTGTGTGTGTGTGTGTGTGTGTGTGTGTGTGTGTGTGTGTGTGTGTGTGTGTGTGTGTGTGTGTGTGTGTGTGTGTGTGTGTGTGTGTGTGTGTGTGTGTGTGTGTGTGTGTGTGTGTGGTTCATTAAGCGCAACATATTCTCTCTGCCTACTCCCCTCCCCCCCACCCCCTTCTCTCTCTCCCTGTCCCATCCTCGCTCTGCCCCCTCCAAATACAGTGCAACACCCTCCCAAACATCTCATTCCCCCCAGTCCCATCCTCGCTCTGCCCCCTCCAAATACAGTGCAACACCCTCCCAAACATCTCATTCCCTCCCCAGTCCCATCCTCGCTCTGCCCCCTCCAAATACAGTGCAACACCCTCCCAAACATCTCATCCCCCCCCAACCTCTCTGTCCCTCTCTCTCGATCTCTCTCTGTATCTCTCTGTCTGTCTGCCTGTCTGTCTCTCCCCCCCCTTTAGTATTACCATCAGTGAGGCGATGGGTGGTATTTGCTAGTTAACAACATTTACAACGTATCAATACTTAAAAGCACATCATAGACAAAGACAAAGGAATCACTTCTAATTGCTTCCTTTCTAATGTACTAGTGCATGCCCGTACCCGTACGTGTGTGGCCGTACCTGCGTGGCCGTACATGCAAAAAAATTAAAACAAACAACAACCACACAGGCCGTTCCTTCGCTCTCGCGTGCCTGCACATACGTGGCCGTACGTGCAAAAAAAAAAAAAAAAAAAAAAAAAAAACTTTCAAACCGCGAGCCAGAAACAACCACACAGCCATTCCTTCGCTCTCGCGTGCCCGTACGTGCGTGGCCGTACGTGCAAAAAAAAAAACTTTCAAACCGCGAGCCAGAAACAACCACACAGGCCGTTCCTTCATTGTTGTAAACGATGAATGGATTGGGGCATTGTGTTTATCTATAAATGCGCATCAGAAATCGAGAAATTATTAGAGAATATAGTAAGTCATCACTATCCGGAAGTGGTGCGTGCCCGTACGGAATGTTCATATGCATTCCACGAATTATCGCTTGCATTGAAGTAACAACTGCTGTGATACACACACACAGTTAATGAATATCCAAATTAAAATCAAGTTTATCTCCCTGTCTTTGCTCTCCATGACATTCGCTGCCATTGACCATTGCCACTCCTACGCCACGGTGAGGCAACAGGGTAGGATTTGTAGGAGACCTGAAAGTACAGTGTCATTATTGTATCGAACATAATTCCATGTTCGAATTGTTTTAGTTTGAAAATAGTTTTTTTTTTTTAAGTTTGCAAAGCATACCACCAAAATGAGATGTATTTCGTTGGCAAGCATGGTGAGTAGAGCTGAATTCCTTAACACTTCCAAAGGCCACACCGTTTTGACACTTGGAAACAAAAATAAGTTGTGCACTTTTTTTGATAAATTATTTTTGGAACAATTTTTCTTCAATAAATAAATAATAATAATAATTGTCTCCATGTACACACCTTTATCTCGTTATTATCTCGTTAGCACCTCTTCATAAACAACATTGCTGAGGAAATGCTGTCGTAAACAACGACTGGAATGGCCAATGGGGAATTGTGTTTAAGAAAATCGAGAAAGAAAGAATAATCTAAGTCGATAAATCGAGAAAAAATAGAGAAAGTACAGAAATCGAGAAAGAAAGAATACAGTAAGTCGATAAATCGAAAAAAAAATCGAGAAAGAATACAGTAATCGTCACTATCCGGAAGTCCGGAAGTTAAGTCCTCACTGTCGGGTCGGGGATCGGAAAAATTAGTGGAGGTGAGCAGTGATCCTGGATTCAGTGTCCTGCAGAAACCTGGGGGAAACAAAGCATGGAAAGAGCAGAGGGTGCAAGACCAGAAAGAAGGCGGTAGAAGACAGAGAGACCACCGACCTGTCTGCAATGGTATAATGATAGACCCACAAACTCAGCTTCATCACAGGCGATTCCAATAATCTTGAAGTTCGCATATCGAAGTTACGATTATTCGCAATTTAGTTTTAATGGCCAATTATTCAATTAGCGCCAATGTATTTTGCCTTTTCGCAATGTCATTGCAAGGAAAAACACACAGAGAAGAGAAAAGAAAAGAAAAGAAAAGAAGAAGAAAAAAAAAAGTACGTGCTAAAAAATTTTTTTTCAAACAACCACACATTGTAAAATGTAAAACAACCACACACAACAACATTGTAAAATGTTCCTTCGCTCTCGTAAACGAGGACTCAATTGGGGCATTGTGTTTATCTATAAATGCGCATAAGAAATCGAGAAATTATTAGAATACACTAAGTCATCACTATCCGGAAGTCCGTACGTTGTAACCCGTAATGGGGAACGCAGCTGAGGATCTCTTCCCCATCGGCCACGTCTACGCAGCAACGTGTCCTGTCATTGGTTGGTAAATAAATGGCCATAACTTGGGAAGCACTTGTCCGATTAATATCAAACCTTGAAAAGGCACATACTTAGGTCCCCAGCAATATACCTGGCAAGTTTCAATTAGATCGGACCAGTGGTTGTCGAGAAACAGCGGTTACACACACACACACACACACACACACACACACACACACACACACACACACACACACACACACACACACACACACACACACACACACACACACACACTGCTGGAATTATAGATACTGTAGATGAAGACCGGTCTCCTTCGACTGTTTTTTTTGTATGCAGAGTCGAGGCTCGTGGAAGAGCTGGTACACTGTCAGGTCAGGTCAGGTCAGGTAAGGATGTCACAAAAAAAAAAACCAGGATGCAAACAAGGACGTAAAACACATAAAACAGGACGCAAAAGGAACAGTATTGAGAGGGGGGAACACTAACAGCAGAGTCGAAGGCCAGGTTAGAGAGAGAGAGACTTGGACAAACAATGAGTGTTAGGAGGAATGTGGGGCAGGAGAGCATGCATTGGGTGGACAAGATGGATACAGAAGGAAACTCTCAAGAGGTTAAAGTGGAAATTTGGAAGGATGAGGGATTGGGGTGGGGTGGGGAAGGCAGTTAACAAGCGTGGAAAATATAATGGTTTTAGATTGCCCGAGTTCGCTCGATCAGATTAGATTAGGGACGATCGAAGATGGTGGTGAACAGCTGTCTTGAAGACCTGGAAGGAAGAATGAGATTGAAGAGAATGTGGAACTTGGTTCCACAGGTGGGGAAAAAGACGGAAAAATTAGTGGAGGTGAGCAGTGATCCTGGATTCAGTGTCCTGCAGAAACCTGGGGGAGACAAAGCATGGAAAGAGCAGAGGGTGCAAGACCAGAAAGAAGGCGGTAGAAGACAGAGAGACCACTGACCTGTCTGCAATGGCATAATGATAGACCCACAAACTCAGCTTCATCACAGGCGATTCCAATAATCTTGAAGACCTTGGTTTCCAGGGAGTCAAGCTGAGCAGGATGTGAGGCAGGAGAGAAAGCCCAGAGGGGAGAGCAGTACTCCATGAAGCTGTGAATGAAGGCCTTGTCGGTGGATAGTTCAGGTGTGCCAAGGAAGGATTTTGTTTGGCTTTGGAGACCAACTTTAAAATGTGGTTTACCCAAGAAAGATCGTGGCTGATCGTGAGAACCATGAGTTAGAATGACCGAACTTCCTCAACATAAAACTAGATGGAAGTGTGTAATGTACTCCATAGACAGGGACGAAGGCTCTGAAATGGGAACAACAGGCTTAATTTGGACACTGGCACAACACAGCATCGGAACATGGGTGGGTCACCTGACTCTCTTAACCACGCCCCGGTGCACCCATGCATTATCACAAACTACTGATACATCTCAGAGGGGGTACTTGCCAGTTGGTCCTTTCAGAGAGAGATAGTGAGAGTGTGAAATTTGTCAGGATTGAAAGACATATTCCAAGTGTTTGACCATCGTGTGATTTTGTCAAGGTCTGAAGAGAGGGAAGAGGCTGCAGCATGTCTGTCTGAAGGATGAGGGATGTCGTGACAGAGGGTGGACTTTTCAGCAAACAGATAAAGGAGATTTTCCAGAGAGTCAGAGAGATCATGGATGAAGATCAGGAATATGACTGGGCACAGAACACCGCTTTGGGTGACCAGTCTTAACAGGGAGGGGAGATGAAAGGGTTCCGTTGAGAGCCACACGTCTACAAGAGTAGAGGAAGTCATTAATCCAAGAGTGAAGTTGGCCTTAGATGTTATAGGCAGAGAGTTTGAAGAGACAGGCAGAATGCCATACTGTATCGAAAGCACGAGATATGTCTGGAGAGATGGCCCTGATCTCAAGGTCTGATATTGAGGGCCTCCACTTATTTGGTGAGTCGAAGCATCATGTCAAAGGTGGAGTGACCTAGTCTGAATCCAAATTAATGGTCTCAGATGAGGTTGTTGGAGTAAAGGAAGGATTTCATATAAACTGGTCCATCATCGCAGTTGATGTGAAAAAACAACAACATTGTAAAATGTTTTAAAATAAAAGCCCATTTTGGTTGCATATCTGTAAGCAGCAAAATAACTCAAGTAAATTAAGAATTATTAATTGCAATGTGCTCCTTATTTTAAAGTTAACAGTTGGAGTAATTTTAACCGTGAATCCGGCAAAGGTTATAAAATAAGAGGTGGAAGAGGTGCTTGTTACTGTTGCCTAGCAACCAGTTCCAGTGTCAGCTCCATTGCCTTGGGTCACGTGAACTGCAGTGAACAGAGCGAGTCTGTCTGGACCATTCAACTCTTATTCATCTATTGTTTCGTTTACGGATGCTTTCCGACATTTTTCTGATATATATGTATATATGTATATATATATATATATATATATATATATATATATATATATATATATATATATATATATATATATACATACATTTTTTTTCTTGTGATATTCGCTTCGTGTTGCATCAGTATGTAAATTTTTCAGCTTTTTACCCCACCGAGAAGGTCCCAAACATTGATATCAGTGAGTGAGTGAGTCAGTGCTTGGAAGACCTTTTATGTATTAGATGTCTCATATTATATATACATATATATATATATATATATATATATATATATATATATATATATATATATATATATATATATATATATATGTCTCATTCTAACCACTCATTGACTCGATCGAAGCCTGGTGTTAGCTTAGTGGTTGGGTGGCTGGTGTGGGATCTTAGTATGGTCCTGAGTTTGAGCCCTGTTACCCGCTGAATTAACACCAGGTGGGGTTGACTCGGTCTGTCTTCCTTCTGAGGTTGGCGAAATGAGTACCAGTGTACTGGTGTAGGGGGCACAGCATCAGTGGCACAGCTGCACCTCAACAAAATGACAGCAACCCAGCAGCCAAATTCAAGAAGAAGAAGAAGAAGAAGAAGAAGAAGAAGAAGAAGAAGAAGAAGAAGAAGATTGACTGAATCCATCCATCCATCCATCCATTGGGACCATACTCTGTGCAAAACATTAATGCTGCTGAAGCAGTCTCCTGGGTGATTGGGTACAATGCTGGACAGGTCGCCACTCCGACACAGTATACCAGCAAGCTGGCACTCATTTTGCCGACCTCAGAAGGATGACAGGCAGAGTGAACCCCACCTGGTATTAATTTAACAACCGAGCATGATTTGAACTCAGGATCCCAAGGATCCCAAGCCCACCACCCGAACCATTAAACCAACACCAGGCATATTAACTCAATGACTGGATGATATTAATGTTCGGAACTTTCTGAGTGACGTCGGTAAATGAAAATATCCAAAAAATAAGTACAGCCTTCTTGAGCTCATTGCAGGTGAGCGACCAGAGACAATGTGTACAGCACAATGGTATCTTGGTCGGTGATGCTTCCCTATAATCATAAAGCTTCGATTTCTTATATCGCGACGCACGAAGCACGGTTCGTTATTGCTTCCAATGTGTTAGCATACCCCACGAGTACATATATATATATATATATATATATATATATATATATATATATATATATATATATATATATATATATATATATATATATATATATATATACACTGTACAACCTTCCAGGGCCGCTGCTTAAAGCAAATGAAAAGCTCGGCGAGTGTGATTCCAGGGAACAGTGTTCGACAGAGAAGACTCATTGAGCACGTCGTGCATGTCATTCAGTATGAAATAGGCAAAAGTATGTTATTCGGTTTGCATGGAGACACAGGCAGAGTGACCAAAGACTAAGACCGCACTGAGTGCCACAAAAGGACATACAAGTATTGGCTCACAAACCGCAGCACGATGAAGGACGTGCGATCCGCGGCAGGGCCAGGGGTCCGCACTGTGGTAGGAGTACAGCGCTCTCTGCTGCCGGGATTCTGTCTCAGTGCACCAACCCTCCCCCCCTTCCCCTCCCCTCCCCCCTCTTTCCTCCCACCCAAGTTCCCTAAATGTTAGGAAACCTCATCATGTTGGGATCGAAACAAGCATCGTTTCATCCTTCGATGCCTTTCCCAGCACGGATTTGAGGGAACTCTCCCTTGCAGTTCTCTCAGCACTGGGTTTATGCGTAAAAGTGCGACGTACCGACAACGGCACGTTCATCGCTCGTGACCCGGGGACCACAACGGGTTGTTTGTGTTATCCGTGAGCACAAAGAGGCGCGAAAAGCTTGGAGCCGAGGCGCGGGCTTGGGGCGCCGTGGGACGGTCCCAAAAGGCCGTGCGTAAAAACATGGTGACCGCGCAGAAAGAATGCGTAAAAATGGCTCGGGCCGCTCGAGCGTCGTCCCGTTTCCCTTTGTGCGGTCTCTGTTCACGCGGACCTCAAAGGGAGCATCACGACGAGGCACAAAACGTGTTTCCCCCCCCCCCTTTTTTTAAAAACCTCCCACAGGGAGAGCCTGTCCGCGCGTCACAGCCATGGCAAGAAAGGTGGTGGGGGGGGGTGCAGAGGACGACAAGCGGGCTGGCCGGGGGAGACGCAAACGATCCGCCCCCGCCATCACTGTCCTCGGCGGGACGTATGCAGCTTCCCGGGCAGCTTCCCGCGCTGCGCAATATAAGCATCCTCCGTCGGTGCCGCGGGTGCAGAGGGTTTTTAAATGTGAAGCATTAAAGGAAAACACAGAGGAACAAACATCCCGTCTAAAACCTTGGCGCGTCGATTCAAGCGCAGCAAAGATCGGTCGCTCCGACGACGGTCAGAGGAAGGAGAGAGAGAGAGAGAGAGAGAGAGAGAGAGAGAGAGAGAGAGAGAGAGAGAGAGAGAGAGAGAGAGAGAGAGAGAGAGAGAGAGAGAGAGAGAGAGAGAGAGAGAGAGAGAGAGAGAGAGAGAGAGAGAGAGAGAGAGAGAGAGAGAGAGAGAGAGAGAGAGAGAGAGAGAGAGAGAGAGAGAGAGAGAAAGAAAAAAAAAAGAAAAGAAACGCGCCTTTCACTGCCCGTCGCCCCTTGGCGACTTTGAGCGGCGGGTTTGTACGGACGCCAGTGGGGACGGCGCGCAGGGGGCGAGGGCGGCCCCGGGGAACGCTGCAATCTTCCTCTTCCTCGTCCACACAAGCGCTGCCCCGGCGAGCGAGCTCGATGCTGTGCCAGCGGAGCTTGTTCTTCTCCGTGCTGTGCGCTGCAGCGACGTGGCGATCGTCCGCACTCGCCGGCGCCGCGGCTCCACCTCCGGGCTCGGTGTTTCGGTGCGCGCCGTGCGATGCCGACACGCTCGCCCGGTGTCCTGAGACGCCCGAACGGGGTCCGCGATGTCCGCTCCTCGTCCGAGAGCCGGGCTGCGGATGTTGTCTGCTGTGCGCTCTTGGAGACGGCGATCCGTGCGGCGCTTACACCGAGAGCTGCGGCCCGGGCCTCAAATGCACACCGCGGCTCGGTGAGCCGAGGCCGCTGCGCGCTCTCCTTGCAGCTCGGGGTGTTTGCAGAAGTACCAGGACGTACCGTCTGTACATCGACACATTCCAGCAGAGTGCGTATATAATGGCGTCACTGAGCCCGTGTGTGTGTGTTTTGGGATGGGGGGGGAGGGTACGTGTTTGTGAGGTGGGGGGGGTATGTGTGTCGGGGTGAATTATGGATGTGTTTGTTGGGGGGTGTGTGTGTGTTTTGGGATGGGGGTGGTGTACGGATTTGTGAGGTGGGGGGAATTTGTGTCGGGATGGATTATGGGTGTGTTTGTTGGGGGGTCGTGTGTGTGTGTGTGTGTGTGTGTGTTTTAGGATGGGGGGTGCACGTGCTTGTGAGGTGGGGAGGTATGTGTATCGGGGTGGATTATGCGTGTGTTTGTTGGAGGGGGTTTTGTGTGTGTGTGTGTGTGTGTGTGTGTGTGTGTGTTTTGGGATGGGGGTGTACGTGTTTGTGAGGAGGCGGGGTATGTGTCAGGGTGGATTATGAGTGTGTTTGTTGGAGGGGATGTGGGGGTGTGTGTGTGTGTGTGTGTGTGTGTGTGTGTGTGTGTGTGTGTGTGTGTGTGTGTGTGTGTGTGTGTGTACGTTAGAATTTGGAATATTTTGTTTCCATTAATTTATTTTCTGAATCATACTTTTTTCTCTTGTGGCAAATCTGCTTTGATCTTAAAGTGTTAATTTCCTGGAAAACACAAGATAAAACTCGACCTCACTAACCCGTTCAAACGAGCCATCTCTCATGAACAATTTCTGGAAATATCTCTCATGAACAATGTCTCATGAACCTTCTCTCATGAACCATCTCTCATGAACCTTGTTTCATGAACCTTCTTTCATGTAGAATGTCTCATGAACCTTGCTTGTTTCATGAACCATCTCTCATGAATCATCTGTCATGAATCATCTCTCATGAACCTTGTTTTATGAACCTTCTCTCATGACCAATGTCTCATGAACCTTCTCTCATGAATCTTCTCTCATGCACCATATCTCATTAACCATCTTTATTGAACCATCCCTCATGAACCATCTTTCATGAACCATCTCTCATGAACCATCTTTATTGAACCATCTCTCATGAACCACCTCTCATGAACCATCTCTCATGAACCATCCCTCATGAACCATCCCTCATGAACCATCTTTATTGAACCATGTCTCATGAACAATGTCTCATGAATCATCTCTCATGAACAATGTCTCATGAACCATCTTTCATGAACAATGTCTCATGAACCATCTTTCATGAACAATGTCTCATTAACCATCTCTCATGAACAATGTCTAATGAACCTTCTCTCATGAACAATGTCTAATGACCCTTCTCTCATGAACCATCTCTCATGAACAATGTCTAATGAACCTTCTCTCATGAACCATCTCTCATGAACAATGTCTAATGACCCTTCTCTCATGAACCATCTCTCATGAACAATGTCTAATGACCCTTCTCTCATGAACCATCTCTCATGAACAATGTCTAATGACCCTTCTCTCATGAACCATCTCTCATGAACAATGTCTAATGACCCTTCTCTCATGAACCATCTCTCATGAACAATGTCTAATGAACCTTCTCTCATGAACAATGTCTAATGACCCTTCTCTCATGAACCATGTCTCATGAACCATCTCGCGTTTAGCTTTTTTCAAATCAATACATTATTTATGGACAGAAAGTTATAAACAAAAAGAGTAGTCCTGGACAAACATCGCACCTGGCTGTGAAACCGCCGATGCAAACCCAACTGCAGGGATCGTCAAGAGAGCCTCAATTGCACCTCCTTTCGTCTTTTTCAGACTCTGATGTCAAGATGCGAGGAAGCGTTCTGGGCCATGCCGATCCCGTGTCCCCTTCAGCGCAGTCTTCAAGGGTGGACTGCCGACTAGACCGGCCGACCTGGGCCGCACAGGATTCGGAGAAGGAGCAGGCACGTCGTACAAAGATGCACAAACGTGTCCAGCATGCGTCGTCGGACAAGTCCTCGTCAGACAGAGACTTGGACAACTCGGTGTCCCAGCCTGGGCCTGAACCGAAAACGTCAGACAACGATTATGTAAGCCATGGAGGTCCGAATGCGGTTAACCAACCAACCTCACGGGTTACAAAATGAATCATTACATTCATTGAAATGTTAAGGTTGTTCAGTGGGATATTTCACATATTGCATCATCATCATCGAGACCGGCAAAGGAGACAGGGAGGGAGTGTGACTTGGGGGTACCATGATGGCTGGAAATTAGGAAGGAGATGGGCAAAAAAGTTGTGATAAAATGTAGAAGTACAGTATTCACAAAATGCAGTAATTGCTCTGATTCTTTTTTTTTTTTTTAATCTAAAAAAAAACGGTTTAAAATAGTTAAGATGACATATATCGTTAACCTAAAGCATAGCCAGTTATTCATGGAACAAATTCGGAATTATGATAAAAATGTGACAAAATGTTATTCTTGTGTTTTATCAACGCAGATCTTTGTAGACCTTTTTCATCCAGGTAGTTTAAGTTACCTCTTTAGTGTTTACATCATGGTGTTAGGATCCCAGGTTCAAATTGCATCGTGTGTTGATTTGCTCATTGTAATCCATGTGTGGCATAACAATGTACATTTGCTCATGACAGTGTTTTCATCCATCCCTCTTGCATTTGTCAACAAGCATGTGTGTGTCCTATCATATCATATGATAAATTACCAAACACTTGTTTAGCATGAATCTAAGTTAGTGGGGAAAGGAGGGAAAAGTTGGGGGGGGGGGTCGGATTGTGGTTGGTATTGCTCTTGAAACTATATTTCTGCCTCATCATAGCAGCAAAGTGTCATTCAGAAACCCAAAAGTGTCATTCAGTTGGTTTACGGTTGTGTCCCTAGACTCCTGGAGGTTAACGAGACACTAATGACAATACTATAAAGTAATTGTACAGTTCATAAAAGCAGTTCTGAACATCGAATCAAGCGTGGTATTTTCAAATGATGGACCGTTTAATTAACCCTGGTCATCAGTATAGAATGACCGGCCCATAAGATGTCGAAGGCAGCGACTTGTAGTTGCCGAGTTTAATGTACGAGTCCAGTTTGCAAATGCCTGAAAATGTGCAACACACGAGGGTTACCCAACGCAATGCACCAACAAAAATTCCATGCCCGTTTCACGGCAAAGGCTGGCTCGATGATGGCGCACACAGTATGGTAGTGTTTGCTTCATACCTTCCTTTACCATCAGTGCCTCGTTCTGCCCTTTCCTTACTTATCATTTGTAAGCGAAGACGGCCATATTTGCATCAAAAAGCCAACTTTGGTTTTACAGGATGACTTTGTGGAAGAGTGCAGGCATTACTGGAAGCAACAGAATAATCGAGCAATGCCTTTAAAAAAAAATGCTTTGCAGTTTTGAAAGCACTTTAACGTTTTGATGGAATACAACAAATTCAACCAAAGGGAGGGACAAAGATGCTAAAATGACAAACTTTTCACATCGAGTTCCAAAGAGGAAACGATGAATATAATGATTGGTTAAATGATTGGGTATCTTTTTTTATAACCCAAGTCTCTTCATCCGATGGGATCCACAGTAATGTAGCATGTGTTTGTGATTTTAAAAAACATTTTACACCTTCAAACTGAGTTTCATCATTACATTTGATAGTGTTCACATTAACACGAGTCATAAGAACATGAACATTCACAAGAAACATGTCGACACAACATAACATCTAATACGAGTACACATATTAAAATCATGATGTGTTACAGATGGAAACATAAACCAGAATGCATCATTTCCAGATATAAACACAAATCACAATGTGTTGCGGTTATGGTGTCAACATTAAACATAACGTGTTATACAGTTACCAAGATTAACACTTACCATAACATAAAGATGATGTCGCTAGTACCCAGAATGTTCTTGGAAGTGACGTCACTTCACCCAATCTCAGCGGTTGTGTTTGTGCGAAAGTCAAGTCTGGTGTTGTCTGCATGTGTGCATGATTTGTGTTGCAGCTCCTCCACAAGCCTTAGAGCCTGTAAAAAAATTGAACACTAACTGTTCTACAGTTAGACATTAACACTGACCATAACATATTATAAAGTTAACAGCAGTTATAAAATGTTGAAGTTGCAGATATTGACACTAACCATACAGTTACAGATATTAACACTGACTGTAACATGATATACAGGTACAGATATACAGGTATAGTAGTCATAAAATATTACAGTTGCAAATACTGAACATTAACCAGAATGTGTTCTACTATTGCAGATGTTAATACTAACAGTAATGTATTCTGCACAGTGACAGACACTAACACTGATCATAACATGTTATACAGTTACAGATGTTAACAGTAGTCATAAAATATTACAGTTGCAGATACTTAACATTAACCAGAATGTGTTCTACTATTGCAGATGTTAATACTAACTGTAATGTATTCTGCACAGTGACAGACACTAACACTAATCATAACATGTTATACAGTTACAGATGTTAACAGTAGTCATAAAATATTACAGTTGCAGATACTTAACATTAACCAGAATGTGTTCTACTATTGCAGATGTTAATACTAACTGTAATGTATTCTGCACAGTGACAGACACTAACACTGATCATAACATGTTATACAGTTACAGATGTTAACAGTAGTCATAAAATATTACAGTTGCAGATACTTAACATTAACCAGAATGTGTTCTACTATTGCAGATGTTAATACTAACTGCAATGTATTCTGCACAGTTACAGACACTAACACTGATCATAACATGTTATACAGTTACAGAGGTTAACAGTAGTCATAAAATGTTACAGTTGCAGTTATTTACCACTTACCATAATGTGTTCTACTATTGCAGATATTTACACTGACTATAAAATGTTATACGATTGCTGATGGTAACCACAGTCATAAAGTGTTTCAGTTATAGATATTTAACACCAACCATAATATTGTTGCGGATTCGCGCCCGCCGGCGTGCTGACGGCCACGAAACTCGAATCGCGGCACGTCGCCCACCGGACGGACAATCCAGTCGTGACCCTCTCGGACTAACGCCGGGAACCAGTCACGGGTGGACCTTTCGGTCTCACCGCGATCGAGCCAATCAGCCCCCGCGTGGGATAGGGTTGCTCGCCAAATTCGACCTACCTAAGTACCCACGCGGAGGGTAGACCGGGCGATCGCACCTCGCCGCAGGTCGACTTTGGACACGGGCCACTTAAGCGACCCGTTCCGTACTATCGGGATAACCGAGCGGTGTTATCGTCGACCTCGACGGTTCGATTAATTATCGGGCGTATTCAGCCCACTACCAACCCTTTACGTGAAGCAAGATGAGGATTCAATGGAGGAAAAGACGAAGCGAAGCGGGAAACAGTTCAACACGAAGCACATTTATTCGCGATGAACGGAAAGCACACATATACAATTCCACCAAATGCACACAGAAAAGAAAAACACAATGCAATTTACACAAAAAGCAAATGTAAAAGCGAAAACACAATGCAGAGCTAACACCGACTACCGAGCACACGGCAACACTTATACAATTTTACTTCACAGACGGCGCCGACAACACATACCCAAAACCAAGGAAAGAATACCCTCAAGGATGAGGCGGGCCTGAGGCCGAGACCGGGTCGGGCCTACCCGTCTGGTGATGAGACGCGGAGCGGCGATGGTGCCTCAACTCCGCGGGACTCGCGGGCAGTGTCTGGTAGGGGGTGGGAAAGGGGCCCCCTTGGTCGCACTATCTCAGCGCGGGGGGAAACAGGAGGGGGTTGCTGATGCTCGGGGTATAGAGGATTTTTATTGTCCTGCGACGAGCGTCTCCACCTCGGCCGGGTCGCGCTGTCGGCCTCCCTGGGGTGCAGCTCCCTGCACGACGCGAGCACCCCCTCGTCTGCCCTCGCCGCCTCTCCACAGCTCCGTCCCCTCCGACTCCAACGCACACGACGACCAGCTCCTTCTTGCCACTCCACCGCCCGCGAAGTCTTGACTCTCTGTTCCCTCTCGACTCTCCTACTCACTGGACTGACGAACACGGTCGCTTTTATAAGCCCCGTGGCTTCGCCTTCTCATCTTTGACCCCCTCCCTTCGACCTTTCACCTCGCTCCCCATTGGCCCGAGAAAAAGTGGGCGTGAATGCTTTTTGATCCATAAATTTGCATATATCGATCGCCCTCCAACGCCCTGGAGGCGGGGCCAAATCGCCCCTCGCTCACCGATTGGACGGCAAAAAGTGGGCGTGTGTCGTTTTTGATCCGTTTTTGAAGCACAAAATCCGTGATTTTGTACACGCTGTTCGGCGCGCGCCCTGCACGAGTCCAACACCGGTACCCACAGGCGGCGCAAGAACGGTGGCGATGCGACGGTTGCGAGGTGTGACGTGAAGGTCGTGGCGGTTGTGGTGAAGCGGAGTTGTGGTTGGTGGTTGATGTTGTGGTTGTGGTGGTAATCATGGCGGTTGGTCCAAAATAAAGATAGCATAAGAAAAACGGCTATCCTGAAGAGTCGCAGCACGCATAAATGACATGTATTCCCACTAGACAACGGGTTTGGGCCTAACTACACATGTACTTACCGAGATACCTCACCTAAGGGACCTGAATGGTGGTTTGCGAATTTGGTAACCACAACACTACCCCCTCCCCTTTTTACAGACTCGTCCCGAGTCGTCAAATTTTCGTGTGCCATCATGTGTAGTTTTCCCCTAGTACATTTTACCTACGGATCCCTGAGTGCGACATTCATGGTATTCGTGTCCCCAAAATAAATAACCTGAGGGCTGCGTAACTACCTAAACAAACTCACTCACACGGACGACTTAAATAAAATTGCCGGCGCTAGACAGACATGCCGGGGGCGCACTCATATTTACAGTACATCTTAACCTTAACTTACAAATTTTACACTAAACCATGGCCCAGGATCATTGAACTCAGCAAAAAGAAAGCAGTTAGCAGGGAGCCAGGCTGCTCGCATGCAGTCTCTGGCTCAAAACAATGCAGGTGACAGGGAACGTGGCTGGCTGCTCACACGCAGTCCAAGGCCTTCCCTTTTGAACTGAACGCAGTGAACCACAACGGTGCATGGGCTGCACAACGCAGTCTCCGTGCCAGCTCAAGTGGCACACGCAATGAGCACAACGAATGGATGGATGAACACAAACACGGTGCACGGGCCGCCACTGCAGGCCCGTGTTGTAGCTGCCAACAGGGCAGTTCTCGCAGCTTGCAAACTGTTGCCTTGATCCTGGCGCACATGGAAATGAACAGGGGGGGGCAAAGCAAAATTGAACGGGGCTGGTGAACAGGGGCAGTGGGCATGGCATGGCAAAGGTACCAGGCAAACACAGCCCGCAGAAGAAGGCCGCTGCAGGCAAACACAGCCGGCAGATGAACTGGCCGGCACAGGCCTTGAAGAAAAACAGCCAGCCGGCAGATGAAGTGGGCCGGCACAGGCCTTGCAGCACAACAACAGCTGCCGATGAAGTTGGCCGGCCTCTGCCTTGCTGTCAGTGGAAGTTGGTGGAGGGAGTGCGGTGGTGCTGGCCACTTGGAAGGCGGGCTCGGACCTACCTACCTGTCTCCCTCCCAACCTATCGCCTTTGCCTGTCACTGTACATACCCACTCCCTTAATTTGTCAAACCCCAATTTAGCCCCAACTTATTTTTTTGTTGTTTTTATTTTTACTCCCCCACTATAAATCGTCCCCTAACCCCCTTTATCGTCTTTGTTCGGCTAACCTATCCTGTCACCTAGCCTACTCCCAACCCCTACGTTCCCTTCCCGGAGGGGAATAAGGGAGAGCTAACGTCCTGTGCCGAGGCCCAACGAAGCCTCAGAATGGCCTCCCCAGAGTTCGGCGATCTAACCCAAAGTGGGTCCAGTGGCCCACAACGAGAGCGAGGGGATGGATGGTGCGGAGGGGTACATCTCCTAATCTACCCTAACCATTTAACTGTTAAACTACCCCGAGGCTTTCAACAAGCGCCTCTCGCTTAAACTATTGGTTCTATAAACCCAGATTCCCGTCGCCTGTGTTGGTGTCCTTACAATTTCGGGCCTCGCCCCCCAATTTTCTCTCCGTGCCCTCACACGGTCTCCTGGCTGGGACACGTGGCTCCCTTTGGCAGGCACGACCCTCTGCCGAATCTCCCGCTATGGCACCCCCGGGCACTACACTGCCTCCGAGCCTACCAGCTCCCTAACACCGGGGAGTGCCCCCCATGGCACCTCCCCTGAAACGCACACGTGGCAGGCCGGCCTCCCGGGCCCCTTTCCGAGGGTCACCCGTGCCCACAACACTGCCCACGCGGCTAATGGCGCCCCGGGCCCCCGCACCAAGCAGGCGCACCCGTGCCCACTACTCTATCCCGGCCCCCCATGGGCCCATGGCCTACCGCGGCCGACTAGCCTGGTGCCCGGGGTACCCACTCAGCGATACTCACCTTTCGCAGCCACGCTCCCAAGCCCGTCAACAGGGCTCCTGCACCCCTCCAAATGGGTCTCGAGCCTACTTTCCCACCAACAGCAAAACGACCTCCATTTTTCAATTTGACTAACCCAGCTAACTCACTCTACACTGACCCCGGGGTCCCTTGGGCGGGAGTCACTCCTCCCCCCAATCACTCATCGCACCATGCATTCCCCATTCGCTCCATACACACAGACCCGCTGGCCTCACTCACTCAACATGTACACGTACTCACCTCACAACCCACAACTCTTCAACACACACACCGCTGAACTCTGCCATCCTTCTAACTACCTCCCCTACCTAACTCGTGCTCCCACGTCGTCCCTTAAACTACAGCACGTTCCTTTTAACCTACGTAGCTAAGCTACATCCCCCCTACACATCCATAAGTCTGTCCATGTCCTCAAATAATCCCATTTTATTTCCCAACCTAAATCTGGCTACAATCCCTCTAACTAATCCATTCCACGGACTCCATGAGGACTTACCCCTGCCCCATGAAGTCGGTCTAGCTAAGCTAACCCTTCCCCCTAACTAGTTTCCATCCTGTGCCCAGGTCAAGGGGGTCTTCCACCCCTTGCTCAGGAATCCTGTGCACCCGAAAGTGAGGCTTGCTTTTTCTTTTTTTTTTTTTACATGCGCATCACCAGCGCGGCAACTCCCAGCTTGCGCACTTTGCACCTGCCCGTGACGTCATGCAGCTGCACGTGTTCCTCGTCCCTCCTTGGACGGTGCCATCCGGCAGAGATACCCCTCCTGCCGGATTCCAACCCCACGTGCAGCCATGACGTCACCGTGCGCAGAAAAAAAAACAAGCCCCACGTCTCGAGGGGTTCCCCACGCGAACACATGTGCTTTGCCCGTTGGAGCTTAACACACACGATCGCGTGGAGAACCCGTCCGGTCCAAATCCATTTACCTGCCTAAACTTTGTCCGTCCGCGGGATCGGCAAATCCACCGCGTGCGTTTCCGGACCGGGACTTCACTCTCGCAAGCGAGCACGTGGCGGTCTCGTGCGTTGCACAGCACGAACCGCGTGCTCACTGCTGGGTGAACCCGGCACGGTCCCCGAAACAACTACAGCCGCTACTCGGCTTCCTTTCCTGTCATGTCGCCGTCGTCGCCTCCATTCCACCCACGCACACCTGCGTGTTACGACGCACACAGTCCACACCATTAAACTCACACCGGGAGACGCGGCTGCGTGCTCCCGCATGCCAACCGACATCTCCCTCTCATACCGCTCTCTCACACACACGGTCTCCCTTGCACACAGCGACCTTGCACACGGCCGTTCACTCACGCGTGCCTCACTACTCACACAAACCATACTACTTACACACGCGGGGGCACTCACCCGCGGTGCCTCATCCACACTCCGTGCCTCACTCACACACGCGGGGGCACTCACCCGCGGTGCCTCACTCAGACTGGCCGTTTCATCCACACATACGGCCTCACTCACACACGGTGCCTCATCCACACACGGCGTGCTGGGAAGCACGCACTCCGGCACCATCGCCACCACACCACTCACACGGGGTCGCTTCCACACACGGGGACGCACTCACGCCTTGCACCACACACACAGGGACAACCACACTGGGGATTCGTGTCCCCACAAGGGTCTCCGGGGCCTCTATACCCCCAAGCTCTCCAAGCACCCGTTCGCAGCACTCCTCCCCTCAACCTCGCAAAGCACGACCGAACTCACCTGGTCGTGACTCGCCTCAAGGGGGCATACTCCCTCCCCTCGTTCCTGGAGGAGGCCATCCAGGTGCTCGCACTGGGTCTCCACCCAGTCCACCAGCTCACCCCCATTATCCTCCACTACCTCCGTGTGTGTGTGTGCGTCACTTACCCCGTCTTCATCGTGTCGTCTTCCCTCTATTTTTTCTGTCTCCCGTGTCTCTATACATTTATAAGTTTCTGTCGTCGTCACCTCGTGTCTCGTCTCACACGTTTTGGTCTCCCCATTTAATTTTTCCCTCTTGGTCACCGTCGATTCCTCTGTCACGACCCTCGTCCAACACGCCCCCCGAATTATTTTTTTAGCCGCCTCCACCGCGGGCCTGTCAGCCGTTGCACCCCCTTCCAGCTCGTTTGCTTCCACACGTGGAGTCGCCATTTCTATCTCCCTGGTCACGGCCTTCATGCCCGCCTGCAGGCATCGGCCCATGTTCTGCGTCTCACCCCGTAGCTTTTTCATTTCTTCCCTCATGTTTGCTTCCATTTTTTGTGTATTCGCATCCATCTTTTGTGTATACGCATCCATCTTTTGTGTATACGCATCCATCTTTTCGTTCATGCCTTTCATTTCGTTTTTCATATTCGCATCCATCTTTTCGATCATTTCCGCATTCATCTTTGCCAGCATGGTGAATAGCTGGGCCATGTCGGGTGCGCTTGGGTGAGTCGTTTCGGCAAGGGTCGGGGGGTTTTGGTGGAGAGGGGGGGGGAGGTGTCATACACCGCGGCCGCTGCCGCACCCATTTCGGGCTCTGGGTTCAGTTGGACGAGTCCGTGTTCCTGCACAATCAACATTTCCTGCACGGGGATTCCATCCTGGACCATGGACTCTACATTACTACACATATACATTTCTAATACCCCCGGCTCCCGCTCGCCTTGAGACGCCATCTTGCTTCTCTTAAAGGGTTAATTTCGCTCGCTCGTAATTTGGAGGGAATCGGGGGTCGCTTCTCTCACCCCTGGACCGATTCCCGTGAATTTAGCCGGAGACAGGAGAGCCCGTTTTCCTGTTCTCCGATACCAGTGCCGCGAGGAGGGCGATGGATTTGTATCGCACGACCTGACACCAGTGTTGCGGACTCGCGCCCGCCGGCGTGCTGACGGCCACGTAACTCGAATCGCGGCACGTCGCCCACCGGACGGACAATCCAGTCGTGACCCTCTCGGACTAACGCCGGGAACCAGTCACGGGTGGACCTTTCGGTCTCACCGCGATCGAGCCAATCAGCCCCCGCGTGGGATAGGGTTGCTCGCCAAATTCGACCTACCTAAGTACCCACGCGGAGGGTAGACCGGGCGATCGCACCTCGCCGCAGGTCGACTTTGGACACGGGCCACTTAAGCGACCCGTTCCGTACTATCGGGATAACCGAGCGGTGTTATCGTCGACCTCGACGGTTCGATTAATTATCGGGCGTATTCAGCCCACTACCAACCCTTTACGTGAAGCAAGATGAGGATTCAATGGAGGAAAAGACGAAGCGAAGCGGGAAACAGTTCAACACGAAGCACATTTATTCGCGATGAACGGAAAGCACACATATACAATTCCACCAAATGCACACAGAAAAGAAAAACACAATGCAATTTACACAAAAAGCAAATGTAAAAGCGAAAACACAATGCAGAGCTAATACCGACTACCGAGCACACGGCAACACTTATACAATTTTACTTCACAGACGGCGCCGACAACACATACCCAAAACCAAGGAAAGAATACCCTCAAGGATGAGGCGGGCCTGAGGCCGAGACCGGGTCGGGCCTACCCGTCTGGTGATGAGACGCGGAGCGGCGATGGTGCCTCAACTCCGCGGGACTCGCGGGCAGTGTCTGGTAGGGGGTGGGAAAGGGGCCCCCTTGGTCGCACTATCTCAGCGCGGGGGGGAAACAGGAGGGGGTTGCTGATGCTTGGGGTATAGAGGATTTTTATTGTCCTGCGACGAGCGTCTCCACCTCGGCCGGGTCGCGCTGTCGGCCTCCCTGGGGTGCAGCTCCCTGCACGACGCGAGCACCCCCTCGTCTGCCCTCGCCGCCTCTCCACAGCTCCGTCCCCTCCGACTCCAACGCACACGACGACCAGCTCCTTCTTGCCACTCCACCGCCCGCGAAGTCTTGACTCTCTGTTCCCTCTCGACTCTCCTACTCACTGGACTGACGAACACGGTCGCTTCTATAAGCCCCGTGGCTTCGCCTTCTCATCTTTGACCCCCTCCCTTCGACCTTTCACCTCGCTCCCCATTGGCCCGAGAAAAAGTGGGCGTGAATGCTTTTTGATCCATAAATTTGCATATATCGATCGCCCTCCAACGCCCTGGAGGCGGGGCCAAATCGCCCCTCGCTCACCGATTGGACGGCAAAAAGTGGGCGTGTGTCGTTTTTGATCCGTTTTTGAAGCACAAAATCCGTGATTTTGTACACGCTGTTCGGCGCGCGCCCTGCACGAGTCCAACACCGGTACCCACAGGCGGCGCAAGAACGGTGGCGATGCGACGGTTGCGAGGTGTGACGTGAAGGTCGTGGCGGTTGTGGTGAAGCGGCGTTGTGGTTGGTGGTTGATGTTGTGGTTGTGGTGGTAATCATGGCGGTTGGTCCAAAATAAAGATAGCATAAGAAAAACGGCTATCCTGAAGAGTCGCAGCACGCATAAATGACATGTATTCCCACTAGACAACGGGTTTGGGCCTAACTACACATGTACTTACCGAGATACCTCACCTAAGGGACCTGAATGGTGGTTTGCGAATTTGGTAACCACAACAATATGTTCTACTATTGCAGATATTAACACGAATAATTAGCTTGATGTTGGCTTAGCGGTTAGGGTGGTGGCCTGGGAGTTTGAGTCCCGTTTCCACTGAATTAACACCAGGGGGTTGACTCAGCCTGTCATTCTTCTGAGGTTGACGAAATGAGCACCAGTATACTGGTAACAGGGGCACTGCATCAGTGGTATAGCCGCGCCCCTAACCAATGATGCAACCAGCAGCCAAAAAGGCAGCACTCGATGGAAATATGAATAATAAGGTGTTACAGTTGCACACAATTATTAACAAAAGTCAGAACACGTTATACAGTTAAAGATGCTGATTATATTTAACAGTTTACAGTAACATGTGCACATAAATGATATTTTTACATCAGTCTTTCCCTCACCTAAATTTCCAGGACAAAAGCAAAACAAAAACCATAACGGACAAACTGGGGATATTGAACGTTTCCCATATAGTCTAAATAAACATCAAATAATTATGTGAATGTGTGTGAAAAAAATGACTTATCAGTGAATGGTATTCCATTGAGCTGTTTAACACCTCTATAAGATTAAGGTTAGAGATTAAAACGATTCAGTCGCCAGCTGCTTGGAGGCAAATACTTTTTTTTTCCTCGGAACACTCATGCGTGTGGAGACGCGAGGAGATGTTCATATTTCAAACACAAAACCGTATTGTAGAGACTGACCTATTACAATGTAACCTATAAACGTGTTATACACATTCAGTGAATTGTAACCTATAACCTAGTTATGCACACCTATTACATTGGAACCTACAAACGTATTGTCATGTCTGTGGGGTATATGGAGGAATCCCATAGTGAAGATAGAATTGTATAGTATAGCATGGTCCGTGGATGAGTAGGAGACATGTTGATGTAATTTAAGTCGGGAAACTGTGAGCTTACATTGTTACGTGTCACCAGATTGGGGGGGGGAGGGGGGTCATGAGGTTGTGTTAACTAGGTAGGGTCTAAGGCTAGTTCTCACAGTATGTAATTGCCCCGCTATGACCTTTTCTTACATTTTTCATTTACAAAGCCAGAAATAAAAGAACCACGTTTTTATGGCAACAACAGAGCCAAACGTTTCCAAGCAGGCGAAAACCCCACCTTCCCGGCTTCGTACCGGCAGGCCATGCCCCCCCCCCCAAGTTGATGATTGGTTGGGGTGACGTCAGAAAGGGAAGAATCGCAAGAGCGCCAAGAAGGTGTGAGAGAGTCAAGAGGGTGGTTGGAAAAAGCGTGAGGCTCTGGTCCCTCTCGGCACGACAAAATAGCAGTGTGATTCTCGTTGTTCAAGCTGTGTGAATGTACTCGCATACTGGAACAGGGTGCTGGCCATTGTCTTTTCGGCTGAGTTGCGAAGTTTGTATGCTTTGAGGAGAAGGAGAGAAAAAGAAGAGCCTTATCTCTTTCTTAGCCTTATCTTGGAGCCTCGGCAATTGCCTTGTTGTATGATCAAGGAGAAAGGCTGCGCCCTTTACTGTGAGTGGGCCTGGTGCTGAGAGTGGAGCGGTGTGGCAATCTTGATCGTGAGAAGAAACTCCAAGGTGGGTTGTAGGCCTTAACGAAGGAAGACCGTCTGTGCGAATCACCTCACATACGTGACACCAGAGAACGACTTGGCGCCATTTTGAGTGTGTCTTCCTGCTTGGTGGCTAGGCGGTTTCGAGGATTGCCAGGCTCCCAAAGCATCATCTCTGGACACACATCTAAGTGCCGGAACAAAGGGAGGATTTTCTTTTGTTTTATCTGTTTACTTGTCTGTATTTGTGACTGAGTGGAGACATCTCAAATTAGGAATTAGTTTACCTCACTTTTCATTACCTCATGCTTTGATTTATTTTCACTACCTCATGCTTTCAATTATTTCATTATACATCTTTGATCTATTTTTATTAAACCATCATTTGTTGAATTTACTTGTGTTCGTCTATTCATTGTGGGTTCGAGAATAAACCTGTGTGCTCCCATTCTGGTAAACGCCTTTGCCACCCTCCATCCCATGCGTGCCATAAACTCAAAGGATCTCGGCTGTTCCCCTCCAAGTAGAACCTTTGGCTATCCATCCAGGTCGGTGTTAATGGGCCTGAACACCACAGTATTATTCACAACTATTACATTTTCACCAAAAATGTGTTATGCACACTGATTAAATCGTAACCGAAAACATTATACACACCTCTTACATTTTAACCAAAAACATGTTATATGCATAAATGACATTTTAACATATAAACATGTTATACACATCCATGAAATTGTAACCAGTAAATGTACACACACCTATACTTTGTAAATCATAAACACATTATACACACAGATTACATTATAACTTTAAACCATGTTATCCACACAGATTGCATTTTAACTTTAAACGATGTTATACTTACAGATTACATTATAACTTAAAACATGTTATACATACAGATTACATTATTACTTGAAACAATGTTATACATACAGATTACATTTTAACGTTAAACCATATTACACACACAGATTACATTTTAACTTTAAACCATGTTATACACAGATTACATTTTAACTTTAAACCATGTTATACACACAGATTACATTTTAACTTTAAATCATGTTATACACACAGATTACATTTTAACTTTAAATCATGTTATACACACAGATTACATTTTAACTTTCCACATTTTATACACAGATTATATTTTAACTTTAAACGTGAGAAACACAGATTACGTTTTGAGTTTAAACCGTGTTATACACACAGATTACATTGTAATTTTAAACATGTTGTAAACACATTACATTATAACTTTAAACATATCATACATAGAGATTACATTTTTACTTTAAACCATGTTATACACACAGATTATATCATAACTATAAACATGTTATACTCAGATTACTTTATAACTTGAAACCATGTTAAACGCATTATATTTTAAGTTTAAACATGTTATACACACAGATTACATTATAACTTGAAACCATGTTAAACACACAGATTACATTATAACTTGAAACCATGTTAAACACACAGATTACATTTTAACTTTAAACATGTTATATACACAGATTACATTATGACTTTAAACTATGTTATTCAAACAAATTACATTTTGACATAAAACCATGTTTCCACACAGATGTGATTATAACTTTAAACCATTTAATACACACAGATTACATTGTAACTTTAAACCATGTTATACATCCAGATGACATGAAAACTTTAAACATGTTATACACAAATATTACATCATAACTTTAAACCATGTTATATTCACACCGATTACATGATAAATTTAAACGTTATACATACAGATTGCATTATAACTTTCAACCATGTTACACACAGATGACATTATAACTTTAAACATGTTATACACAAATATTACATCATAACTTTAAACCATGTTATATTCACACAGATCACAACTTTAAAACATGTTATATTCACACAGATTACATGATAAATTTAAACATGTTATACATACAGATTGCATTATAACTTTAAACATGTTATACACACAGCTTACATTACTAGTGTGCCCGTTGTCCGATGGACAACATTTTCATTGGTCTTCACAGCCTTGTTGCATACCCGGCTGCTGTACTACTTGAGCATTAGCTTGCCTTTCACGAAACCCAGATGTGATTAGGCTCAACGCGGGGATTATATGTTCGTTATTATTATTTCCATATTGTAATTAGAGTGTCATGGGGTGGAAGGACATATTAAGTTGCTTTATATACTTTAACATGGCATGCATTTAAAACATGGGAATTCTAATGGATTTTGTGCAGCATCGTTGAGTCTTAAAGGGTCTACAGGATCTACAGTCTTAGAGGATTTTGGGGTCTTTTGGATTGTCTGGGACTTTGGGGTCTTCTGGGCCCTCAGGAACTTTTGGGACTTTTAGTTCCTCAGAAACTTTTCGGGACTTTTGGGTCCTCAGGGACTTTGGGGTTCTCAGGAACGTTTTTCGACTTTTCAGTCCTCGGGAACTTTTGAGTCCTCGGGAACTTTTGGGTCCTCAGGAAATTCCTGTTCAAAATACAAATTCCTGCTCAAATAACCTTCATTCAAATGACATGACTTGCCAGCCAGTTTGTGAAAGACCTGGGCCAGAACCGTTCCACATGGGTGACCAGTGGTGTCGTCTAGGTTTTTGTAGTGAGTATACTGCGATGATCCCCGAATGCCTCCCCGCCTTCGCCACATCTGTGCCGGAGCGACACCCCATAAGCACCACGGCACTAACACATACACTACATGCATCCACACACAATTGAGAGCATTCTACAAGACTGGGTATGTATTATCAACAAATTATAGCAACACAGACTATAACAGCTAATGACATTTACAGCTGGGAAGATTTAAACGCTTTGGACTGATTTTCTACTGTTTAGTGATCCCTAGTGATTTTGCATGGCTGGAGGATACGAATTAAAACAGTATGTTCACTTGTCTTCCAAACCATTCATTTATTTATTCACTTGCCATTGCAGTTAAAGACCGAATTGCGGCAAGTTTTACAAAGAAAAAAAAATATGACACTAATATTAAAATCATCTTCTATTAAAAAGTCCATAAAAAGGGCACAACATCAATTGTATGCAAACATGCAGAGTTTCAAAATATCAATATTAAAAATTCTGGTAAGGTGTAATGTATATAGTCATACATCTATGAAGCCAAGAAGGGATGGATTGTGAAAGTAATATAAATTAAGGTTACAAAAATATTAGCATTATATTTGTGATTAGTTCAAAGATAAAATGCCAGTCAGTGATCTTGAAAATCAACGTCTATTCATATTCAAAATAAGGATCAAGAAGAGCATGGGACTATTGCTAAATCAAGTCACATAATCTTCGTGGGGTGGGGGGAGGTAAGAAGGGGGTGGGTGGGGTAACTAGCCTGGTAGTCTACAAAACTTTCCAAATATGTTTGTACTCAGGCATCTGAGGTGTGCTTTGCCTCCTTGCTTGTGTGGTAGAGTGATGGCTTCTCAACCATGTTGTGACGTACTTCCTTGGCTCAAAAAGACTTACAGGGGGCCCATTGATGCTGATTATCATCAAATTACTTACATTGGACAACAACAATGTAGATCTCTTGTCCATGCATACATTGTTCATTAGACTGAAACCCCTTTCACACTCAGCCGTGCTGCAAGGGATGGTCTGCATTCATCGTATGAGAGGTTTTAGGCTTTCAGGCTCACTGTGTGGGTGCTCAAGGAAATCTCTCATACCATTAACTGCTTGGTCTTCACAAAGATTGAACCGCCTGCACAGTCGTTTCACTCGTGACTCACCATACCGTGTGCCAGGTGTTGATGGCCAGTTGCTTATGTCCAGAATGCTGAGATCAAGAAGCATTTCACTTTCAAATGAGAGGCGCTTCTCCATATTGTTGATCAGACTTTGTAGGAATTGCTTTGCATTGATTGCTGTGAGCTTTCCATTTGACTCCAGGGAAACCGATCAAAAATGTCCTGAAGCCTTTGCTTTTAATGCCACCTCCGACATCTCTCCTGGACAGTCTTTGAATGACGCCAGCAATCGGATGGTGCGCTTCAGAAGCTGTTCTGCTCTCAATAATCTGATTGAATGGGCCTGGAGTTGCTGAGACAGGTTTGCAAGTTCAGACAGTACATCGTACATGAGTCCAAGGTCACACAGAAATTCCTTGCTTTGCATACGATGTGCCAGACCTCTGTAAGTTTGCCTCTCTTTGCTGTTTCTTGCTTGGTCTCCCGCAGCATTTTTCAAAGTGTCTGTTGAGTGCTACATATGATCTCCACACAGCCTTTACAGCATGGAAGCTGCTGGCCACCCATCGCGTATTTAAAACTCTGCCAATTTTCTTGACTCGTGAGCCCACTTCTAGTGCTGCTTCCAGAAGTTACCAGGAATTTTTATTGGACCGACTGTAGAGATTGTGGATCTTCTCCATGAATGCTTTGAAGTGGTTGATTGACTGAACCTCATCCACAGCATCAGATACAGCCAGTTCCAAATGGTGGTTCATGCAGTGCCATGTGAAGAGGATAGGGTACCTTGCAGTCAACCTGGTTGCCACACCAGAATTCTTGTCTAACATGACACTGGCTCCATCAGAAACAAATGAGATCCAGTTCTTTTGAAGCCACTCTTCACTGAAGCCTGCAGCGTCGAAACAGCTCAATCGGGCTTCCTCTATACAGTCTGCCTTTTGGCTTTCTAGCTCAACCAGCTCCAGAAACACAAATTCCGGAGTAGCTCCATCTATAGAGGCTTTCACATTGACAGTCATGGCAGATTTGTGGCTGACAGATATAGCCTCGTCAATGAGAACAGACAACTTGCTTGAAGAAGACACAATGCTGTTAAAAAGTTCTGCATCTCTTTTGCTATGTGTTCTACGATTTTTGTGGAACTGTACCTTGAGTGCAGACTTGTGCCCATGCTGACACCATTTTTTCCCTGAAGCTCAATGAGATTGTCATGGTCAGTGAAAGGTCGGTTCATCTTAGCAAGGTAGTATGCTGTCCTGAATACAGCATCTGTCTCAGCTAACACAGTCTCTGACACAGCTCTCACCACATTTCCAAGTAAATCCTGTCCACCCTTTTCAGTGAGCTCCTGAGCTATTTCATGTGCCCTGGACATCTGATGTCGTCGAATCTTGTTCCTCAAGGAGGCCAGGGCTGTTTGTCTGTTTCCGTTTGAGCCTGAGGACTGGATCTTAAAGGAAACCCACTCCTCAGATATGGACACTCTTTTTTTCTGTGTCGACGCCAGTTGATTTTGTAGTGCTACAAATAGCACAACCTGGAAGTAAATAAAAGCATGGCTAATTAACATCATCATACAAGTTGTCCTTTTTGTATCTATATTAGCAATAGCACCTAGTGCTGAACAAGGCCAAAATCTACTCAAAAGTATTTAATGAACAGTTTACAATCTTCACACCATGGCTAACCAATTCATGACATGACAAGGAGAGGAAAGGAGACAAATGTTCCACTCTTTCAAGAGGTCTAATTATCTGACAACTATTGATATTTAACATACCATTTAGTAATTTAATGGTGTAAAAGTCTGAAATTACTGCACCTTAAAGATGACCATGAATTAACTATCCTTCCATTTGCACGTAGAAATCAACTTTATGAATTCCAATTGTTTATACCGCAGATTTGCATGTTGGCTGATATTTACCCAACTTTCTGTCCCTGCATTCTAACCAAGGATGCCGGTTTTTAAATTCCATAGCCTGACTCTCAGTCCACAAGGCTGGCCAGGAGTTCTCATCCAGAAAGGAACAAGGAGATACAGTGTGATCATAGCATTGTATTCTGTTGATTACTGGACCCACACACAACCATGCACACACGTTTTCTTGTGGCGGATTTTCTCTTCAGATCAATATTAATCCACAGGAGAGGTCTTTCGTTTTTGCACGCCGATGGAACTGTTAGAGACTGGAATAGTCTGAATGCATCAGGTGTCAGAACCCCCAATGTTGACACTTACAAGAGAGCTTTGTGCGGCTAGTTTGCATGTAATCACTAGGTTCAAGTGCACGAGTCTTCAGCATTGAAGCTAAGCACCAAATTGGATGAAGATTTTTTTAAAAAAAATAATGAGCAATGGTGTGAACAATAGCACTATGAGGATGAGGCATAGGACTAAGCCAAACTCAAGGGAAGGCAATGGCACACTAGGCCAAATAGTCATCCTCATGGGCCAATCAATGGTTCACAGCTAACTGACAATATTATTGCTTGGACCTGAAACGTGTTTATATATATATATATATATATATATATATATATATATATATATATATATATATATATATATATATATATATATATATATATATATATATATATATATATATTGTTACGGCTGTGGAAATTCGCAATACACCAGAAAGGTTCCTTAGATTAGCTATGCTGGCAAGTGGGTGTTCAGATAGGTCCCCACCGTTGTTTAAAGGGATATTCTTCGTGTTCACCGGGCTGCGACTCTTTAACATAGCCGTTTTTCTGTTCTATCGTTATTTTGGACTGTCCAAAGACTTCAAACAAAAGCCCCGTGAAAGGCCTACTACGGCGCGCGAGTTTTCCCGCCTTTTTTTGCAGCGCCGGGGCTGACGGGAAAGGCTGCGAGAGCTCACTGGCGATTGGTGGATACGGGGAGTGAGGCGGCCGTGAGGAGGAAACGCCCCTTTTCGAGGAGCTTCTCGAAAGGGCTAGAGGAGAGGCGGAGCCAAAAAGGGGGTGGAGCGAAGGGGCGGAGCCCGCGCTATATAGGGCGGACCGCGCGTGGGCTCGGCCTCTCTCCTGCCTGGATCATCGTGTTGGATTCTTCCCCTCTCTCTCTCTGTCTGGGCCGTCGACGTCTCTTCTCTCTCTGGTCCAGGAGCTCTCTCTGTCGGGGTCGAGTGCTTCTCTCTCTTGGTGGCCAGGGTCGAGCTCTCGAGCTCTCGAGCTCTCTCTCTCTCTCTCTCTCTCTCTCTCTCTCTCTCTATCTCTCTCTATCTCTCTCTCTCTCTCTGCCTCTCCTTCTTCTCGGTGTAGCTCTCTCTCTCTCTCTCTCTCTCTCTCTCTCTCTCTCTCTCTCTCTCTCTCTCTCTCTCTCTCTCTCTCTCTCTCTCTCTCTCTCTCTCTCTCTCCCTCTCTCTCTCTCTCTCCCTCTCTCCCTCTCTCGCTCCTGGCGCTCGTGGTCCAGCGAGCGGCCTGTTGGTGGAGATGCGGACGGGAGGCGCAGCAGTGCCGGCTGTCTGGTGGACCTGCGTGTCCAGACGAGGGGTGCCGGAGAGGGTGCGCCGGCCGTGTGGGAGGCCGGAACCAGGCGTGACCACGTTGACGGTCGTGGGAGAGAGACTGGACGACCACTAAAGGGAGGTCTTTTCTTTTGTTTGTGTGTGTGTGTGTTTGTGTGTGTGTGGGTGGCGCAGTGTCCGACAAGTAAACCTGTGTAAGTGACTGTACATCATCGTAGTCGGTAGTAGTACTTTCTTTGTTGCTTGTATATTGCATGATTCCTTGCTTGTGTTGTGTGTGTAATATGTGCTTGCTATAATGAATGTCCTTGTGTGAAATGTATCCCGTTCCTTGTCGCTTTCCCCATTGAAAGTGCCATCTTGAATCGCGGGATAAATTAGTAGTGGGTTTTGAACACCCGGGTAAAGAAGAAAATGTGATCCGTCGAGGTCGGCGATAACACCGCTTGGTTATCACTGTAGCACAGAACGGACCGCTTAAGCGTTTCGTGTCCTTGGCCGACCTGCGGCGAGGTACGATCGCCCGGTCGACCACTCGCGCAGGTACTTAGGTAGGTCGAATTTGGCGAGCAACCCTATCCTGCGCGGGTGGGCAATTGGCACGATCGTGGTGTGGTTAAACCGCCACCGGTGACTGGCTCCTGGCGGTAGTTCCAGGAGGGTCACGACTGAATTGTCCGTCCGGTGGGTGACGCGGTTGCGATTGGAATTACGCGGCCGATCGCACGCCAGGCGGGCCAGAATTCGTAACTATATATATATATATATATATATATATATATATATATATATATATATATATATATATATATATATATATATATATATATATATGTACTGTTGTGGTTGAGGAATATATGTATATATTGTTGTGGTTGAGGAAATTCGCAGACCACCATTCAGGTCCCGTAGGTGAGATATCTCTGTAAGTACATGTGTAGTTAGCCCCAAACCCGTTGTTTAGAGGGAATAAATGTGATTCATCCGGGCTGCGACCCTTTAAGATAGCCGTTTTTCTGTTCTATCTTTATTTTGAACCAACCACGTTTCAACCTCCATCACACAACAACCACCGACCGCAACGCCGCTTCACAACAACAACAACGCCAACAGCCACAGCCTTTACCTTCACAACTCGCTCTCACAACCATCGCATCACTGCCATTCCAAGCGTCGCCATGGCCATCATCGCCACAATAAACCCTCCACCACCTTCACCTCTCCTCCTTCTGCCGCCATTCCCGCGCCGCTTGTGAACGCCGAGCGTCAGGCTGTCCTGGCCTCGTGCGGGGCGCGCGCCGAGCAGCGGGTGCAAAAAGCGGCCTTTCCGAGGGGAAGTCGGATCAGGAATGATTCACGCCCACTTCCGATCCCTCCAATCATTAAGCGCGGGGCGATTTGGCCCCGCCTCCAGGCGCGTCGGAGTAGAATCAATATATGCAGATTCGCGGATCAGGAATGATTCATGCCCACTTTTCCTCCGTCCAATGGGCGAGCGTGGCTCCGCCCCCGAGCCCATCCTGATCCGAAAATCTGCATGTGGGTTCTCCTGTCGCACTATAAAGCGTCGAGCGCGGGGCGAATTCAGGGAGGTTTTCTGTTTCGGGCTCGGGCGAGTTGTGGCGGCGGCGAAGTGTGGCAGCAGCAGTCAAGACGGGTCTGGAGGAGAGTCGGTCTGTCGGGGTTCAGAGTGTGTCGGGGAGCTGCAGAGAGGAGAAGCCGGGAACGCGGTCGAGGGCGCAGTGGAGTCGCTCGTCGCGGGACCCAAGCAAGCCAGCTATCCTCTTTCCCCAGAGCATCAACAACCCCCCCGTTTCCCCCCCCCCCGCGCTGAGATAGTGCGAAAAGGGGGGCCCCGTTCCCATCCCATTCCAGGCAGTGCCAGCGAGGCCCGCGGAGTAGCGCGGAGTCGGGGCGCCGCCGCCATTTTGCGGCTCATCACAAGACGGGTAGGCTCTGCCCAGTCTCGCACCCACAGACCACGTCTGCCCCCTTGTAGTTGAGGGTGGCCCCTTTTTCTTTTGCTTTTGAGTATATGTGTTGTCGGCGCCGTCTGTAAAGTAAAACTGTGTAAGTGTTGCCGTGTGCTCGCGTAGTCGGTAGTAGATCTGCATAATTGTTGTGTTTCTTTTACATTTGCTTTTGGTGCATAATTGTTGTAATTGTATATGTGTGCTATCCGTGTGCCGCGAAATAAATGTGAATTATGTTGAACTGTTTTTCCCGTTTCGCTTCGTCTTTTCTTTAATTGAATCGCCATCTTACTTCACGTAAAGGGTTGGTAGTGGGCTAAATATGCCCGAGAATTAATCGGAACCGTCGAGGTTGACGATAACACCGCTCGGTTATCCCGATAGTACGGAACGGGTCGCTTAAAGTGGCCCGTGTCCAAAGTCGACCTGCGGCGAGGTGCGATCGCCAGGTCTACCCTCCGTGTGGGTACTTAGGTAGGTCGAATTTGGCGAACAACCCTATCCCACGCGGGGGGCCGATTGGGACAATCGTGGTGAGGCCGAAAGGCCCACCCGTGACTAGTTCCCGGCGTTAGTCCGAGAGGGTCACGACGGAATTGTCCGTCCGGTGGGCGACGTGCCGCGATTCGAGTTACGTGGCCGCTCGCACGCCGGCGGGCGCGAATTCGCAACAATATATATATATATATATATATATATATATATATATATATATATATATATATATATATATATATATATATATATATATATATATATATATATATATATACATATATATATATATATACATACACATATACTGTATAATCCGAAAACAGAATTCAAAAATAACTTTCCGTTCGTTCGTCAGAGCCGTTGGAGTGAATTTGCATATTTTTCCACCGCTACCTTTAAAATCTCTAATTTAATCATTATAAGTCACAGAGCTTAGTGGAACTCCTTATTTTGTCAGTCTATCCTTCCTATGTGTCCTCGTGCCAACGGAAAAATTATTCGGATGATGGTAGAAGAGAAATTCCTTCTGGAATGTTATTTTTCCCAGTACGAAATGAAAGCCGCGGATAAACTGCGAAACATAAGCCGTTTTTAATCGAATTTTCGAGGTAATCTCATTACCACCCGATAGATACTGATAAATCCGAAAACAGATTGAAAAATTTTCGTTCCCTTCGATGGCAAGGCGCCGAAATGTACGCGGCTCGCCAACAATCCTTTTTTTCTGTAATTTTATCACCACAAGTCCGACAACCGAATGATAACCCTCGTTTCGTAGGTCTATACCTCACCTACCTCCAAGTACCGATGAAAAAATTATTTACATTAACCGCCGCTTAAGGGAATTAATCAGCGCATTTTATTTCCTGTTCTCAAAGTACCCAAAGCTGCTTTAGTCGCCAAAATACCAAAAATCCTCCGATTTTCACCTGGTTTTCGACGTTGGGATTTAGCCGATGGCTTCCGACTGCGAAATCTGAAAACAGAATTCCAAAATATCTTTCCGTTCGTTCGTGACACCCGATAGAGTGAAACTGCATCACAGCCGTAAGGCCTAACGTTAATCAAATAGGCCAGCGGCGCGAAGTCCTTTATTCGCTCATAACTCGACAACACAAAGTCACACAAATTCAACACGCACATCATCGTGCAGGTAATAACGTCAGGCATCCGGCGATATCAGTTATAAAGGTGAAAGAAGCCATTTTGGTCGCTAAAGGGGCCCCGAACCGTTGCGGCCTACAACCATCCTCGGCGTGACGCTCCGGGCTGCAAAGCCGCGATTTCTTCAAACTCATAAAATGACGATACAAATTCCGAAAACGTCCGAACATACCTCAAAATGTTCAGGTAGTTTTCTGTCCTCCCTGAGCTCGCCTTAGGATAGACCAATAATTAATTGGCCAATTCCCCCCCCTCCCTCATAGAGAGATTAACGAATTTGTATGCAACTTTCACTTACCAATAGAAGCGTTAGCATCAGGCTGCTCCTTTTCTGTAGTGTCATCCGAAGCGGCAGTAACTTCAGGGCCAGACTTCCGAAAACTCAAAGAGTGTAGTTTGCTTTCTTTTCATAATGTTAGCTAATTAAAAACTTGCAATGCTAGCTACTGTCAAACATGTGTTCATCGTTGGTAGGTGCATGAGCATGATGTCAGGTCGAGGTCACGTGTCACAGCTAGTGAGCCACCGCGTTTCACGCTTTAACAGTTGCACCACACTGGAGTGGGGCTGAATTTTATGAATGAAGTAGATGGTTCCCTTGCAAGGCTTATTTTATTGCAGTTATACTCTACCCAGTATGTGGGAACAAAATCAATGAACTGAAAGTTCTGTCACAAAACTATATCGTTACGTATCCTTGCACAGTATTAAGTGGGTATACGGAAATCCTGGAGCTTTCTTAGTGGGTATACGGCGTATACCTGTGTATCACATAGACTACACCACTGTGGGTGACCACATGGGTGGGAATAATTGTCTGGTAAAGAAGAAGAATTTTCTTGGGTACTTCAACATTGACAATTTATCAAAGACTGCAAAAATAATAGTTCAAAACTGAAAATTTGTACATTTATATTGCATGCCCTGAACAAGTTATTCATGACATGACAACAATCAAAACTAATAAAAGGCAATGTGTGTATGTGTGTATGTGTGTATGTGTGTATGTGTGTTGTGTTGTGCATTAAGGATAACATGTTCTTTCTACTAACTCCCCGACCCCCATATATCTCCATGTCTAATCTCCTATCTCCTATCTCTCTCGATCTCTAATTAGTAGAGTTCCCTCAATAGGGTCTCGTTACCGTTTTTCCGGGACCAAGGTTTGAAGGTTGATTTTAGTCAATTTGAGGGTGCTGATTAAAATGAGCTGGGGTGAACCTCGTGAAAATGTGGGCTCACTCGGCCAGATGCGAAAATTCAAAATGGCCACCATGCTACTTCCAGTATACCAAAAATTGCATATCTTTGGTTCTACATGTCCGATTTTTTGGTCAAAATATATGTTTTGAAGGTCAAGGATGTCATATATTACCATTCCAGATTGTTGTATTTAAGGGTTACGTCACAAAATATGAAATATAACTTTTCGGGGGCCAAATCCAAGATTGTCGTCGAGTAACATCTGGAAAAAAGTAAAAAAATCAATTTTCTTCTCATAATATAATTGGCAGTGAATCCTTTCATGCAAGTAAATGTTTGTTTATATGTGGGAGTGCACAACAAATTGAGACAAGAAGAGAAGGATGCAATCATGGTCTTTATTTTCAGAACATGATGTGTACATAATATCAATTTCTCAACTTTTACACTGTTCAGGTAGGTTATACCATTCTTTTGTATGTCCCTCCTGTACTTTATCAAGAACAGTAATATGATGAAAGAATATCAACATTCCTTCATTTTGTCTGTAGAGCAACAGTGTTTCAATGGAAAAATGAAATAAAACATGAATTATATATTGACATCACATGACATGGCATGCAAGCATGCAAGCCAGATTGTTTTTGTAAATGATGCCTATGGTGTGGAAAATTTCATCAAAGACAGTGAGCGTGAGTGTCCTAAATCCACGACAGCATATAGAGATGGGTCCAGAAATGTGTACATGAAAACATCAGATAGGTTTCCTGCCACAAATAACTTCCAGGTGCTGTTCAGCAATCAGGGCAACAAACAAAGGCTGCAAAAGTTTCTAAAGGATGAGTTCACCAAGCTTGTAAAGAATCATAGAGAAATTGACTGTGTACTCCATCAGGCAAAATTGTTGGAACATCTCCGAAGAAAGGATGGAAGAATTTGAATGTAGTCACATTGAGGCGGACACAATGCTGTTCTTCATCTATTCGCAAATACGAAAAGCAGGAAAAATGGAGACAGTCGTGATTGATGCCGAGGACACAGATGTAGTGATTCTTTCTGCATATGTTGCACATCAAATGGAGGGCACCCTTGCTATCAAACGGAAAGACAAAATCATCAGCTGCAGAGACCTTTGCTCTGATGATGTAGCTGAAATATTAATCCCATTACACATCCATAGTGGATCTGATACAACATCTGGCTTCTATGGACATGGGAAAAAACACAGTTTATGAAAAAGGAACAGGAACTCAGGAGGCACGCAATCTTTTGAAAGATGTTGGCAAAACACTTCCAGTGACACAAGAGGTGCTTCAGCAAAACGTTAGGTGAAGCCAGAGCACGGAAGTGGGGTCAGATGAAAAACAAGTCCACGTCCCACATCCCACCAGATCCAGATTCTCACAATCTGCATGTGACGCGAGTTAACTACCAAGTTTACATTCAACTAAACTCTGACAAGCCGGATGCACCCCCAAATCCCACCAACCATGGATGGACAATGAAAGACGGTAGATGTGTGTCAGTGAGGTATACCCATGATGCACTCCCAATAAGTTTACATGACTTGGTTGAACAAGAACAGACATTGCTGCACGATGATGAGGCTGAAAGAAATGATGAAGTTTGTGACTCTGGAGCCAGCGACTCAGATAGTGACTGAAGGATTACATGTATGTGTTTCAATGGAGATTTCATTTAATTTACAACTGTAAAAACATTGCCACAGTCAAAATATAAGAGATATTAATATTATTTTATGATGACTGTCTTAGGTAAAAGACAGTTTGGACAGTACATCAAACTTTGGTCAATGCAAATTACAAGAATACTTACCGGGAAAGCGTCAATTGCCGGGAATTCAGATAATTCATGTTTTATTTCATTTTTCCATTGAAACACTGTTGCTCTGCAGACAAAATGAAGGAATGTTGATATTCTTTCATCATATTACTGTTCTAGATAAAGTACAGGAGGGACATACAAAATAATGGTATAACCCACCTGAACAGTGTAAAAGTTGAGAAATTGATATTATGTACACATCATGTTCTGAAAATAGACAATGATTGCATCCTTCTCTTCTTGTCTCAATTTGTTGTGCACTCCCACATATAAACAAACATTTACTTGCATGAAAAGATTCACTGCCAATAATATTATGAGAAGAAAATTGATTTTTTACTATTTTCCAGATGTTACTCGACGACAATCTTGGATTTGGCCCCCGAAAAGTTATATGTCATATTTTGTGACAACCCTTAAATATAACAATCTGAAATGGTAATATATGACATCCTTGACCTTCAAAACATATATTTTGATGCAAAAATTATTAAAAAATTGGACATGTAGAACCAAAGATATGCAATTTTTGATATACTGGAAGTAGCATGGTGGCCATTTTGAATTTTCGCATCTGGCCGAGTTAGCCCACATTTTCACGAGGTTCACCCCAGCTCATTTTAATCAGCACCCTCAAATTGACTAAAATCAACCTTCAAACCTTGGTCCCGGAAAAACGGTCACGGGACCCTATTGTGGGAACTCTACTAAATCTCTGTCTCTAATCTCTCTCTGTCTCTAATCTCTAATCTCTATCTCTAACTCTAATCTCTGTCTCTAATCTCTGTCTCTAATCTCTGTCTCTAATCTCTAATCTCTATCTCTAATCTCTATCTCTAATCTCTATCTCTAATCTCTATCTCTGTCTCTATCTCTAATCTCAATCTCTTTCTCTATCCTCTAATCTCTCATCTCTATCTCTAATCTCCATCTCTAATCTCTATCCTCTATCTCTCATCTTTACTCTCTATCTCTCATCTCTCATCTTCTCTTCTCTTCTCTTCTCTCTCTCTCTCCCCCCCTTCTCTACAGTGTTGTGGGATCTTAACGGTTCAATTTTTGATTTAATTCATGTGGAGTTTCTTGAACATGGGGAAACCATCAATGCATCATACTGCGGTCACTTGTTATTCCATGAAGTGAGATGAGCAATATGCAGACAACTGCCTGGTATGTCGTCTCAGGGCAAGATTTCATTGCATCATAATGCTCATGCTCGCACAGCAAATGTGACCACGACAACTCCACTAGAGATTCCTTGGGAAGTTCTAAATGATCGCCCACATGGTCCAGACCTGTGACCTTGTGATTTTCATCTCCATGGACCCTTAAAAGTACATCTGGGTAGTTTTAGGTTTAAGAATGAATAAGACGTCAACGCACATGTCCTGAAATGGCTACATACCCACCCCAAAGATGTATCAAAATAAATATGTAAGTGTATCAGAACACCATTTAAGAAAACATGTAGTTTCATCAAATTCGATGTACCTGTTGATTTACTGGAATAAAAAGTTCACGTCGATGTTGAACAGTAATGTAATTCACAGTAATGCATGTTTAATGGGAAAGGGTTCTTTGTGCAACAGGCGAGTCGTGTGTTTGACAAATTGATAATAATCGATATATTTTGTTAAGACCACCTGGAAGTTTACGTCTCGATTGGTTCGCAGGGGCCATGCCGACACGAATTGGAGTCCGTATTGAGGGATCTCAACAAAGGAGGTGTTGTATACGTGAAAGACTTCTACCTCCCAAACTGCGACAAGAAGGGCTTCTACAAACGGAAACAGGTGTGTGTGCAATTATAATTATATGCTGGGAGAATTTGCACACTCGTGAATACACAAGTAAATCAAGTTGACTCGCGAATGTACAAACGGTCAATGCACTATTGAGAGCAATTTTCAATGTGCACTTCTACAGCACGGTCGGGTGGGACAAAGAGGAAACGTGCTCGGCATGTATACACTCCGAAAGCTATGGAAGCACGGAGTCCATTTCAAACCTTTTAAAAGGGTAACTGTGGGAGTCTTGTTTGACTCGCACTTTATCAACGTTTTATAGGATCGATGACTTTGGTCGTGAAAAGATATCTCGTTATGATTGAAAAGGACGTGCAGATCTCATAGGAGGCAATACACAGTAAAAAAAAACAAACTATCGAGACCCTTTTTGCTCCACAACCATTTTGGTTCGTGGGGGTTGAAGATGATGACTAAATTTTCAGATGTCGAAACTTTTTAAATGCCTTTTTGAGGCACGACTCTGTGAATGGGTACAATGCTAACCATTTGTCTTTGTCCTGACAGTGTCAATCTGCAAAGGGCAGGAAGAAGGGTCTCTGCTGGCTGGTGGATCGCTATGGGAACAGCATTGCACCTTCCCAAGCTCCTTGTCCATCATCAGGGACAGACTGAGCAGCAAAATCCACCACACAACTTGAGGCGCACTCCCCATGCCCCCCACCCCCTTCCCCATTTGTCCATTTTTTCCATTTACACCAGCATTCCCCACTCCTGCACATTAATCCCCAAAACCTTACTCAAGTGGTAGCGAACTGCAGGGACGGCCCATTTGGGTTGACAGTAGCGATGAGGCCATTCCAAAATCTCAAACGGAATCGAAGATTCTTGAGCCGGGGTAGCTGCGGTTTGGTCCATCAGAATTGAGTTTGTTCTTTTTTAGTAATACGTAGTGATAATTATTATTGGGTTGTTTTGGTTATTTTGAAAAATCCGGCCTTTTAAGCCAATAAATCAGGCTGAAACCACACATCATAAAGTTTCATCCCGCAGAAGCTAGAAGTGCGTAATTATTAAATTAATAAATGAATGAACACAAAAAAATTAAAAAGGAAAGAAATTTTCTTTCCTCTACAAACATCGTTTTTGTTGATGAAAGTCATTTACAGTAAGGAGGAAGCTTCTTGTCAAACAAGAGCGACCGTGGGAAAGAGAATTCCACTGCAGCCGTGCCCTTTTGTGTGCAGACTTGCTGCTGTGTAAGTGTGTATTCCTTCCTCCTCAAAAGGAGTGCAGATGTATCTTGAAGCCTGCAGAGCAAGGCCTGTGAATGTGTCCATATTGCACTAACACTTTCCTTCATCTGCCAAAGTCAAAGCTAGACTATTCTATTTACCTTCTTTAATGCAAAGCATGCAGCGGCACAATTGGAAGCGACTTTCAAAGAGGCAACATTTACACGGTTAGTCTTTCCAGCTTATGTGTAAAGATCCAATTTTAAGGCAGATCAGCGGCTTCTTCTGTACTAGCAACTAAAATGACTTTAGACACCGTAGGAGAGTAAAGCTTTGAAACTATTACCACATCGCTATGTAGAAGTCTGGGTAGTTCCGCTCTACCCTGTTCCAGCACAGTCATAACATTATTCTATACTCCGGTGCAACACCCTCTAGTCGAGCCCTTCACGAAATGCAAAGGCGATTAGTTAGAGACAGGAAAACCTGCCGTGACTTAACTATACTCTAGAACCAGATGAGACTGCCCTTGAAAATCCTTGCCTACAAGGTTTTGCACTAACTGACGATGTTTGTACGAAACATTCCAATAGCTCGACCCTGCAAAACCTTAGACACCGATTAGAGCGAAAAGACAAGAGAAGAAATGACGTGCACGACCGTTGAGCTGATATCACCGATTCGTTTTACCTTGATCTGATGTATAAAACGTACAGGTAAAAACCCTCATTCATTATTACATCAACTCGATCCAGATGTCCAAAAGTGGAACACTGAAGTTTCATTGAATCTCAACTGTAAGGTTTGCATCTTTGTTTCTAAAGCCCCACTTCTCCCCTTCCCCCCCCACCCAACCCCCAAGAGCCATGGGTCGAAAAAAAAAAAAAAAAAAAAAAACCAAACTTTTTCAATGCACTTCTCTACCTGTCCAACGTCGGCACTGTTTTTGCAACCGAACAGTGCGTAAAAGTACCAAACTGCACGTCACCATCAAATGTGTTTGGGTGTTTGCCCACAGCGGTGGTGACGTCACGGGGTGCAGCACAAAAAAAATATAAAAAATGAACGTGGTGCTGAGGACAATGATTTTTACTTCACTTTATGTACTGTACTCAAAACTGCACTCTGCTGTTATCTCTCCCAACACACTTCTTAGTGAGTCCCGATGTTGCATTATTTATTTCTTAAAAGCATGTTTCAAGGTTTTTGTTATCAAGTTTTGGGGTCAATAAAAAGGAACTTGCACACGTTGCATGTTGTCAGAACGAAAATGTTCCTCACCTCAATGGAATGCATTTTTATTTTATTTTCAACAAAATTGTTGCAGGTTCGATGTAAGGTAGCTGTATGGTCACTTAAAGCTGTGTTGGTGCCGAGAACAGATGTAACTAGAGTGCATAGAACACCTTACACCACCCACACAGTGTTGAATTTAAATAATGGGTTGTTTTTTGTTTTTTTTTAATTCTGGAAGTTTTACCACCATTGATGCGGAGTCTTTTACACCACCTTATTTAATACGTTACATTAGTTTTTTTTGTGCCTGGTGTTTGTGTCCTTTATGACTTCCTTAAAAACAGTAAGTTTCATGTTTGGAATGATTTTCAATTCTGTTTGACTGCCAAACAGTGAAAAAAATTCTCTCTGCATATATATAATCAGGACAAATTCAGAGCCAAAGTATTGTTAAACTCCTCTTCTTCTTCTTCATCTTTCGGCTTGCTCCCGTTAGGGGTCGCCACAGCGGACCAACTGTCTCCATTTTGCTCTATCCTCCACATCTTCCATTGACACTCCAACCACCCTCATGTCCGCCCTCACTGCATCCATGAACCTCTTCTTTGGCCTTCCTCTTCTCCTCCTGCCTGGCGGCTCCATCTTCAACATCCTTCTCCCGATATACTCCACTTCCCTCCTGTGCACATGTCCAAACCATCTCAATCTCGCCTCTCTCACTTTGTCTCCAAACCGTCCTACCTGTGCTGTCCCTCTAATACACTCATTTCTTATCCTATCCATCCTCGTCACTCCCAACGAGAATCGCAGCATCTTTAGCTCTGCCACCTCCAGCTCTGCTTCCTGTCTTTTTGTTAGCGCCACCGCCTCCAAACCATACAACATAGCTGGTCTCACTACCGTCTTGTATACTTTCCCCTTCACTCTTGCAGCTACCCTTCTGTCACAAATCACTCCTGCAACTCTTCTCCACCCACTCCATCCTGCCTGCACTCTCTTTTTCACTTCTCTCCCACACTCTCCGTTACTTTGGACAGTTGATCCCAAGTATTTAAACCAATCCACCTTCCCCACCTCAACTCCTTGCAACCGCACCATACCACCACCCTCCCTCTCATTTACGCACATGTACTCCGTCTTACTCCGACTGACTAACATTCCCCTTCTCTCCAGTGCGTACCTCCACCTCTCAAGGCTCGATTCAGCCTGCTCTCTACTCTCCCTACAGATCATGATGTCATCCGCGAACATCATGGTCCATGGAGACTCCAGTCTGATCTCGTCCGTCAACCTGTCCATCACCATTGCAAACAGGAAAGGACTCAGAGTCGATCCTTGATGCAATCCCACCTTCACCATAAACCGGTCCGTCATGCCTACCGCACACCTCACCGCTGTCACACTGTCCTCATACATATCCTGCACGATCCTCACATACTTCTCCACCACTCCCGACTTCCTCATACAATGCCACAACTCCTCTCTTGGCACCCTATCATAAGCTTTCTCTAAATCCACAAACACACAATGTAACTCTTTCTGGCCTTCCCTATACTTCTCCATCAACATTCTCAAAGCAAACATCGCATCAGTGGTGCTCTTTCCTGGCATAAACCCATATTGCTGCTCACAAAAGTATTGTTAAACTACAGGTTGGTTATTCGATTGCGTGTTCAAAATATAACATTCAAGTGAAATCAAGTTCTTCCTCGATTATAAACTCATGTTTGGAGGAAGCAGAAATGAACCAAAGCATGCACGGGGTAAGTAACATTTTAAAGAAACTAGAACGGTACGCGGTCGAGCGCATAGCATACCTCTACCAGACTGAACAGTTTACATTTTTCATTCCACGGATCGGTCAGATCCAAATCTGGACCTGAACCAAACTCAAATCAGCTTGTTCTCGTCACCAAACTAACTCATCCACCAAGTTGTCATAACCTGTCCATAACTTTTTGAAATATGTTGTATATCATTTTAGCCCATCTCTTACTGGTGAAGAATCAGTTAAATTTCAGATTCTGATCTTAACCAGAATCAATTCGCCCTTGTCATACACACACACCATCCACATAGAGTTATGGAGGAATTCAGATGAAACCAAGATATCCTGTTCAAACAGACAAACAGGGGTGAATACAACCTCTGTCCACCTTCAGTGGCAGAGAAGAAGAAAAAAAAAAAACAAATGACAAGGGCATTCTTCGATGTCACCAGATATGTCTCTGCATACTTGTACAAAATTACATATCAAAAATTACAATTATATACATTGTACAAAAAAAAATCTGCATACTTATTACATACTTGTACAAAATTTGATTTCAATCCCTGAATGCAGATTCAAATTTTTAAAAAATAATTCTGGCTGCCAGACCATGCATCTGATCAGGTTGAAATTTAAAACATATATTCCTGACGACTACGAGATCATAACTGTGAAAGTGTCACGTCTATTGAAACAATTAAAGAAAAATAAATTCAGACTTTTGTTTAATCCAATATGGCTGCCAGAACATGTGACCGAATAATTATCCATGAATACCCAGGTATCCCAACGCTTGGGGAACATTTGGGTGGTTTCCCCTCGATCTGTCAAGCTGTTCTGGAAATTTTTTTAAATGTTTATTCTTCAAAGAGGCAGAGCTGCCAAACCATGTGACCTATGATGTCATGGATAGGCGATCATACCTGTAAAGTTTTGCCTCGATCTGTTCAGCCGTTTGACATTTTTGAAGGTTTTAATGCTAAACACAATATGGTTAATGAACCACATGAACGATGACCAATTCGCCCCCTCCCAACAATTTAGCCTGAGATGATACTCAAATTTTTTCATGCTGATCAGATAAAGCGTTTTACTTAAGCAATTATGACATCATAACGAAGTCCCCTGTGACCATCAAAAAAAAAAAAATCACACTTCTTTCCCATGGGGAGTACTTGACGTGTGCCAAGTTTCAATTTTTTCAATGGACCGGTTTCGGATTTTGGTATTGGACTGGTATTGCCAAATGCTGGCCCTTTAGGCCTGAGTCGATGTAGTAGTAGTACGTTTCAGATACCTTTTTTCCAATATGGCCACCACACCACGTGACCTATCACGTCATTAAAACATTCAACAGGAGTAGTTGCTCCTATGGTGAAAATTGTGTCACAATGGGATAAGCAGTTGTGGAGAAAACAGAACATTAGCATGGACAGACAGATGCACGTGCATACAACCCGTTAAAACACCACCAGCAACTTCGTCAGAGGCAATAAAAAAAAATTATATATATATATATATCAAGAGCATTGCGATACATATATGTACACACACACACACACACTACATAGTCAAACGTATGCAGACACATCTAATTAGTGGATTCAGCCACTTCAGCCACACACATTGCTAACAGGTATATAAAATCGAGCACACAGCCATGTAATCTCCATAGACAAACACTGGCAGTAAAATGGGCCATGCTGAAGAGCTCAGCGACTTTCAACGTGGCTCCGTCATAAGATGCCAACTTTCCAACAAGGCAGTTCATCAAATTTCTCACCTGCTAGAGCTGCCCCGGTCAACTGTAAGTGCTGTTATTGTGAAGTGGAAACATCCAGGAGCAACAACAGCTCAGCCCCGAAGTAGTAGGCCACACAAGCTCGCAGAACGGGACCGCCGAGTGCTGAAGCGGGGAAAAATTGTCGTCATCGATTGCAACACTCACTACCGAGCTCCAAACTGATTCTGGAAGTAACGTCAGCACAAACACTGTTCATCAAGAGCTTCATGAAATGGGTTTACATGGCCAAGCAGCCACACACAAGTCTAAGATCACCACGTGCAATGCAAAGCGTCGGCTGGAGTGGTGTAAAACTCACCGCCATTTGACTCTGGAGCAGTGGAAACGTGTTCTCATAAGTGATGAATCACGCTTCACCATCTGGCCGTCCGAGAGAAGAATCTGGGTTTGGCGGATGCCAGGAGAACACGACCTACACTAATGCATATTGCCAACTGTAAAGTTTGGTGAAGGATGAATAATGGTGTGGTGCTGTTTTTCATGGTTTGGGCTCGGCTGTTTAGTTCCAGTGAAGGGAAATATTAACACAACACCACACAATGACATTCTAGACGATTCTGTGCTTCCAACATTGTGGCAACAGTTTGGGGAAGGCACTTTCTCGTTTTAGCATGAAATTGCCCCCATGTACAAAGCGAGGTCCATACAGAAATGATTTGGCGACATCAGTGCAGAAGAACTTGACTGGTTTGCAAAGAGCCCTGACCTTAACCTCGTCGAACACCATTGGGATGAATTGAAACGCCGACTGCAAGCCAGACCTAATTGCCCGACCTCACTAATGCTCGTGGCTGAATGGAAGCAAATCCCTGCAACAATGTTCCAACATCTCGTGGAAAGCTTTCCCAGAAGAGTGGAGGCTGTTATTGCAGCAAAGGGGGGGGGGGGGACCAACTCCATATTAATGCCCAAGATTTTGGAATGAGTTGTTGGACAAGCAGGTGTCCACGGTGTGTGTGTGTAAACGTCATCGTCTTTCTTTGTTCTTGATGCACGGTCACAACTTATAAATTACAAACTCCAAGCTCGGGCTACAAATACAGCTTCATATGGGGAGGGGCAATGTGGCTGCAGCCTCACACGGGGGTGTGGGGGGCAGGGAGGGGGTACAAATCCTCTATGCACATTTGTACCGTGTAGCAGCACCTTGTGGTGGTAGCACACGGTGTTACAACTTCCATTTTTAAACCTGGGTAACGCTGAGGTTAAACCACTCTTCGTACAGGTATATTTTTCGTCCTTCCCTTCTCCCCCCCCATAAAAAGAAAATAGAGGGGCCCGTCGTCATGTGACATTTGCAAGAAGGGACTTCACCGATTCCTCTACCTCCCCCCCAACCTCTGGAACAAACTCCCACACTCTTCAATTCCACTCCTCCCTCCGGTCTTCAAAAGTTGTTCACCACCATCTATTTTCCCCCATCCAAAACCATGATCTTTTCTACCCCTGTTAATCCACCTTTCCTTCCTGAAAAAAAAATCCCCTCTCCCTTCCACAGATCAATTATAGTCTCTTCCCCACTGTTTTCTCCTTCCCTCACCCATTATGTATTGGGTGTGTGTTAGCTTTTATACAAGCGTCAACAATGTATAGAAAAGGGGAAGAAAAACAAAATCAATCCAAAAAGAGCATCATGCTACTTGATTTTTCACACTCTTGATCACCTGCAAAGTAAATGATCCAATGGCACAAGAATCTGGACACTCAGTAAAAAGTTAAAAGGTTAGCCAAGGCAGCTACAAAAAAAAGAAAGAAAAAAGAAGAATGAAAGCAAAACCTTTTTTTCTGTGTTGGGGTTTGGAGGACATCAGCAGCTTTATCCAAGATACAGCTGAAGAACATCATGCAGGGGTCGGTTGAAGTGGTTTGGTGAAGGTAGACTTAATAAAATAAAAATCAGTACCAAATGTCTGAAAACAAGTACCAATGGAGCCTCAAAAACGTATACCAACCACAAAACCAAGAAAAAGCATGACGTTCACAAACCTGTGAAAGGCAGTTACTTCTTGTACAGTCAAGGCTTGGGGGGAGGGGGGGTGGGGTGGGTGGACAGCGAAAGAAGAGTTAAACAAGTTGGACAATAAGTAATGCGGAGAACGACGATGGCTGGAAGATACCATGGGGTGAACAAAACAGGCAGTCAAACTCTGGAAGGAAAAATTGGTGGTTTAACAGGTGAGAAACCATCATGGTTTTGGATTGGGGATGATCTGAGATGGTGAAACAGCAGTCTTGAAAACCTGGAGGGGGAGAGGAGTGAAGAGGATGCAGATGTTGGTTCTCCAGGCAAGGTGACGAGGGTGGGGGGGGGGTGTGGTTAGCATGGTGTGGTTAAACTAGTCAACCAAAGGGGAAGGGGGGTAGATTACTCATCTGTGCACTGGCAGGTCAAGTTTCCGGAGCAATTAATTTTTGAAACGGGCAATCGGTAGAACGCACACATCGGGCCCAATACATTGAAATATCGTGCTCAGGCCTGTCACATTTGCTCTACGGCGAGAATACGGCGGCCGTACGCCCTCTGACTTGACAGAAACGTGCGGCGGCCGCAGAGTTTCTGAGGTGGCCTCAGAGAGGCCCCACGCCGTTTGGCTATATTTTACAGGCCGTAAGGTCGCCGTGGAATTATAACGCGGAGTTATAACTTTTTTCATTTCTACATTCGCCGTAGCAATTCGACAAGCCGAAACAAAAGACCTGGTAAAAAAAAAATTAAAAAAATTAACCCATTTGTTACCGTCCATCTGGCCGCACGTTCGCCTTGGGGCCCCCTTTTCTTGGGGTCCAGGAACAGATTAATTCACTCCATTATTTCTTGTTGGAAAAATAGTTTGGGAATCCAACTTTTTCCAATCCGAACAGCCTCCTTAAGTGATGGGCCAATCACCAAAAATTGACTTCTCATTACCATCTCGGGTGGCAAAGGTTGACTGTACTTTTTGGAAAGATCTTTGTGTGGGCTAACTTTTTGGGTATGATTGCCACTCCAAATCGGTGGCTTTATTGTAGTTTTTTGGGAAAATAGGCATTTTTGGGGTAAAATCGTGTTTTTTGAAATTTCAACTGTAGAAAAAATATCTGCAAAAAAACAACATATTTGAGACTTGGAATAAATAGCTCTGTAAAGTACAACCATTTTGATGTGCTTTGTGTTGGGTTTCAATCGCCGGTTACCATGGCAACAGCCATTTTAAGGTAATAATAAAAAAAAAAAAACATGGTTTTTGATAGTGAAACTTTAAAAATTCATATCTCAGAAATGAAAAATGATTTTTGAACCATTTAAACGATAAACACATACTGATGCATCAGGGCAGTTTTTAAATTCCATAGTATTAGGGGGAGGTTTAAGATAAATATATCGTTTTAGGGTAAAAATATAAGGGTATGTTCTTTTGACCATATCAGTCCCCTAGGACCACCAGGTGGTGCCATGAATAGATACAAAGCGGTAGGTGCTTGCCACTAGGCGAGTAGATGTTTAGCAACGTCATCATGGTTGGCGTCTCGCAATATAATATATTAGCGCGATTAAAAATACCGTTTATTCCTCGCATCTTCGTGTCTGTCAAAAAAAACCAGTGTCAAGGTGCACAACGACAGCTCATAACCTATCCATTGAGGTTTTTTTGCCTCCCCTGCTCTCCCGTTTTCACGCCACTGTCCACACAAAATTCATCAATCAATTCTATACAGAGTCCGGGGGACTCGAACATCACATTTTGAATTTCATTTCTCGGTAAATAGAGAGAAAACCCAGTTTTTTGAGCATTTTAAATATTTCTCAATTTTATGAAGTATCAAAAGTCCATTTATCACTGTAGATGTATTAGCATACTAGGTTGGATGAGATACCTTGTACAAATAGATTGACGTTGCCATGGAAACAACCAATTTTGGGATAAAACACATTTTTTGACGGTGAAAGTTGAAAAATCCATAACTTGGTAGAAATGTAATATTTTCGAGCAATTTGAACGCTAACTACCACCCTAAGGCTGTTTGTTTGTTCAATAGGTAGAATAACCTGCAGGCAGCTGTCGTGTAAGTGTCTTAGATTTACATTCCTTGATCGCTATCATCATCATCATCACTTTCATCATCTGCATATACGGTTACGACTGTGTCGGCTTCGTCATCCTCATATTGGTTGTCACACATTTAAGTGTATTTGTCTGTTTCGGATGCACGAACAGTCCTTTGCATCACAGTGGTGTACACAGCTACAGCTCATGAGCTCCAAAACAGCTGATGGAGCTGGGGGACCAGTCATCCAGAGAATCTCAAGGTCACCGCTGTCATCTGTAGACCATCCACAATCTGTTGGTGGGATTACTTCAGGAGTGCATTCAAGGGATCTACGCCATATGGCTGCTTGGCAATTTGCCCGCTTGGCATACTGGAACAGGCAATCTCTGCATGGTGGCAATTGTGCTGAAATCATGTTGCCCCTCTTTGATGTGAAGAGCTGATAACGACACTGGTTGACTTCAACTAGAGTTCTGTTAGAAACAGAGATGGCAGGTGAATGTTTCAAGCTTTGCAAACAGTTCATTGGACATTTGCCATGACCGTCCAAGCTTACTGAAGCACTGCTGATAGTCCACTGTCTTCTTGGTAAGTTTTTAGTGCATTCATTTTTCCCTTTCCGGCAAATGCACTGACCGTATCGCACCCCGTAAAGGCGTACAAGCCAATTAAGGCCTTGCAGACATCTTCACCAAGGGTGTTGGCAATCTTGGTTATGTCAATGTACTTTTGCCGAGTTTTTGTTCCAACCTTCTGATACATGGGTGAACGGATGATTTTGCTGAAACCAATGCAAAGTACCAGAATGTCCGTGTCTTCAACAGTTATCACAATAGCGTTGCACCCATTTTCTGCTGCTCTGCTGGCATTCAGAAAGATACGAGTGTCTGCCTCTTCCTGAATAGACTTCATTTCACTGACATCTTCCCATTGGTCCTTGACAAGCTTAAAGCATCGTTCCTCGCATGTAATGTACAGAACTTTCATTCCCAGTTTGAGTCGGTTCTCTGGCCTTTTCCATTCATCTACGACGAAGCGGATGAAACAGGTTTTGTTTGACGAACTGCGCAAGAATTTCCGCTATTGCCTAATTTTGTGCCCTCGACTGATATTCTTGAACTCTCGACCCTCCGTTGCTCCACGATTCGATCTTTCTGCATTCTTCATAGATTGTTTGCGGTACACGTCAAAAACTACGTCGATTTGTTGGCTATTTTCACCTTCATGAAGTGCATGAGTCAGGCAACTGTCTGCAACTTCTGCGAAAGTCTGATTGTCCCCTTTCAAGCGCTGAACTAAACTCATTCCATCAATAATGGTTGCAGACGATCTCGGGATATTCTCGGCTACCATGCCATCATTGGTCAGCGCTTTGGCGAGAGCAGCTTTGTTTGTTTTCCTCAAGGACCCCTCAGACATTGCTAAGGACCATGGAATGGGCCCCAGAGGGTGTCCTAAGGTCAGGTCAGGTATGGGAGCATGTGCCAGAACAGCGCGTCGCTGCGTCCACTTTCCGCCGGTACTCCAGAGGCCTCCGTCTGGCCATCCCCCAGGCAGATGCCAGGCCCATCCCCATCTCCTTGAGATGATGGTCAACCTGCTGCAACCATGAGGCACGTGGTCGGCCCACTGGCCTCCTCCACTCATGAGACTCCCTCGCTGAGAGAATCTGGTGAGCAGGATCAGCGTCAGGAAAACGAGCCACATGTCCATACAGCCGCAACTGACGCTCACGGACTATGCAGGTAACAAATCTCATCCGAGTCTCTCTCAGCAACCGCTCGTTGGACACAAAATCCGACCAGCGATAGCCAAGGATTCTCCGAAGACACCTGGTACCAAAGGAATTAAGTCTCCGTCTCAGATCCTTGGTCAGAGTCCAAGTCTCGCACCCATAGAGCAAGACTGGAAGTACCAAGGACCTGAAGACTCGGACTTTCGTCCTCCCGCACAGGTACCGGCAGCACCACACCCCATGATCCAGTGAATTCATGACTCCCCAGGCCCGACCCAGACGTCTATTGACCTCTGACTCGCAGCCAGCAGAGACATGAATATCACTGCCAAGGTAAGTGAATCTCTCCACGACCTCAACATCCTCACCACAAACAGACACAGACAGGACAGCAGCATCCAAGATGTCACCGAAAGCCTGGATCTTAGTTTTGACCCAAGAAACCCGTAATCCCAACGGCTCCGACTCCTCATTCAGCACCTCGAGGGCCCCCAAGAGGATGTCTAAAGTCTCCGCAAAGATGACTGCATCATCTGCAAAATCAAGGTCCGAGATCTTGACATTCCCAAACAATGCACCGCAACTTGATCTCTCAGACATCCTCCCTAAAATCCAGTCCATACAAGTGCTGAAAAGTGTGGGGGCAAGTACACATCCCTGACGAACTCCAGTAACAACTGGAAATAAGTCAGAGATGGTACCACCACACTTCACAGCACTCTCAGTACCAGAGTAGAGTTCAGACATCAGATCGATCAGTTTTGGTGGCACCCCACGAAGACCAAGAATCCTCCAGAGGACATCCTGATTCACTGAATCGAACGCTTTACAGAGATCAACATAGGCTGCAAGCAGCCCCTGCCGAAACTCTCGTCTGCGTTCGGTGAGGACACGAAGTGCAAGGATACGGTCAATCGTTGACCTCTTTGGTGTAAAGCCTGACTGCTCTGGACGCTGGTGCTCAAGCAGATGGTGGCGAACCCTATCGAGAATTATCCGAGCAAAGACCTTGCCCGGCACTGAGAGCAGCGTCACCCCTCGGTAGTTGTTGCAGTCTTGGCGATCACCCTTCCCTTTCCAGAGAGGGACAACAAGGCCCCTCTTCCAGTCAGTTGGTATGATGCCTGTGTTCCAGGCAGAGCACAAAACTGCATGCAACGACACGAGTGCAGCATTTCCACCAGCCTTGAGAAGTTCGGCATGGATGCCACAGATCCCTGGAGCTTTGCCCCGTTTCAACTGGTTCACCGCAGCCCGTGTTTCCACAAGCGAAGGTGGACCACAGTTGATTCGAGGGTCGGCAACAGGGATTGTAAGACCCTTGACGTCCAACTCCACAGCTGGGGGATCAGCCTGGTACAACCGCTCAAAGTAACCGGCCCAGCGGGCCTTCACTTCAGACTCCTCTGTCAAGAGCCTACCACTCTCTGCTCTAACTGTAGTGCTCCGAGGGATGGGCTTGGATGAACGTAATGCGCGAATTCCCCTGTAAGCGGGACGAGAATCACCTGTCCACAGGTGATGCTCTACCCCCTCACAGATTCCTCGCACATAGGCCTCCTTGTCCACCCTCAGTGCAAGTACAGTTTTACGCCTCAGCTCCCTGAACAGCTCAGCTCTGCCATTCAGCCTGGCCCTGCAACTCTGGTCAATGGTATCCAGTGTCCCTTGAGAGACAAAATTCTTCTTTGCCCTGCGGTGAGCTCCAAGACATCCACCGGCAACATCAACGACGGTGGTCTTGAAGGCGCTCCACAACTCTTCAGGACCCCCCAAAGCACCCAGACCCCCCAAGTGTCCACTCAGCCTGTTCGCAAACTCCTCAGCTACTCTCTCATCCCTGAGCTTGGCAACATCCAGCCTAGGCTGGGATGGTACCATTCTCCAGGATTTAAGGTGCAGCTTTAGAGTTGCTACAACAAGCCTGTGGTCAGTATTGAGGAACTGAGCACTCCGGTAGACCCTGCAGTTCTGGATCATCCTCCAACGACCGTCAATGAGGACATGGTCAATCTCCTTTGCCACACCGCCAGCATTGGAATACCAAGTCCAGCGATGAGCTTGTGGGCGCTGAAACCATGAACCAGCCACCCTAAGTCCATGACTTCTTGCAAAGTCAAGGAACTTAGTGCTATTCTGGTTCATAGTTCCTGACCCATGGGGACCAACACACACCTCATATCCATCCCTATCAGTTCCAGTCGATGCATTGAAATCCCCCAAGACTAGAAGTGTATCTCGTCTGGGGCACTGATCAACTACAGACTCGAGTGTGGCGTAGAATGCATCCTTCACGGTGAGATCACTCGCCTCAGTCGGAGCATAAACAGAGACCAGGGAAATGACACCTAAGGAGTGACGAATCCTTAATCTCATAATACGCTCGTTGACCGGTGTTACCTCAATTATCATTGGGGTCAGCTTATTGGACACAGCTACAGCAACTCCTTGGGTATGGTAACCATCAGAGCGACCAGACCAATAGTAGGTGTAACCACCCACCATTATCTCGCCGCAATCCGGTCTAAGAACCTCAGAGAGAGCTGCAATCCCGATGTCCAAACGCTTGAGCTCAGATGATAACAGAGACAGGTGATCATCCTTTCTTAGGGATAGGACATTCCAGGCACCCACCCGAAGGGACCGCCTCAGGTTAACCCAAGGAGACCGCCGTCTGGTGGACGACACCTCAGCACCACTCCGACACACTCTCCCGCAATCTGACCCAGGGATGTTACCCCGTGGTTTCCCTCCTATCATCAAAGATTGGGGGTCCCGAAGGCTTTGCCCCAATCCCCTCATCCGGTGAGCTGCCCTGCGAAGGGAAGCTGCACAGGAGGTACTCCCACGGAGTGGGTTTTCAGATTTTTTTGCGTTTTTGCGTTTTGCGGAATGAAGGGTTTTACGGTGGCCGGAGTGCAAATCCTGCCACCAACCTCCTAATAAGAAGTAACCCAACTGCAGGAGGACGTCTGTAGACACAGTTGGGCACTAGATATGGATGGCCGTTGGCTCACAAGGAGCTCCTCCGCCCTTTGACAGGATTTGTTTTTAATCCTGCTGGGTGTCCATATCCAAACACCCCCCTCACCAGAAAACCTGGTGGGGGAGACGGTTTAGTCGCCGACAACCCGACCATGGAACAGGTTAGTACAGGTTTACATGGTACCTGTAGCAGGTCACAGATCGAACCTGACCTGACATAAACCTGGAACCTGACCTGGGTGTCCTAAGACTTCCTGCAAATCAAGATGACGGCTCTCAGCAGCAAGAATCATGTGGGCGAACAGTTATCTGTCAGAATATGCACAAAATATGCACTTTGCCTCGTACACGCGAGATGAGACAGCCCCTTGCCTGGGTGTCCCATGTCGGCTGGGTTGCTCGTGTATGTCTGTTTTCTCACGTGTTAGTCTATTGAGGTCCTTTTTGTTGGTAAACACAGAACCGCACCTGCGATGATATTTCACTGGCGCAATCTCCTTCGGATAAACCTTTTGCAGCAGATAATGTTTGTCCATAACCTCGAATTTCTGCAGCCTTTAACAGTTGTTCATGAACCGAAATCTATTGGTGACACGATCGGTGTCGTCATCAGTGCAGTGGATAACATAGTGGGTACGTGGCCGCTTTGGGGAGGCAATGACTCTTCCATGATCAGTCACCTGAAAAGAAAAAAAAGATGTAAAAACACTAATATTTAAATACACTTCACAATGGTGTCTCCACAAAATTACCGTTGCCATGGAAACGTCAGTCGAGTTCAACTTATTGATTGCCATGAGAGAATTCATATAAATTTAGCCAAAATGGACTTTTGATATATGGTACGATTGAAAAATCTTTAAAACCAAAGACTTCTCAAAATCTCTGCTTTGATAATTCTAGAGGAATGCTATTGAATAGTTGATGGTTTCACCCTAAAACAAGATAGAATGTTGACAACCTGCCCTATACATTGAAATAAGCAACTTTCTGTGTGCATCGGGGTGGTTTTAGCCTTCAGATCTCTGAAAAATATTATTTCACTTGCAAGCTCTGAATATTTCAACTTTGACCGTCAAAAAAACGTGTTTACTCACAAAATTGATCGTTTCCATGGCAACGCCAATCTATTTGAACGAGGTAACTCAAACAACCTATACTAGTACATGTAAAGTGATATATAAATACATGTAGACTTTGGATACTCTGTGAAGTTGATAAAATAAAGTCCTCTTATTAGTCAGGAGGCCCAATGCAGAATAGTGTACGACCCTGCTGATTCCGTGTTAGAATAGTGCAACAGGTGTAAATTGACTGTCCAGACACACAGAAACGTGAATCAACCTGTTGCCAACTCTGGATATGGATAGTATGGCCGCCATGACAGTTTCCAAAATGGTCGCCATTAAATACACTTTTCGTCATATTTCAGCCGCAAATTGACATGAAATTACAAAATTAGGGTCGATTTCCATGTTTTTGAGCATGCCTGAGCTGATGGGAGTATAGAAAAAAACATTGCTCCATCCATTTTCTAAAAATAATATGACTTGTTTTTCACTATATTATTTTTAAAGAAATGTTCAGGCTCGAATTAGAATGTCTGATTATACAAACCACAATCAATTAATTTTACAACTTTGCTATAAAATGAACCTAAACTACATAACTGTGTGTTTTTCTGTTACCCAGGACTAACTGAAAAATGAAAGCCGCAAGATTTCTCACAGGGGGTTCAAGGGATCGAGAAGAAGAAGAGCATGTAGACTGGAATAAATGCTTTATTTGCCAGGACAGTTCAAAAACTAGCAAGTCAACGCCACTTCGAAAGACTACAATCGTTGGTGTGAAAACTGTAGCTGAATGTTGCAAAGAAAGAGAGAAATATAATGACGCTAAATATGTTGACTCATTCTCAAGAATCAGAAAATATTCTGTACCGGAGCACGTCGAAAAGATTCAATGGCACAAATTCTGCTATAGTGACTTTACTCACGCACAAAAAATAGACAGACTGAAGTCAAGGATTCAGCCACAATCTGTGACTTACGCAGAAGAGATACCCACAACATCAGGTTCCTCAGAGAAATACCATGTCCCAAAGTCACTAAGATCTGCGCACAGCGCTATGGATTGGTCAAAATGCGCTTTCTGCCAGACTGACATTCCTGGAAAAGCTGGTGTCCTGACAAATGTTGAATTTGATCACACATCATCCAGGATGCTTAGTTTGGCCCAATTTGACCCCACCATGCGTCACAGGTTTGCAGGTGTTTCAGACTTGATGGCAGCTGAAGGTAAATATCACCTCAAGTGTTATGTTTCTTTTCGCAGAAAGTATAAAAAGGAGAGTGGAGAGAAAAACCAGTCTCCTGAAAGCATCTGTTTCAGAAATGTGATGAACCAGCTTGAGAAAGAGCTGCAGAAGGGACATGTGTTTACCCTGAAAAACATCTGGGAACACTACAGCATGCTGTTATTGAATGATTTTTGAATTGAGGCTGGAGCCTACAAAAGCTACAATTTCAAGCAGAAAGTGGAGGTTTACTTTGGTAGTGACAAGGTGACATTCGTGCAGCCATTGGATGTCACAAAACCCCTCATAGTTGCGTCCTCAACTGTGACAAAGTTTGCCATGAGAACAGCCGTGAATGATTTATCTGAAGAAGGTGAAAGTTCTGAAGAAGATGAATTGGCCCAGTGCATGAGAACGAAATCCTTAGCTGGATCTTCAGAGTGGGCATAAAGATTTACAGTGACGTAAAACACTCTCCAGGGCATAGCATTATCGGTGGACTGAACACAGAAAATGCAGAGCGAATTGTACCTGAAACCCTGTACATGCTTGTAAAGCTTCTTTGTGGTGGTGACAGCACTGACAAGATGGACAATGAAGAAGCGGATGAGACAGATACCAAGAACAAAGTTCTGAGCATTTGCCAAGACATTATTCATGTGGCTTCAGGACACTGATGTCCTCATTCTCCTTGTTGCCTATCAGCCGCATCTCAGTCCCTTTCACTGGATGAATGCAGGGACACCCAAAAAGCAACACTACATTCCCATTGACTCCATCAATATCCCAGATTCGCAGAGGGAGTCACTTCTGGCATTTCATGCAGTGACAGGTTCAGACAGCACAAGCCAGTTTGCTGGAATTGCGAAGCGCTCTGCATGGGCTGTCTTTCAAAACAACTCCCACCTGTTAAATAACCTAGGCAAAGAGGAAATTCCTGATGAGAGTGTGATTGCAGATGCTGAGTCATTTGTCTGCAGGCTTTATGACCCTCATGGCCAAGATAACTCAATTCAGCGAGTAAGATGTGATCTGTTTCTCAGTCTGACCAAAGCTATTGAAAATCTGCCTCCAACTCGCAATGCTCTGATTCTACACATCAAGCGAGCGCACTACCAGACTTTTGTGTGGAGAAGAGCCTTGGAATCTGAACCACATCTACCTGCACCTGAGAACTGTGGGTGGGAACAGGTCATCAAAGATGGCAACAACATTTCAGCCGCGACTCATGACTGCACAGCCTATTAGTGCTTACTGTGTAGAACTGACGACATGCAAATGCCGTGGGTCATGCTCAACTCGACGGTGCAAATGTACACGGAATGGACTGCCTTGCATGAAAGCATGTGGATGCAAAGCCCTTTGTAGGAACCCGTTCAGTGTACAAGCCGATCAATAGCTCTGAAAATTGTACTTGGGTGTTCTCACAACACTTTTCTCTTCTGCAAAGCAACGTAATTTTGTGTGAGAAAGAATCTGACAGCTGTTGAAATAACCTTTGACTGACTGTAAACCCATCTCCATCAATAGTGCTAAACATTTTCTTTTTCACATTTGTTGCTCGTATGTGCATTTTCAATTTCGTCTTTAAGTTGTCAATTTTGTGAAAAGTTGTGATCCAGTACAAAAATAAAGCACAAAATAGTGTTCGTGTCAGATTACATAGTATTTCACAATCATGACAAATTTCTGGCTAGTACAATTTGCAGTAAGAAAAAGACTAAATCTGATGGCGGCCATTTTGATTACTGTCATGGCGGCCATAATATTCAGATGCAGACTTGGCAACAAGTGGAACTAGACTTGGTCATGCCTAGATTCTTCAAAAACACCAGTTGCACCATTCTAACATGAAATCAGCAACGAACCTATCTTCTAGGCTCGCTACAGATTTTGGCTTCTAGACTATATCTCAAAAAACGGGGTTGTCAGATTAGTAAGAAATGCAATTCAAAATGTGATGTTTTTACCCTAAAACGGTATATTTATCTTAAACCTACCCTCATACTATGGAATTTAGAAACTGCCCTGATGCATCGGGATGTGTTTATCGTTTAAATGGTTCAAAAATCATTTTTCATTTGAGATATGAATTTTTAAAGTTTCACTATCAAAAACCATGTTTACCTTAAAATGGTTGTTGCCATGGTAACCGGCAATTGAAACCCAACACAAAGCACACCAAAATGGTTGTACTTTACCATAGCTATTTATTCCAAGTCTCAAATATGTTGTTTTGTCGCAGATATTTTTTCTAGTTAGAATTTCAGAAAAATAGATTTTACCCCAAAAATGCCTATTTTCCCAAAAAACTACACTAAAGCTACCGATTTGGAGTGGCAATCATACCCAAAAAGTTGGCCCAGACAAAGATCTTTCCAAAAAGTACAGTCAACCTTTGCCACCCGAGATGGGAATGATCACCCATCTGGCCAATGGCCGACCTGGAACGAATTCTGGGGGCACCACGTACTGGTATATTCCGAACTGTTATATTTTTATTTCAGTAAAAAAAAGAACTGGTATATATATATACATATATATATATATATACATATATATATATACATATACATATATATATACATATATATATATACATATACATATATATATATATACATACATATACATACATACATACCCACTCGTTACCGTCCGTACGTTCTCCTTAGGGCCCCCTGCGGTCACCTTGAAAATTCTATGGCAGCCAGAGGGACGCCCAAAGGTCACCGTGCGACATCAAATCAAAAGACCGTACGGCACCCCCACGTTTTCGGTCTCCACAATTTCTAAATACGCCGTAGATTTTGGAGACCCCCCACGGCCACCGTGGCAAATGTGACAGGCCTAAACAACCGTTTTACCCAATCTCTCAATGGTGAAGAAACACTTGAAATAAAATTCGTTGGATCCAGATCTTCACCAATATCTAATCAGTTTGTCCTTGTCACACACTGAACCTGTCCACAAAATTTAATCAAGATCCATCCACAACTGAAATATCATGCACACAGACAAGAAAACCTTTTCACCTTCGATGGCAGAAGTAATCAAATCAAATGCAGGTGGAAAGGAATGAACAAACATTCAGAATCTTGAGTACAAGTTAAACAGCTAGATTAATAAGCACCAATATAACAGATAATGGCGGCCAGTGGGTAGCTGTTTGGTAACATCAAGTAAAAGTAACTCAAAACACGTCTGCAAATCACTTGAATTGAACAAACATCACCTCGTATTTATCATTCTCATCCTCAGCATGAAGGCAAAAAAAAATTCCCAGTCTCATTTTTTATTGAATGAGTAAACCACTTCAAATACAAGATGGTGGAGCTGTCACTTTTGTGGCACACAGTGGAAGGAGGAAGCACCATGAAAACCCCACCAAGTATGATGGGTGCAGAATGGCCCACCAAGCCTTTTACTGAGAAAAATGAAAATAAAATACATCAAGCTAACCACTTAGCCACTCCAAATTGGTTGGGAAAGATGAACTTGTCAACCAAAGGGGAAGATTGGTCAAATATCTCGAGATTGTGATTCACCAGAGACTTGCGAGGTTGGAGAGAATGCAAACAATAGAGTTCATGCAGAAAGCTTTTCACAGCAAGCTGGAACGAGTGCAGAGGAGCCTGCAGGAAGTCTCAACTTCAAACAAAATTGCTCAAAAAGCTGTTAAAGGTTTTACATGTATGAACATATGTATAGACACACACACACACACACCACACAACCTCGGAGACAAAACTTTAGATGCCAGTTTATTAGGAATCACAATGGGCTGGCATGTCAAGTGCAACAGATGGAATCTGTACAAACAACCTTTAAACAGAAAATTAAAGGTGCTTGGTTAGGGCATGGCGAATCAGCTTTGTTCCTCGGCCAGCTTGTCAGCCTTGGCGATGACGTCCTCAATTGCACCCACCATGTAAAAAGCAATTTCTGGCAGGTGATCCAACTCACCTGCACAAAACAGGTAATTCAGACACACCCATGATATATTGAACATTTTACACATGTGCACATCAATTGATCATACCAAACAAAGGTTATAAAATTGACTGAAACAGTGGAGGATGACGAGTTGGTGAAAGGATCAGTTAAGAGCAGGAAGGAGGGGGGGATAAACAAACACCAAACTTTAAGGCTTCCATTAAAAGTCACGACAGAGCAACACGGGTGATCAACGGATTTACACGAATGTTCAAACATGATGCAAACCCACCAAACAAAATCATCTTGAAACCTTTTATGGTCTCGGCCAAAGGCACGAGCTTGCCAGCGTGACCCGTAAAAACCTCAGCAACCTGGTAAGGGGTGGTCGCAAGAAAATTCCATCAAACACAAAACCATATCTGCAGTCAACAGTCATTGATACAAAGCAAGAAGCACACAAGTGATACATTTCCTTCCAGAGAATGGGCAGGTGTGGTTAAATGGTGGTGGTGTGGTTTTATGAGACAAGTGAAAGAGCTGAAGTGTCATGGAAAGTAATCGTAATGCCAAAGGATGGAGCAGAACCTGGAAGGGTTGAGACAGGAAGCGCTGGATCTTACGAGCACGAGAGACAGTCAGCTTATCCTCTTCAGAGAGCTCGTCCATGCCGAGAATGGCAATGATGTCCTGCAAGGACTTGTAATCCTGCACAAGAAGAACCAGAATGCATTAAAGAAAACGCATCACCAGATACTTCCTTTGGCCCACAATAGCCATAAAAACCATGGGTGGAGTAAGGGGGAAGATTGTGCCTTTCAACAGTGCAAATGGGTTGTTAAGGAACTTAAATTGCATGGACAACTACTCAAATTGGATGCACAAAAACATGGTGAATTCAAGAATCACCTAAGAATCACACAGTCTGACCTGCCCTTTGCATAATGACAAGGCCAGTGTAGGCTGACAACTCCAACAAAGGAAGGTGCGCAGAAACACAAACCCCCCCCCCCCCCAGGACAAATGATATAGAACATCTCAAAAACTTAATCCAGAAGAATCAATGGATAAAGGTACAGCAGCAAACAAGTAAAAGCACTGGGATAGAACAAGGCTCAACACATGGGCTTGCTAACCTGCAGGATCTTCTGCACGCCACGGGCAACATCATAATGCTCCTGCCCGACAATGTTGGGGTCCAAGATGCGGGAGATAGAATCGAGAGGGTCCACCGCCGGGTAGATGCCCAATTCCGCAATGGCTCGGGACAAAACCGTGGTAGCGTCCAGGTGAGCAAATGTGGTAGCGGGAGCCGGGTCGGTCAAATCATCAGCTGGGACATAAATGGCCTGCGGAAGGAATAAAATAACCCCACGCTCAAACAGAAGACAAAGAATATAAAAAGGAGAGCACATGTTCAGGTGACATCTGCAAATTTGGGAATTTTTTTTTTTTAATTCTGGAACCCAACCATGCTAGTTATAAAAACGAAACATTTCAGATATCAAATGACAAGGTAGACTTTTCACAATAACCTGCTAGTCAGGGAAGACCAACAGGCAACTGGGATCGCTTCCTCGAGTCTTGTGAAAGTAGCTGTGCCAATAAATGCTCAAAAACACAGGAAAACCAGCAACACGCTGTGCTTGCGCTTCATATGTTCAAGCATCGACCTAAATATCAACACCAGCACCACCATAAATAAGGGACATTCTGAATCGACCTCTTGCAGGAGAGCAGAGAAAATGCCTTCACTTACCACCTGCAACGAGTCGCCTTTGCAAAGCGACGGGAGCCTGCGTGCAATCGTTTACGGCCCTGCGCAAGCAGTACTAACACCTTCTGAACGAGGTCCAAAGTTAAACATTGCATATGGTTGCCAAGTAGGAAAGGGTAAGAGTGGGGGCAGGAAGTGGGAGACAAGAGGTGATTTGAATGCCATTAAAATGCAAGAGATGGAGGTACAGGGATCTGTGATGCACCAACAACCGGCTTGCCTGCACAGATGTGATGGAGCCTTTTTTAGTCGTCGTTATTCTCTCCTGCATGGTGCCCATATCAGTAGCCAGGGTAGGCTGGTAACCCACAGCTGAAGGAATCCGGCCAAGCAAGGCAGACACCTGTAGACGACAAAAAATTTAAAAAACCCACAATGCAGCCACTTGCATGAAAGGCCTCATGGCTTTAATTACAAATACATTCCAAGAAAGGCCAAGCACAGAGATAAACCGTTAAGGGCCCAACCTCAGAGCCAGCCTGTGTGAAGCGGAAAATGTTATCGATGAACAGCAGCACATCCTGACCCTCCTGGTCACGGAAGTACTCGGCTACCGTTAGACCAGTGAGTGCGACACGTGCACGAGCGCCTGGGGGCTCATTCATTTGCCCATACACCAGCGCCACCTGGAACAGCAACAGGTACAATGGATCATACACCGAGTGGTTGTACTTTTGAGTTGAGGCAGAGATTTAACCACACACACACACACACACTGCAATCTGTGCATCATCAACATGGTTCCCCTCTTCACTCATCCACAGGAGCAGGTTGCGTATGTACAGGGTGCCGAGAAAAATGCACATCCTTGGTCAAAGGTCCACAAACACAAAAAACACCTTGGAAGTGTCATCCTTGAGATTGATGACACCAGATTCTATCATCTCGTGGTAGAGATCATTGCCTTCACGTGTTCGCTCCCCAACACCAGCAAAGACAGAGAAGCCACCATGTGCCTTCGCCACATTGTTGATGAGTTCCATAATGAGCACAGTTTTCCCAACGCCAGCACCTCCAAACAGACCTGGAAGGGATCAGCAATAAAAAAAAAAAAAAAATTAAAAACAAAACCAAACAAACTCCCCACAGGGTGTGTGACAAGTACAATCAATGGATTCTTTCAAGATTCTTTCACTTTTGCTGATGCCATAAGGGAGACGTGTCAGACTGGTTTGGAGAATGCAATATGTTCTTTTGACATTGATAGCCTGTTTACAAATGTCCCTTTGACAGAGACCATTGATATATGTGCACGTTTGCTGAATCGCATGGAACTTGAGCATCCGTCCATTTCTGAATCTGTCTTCGTGGTATCGATGAACATGGCTGCAAGAGATGTCGAGTTTAGGTTTAATAACATTATGTTAGTCCAAATTGATGGGGTGGCCATGGGCTCTCCTTTGGGTCCAACGTGAGTAAACATCTTTGTTGGCTATCAAGAACTGCAAAAGTTGACCAAGTTGCAGGTATCTCAATCCCCAATCGTGTACTACAGATATGTGGATGACATGTTTTGCCTGTTTGAATCTCGTGAAGTCTGTGACCGCTTCTTGAATTAATTGAATTTTCTTCATCCTGCCCTCAAGTTCACGACGGAATTGGAATAAACCAATTACTTAGCCTTTCTGGATGTTCTCGTCGAGAGATATGCATCTTCATTTACTCTGTTCATCAAAAGAAAGCCCACTTTCAGCGGCCAGTATAGTCGATGGGACTTAGTTCAACGAGATACAAGATTGGTTTGATCAATGGATTAGTGAGTCGAGCTAAGAGGATATGTTCCAATTCCAAACTTCATACAGAGATGGACAAGATTGCCGGCATCCTCAGTGAGAATGGATATCATGAGTACATCAGGTTTATGTACAAATTCCTCACTGCCACAGATGAATGGAGGATGGGTCCTGAAAAGTGCCCAGTCAACATCAAGATTCCTTGGAAAGGGAAAATGTTGCAAAGATATGGAGAACAAATCAAAGATGTCTCTCAAACACGGATCTGGCTGTTCGTCCAAGGGTGATTTTCACCTCTCGACGCCTGATTCCTGCAGTGAAGAAGGATGTTTTGCCTGCCTCAACTAAGCTTCGTTTTAGCAAAACTTTGAAAAAAAAAAAAAAAAAAAAGTTTGTCCACTCGCTTTGCTTATTTGTGCAAAGAGGAACATGAACTCGTCTCATGATCACAGATGGTTATGAAGACGATTCCACAACAGCCAAAGCAGCTCTGCCTCAGACTCTGCAACCTCAAATTGGAGAGCTGAACACTGAACAGGCTCCTCCCACCTTGACCATAGGGAGGTGATGACATCAGTGGAGAACATCCAATCAGAATTGACTGTTGATTTAGGTGTGTTGGACTGCTCACAACGAAAAGATTTGTGGTTTTCTTTTTATGACACGTCCTTCAAAATGTCTGTTTTTAGATCTATATTAAAGTTTTGTAGCACCAAGCATCTTTTTTGCAATCAATGGAGGAAAAAAAATTTGAACAAAGGGAAATAAAAATGGATTAAAATAAAAAAAATAAAAAAACTCCAATTCACACCAATTCACTGAATGCAGATTTAGAAGAAATAAAATAAAAAAAGTTTGCATGCACATCACAAAAAGTTGGACAGATTCAGGCAAAACTTAAGACAGGTTGGGTGTGCGACAAGGATGAATCGATTTGATTTTGGTAATGATCCGAATCCAGGCAGAGGTATGCACACCACTCAGTACCCTTCACCACCAAAGGTGAAGGAGGTTTTATTTTTTTTCACTCCTTGCTATCTGTCTGTGTGCAGGATATCTCAAAAAGTTGGACAGATCCAGATGAAATGTGGACAGGTTGGGGGTGTGACAAGGATGAACAGATTAGATTTTGGTGAAGATCTGAATCAGACAAGAATTATTAAGCGATTCTTCACCATTGAGAGATAGGGCTAAAAATGATATATAGCACGATATCTCAAAAAAGTTGGACGGATTCAGATGAAACTTGGACAGATTGAGGGTGCTGCAAGGATGAATCGATTCGATTTTGGTGAAGACCCGGATCCAGATACAATAATTATTTAACTTTTAAAGCGATTCTTCACCATTGATAGGGCCATAAGCGATATGGTACAACATAGCATATTTCAAAAATGTATTGGGCCCGATATGTTCTCGTGGATCAGGCATTATGCGGTTTAGGTATGTGCTCCACCGAGTGCCCTTCTCGTTAACCTCCGCCATCAAAGATCGGAGGTTACTGTTTTCACCCCTTTCTGTTTGTTACTTAAGAAATCTAAAGATTTCGTAAGTATATTGATGACTTCCGTTTGTTTGTTTGTGCGTGCGTTTGTTACGAAATCTAAAATTACACCACGTGATTCAGGAGGGTGATGGCTAGCACTGATTAGATTTGGTCACAGTCACAGTGAGGTCAAACATAATTCCTTAAATTCACGTGGAGAAATGGAGTATTTTTCCTTCGCTGGACGTTACGAGTTCGTTTTAACTTCGATTTTAATTTTGTCTTCGGTTTTTGCGATCGCTTTGGATGCGTAAAACTCGGTTGTCGAAATTCTGGTAAAAATCGGATGTTTTGGAGACGTTTTAAGACTATAAAAAATATTTCACTCGACGCGTCAGGGGTCGTCCCATGATGCAGTGCACTCGAGCAGACGCGTCGTTGAGTTACGTGAAGGTATTGCGTGTGCGTGCTGACTGTTTAAAATCATTTTTTATCCCAATAAAGGTTATCGTAGCATGCCTGACTCACTAAGCCGTCGGATTATGTAAAGATTGTTGGTGGATGGCCGAATATTACGGTTTTGTGACTTTGATAAAATAATATTAAATAAATGCGTGGAGAAATGGAGATTTTTGCTTCGCTCGACGTAACGAGTTAGTTTTAACTTCGATTTTAATTTTGTCTTCGGTTTTTGCGATCGCTTAGGACGCTTAAAACTCTGTTGTCGAAATTCTGGTAAAAATCGGATGTTTTGGAGATGTTTTAACATTGTATAAAAAATTTCACTCAACGCGCCATGGGTCGTCCCATGATGCAATGCGCTCGAGCAGACGCGTCGTTGAGTTACGTTAAGGTATAATTGCGTGGAGAAATGGAGATTTTTGCTTCGCGCGACATTACGATTTTTGATGGTTTGATACAGAAACATCGTAGAAACTTCTGGTTTGCGTCGCTACCTTCTCTCGAGACAGCTTTCATATGAGACAAGGTCAGAGGTCAAGTTGATGATTTCGTAAGTACCAGTCTATGACTGCTTGTTTGTTACTTACGAAATCTAAAGATTTCGTACGTATATTGATCAGTTCCGTGTGTGTGTGTGTGTGTGTGTGTGTGTGTTTGTGTGTTTGTGCGTGCGTTTGTTTGTTTGTTTGTTTCTTACGAAATCTTTAGATTTCGTAAGTATATTGATGACTTCCGTTTCTATTTTTTGTTTGAAGGCACGATAACTCGAGAACGGAAGAAGTTTCCAATGTCAAATTACACCACGTGATTCAGGAGGGTGATGGCTTGCGCCGATTAGATTTTGGTCAAAATTGGTCATAGGTCAAGGTCACAGTGAGGTCAAACATAATTCCGTAAATTCAGGTGGAGAAATGGAGTATTTTTGCTTCGCTCAACGTTACAGGTTCGTTTTAACTTCGATTTTAATTTTTTCTTCGGTTTTTGCGATCGCTTCGGACGCTTAAAACTCGGTTGTCGAAATTCTGGTAAAAAAACAAAAATCGGATATTTTGGAGACGTTTTAAGATTGTATAAAAAAATATGTCACTCGACGAGTCACGGGTCGTGCCATGATGCAGTGCGCTCGAGCAGACGCGTCGTTGAGTTACGTTAAGGTATAATTGCGTGGAGAAAGAGATTTTTGCTTTGGTCGACGTTACGATTTTTGATGGTTTGGTACAGAATCATCGTAGAAACTTCTGGTTTGCGTCGCCACCTTCTCTCGAGACAGCTTTTATTAGACGAGGTCAGAGGTCAAGTTGACGATTTCGTTAGTACCAGTCCATGACTGCTTGTTACTTACGAAGTCTAAAGATTTCGTAAGTATATTGATGACTTCCGTTTGTTTGTTTGTTTATCGGCACGATAACTCGAGAACGGAAGAAGCTACCAATGTCAAATTACACCACGTGATTCAGGAGGGTGATGGCGAGTGCCGATTAGATTTTGGTCAAAAGTCAAGGTCACAGTGAGGTCAAATATTCGATTTTTGATGGTTTGGTACAGATAACTCAAGAACGGAAGAAGCTACCAATGTCAAATTACACCACGTGATTCAGGAGGATGATGGCTCGTGCTGATTAGATTTTGGTCAAAATCGGTCAAAGGTCAAGGTCACAGTGAGGTCAAACATCCAAAACATTTGATTTTTGATGGTTTGGTACAGAATCATAGTAGAAACTTCTGGTTTGCGCCGCTACCTTCTCCAGAGACAGCTTTTATTAGACAAGGTCAGAGGTCAAGTTGACAATTTCGTCAGTACCAGTCTATAACTGCTTGTTTGTGAACAGTATTACTGAAAAAGTCCGACGGATTTCGTCGAAACTTCGTGGAGGGATTAGGTATGGTCCAAGGATCATGCCATTAGATTTTAGACCTGGTACAAAATCCAATATGACCACCATTTTGAAAAAAATTAGAATTTTTTTTTTTTTTTTTTGCATTTCTACATGTTTGAAGTGATTTCCCCCCCCCCCCCCAAAAAAAAAAATTTGCAACTTTTTTCAATAACTGATTTTTTTCTTCATTTCTACATGTTACAAGTGATTTCCAACAAAAAAAACATGCCAAAATTATAATTGTGGCTGATTTTGGAACTTCAGGTGGATATTCCCACGTAAAATCAATTTGTCACAAGGAATCTAGTTATGACGAATGAATTGAGTATGTAAAAGTTAAAAGTAAAAGGGAAAGTTGCAAACTATAACTCTGTGAGCACTGTTGACGTCAAATTGAATGAATAGGATATCAGGTTCACTTGAGTGACCTAGCAGTATTGGCAGCGGAGGTTTTGCACTCTACAGAGTGCTCCCCCTCCAGTTTGGTTATGAGAATGTCATGCCAAGCAGGACGTATCAAGCTGCTTTATATACACATTAACATATGAATTATTCTGGGTTCTTTGTAATTATTAGCCTCATCAACAGAGATCACAATCATTTCGGTGAATCACGTTCCACATCAGAAAGCTCCAGGAAACACCCAAAAATGCTGTTTAAAACATCACATAGTATGATGACCCCTTTTCGTGCATCCCGAGAGTGAAGCAAGGTTTTAGTGTAGTTGGCGTGCCATACATGCATTGTTCATCGGTTGCCAAAACCTTACCAATTTTTCCACCTTTGGCATATGGTGCCAGGAGATCCACCACCTTGATGCCAGTCACCAGGATCTCCTGTTCCACACTCATCTCCACAAACTCCGGGGCCTCAGCATGGATCGAAGCGTGCCTACAACCATCGCACAAACACTGCATTTATCAAAAAAATAAAATATAACTATCAATGGGGATGGAAAAAACAAACAAAATGCAGATCCTCCATCAGTTATCAAAAATGTCTTCATCACATTCAGGAGAACGAAAGTCAAATAAAATCATCATAGGAGGAACGATGTGGATACCACTCACTTGTTAGACAATAAACAGACTCAAAAATGGTATTCGTTTTGTTTTTTTCTATTTAATCCAACAAGACCACAAAAGGTTACACACTGCTTGGTCGTGATTGGTCCTCGCTCATCAATAGGCTCGCCAATAACGTTCATGATCCTGCCAAGCGTCTCCTGTCCCACGGGAATGCGGATAGCAGTCCCCATGTCCATGCACTGCTGGCCCCTCACCAGGCCTTCAGTGCCATCCATGGCGATGGTACGCACGGTATTCTCACCTGCAAACCATCAAGTCACCAGACAGCAGTGCCAACAGCACACATCTTACCAAAGGAAGTGAAAGAATAAGAACCTCCTCAGAAAGATTTTCATCAAGACTTTCAGATGAACGAGATAATCTGAAGGAAACATCATTGGAGAGCACATTGCCTGAACAGAAAAATAAATTTTTTTAATCGAGTCTGCACGATGGCAAAATAAACAGACCTTCAAAACACACATGATACAGTTCGGGTTACCTATCAAATTGTCAATGCATTTGCACAACAGCAGCAATGGGATGTGCAACCACAGGGCGGGGTGGGGGGTGGGGGGCAGGCAAGAGGGGGTGGGGATAATTCCATACCCAAATGCTGCGCCACCTCAAGCACGAGGCGAGTTTTGCGACCCTGGACCTCCAAAGCATTGAGTATCGGTGGGAGCTCGTCATCGAACTGCACATCAACGACAGCACCAATAACTGCAACAATACGACCAGAGGCAGCTCCTGGCTTGGCCACTGCCGGCTTCCCCAATGGACCAGATGCATAATCTCGCCCTACAAGATTGGGATGCAATACAAGTGGGGGGGGGGGTGGAGGGACGGAGGGAGAGCGGGGTGGAGGGACGGAGGGAGAGCGGGGTGGAGGGACGGAGGGAGAGCGGGGTGGAGGGACGGAGGGAGAGCGGGGTGGAGGGACGGAGGGAGAGCGGGGTGGAGGGACGGAGGGAGAGCGGGGTGGAGGGACGGAGGGAGAGCGGGGTGGAGGGACGGAGGGAGAGCGGGGTGGGGGGTCGGAGGGAGAGCGGGGTGGAGGGACGGAGGGAGCGCGGGGTGGAGGGACGGAGGGAGAGCGGGGTGGACGGACGGAGGGAGAGCGGGGTGGAGGGACGGAGGGAGAGCGGGGTGGAGGGACGGAGGGAGAGCGGGGTGGAGGGACGGAGGGAGAGCGGGGTGGAGGGACGGAGTGAGAGCGGGGTGGAGGGACGGAGTGAGAGCGGGGTGGAGGGATGGAGGGGTAGAGGGATGGAGGGGTGGAGGGATGGAGTGCGAGACATGGATTACACGCCGCCGCCACAACGTGATGCAAGCACGCCTTTACTACCGCAATGCGAGAACCACAAACGCTGCTACAACCACCATAAACGAACCGTGATCAGCCCCTTTCCGGCACAAAGCACGAACCACGACGAGGCCTTGCAGCCAACGTGGTCGGAACCACGATCCGAGTTTACAAGAACCACAGGACGCCATTACCCCGGTCCAGTCAGATACACGTGCAAACAAGTCTTATTCCGATATCCACACAATATTATTCATAAACCACATACAGCATCACATCACCACGGAGTGGTTTCGTTCCAATGTGAAGCCCTCACAACCAGGCCTCACCCACCGCGTTTGCCCTTGAGGGGTCATATCGCCGAAAGACTGAACAAATGGAACCAAATATTATTTTCCAACGATTTATTTTTCTCTTACGCGAACATGCAGCGAGTGGAGTGGAGGACTGCCCACGGAGAGTGGGTCCAAAAGCCCGAATCACACCACGGACGCCTCGACCTACAACACCAAACATGGCGGCAGCAAAGAACTCCCGAGCTTCTGTGGCACGTTATATGAATTATATGGTATGGTCCACTTGAGGGGGGGCTGTAGGAAATTTCCCCATGCAGTATTCAAATATGGTATCGTCCGTTAGACCATGGTTGGTGAAAGATTTCAGAGGGAAACGAGAATGGTACGGTCCTCCTGTCGGTTCGGAGGGGTATTCCAGACTGGTAAGTCAAAATGGTACGGTCTTCTTGATGGTTCAGAGGGGTATTCCAGACGTGTAACTCAAAATGGTACGGTCCTCCTGTCGGTTCGGAGGGGTATTCCAGACATGTAAATCAAAATGGTACGGTCCTCCTGTCGGTTCGGAGGGTTATTCCAGACTGGTAAGTCAAAATGGCACGGTCCTCTTGATGGTTTGGAGGGGTCTTCCAGACGTGTAAATCAAAATGGTACGGTCCTCTTGATGGTTCGGAGGGGTATTCCAGACGTGTAACTCAAAATGGTACGGTCCTCCTGTCGGTTGAAGTTTCTTCTCACGAGTGGAGCTAGTTAAATAGTTTACATGCCGGGTTATTGCGAGTTTAGTTATGAGTTAGTGCAATGGTGAAATACGCGTGGGAATAAAAACGAAAAAGAATCGAAAGTACGAAGATCAATGTAAATAAACCGTTTGAGGTTCCCAGCACGTTGTTGTTAAGATGCGCGCGTGAGTTGCCACCCAGCTCCAAACAAGGTGTTTTTTTTTTAATATTTATAATTATTATTTTATTTGATTTGATTCGGACGTTGCTGTCTGAAGGCCGTCGCACACACGTGCCGACACACTGCAACACCGTTGTGGGCGACAGTTTGAAGTCGGATGCGCTTTTTGACAATCGTGTAAAATGTGCTGTGATTGTCGAGTCTCGTGAAACTCGGTTCTCGGGTGTTTTGGCGCCAATGGTAAAAGTTGAAACTGTTCATGTTTGACGAGTTATCCGCGACGATCGTGCATCATGGAGTATGTAGTAGCGTTGGATAAATCAGATTGAAATTTTGTGCATAGCATTTTCTGCGGCCGTTTTCATGCTGAATCCGAATCCGGTCGAATTTTTTTTCTTTTTGACCTCCGATGACCTTTGACCCCCGGGACCTTAATTTCTTCAAAATGGCGGCCAAAAATTGACCTTTTTTCATGTTTTCCTTCTCTAATGTGACGAATAAGGCTTGTAATATATCATTTCGGATGTTTTTCAGGTCAAGGAACACGCTGATCACATTTTCAAATTGATTGGATGTTGCATAGGACCGAAATCAAGTAATTTAGGAAAAGGCAAGACGAATAAAAAGAAAAATACCAGGCTATTGAATCTATCTATAATTCCAGCAATCTCGGGTGTGTGTGTGTGTGTGTGTGTGTGTGTGTGTGTGTGTGTGTGTGTGTGTGTGTGTGTGTGTGTGTGTGTGTGTGTGTGTGTGTGTGTGTGTGTGTGTGTCTGCTGTTTCTCGACAACCACTGGTCCGATCTAATTGAAACTTGCCAGGTATATTTCTGGGGACCTGAGGATGTGCCTTTTCAAGGTTTGATATTAATCGGACAAGTGATTCCCAAGTTATGGCCATTTATTTACCAACCAATGACAAGACATGTTGCTGCGTCGACGTGGCCGATGGGGGAAGGGAACCTCAGCCGCGTTCCCGATTACGGGTTACAACGTATGGACTTCTGGATAATGATGACTTCGTGTATTCCAATAATTTCTCGATTTATTATGCGTATTTATAGATAAACACAATACCCCAAGTTATGATTGTTTTCATATTAGACGGTACATACATTTCAGTAACATCAGAGTGAGCTGGTAGGCTCCGAACCAGGAAGTTAATTTTAAACACGCGATAACTTACGATCGAAAATAAGCAAGTAGGAGACAGAATTTAAACAACAGGTGTTTTTTTGGTACCTTTAGATGTTTTTAACCTCCGCCATCGAAGATGGACGGAGGTTACTGTTTTCACCCCTGTCTGTGTTTGTTTGTTTGTTTGTTTGTTTGTGAACAGTATTACGGAAAAACTCCTGGACGGATTTTGACGAAACTTGGTGGGGGGATTAGGTATGGTCCAAGGATCCATGCCATTAGATTTTGGACTCGGTCCAAAGTGCAATATGGTTGCTATGGCGGCCATTTTGAAAAAAATATTTGAATTTTTGTTTTGCATTTCTACATGTTTTAAGTGATTTCCAATCAAAAAAAAAATTTGTGAGAAAAAAAAAAAATTTTGCAACTTTTTTTCAAAAAAATGTCGATTTTATTTGAAAAATATTTGAATTTTTTTTTTGCATTTCTACATGTTTTGAATGATTTTCAACCACCCCCCCCCCTAAAAAAAATTGTTAGAGAAAAAAAAACAACTTAGAAATTTTGCACCTTTTTTTTCAAAAAAATTTCGATTTTTTTTTTTTGGCATTTCTACATGCGCGTCGATCTAGTTTAGTTTATTCAATCATGTTTCAGTAGAGTTTGATCCGTTTTGACCGAAATGAATAGGATATCAGGTTCACTTAAGTGACCCAGCAGTATTGGCGGCGGAGCTTTTGCACTCTACCGAGTGCTCCCCCTCTAGTTTGTTGCTGTTTTGGTACTTTTTTTCTCCCCAGAAAATGGTGTCAAACTGCAGAGAAAGTAGTTAACTGTACATCTATCTATAATTCCAGCAATGTGTGTCTGTGTCCGCTGTTTCTCAACAACCACCGGTCCGATCTAATTGAAACTTGCCAGGTATATTGCTGGGGACCTGAGGATGTGCCTTTTCGAGGTTTGATATTAATCGGACAAGTGCTTCCCAAGTTATGGCCATTTATTTAGCAACCAATGACATGACACGTTGCTGCGACCATTTATTTACCAACCAATGACATGACTATATCATCAATTTAATATTTTAACATTATGACATTTTCAAAGTTGTCTTCAATATAATGTTACCTATTTCCTTTTAATGTCTTTATTCACTGGAGTTTAAGATAACTAAAATATATAATTTTTTTCAACCTACCTTATTCATTATAATTTTTTATTTTATTACTTATATACCGGTATACATATGTTTATAATAACTATATTTGAAGGCTTTGCTGGTTTGATTTTTAAAATATTTTTAAAAATATTGTAATACTGTATTACTCGTTTACAAAAAATATATTTAAAAAATGTGTCAACTTTTATTATATTCATTATATTTTTCTGGTTTAAATTAATATTACGACGGATGTTCAAACAATATTTTCTCGGGTCATAAACAAATAATAATATGGCACAAATATGGTATCGGTCCCTGGCACATTGGGAAAAAAAAAACCTGCCGGTCCACCACATCAGATAGTTTGGGAAGCACTGCTCTAGATATGCCAAGCAATCAGGAGGCAAATACATTTTAACCCCGTGGAGTATCCTTGAGGGGATTCTAATTGTCCATCGGCACATTTTCGCTGCGAGTTATTTTGATGAAAGAAGGCCCTCTCTTCCCATCGTTCAGAAGGTCTCCTACTGTGGATATATTACCAGTCAACAGCTTCCTGAAGCCAGGGTTGTAGTAATAGTAGTAGTCTCAGCAGCATCAGTCACAAGTGCAACACCCAAAACAACACCATCATACTGCTCTTCACGATATTCCAAAGAACACGTCAAAGGTAAAGACATGGATGGTATTTTCCCAAATACCCGCCATGAAAAGCCCGAAAATGCCAAAATCATGAGGGATGGACCGCCACAGCTCGAACCAATATGGTGGAGATCGGAACACAAGGTTCCATGTTGGAAGTTGTTTTTTTTAATAGAGACATGTTAATATAACACTTTGATAATTTATTTACTCAATGTAATTGTCCGAACAGGAGAAAAATTTGTTTCATGCTTTGCTTAAATAAATAACTTAAACATTTAATTTATTTAAATTTTCATATTTTACTCCAGATTTTGACACTTATTTCGTCCACCAGATCTGATATTCAAATCTGAAATCATATTTCGATTACATACTTTAGTCTGTGAGAGTAGATCGAGTTTCGAAGGTGAGGTTTTTAGAGTAGGCCAAACCAAAAGACCCTGCGAGGTGAAGTTAGGCCAAAGATAAGCCTTTCATCAAGGTAAGCTGTTAATTATCTTCAAAAGGGGTGTTTAAATTAATGCAAATACCCAGTTTCATTCATGCACTCCATGTATGTACTTTTGGACCCACTTGGTTTCATGGTTTTGGAGTTATGGGGGACACACACACACACACACACACACACACACACACACACACACACACACACACACACACACACACACACAATAAACATATGCATTTCTGACTGCTTAACAAACAAGCTCAAATAAGCTAAGATCCTCGTCCTCTTAATGATGACGTCATAAAACGAATATGACGTCATTGTGCTGTATCAGGTTTGAGATAAATTATCTGTGCTAATGCCCGGCTTGATTCCCGCAAACAAAATTCAAACAGCTTGCCTAGTTTCGGAGATAATGGTACAGGCGATTTCCATTAGCGGCGATATTATGACGTCAACTTTTTTTCTCGGAAGAATTTCCAAAATCGGAGATGATTACTGGCTGCGCGTGGGCTTTCTGCATATACATGGCAAGTTTCACGAAGATCCGATGAAAACTCTGGGTTGTGAAACAAAAAATGTCAAGAAATAAGAATGACGTCATAAAAATTGATATGATGTTATAGTGATGTATCATATGTGCGGTAATTCATCTCTGCTAATGCCCTGTTCGATTCCCGCAAACAGAATTCAAAAAGCTTGCCTAGTTTGAGATAATTTTTTAGGCGATTTCTATTAGCGGAGATATTTTGACGTCATAACTTTTTTTTCTAGGAGGAATTTTCAAAATTGGAGATGGTTACTATCTGCGCAGGGTATTTTTATATATGCATGCCAAGTTTCAGGAAGTTTCGATGTAAACTGTAGGCTGTGAAACAAAAAAGTCCACAAGAAGATGAAGAACAACAAGTTGAGTAAGACTTAGAGATCCTCCACAGGGATCTAAAAATCCTCAACCTCCCCCTCTCAACTGTCTCATCTTTGCTCTTCACCCTCCCCCCCCCCAACCCCAAGTCTACATCCTCACCCTTCCCCTCCCAACCCTAAAGACATCAATCCCCTCCCCACATTCAGCCTTGAAACCACTCTATCCCCAACCGAAAGTCCTCAACCCCCCCCCCCCAAAGCCTCAACCTCCCCCTTCCAAAGTTGTCCCATCTTTATTCTCACCATCCTCCCGCCCATAAAGATAAACTGGCATTCCCACGTCGAAACAGTGGAATATGTAATGCTTCCCCTATCATGCCATCACCGACTCCACAGAAACCCATCACAGTCGCCTGTTCAACTCACAATTTTAAGAGAAAATAGTCGGAAATAAAAGCAAACCTGCATAACCTCCGCAGTGAAAGCGCTGCTTGAGAGAACAGGCTCAAAAGGGTAATCCTAAAGGGTAAATTTTAAAGTTCAAAAGGGTTCCCAAGTTGATGGCGGGCGAGAGTATAGAAGTTGTGGGTGGAGTCAGGCAAACTGTCCAACCAATGGGTGGAACTCGCATGCACGGACGCACGCATGCACGGACACACGCATGCATGGCTCCTCATACAGTACTGGATAGATACATTAGGTAAGGTCAGGTATGGGAGCATGCCCCGGAGCAGCGCGTCGCTGCATCCACTTTCCACCGGTACTCCAAGGGCCTCCGTCTGGCCATCCCCAGGTACTCCAAGGGCCTCCGTCTGGCCATCCCCAGGCAGATGCCTGCCCCATCCCCATCTCCTTGATATACCCATGAAACACACAATAGATAGATACATTATAGATACAATTCCATCTGACAAAACCTGTCTTTTTATTCAAATTCCAACAAGAAACACAAACTCGGGTATTCTATTCAATGATTATGAATTGACTTTGTTTGTGACAATAAAAAAAAAACAATAAAGAACAATGCGTCACAATATGAATAAATAAACCGAAATGAGATTCTCTATTTAATTTGGAAATAAGGTGGCATCGGTTATCAGGGTGAATGTAGTTTAACCAATCATTCACAAAGCACTAAATAGTTCATTGATTGTACAGTTTTTAATTCCGTGTACGGGAACAACGTGAAACAGTGATGACATGATAGGACGTGCTGTGTAAGACTGGCGCATCGCCCAACAGAACCCATGGAGATGCTCTCGCACACTCGTTTGTTTAAATGATCATACAAACTGCGCATTGAATGGGGATTCCCCTTGGATGATATACAGATCACACAATGAGTGGGGATTCCTGATGAAGTGTTGAAACAAACAACATATTTGGTGAGGATTCCAAATTAAATCATAAAACAAGGTGCACATTGGGTGGGGATTCCCGATGAAACAAACTGCACATTGGGCAGGGATTCCCGATGAAATGATGAAACAAACTGCACATTGGGTGGGGATTCCCGATGAAATGATGAAACAAACTGCACATTGGGTGGCGATTCCCCTTGGATGATATACAGATCACACAATGAGTGGGGATTCCTGATGAAGTGTTGAAACAAACAACATATTTGGTGAGGATTCAAAATGAAATCATAAAACAAACTGCACATTGGGTGGGGATTCCCCTTGGATGATATACAGATCACACAATGAGTGGGGATTCCTGATGAAGTGTTGAAACAAACAACATATTTGGTGAGGATTCAAAATGAAATCATAAAACAAACTGCACATTGGGTGGGGATTCCCGATGAAACAAACTGCACATTGGGCAGGGATTCCCGATGAAATGATGAAACAAACTGCACATTGGGTGGGGATTCCCGATGAAACAAACTGCACATTGGGCAGGGATTCCTGATGAAATGAAACAAACTGCACATTGGGTGGGGATTCCCGATGAAATGATGAAACAAACTGCACATTGGGTGGCGATTCCCGATGAAATGATGAAACAAACTGCACCTTGGGTGGGGATTCCCGATAAAATGATGAAACAAACTGCAGATTGGGTGGCGATTCCCGATGAAATGATGAAACAAACTGCACATTGGGCAGGGATTCCCAATGAAATGATAAAACAAACTGCACTTTGGGTGGTGATTCCTGATGAAATAATAAAACAAACTGCACTTTGGGTGGCGATTCCTGATGAAATGATAAAACAAACTGCACATTGGGCAGGGATTCCCAATGAAATGATAAAACAAACTGCACTTGGGTGGTGATTCATGATGAAATAATAAAACAAACTGCACATTGGGTGGCGATTCCTGATGAAATGATAAAACAAACTGCACATTGGGTGGCGATTCCCGATGAAATGATGAAACAAACTGCACATTGGGCAGGGATTCCCAATGAAATGATAAAATAAACTGCACTTGGGTGGTGATTCCTGATGAAATAATAAAACAAACTGCACATTGGGTGGCGATTCCTGATGAAATGATAAAACAAACTGCACTTTGGGTGGCAATTCCTGATGAAATGATAAAACAAACTGCACATTGGGTGGCGATTCCTGATGAAATGATAAAACAAACTGCGCATTTTCCCAAAGTTGCACATTATTTTGTCTGGTTTCCATGGATTTGATTATTCTCGAAAAAGCAATAAAATCCCGATTGGCAACCCAAACACGAGTCGCAGCTAAAGGTTCATATACAGAGCACTTTGTCTATTTATCACGTATACACCACCGTGACACATCAAACGTACACTCACTCGATACTATAATTACAACTGAAGCAAGTATTGAATTAACGAACACGGGAATGCGCAAACTGCTCATAGAGTGCATTAAATGGGATCGCAAAGAGGAATTTGTCCACAATGATCAACCACATTTAGTGTGGTTACAGAGTGTGAACGGAAACCGTTTAATCTCCAAGGGGACGTTTCACCCGCATCAGAGACAGAGTGTCAGTTACGGTGAACACATTCGGTGTAGGTGTATGGTGGATATCGTATATCCGCGTCAACACTGTACTTACATCACCTTGTACTTTGCTTCACTTTAACAATGTGTGTGTGTGTGTGTGTGTGTGTGTGTGTGTGTCTGTGTGTGTGTGTGTGTGTGTGTGTGTGTGTGTGTGTGTGTGTGTGTGTGTGTGTGTGTGTGTGTGTGTGTGTGTGTGTGTGTGTGTGTGTGTGTGTGTGTATATGACAATGGTCGATTTCAGGGCGGTATATTGGTTGTAGGACCCATGCAATACGTCTGTTCGGTCTATCATTGGGTAGTGTATTGAATATTCAATATCGCTGATAACACACAGATTTAATGGTAACTAAGCAACAAACCTTATAAGCACAGCTGTGAAACGCAATGAGTCCATAATGATTGTTCTCTTTCAGGCATTTAATATAACCACACACACACACACACACACACACACACACACACACACACACACACACACACACACACACACACACACACACACACACACACACACACACACACACACACACACACACACACACACACACACACACACACACACACACACACACTCCTGGATTAACACGTCTGGTGTGCACTCGCAAAATGGAATGGTGTTTAATGGTGCAAGAGCAGTTGTCGTCGAGATGGTGACATCACAGTATCGAGGTCACAGTGTTGAGGCGTTGGGGTCACAGTGTTGAAGTCCTGGTGTTGAGGTGCTGTTGAGGTGGTGCAATCAAATGTTGACGTTTGTGGGGTCATGGAGTTGAGGTAGTGGGGTCGTGGTGTTGAGGCGATGTGGTCGCAGTGTTGAGGTGGTGCTGTCGTGGTGTTGAGGTGTGGTCGCAGTGTTGAGGTGGTGCTGTCGTGGTGTTGAGGCGGTGTGGTCGCATTGTTGAGGTGGTGCTGTCATGTTGTTGAGGTGGTGTGGTCGTGGTGTTGAGGTGGTGTGGTTGCGATGTTGTGCTGGTCACGTCGCATTGTTGAGGTGGTGCTGTCATGTTGTTGAGGTGGTGTGGTCATGGTGTTGAGATACTGGAGTAGTAGTTAAAAGGATGTCCAGAGCTGTTGTCGATTCACGCCAGGTTGTGGAACATGCTCCGATAGCCGTTGGCCGACAACTCGGCAGATGAAAACGAGCAAAATGGTTGTGACCCTGCATGGCTCGGCGTAAGACCGGCACCACTTGTGCCCGCCCGTGGAAACATTCCGCCGGTGGAGCCCGCGCCGTGCCACGCGTAAGGGAATTGCGGTGTGTGTGCGCTCGCCGTGCTGACGAAGTTGAACTTTGGAAACCCGGCGAAGGGCAAAGCCGCGAGGGGTCCGGAGAGCTTGTAGGGTCCGTGCTCGGGTGGACCTTGGCAAGCTTGGGCCAAACCCTAAAAAGGAACCATGAACACCATAACGGTTAAACACCTGCAAGGCTCGATACTTCCATCGAGGCAATGGACGGACACACCACGGGTTGGCAAGGAAAAGGTAGTTATGACAACAACAATAGTTTACGGTGACATCCGAAAGGCAACGACGATGACCTCGTTAACGGAAAATGATATATTTATTTATTTTTCGTGTAGTGCAACAAACCAGGATAAATATACTAATAACTAAGCAGGTTAATATTATCATCTATCTATAATTCCAGCAATCTCTGTGTTGTCTGTTGGGTGGTCGCTAGACTACCGTTATTCTGAGGTTTTCCGTCTGTCTGTATGTATGTAGTGGACAGCTCTGGAAGCCAGAGGAGTCAACCGATTTTGATGAAACTTGGCTGGTAGGTTCATACCAGGATCTAGTTGTATGCTTTTGAACACCGTTGCTATGGACGCCACCGTTGCCTAGCAACGGGACTTTGAAAGTTTTGAAAAAATCTGAAAAATATTTTTATATATTTTTTTCCGAAAATCAAAAATCGCCTTTTATGCGCACTATAATCAACCTCTTTGTCAAAGCATTTCAGCCCAATCAGTCAAAAACTGTATAACTAGTATGCAATTATATAGCGACCACCCATGTCGCCTACCGGCTTGTCTGTCTGTCTGTCTGTCTGTCTGTGACCGTTGTTTCTCGACAACCACTGGTCCGATGTAATTGAAACTTGCCAGGTATATTGCTGGGGACCTGAGTATGTGCCTTTTCAAGGTTTGATATTAATCGGACAAGTGGTTCCCAAGTTATGGCAATTTATTTACCAAAACAATGACAGGACACGGTGCTATGACATCACAATTGACGTCACAATTCTTCTTTTTTTTCGTTTTTTTCGCACGTATGGGCACGCACCAGTGTAATAATAAAATTATGTATCAGATGGACGATGCACTCGAGCGTGCCCGGTATGTTTTGAATGGTGAGTGGTCGTGCGCATGTTGTGCCCCGGACCCATACGCGGGTCATACATGGCACACACACACACACACACACACACACACACACACACACACACACACACACACACACACACACACACACACACACACACACACACACACACGGAAGTACGCGTCGGGGGGGGACTTGCCTGGAAGTCGAAGCGGTACGCGTAGCGTTTCCCGTGCACTTTGGACATGATGTTCTTGTCGTAGTAATAGCGAAGGGCACGACTCAATTTGTCGTAATTCATATTCGGTTTGCTCTTGCGTTCGCCCCATCGCCTGGCCACCTCGTCCGGGTCCGTGAGTCGGAATTCCCCGCCCGGACCCTCCCACGCGATGCAGTGCGAGTTCGTGCCATCCGACAGGAGTTCTAGGAGGAACTGCCACAGCTGGATCTGTCCGCTACCTGTAAAACGACGGACGTACATGTTCACCTGAGTGGTCCGTCAGCATCAATAACCTTGAGATGTTATCTACTTATTACATCTATCGAAAATTCCAGCAATGTGTGTGTGTGTGTGTGTGTGTGTGTGTGTGTGTGTGTGTGTGTGTGTGTGTGTGTGTGTGTGTGTGTGTGTGTGTGTGTGTGTGTGTGTGTGTGTGTGTGTGTGTGTGTGTGTGTGTGTGTGTTGTGTGTGTGTCCGCTGTTTCTCGACAACCACTGGTCTGATCTAATTGAAACTTGCCAGGTATATTGCTGGGTACCTGAGTATGTGCCTTTTCAAGGTTCGATATTAATCGGACAAGTGGTTCTCAAGTTATGGCCATTTATTTAACAAACCAACGACAAGACACGGTGCTATGACGTCACAATTGACGTCGCAATTCTTCTTTTTTTTTCTTCTTTTTTTTGCACGTACGGCTATGCACTGGTACTGAGAACCACCTGTCTGATCTACTTTGTGACTCGTTCACGGCGTACCTGGTTTCCATTGTACTAACGGTGATCCTTTGTCATCGCCATGATGTGTTGTTGTTGTTCTTCTTCTTTCGGCTGCTCCCGTTAGGGGTCGCCACAGCGGATCATCCGTTGTGATCCGCATACTGATTTGGCATAGGTTTTACGCCGGATGCCCTTCCTGACGCAACCCTGGTCGCCTCTTACGACACAGGGATAAGGATTTGGTTTCGCCATGATTCCGGGCTGCCCTACACCCTCTCATAGCGCGGCCCAGCACAGAGTGCCTGTCCTCAAGCGATCCTCCAACCCAAGCCTCCGAGTAGCCGGATTACAGGCGCACGCCACTACGCCCGGTGCCATCGCCATGATGTGTATGTAACGTTATTAAAATTAAATCATAAAAAAACGTTTATTACTTGGTTGGAAACGTGTCCGTGTGTTTGTCTCAACGGTCAACCCCATGAAGGATCCGTACATGTGTTATCCTGCCGTGTGCACCGTGCCGTCCGTCCGTACCTTTGGGGCTGGGAGACGGACACAGGCCGTTCCACGGCGACGATTGGATCTCTCGTGGAAACCCGTTACACTTGGGCTCTGTGGGTACACGGAAGCGTGGACACAGGTGGGCTTTGGCAAGGTAATCTACCGACGTGGGAAATAAATACGTCATTACCTGAAGCATACAGGTGTGGTCACACAATACCGTAACACCTTAATACCGGTCACCGTCCTGGGTTGATGGCAAAGGCCGTCACTTTCTAATGCACGCACAGGTATATATACGTATACATTACCGTGTACAGGTATACTCTGCACATGCACGCAAGTGTACTTTTAAACGTACGCATTCCCTACGTCACTATGCACATGCATTTACAGGTAGTGTACCTACCTGTACACGTGCATGCACGCATTGAACGGTGTCCACAAACTGGATTTTGGGATTGATTGATAAATTCGTGGCTTAACAAAAGGTGATTGCTAGTTAATAAAAGGTTAAATTACCCTGAACAAAAAAAAAATGTATATATATATATATATATATATATATATATATATATATATATATATATATATATATATATATATATATATATATATATATATATATATATATATATATATATATATTTATATATATATATTTATATATATATATATATATTTATATATATATATTTATATATATATATATATTTATATATATATATATATATATTTATATTTATATATATATTTATATATATATATATATATATATTTATATTTATATATATATTTATATATATATATATATATATATATATATATATATATATATATATATATATATATATATATTTATATATATATATATATATATATATTTATATATATATATATATATATATATATATATATATATATATATATATATATATATATTTATATATATATATATATATATATTTATATATATTTATATATATATATATATATATATATATATATATATATATATATATATATATATATATATATGTATATATGTATATATGTTGTGGTTAAAGGTAAACAGAAAGTCGGAGTTTATTTCAGGTGAAGCCACGGAATTATTGATCCGTCGAGTGTGTGTTCCGAGGTCCATGACGTGGATTTTTGGTCCCGTTTTATACACATGACGATGATACCGTTCGTTATACACGACACAGAACACCTGAACATGGTGTCCACAATATCGATTTCCGTTAACGTCCATGATGTGGATAGTGCGGTACGACGGGGATGTGGATAGTGCGGTACGACGGGGATGTGGATAGTGCGGTACGACGGGGATGTGGATAGTGCGGTACGACGGGGATGTGGATGGTGCGGTACGACGGGGATGTGGATGGTGCGGTACGACGGGGATGTGGATGGTGCGGTACGACGGGGATGGTGCAGAGAGAGCAAACCGAGCCGATGGAGCCGCGTAGTCTGTGTTGGATTCCCGAGCTCACCACAAACTGTCTGATTGGTGTTTCGCAGGTGTTCCACAGGTGTTCCACAGGTAGACTGTTATAATACACAAACAGAGTGCGCTCGCCCTCCGATGCACGTAAACCAGGTGTCCCGTGTGCGAGTATTCGTTGATGGACGTACAACATCCCATGATGTGTTTTGCGAAGAGTAAGCGAGTTTTCGCCGGCATTCTGAGCGAATTATAATTATCCTCAACTAAATTACCTGCATTCCAATATCAGGGGTGACCAGCCAGGTCGTGAAAGACTTGGGTCGAACATCCCCCTCGTCCAACCTCACAGGAAGGTGATTAACTGGAGTCGTTAAAGTAGTAAGAGTAGTAGTAGTAGTAGTAGTAGTAGTAGTAGTAGTAGTAGTAGTAGTAGTAGTAGTAGTAGTAGTAGTAGTAATGTATATGGATTATGGAGCCCATTATATGGATTTATGAAGTCTGTTATATATAAAGATTACGGAGTGAATAAAATCACTAAAACACGTTCATTTGACAAAGTTTAATAATACAACACCGGGAGGGTAAAACAAAACCCACGGTTCGAGTCATCATCTCATCCCTCCTCGAGTTGATGATCAGTTGGTGAACAATCGACAACGGATTCTGCTTTGAACGACAATACGAGCGAACTACGTCACAGTATCGAACACTACAGGTAGATTTCAAACGAGGAGGACCTTCCGAACCAAGGTTTGCGAGACAAGCACCCGGACAGTGGCTGCACAGAGTACTGGGCACGCCACACGTACATACCTGAGTACGTGGAGCACTGGACACGCCCAGATGCACGCACGTGAAGTACGAGACATCTTTTGACTACCCGAATACGCAGAGTACGCGACAGGTTGTGCATACCCGGGTACACGCAGTGCACGTGTGCAGAGTGCATGACGCGTGCGTACCTGGGTACGCGGAGTCCGGGATACGTTTCGCGTACCGGTTCGACGGGAGTGAATAGTCCTCCAACGCAAGTTTAAAGTCCTGAGCAAATCTCATTAAATATCGGCGGGAAATCGATGGTTTTCGCGTTAATTCCGGCCGCGGTGAATGTCGGAAATTTGGCGGGAAATGATGGAGGGAAAGGCGCTGGAGGAATCGCTGGAGGAAGCGCTGGCGATGCCATTTCCGAGCGAGCGCTGCAGGAACTCAGAGCGGAACGGGGGGAGGGAGGCGATGAGCGGCTGCAACGAAACCGAAACACACCAAGGGGAAGGGAAATGAAGATATCCTCGAGCTTTGTAAAAGTTCAATCGATGTGTGCGTGTGCGTGTGCGTGTGCGTGTGCATGTGCATGTGCGTGTGCGTGTGCGTGTGCATGTGCGTGTGCGTGTGCGTGTGCGTGTGCGTGTGCGTGTGCATGTGCGTGTGCATGTGCGTGTGCGTGTGCGTGTGAAAGTCCGGAGTGCTGCGGATGCCTCTCCTGGGCCGGAAGTTACCTGCGAGGTACATATTCACCATCAGGTTGCAGGCGGTATAGGAAGGGTACTCGCGGGTACTACGGGGTCTCATGGCGCCCGGCGAGTCCGATCTGCGACCGTGCTCTGGCCAGGAGCACGGAAACCGCCGCCAGCTCTCCCCGGAGCGATATTGCGAGCAAGCCCACGGGTCGCCCGGGCTATCGGACGCACATCAAGCGCTCCCGCGCCTCCATCAGTTGCCGGGTAACCTTTATGGACGAGTTCGCTTTGCGAGGCGAGACGAGCCGCGCCAGAGATAAGGCTTCGGCGCAATTTCCGCCTCCCGGCCGAAGCCCGCAATCCCGTTTTATTAATCGCTCTCCTTGATCTCATTCGCTCATCAATCTGCCGAGCTTGGCATCGCTCGGCTGTTTTTCCGTGCCGGACTCGTGCGCGGCGTATCCACTGTGCACCGTCGGGCCGGTTTGCGGATGATCACCCTGGAATCGGCGCGACGATCCCGATGCTGCGATCCCGATCCCGCGCTCTTTTGCCCTGGAATCGTTATTGGTGTTAATGTCGTGTGACGGATGTAAACCTGGCGGGGTAAACACCCGGTGGGGTAAACACCTGGCGGGGTAAACACCTGGCGATGAGGGATGTCTTCAAGACACCTGAACAATACCGAGCGTCGTTCCCACTCGGCAGAGACGAACTTGGGCACGTTTGTTCATCCATCACAGAGACCACCCCCACCACCACCTCCTCCTCGACCAGTCACCATGGTGCAGCATGACGTCCGAACTCACAACGACCCAAGGTTCGACTTTTGAATGAATTCCCAACACCGTTTCCAAACACGGGCCACTCATCTTCCACGTGCTGTGTGACCCCGAGTGTTTGTGTCGTAAAACGCAGTGACACCCGTCGTGGTGGGTCACATGGAGCAGTGGATGACCTGGAGCGGGATGACATGATACGTCAGGGGGAGAAAGGGGTTGAGCTGAACCCTCTCTGTGACATCTATATCCTTCCTGAATCAGGTCAGGTTATGTATGGGAGCATGTGCCAGAACAGCACGTCGCTGCGTCCACTTTCCGCCGGTACTCCAGGGGCCTCCGTCTGGCCATCCCCCAGGCAGATGCCAGGCCCATCCCCATCTCCTTGAGATGATGGTCAACCTGTTGCAACCATGAGGCACGTGGTCGACCCACTGGCCTCCTCCACTCATGAGACTCCCTCGCTGAGAGAATCTGGTGAGCAGGATCAGAGTCAGGAAAACGAGCCACATGTCCATACAGCCGCAACTGACGCTCACGGACTATGCAGGTAACAAATCTCATCCGAGTCTCTCTCAGCAACCGCTCGTTGGACACAAAATCCAACCAGCGATAGCCAAGGATTCTCCGAAGAGACCTGGTACCAAAGGAATTAAGTCTCCGTCTCAGATCCTTGGTCAGAGTCCAAGTCTCGCACCCATAGAGCAAGACTGGAAGTACCAAGGACCTGAAGACTCGGACTTTCGTCCTCCCGCACAGGTACCGGCACCGCCACACCCCATGATCCAGTGAATCCACGACTCCCCAGGCCCGACCCAGACGTCTATTGACCTCTGACTCGCAGCCAGCAGAGACATGAATATCACTGCCAAGGTAAGTGAATCTCTCCACGACCTCAACATCCTCACCACAAACAGACACTGACAGGATAGCAGCATCCAAGATGTCACCGAAAGCCTGGATCTTAGTTTTGACCCAAGAAACCCGTAATCCCAACGGCTCCGACTCCTCATTCAGCACCTCGAGGGCCCCCAAGAGGATGTCTAAAGTCTCCGCAAAGATGACTGCATCATCTGCAAAGTCAAGGTCCGAGATCTTGACATTCCCAAATGACGCACCGCAACTTGATCTCTCCGACATCCTCCCTAGAATCCAGTCCATACAAGTGCTGAAAAGTGTGGGGGCAAGTACACATCTCTGACGAACTCCAGTGACAACTGGAAATAAGTCAGAGATGGTACCACCACACTTCACAGCACTCTCAGTACCAGAGTAGAGTTCAGACATCAGATCGATCAGTTTTGGTGGCACCCCACGAAGACCAAGAATCCTCCAGAGGACATCCCGATTCACTGAATCGAATGCTTTACAGAGATCAACATAGGCTGCAAGCAGCCCCTGCCGAAACTCTCGTCTGCGTTCGGTGAGGACACGAAGTGCAAGGATACGGTCAATCGTTGACCTCTTTGGTGTAAAGCCTGACTGCTCTGGACGCTGGTGCTCAAGCAGATGGTGGCGAACCCTATCGAGAATTATCCGAGCAAAGACCTTGCCCGGCACTGAGAGCAGCGTCACCCCTCGGTAGTTGTTGCAGTCTTGGCGATCACCCTTCCCTTTCCAGAGAGGGACAACAAGGCCCCTCTTCCAGTCAGTTGGGATGATGCCTGTGTTCCAGGCAGAGCACAAAACTGCATGCAACGACACGAGTGCAGCATTTCCACCAGCCTTGAGAAGTTCGGCATGGATGCCACAGATCCCTGGAGCTTTGCCCCGTTTCAACTGGTTCACCGCAGCCCGTGTTTCCACAAGCGTAGGTGGACCACAATTGATTCGAGGTTCAGCAACAGGGATTGTAACACCCTTGACGTCCAACTCGACAGTTGGGGGATCAGCCTGGTACAACCGCTCAAAGTAACCGGCCCAGCGGGCCTTCACTTCAGACTCCTCTGTCAAGAGCCTACCACTCTCTGCTCTAACTGCAGTGCTCCGAGGGATGGGCTTGGATGAACGTAATGCGCGAATTCCCCTGTAAGCGGGACGAGAATCACCTGTCCACAGGTGATGCTCTACCCCCTCACAGATTCCTCGCACATAGGCCTCCTTGTCCACCCTCAGTGCACGTACAGTTTTACGCCTCAGCTCCCTGAACAGCTCAGCTCTGCCATTCAGCCTGGCCCTGCGACTCTGGTCAATGGTATCCAGTGTCCCTTGAGAGACAAAATTCTTCTTTGCCCTGCAGTGAGCTCCAAGGCATCCACCGGCAACATCAAGGACGGTGGTCTTGAAGGCGCTCCACAACTCTTCAGGACCCCCCAAAGCACCCAGACACCCCAAGTGTCCACTCAACCTGTTCGCAAACTCCTCAGCTACTCTCTCATCCCTGAGCTTGGCAACATCCAGCCTCGGCTGGGATGGTACCATTCTCCAGGATTTAAGGTGCAGCTTTAGAGTTGCTACAACAAGCCTGTGGTCAGTATTGAGGAACTGAGCACTCCGGTAGACCCTGCAGTTCTGGATCATCCTCCAACGACCGTCAATGAGGACATGGTCAATCTCCTTTGCCACACCGCCAGCGTTGGAATACCAAGTCCAGCGATGAGCTTGCGGGCGCTGAAACCATGAACCAGCCACCCTAAGTCCATGACTTCTTGCAAAGTCAAGGAACTTAGTGCTATTCTGGTTCATAGTTCCTGACCCATGGGGACCAACACACACCTCATAACCATCCCTATCAGTTCCAGTCGATGCATTGAAATCCCCCAAGACTAGAAGTGTATCTCGTCTGGGGCACTGATCAACCACAGACTCGAGCGTGGCGTAGAATGTGTCCTTCACGGTGAGATCACTCGCCTCAGTCGGAGCATAAATAGAGACCAGGGAAATGACACCAAAGGAGTGACGAATCCTTAATCTCATAATACGCTCGTTGACCGGTGTTACCTCAATTATCATTGGGGTCAGCTTATTGGACACAGCTACAGCAACTCCTTGGGTATGGTAACCATCAGAGCGACCAGACCAATAGTAGGTGTAACCACCCACCATTATCTCGCCGCAATCCGGTCTCCGAACCTCAGAGAGAGCTGCAATCCCGATGTCCAAACGCTTGAGCTCAGATGATAACAGAGACAGGTGATCATCCTCTCTTAGGGATAGGACATTCCAGGCACCCACCCGAAGGGACCGCCTCAGGTTAACCCAAGGAGACCGCCGTCTGGTGGACGACACCTCAGCACCACTCCGACACACTCTCCCGCAATCTGACCCAGGGATGTTACCCCGTGGTTTCCCTCCTATCAAAGATTGGGGGTCCCGAAGGCTTTGCCCCAATCCCGTCATCCGGTGAGCTGCCCTGCGAAGGGAAGCTGCACAGGAGGTACTCCCACGGAGTGGGTTTTCAGATTTTTTTGCGTTTTTGCGTTTTGCGGAATGAAGGGTTTTACGGTGGCTGGAGTGCAAATCCTGCCACCAACCTCCTAATAAGAAGTAACCCAACTGCAGGAGGATGTCCGCAGACACAGTTGGGCACTAGATATGGATGGCCGTTGGCTCACAAGGAGCTCCTCCGCCCTATCCTGAATCGTAGTGACCAAAACTGTACAAAATATTCCAGATGTGGCCCTCACTAAATTCCTGTACAATGTTAACACTTCTTTAGATTTAAAATTGATCCCCCTCCTTGTACAGCCGAAAACCCTATTTGCTTTACCTGTAGTTACCTGGCACTGTGCTGCCTGTTTACCTCCCGTATCTATTACCACCCCCAGATCCTTCTCCTATATGACACACTCCATAATTACCCCTGACATCCTGTAATCTCTATTTTCATTGTTCTTCCCCATCCCCAACACTTTACACTTGTTCAGGTTAAATTCCATCTGCCAATCTTTTACCCAATCTATGCAAGTATCAATACTTTCCTGTATCTGATCACCACCTCCTCTGCTATCCACCTCACCTCCAAGCTTTGGCCCATCAGCAAATTTGGAAATCTTACTCTTCACCCCATTATCCAAATCAATGATATAAAGAATAAACAACGTTTTGTTTTTAAAAGTTTCTTCAACCATTGTAGTTGGAGTACTTGGTTAAACCACTTGGCACGCGCTCTTCAACCTTCAATGGCGATACCGCACTTTGATACTGGAGTTCAGAAGGCAAAATAAATTAGATTATTAGAAAAAGTAAAAAATGTTTTCATTGAGAAAACAATCAATTGCCACATCATGGCAGGATAGCCAAGAGATACACACACACACACACACACACACACACACACACACACACACACACACACACACACACACACACACACACACACACACACACACACACACACACACACACACACACACTTTTAAGCTGTCTTGCCTAGGTTCGAATCCTGAGCCAGCTATAAACTGTCATCAAGGTGTTTCACAGGCAAGGTGAATCATCAATATGTGAGCAGTCTCTCGGATGGACGGTAACTCGGTGTCACATCGACTGGATCTATATATATATATATATATATCTATCTATCTATCTATCTATCTCTCTCTCTCTCTCTCTCTCTCTCTCTCTCTCTCTCTCTCTCTCTCTCTCTCTCGGATGGACGGTAACTCGGTGTCACATCGACTGTATATATATATATATATATATATATATATATATATATATATATATATATATATATATATATCTCTCTCTCTCTCTCTCTCTCTCTCTCTCTCTCTCTCTCTCTCTCTCTCTCTCTCTCTCTCTCTCTCTCTCTCTCTCTCTCTCTCTCTCTCTCTCTCTCTCTCTCTCTCTCTCTCTCTCTCTCTCTCTCTCTCTCTCTCTCTCTCTCTCTCTCTCTCTCTCTCTCTCTCTCTCTCTCTCTCTCTCTCTCTCTCTCTCTCTCTCTCTCTCTCTCTCTCCCATATTCCTTACTATCCCACTGCTATTCCTCGCTTCCCCACATCCATTCTCTCTCTCCTCTCTCTCTCTTCTCTCTTCTCTTTTCTCTTTTCTCTCTTTCTCTCTTTCTCCCATCCCTATTCCTCCCTCTCTCCCACCGCTATCTTTCTCTCTCTCTCTCCCATCCCTATCTCTCTCTCTCCCTCCCTCCTCGATCCCTTTCCTCTCCCTCCCTCCTTCTCCCCCCTATTAATAAACCCTTCAGCGAAGTGACGGATGGTAATTAACACCTCGTTTTTATTTTAATAGATGGGACCTTTATTTACCGGGATTTGTATCCTTGGTTTCACATCTTCGAATTAATTTTCATTTTTATTAATAACATGTTTAAACACAAAAACTCGACGTTTGAACAAATTTCTCTTCCACTTCACTCGGCAGGAAAGTTCAATCTTATCCTTCCTTCTCCATCAGGATTTCAAGATGTTTGTTCACCAGACACCACCACCTCGGGTTCACCACCACCTCGGGTTCACCACCCCCTTGGGTTCACCACCCCCTCGGGTTCACCACCACCTCGGGTTCACCACCCCCTCGGGTTCACCACCCCCTCGGGTTCACCACCCCGACCCAATCCATACTCGTGATCTGGTCTACCCTCATCAACGCCCCTCAGGTGCACCCCTTCCTTTCCAGGTAAAAGTGTTTGATCCCCTCTCCCTTCATCATCCTTTTCGTTTTTGTTCCATTTCCGATTGTAATTCCTTCCTCGTTTTTCTGTTTGAGGTTGGTTGTAGCTCGTTACCTCCACCACCAAACGTGGACGCGGGTCATGCGTTCACCTGTCTGTCTGTCTGTGAACAGGTTATCTCAAAAAGTTGTGGAAACTCGGTGGATGAGTTGGTTCGGTGACAAGAACAAGCCGATTATAATATGTTGGTTCAGGTCCGAATCCAGATCCGGCCTACCGGTGAGATACAAAACGTCACCTGTTCAGCCAGGTGGAGGTGTGTGCTCCACCGAGTACCATTCTCGTTCACCTCCTGTTTCCTCCTCCTGGTCTCATTCTTCCCCGAAGTTTCCCTCCAACTCGCAGTCGTGTGATTCTCCGCTGTTCACTTTGCTGTGTAATGTGTTCTCCTTCCATCTGTTCCATGAGCCTCGACTCGACAAACGGAAACAGCACAATAAACAACAGTCGTTTAAAGTTCGTTGGGCGATCATGGTCTGTGATTAGTTCATGGATCAAGGAATAAACACCTTCCCGCCGGCTAATTCGTTCGTTCATCCCTTTCGGCACGATGTTCGTGCGTGACAAGTTGCCCGGACGAGTGTGCACGTGCGTTCTGTTCGTGCGTGCGTACACCCAATTCCCCGCACCTCTCACGTTTGTGTGAAAGTGTGTTCATCATGAACACCTGGTTGGGAGTTCAGCAGGTGAGGTTGTTTGACAAGCAAGCAGGTGTGTTTACCTGTTAATACCAAACTTGTTGGCTGTTGCTGTAATTAACCGACAAACGGAAATTAACGGGGAGTCGATGTTAACTAACCGTAAATTAAGTGAGTTTACTTGTCCTCATCACGTGATTTAAATGATGGGTAATCTCACAGCTGATGGAAGACCATCCCGTTGTGCAGTGCACGAAGACCGTTGAACATGAAGATGTTTAATGAAAGTTACACTGCTGTAAAGGGACAAAGAAGAGGCAACAAAAACACACTCAACGTCACGACAAAAAAAAACACCTGAAAACACCACTCACTATGACCACAAAGTAAAACCACCACTCACTATGACCACAAAGTAAAACCACCACTCACTATGACCACAAAGTAAAAACACCACTCATTATGACCACAAAGTAAAACCACCACTCACTATGATCACAAAGTAAAACCACCACTCACTATGACCACAAAGTAAAACCACCACTCACTATGACCACAAAGTAAAACCACCACTCACGATGACCACAAAGTAAAAACACCACTCACGATGACCACAAAGTAAAAACACCACTCATTATGACCACAAAGTAAAACCACCACTCACTATGATCACAAAGTAAAACCACCACTCACTATGATCACAAAGTAAAAACACCACTCACGATGACCACAAAGTAAAACCACCACTCACTATGACCACAAAGTAAAAACACCACTCATTATGACCACAAAGTAAAACCACTACTCACTATGATCACAAAGTAAAACCACCACTCACTATGATCACAAAGTAAAAACACCACTCACGATGACCACAAAGTAAAACCACCACTCACTATGACCACAAAGTAAAACCACCACTCACTATGACCACAAAGTAAAACCACCACTCACTATGATCACAAAGTAAAACCACCACTCACTATGATCACAAAGTAAAAACACCACTCACGATGACCACAAAGTAAAACCACCACTCACTATGACCACAAAGTAAAACCACCACTCACTATGATCACAAAGTAAAACCACCACTCACTATGATCACAAAGTAAAACCACCACTCACTATGACCACAAAGTAAAACCACCACTCACTATGACCACAAAGTAAAACCACCACTCACTATGACCACAAAGTAAAACCACCACTCACAATGACCACAAAGTAAAAACACCACTCACGATGACCACAAAGTAAAACACCACTCACTATGACCACAAAGTAACAACACCACTCACTATGACCACAAAGTAAAACCACCACTCACTATGATCACAAAGTAAAACCACCACTCACTATGGCCACAAAGTAAAACCACCACTCACTATGATCACAAAGTAAAACCACCACTCACTATGATCACAAAGTAAAACCACCACTCACTATGACCACAAAGTAAAACCACCACTCACTATGATCACAAAGTAAAACCACCACTCACTATGACCACAAAGTAAAACCACCACTCACTATGATCACAAAGTAAAACCACCACTCACTATGATCACAAAGTAAAACCACCACTCACTATGATCACAAACTAAAACCACCACCAATTAGAAAGGGAAGTTGTTTGGCCTTTGTGTGTGAGATCTCGAGCTGCAGCACAGACTTGGTTTTGTCACTTTAAACCCTGTCCCTGTACGAGCCCTCATCTTCGTCCGTACTCTACCGTACTGTCCTCTACTTTACTTCACCTGAGGATGGCCACAGCAGGTCTACAGGGCACTCTCTCCAGCTCTCTCTTCCCCACAGGTGATGGTTTCCATGCGTGACATGCCCAACTCCTTGACCTCTGCCAAAGGACCGTGTCCTCCATGATGAAACCTTTGCCTGTGGAGCATGAGATGGAGTCCTGGCACGTCGTATCGTGATGGGGATCAAACCCAAACGGGACGGCGATGCCACCTGGTTGGGATACCGCTGAGCAATCCTAACAGGGATCATTTACCATAATCCCTATTTAACAGTTCTCAACGGAATCCTTTCATCCCCTCTTCCTGTCCAGGCTGGAGTTCCTCAAGGTAGCGTTCTGGGTCCTGTTCTTTTTCTGGTTTTCATCAATGATCTCTCCGACTCTCTGGAAAATCCTCTTTATCTCTTTGCTGATGACTCCACCCTCTGCCGTACCATCTGTCATCCCTCAGACCGGCAAGCAGCAGCTTCTTCGCTCACTGCAGATCTGGATAAAATCACAAACTGGTCCAACACGTGGAACATGTCTTTCAATCCAGACAAATCTCACACTCTCACTATGTCTCTCCGAAAGGACCATCTGGAAACCTCCCCACCCCCCCCTGCCCCCCAACTACTTTCTCAACAATCCTCTTGAAGAAGTTCTTCCATTTTAACTTCTGGGTCTCACTATCAGCCATGATCTTTCTTGGGCAAACCACATTTCAAAGTTGGTCTCCAAAGCCAAACAAAGTCCTTCCTTGGCACACCTGATCTCCTATTCACCTTCAAGGCCTTCATCCACAGCTTAATGGAGTACTGCTCTCCCCTCTGGGCTGGCTCCCCTGCCTCACATCTTGCTCAGCTTGATGACGTGTAAATCAAGGTTTTCAAGATTATTGGAATCACCTGTGACTAGTGCGGGCCCGTACGTGCGTTAAAAAAAAGAAGAAGAAGAAGAATTGCGACGTCAATCGTGACGTCATAGCACCGTGTCCTGTCAATGGTTTGGTAAATAAATGGCCATAACTTGGGAACCACTTGTCCGATTAATATTGTTACGGCTGTGGAAATTCACAGAGCACCATGTCGGTCCTTAGATCAGTTATGCCGATAAGTCTGTGTTCAGTTAGATTTCCCCACCGTTGTCTAAAGGGCTTTATGCGTGTCACCCGGGCTATGATCTTTGAGTTAGCCGTTTTTCTTTTACTATCGTTATTTTGGACCAACCACAATGCCAACCACCAACCACCCTCTCCGCAACGCCAACCACCTTCTCCACCACGCCAACCACCAACCACCTTCTCCACCACGCCAACCACCTTCTCCACTACGCCAACCACCCACCACCCTCTCCACACCGCCTTCACAACAACGACATCTCCTCACCATCTCCTAAACCACATCTCCCCCGATAAATCAACACGAACAACGTCGCTTCACCTTCATTTCCAAAATGACGCCATCTTGGCGCCAGCCACGGGGAGCCCGCATTGGACGGGGGCGCTGCAGACACACGCGGGGGTTTGCTCACCGCGCAAGTTGGTGATCTCGCGCACGTCCGCTCGCTGAGCAAGTTTGGTAATCTCGTGCATGTCTGCTCTGTGGAAGCTTCGCCTCGGAATTCGGATCAAGAGAGCGAGAGGGGCGGAGCCAGTGGGGGTCAGAGGTGAGAGTGCGAAGGCCAAATCTCGTCTCTCGGGCCCGATATAAGGGTGAGCGGAGCGCCAAGTGAGTCAGTCGGTGGAGTGTCTGTCGGGGTTCGGAGCACCTGGAGCCTGAAGCCTGCAGTCGGTAGAGAAGCTGAGGAGAGCGGAGGAGACGCGTGCATGACCAAACCTGCTGTGCCGCGCGGAGCTGCGTGTTCGTGTGCGAGCTCGCCAACCAGCACCGAACGGTCTGAGATGATCGGGCTTCGGAACAGTCCGAGCATCGCTGAGGGACGGACGGGTTCTTAAAGAGAGCATCAACTCTGAAAGAGCAAAGACCCGTTCGTTCCTCTCAGGCGTTGCCGGCTGGGGCCCGAATCACCAGGCCGCGGCCGAGCCGCGGTTACGCTAGCTGCCGTGGGGAAGGAACATCGCGGGTCGCCCCAGCGAGGAAGGGAATCAGCGCGGCCTCGCGGAGCTCCTTCGGTCTCCCAAGCTCCGTGGAATAAAGACCCAAGAGGTCCAGTCTACCCCCTCGTCTGTGAGGGGGTTTTTCCTTGCTTTTCTTTGAATGAAAGTTGTTGCGCCACGTCCAATAAGTAGAACCTGTATAAGTAAGTGTACATAATAAATAGACGGGATTCGCTCTTTCCTTTGCATTGTTGGCTGTATAATTGCATATGTGCATGCTTGTATACGTGCCTGCATACGTGTGTGAATAAATGTGCTTGTTTGAATGTTGACCTGTTTGTCGCGTCATTTTCCCTCCATTGAACTGCCGTATTGCATTTCGGAATAATAGCGGGCTTTTTAATAGCCGATAATAGAATCGGGTCCAGCGAGGCCTTGCGATAATACCCCGCTCGGTTATCCCAAAACGGATCGAGCTGCTGAAGCGGCTCGTGTCCAAGCAGGCCTCGCTGAGGTACAATCTCTCGGTAATCTACCCGCGCGAATAATTAGGAAATTCGATTATTTTGGCGATCGGACCCTGTAGCGCGGGTAGAGTGCGGACAAGGTTGTGATGTGTTTGGAGCACACTCGTGACTGGTTTTCGGCGTTGTTCCGGAAAGTCGCGACTGAATTGTCCGTTCGGTGGGCGAAGTGATCGCTATTGGTTAGACGCGGTCGTTCGCACGCCGGCGGGCGAGAATTCGTAACAATATGAAACCTTGAAAAGGCACATCCACAGAGCCCCAGCAATATACCTGGCAAGTTTCAATGAGATTGGACCAGTGGTTGTCAAGAAACAGCGGTTGCAGATACACACACAGAAATTGCTGGAATTATCGATAGACTAGTGCATGCCCGTACATGCAAAAAAACAAAACAAATAAAAAACAAATTCTTTCAAACAAACACACAGGCCGTTCCTTCGCTCTCGTAAACGACGACAGGATTGGGGCATTGTGTTTATCTATAAATGCGCATAAGAAATCGAGAAATTATAAGAATACAGTAAGTCCTCACTGTCCGGAAGTTCGCATATCGCAGTTACGATTATTCGCAATTTAGTTTTAATGGCCAATTATTCAATTAGCGCCAACGTATTTTGCATTTTCGCAATGTCATCGCAAGGAAAAACACAAAGTGAAGAGAGGGAGAGGGGGAGGGGGAGGGAGAGGGGGAGGGGGAGGGAGAGGGAGAGGGAGAGGGAGAGGGAGAGGGAGAGGGAGAGGGAGAGGGAGAGGGAGAGGGAGAGGGAGAGGGAGAGGGAGAGGGAGAGGGAGAGGGAGAGGGAGAGGGAGAGGGAGAGGGAGAGGGAGGAGAGAGAGAGAGAGAGAGAGTACGTGCAAAAACAAAACAAACAAAAAAAATGTTCAAATAACCACACAGGCCATTCCTTCGCTCTCGTAAACGACGACTGATTGGGGCATTGTGTTTATCTATAAGTGTGCATAAGAAATCGAGAAATTATTAGAATACACTATCACACTTCGGAAGTCCGTACATTGTAACCCGTAATGGGGAACGTGGCTGAGGATCTCTTCCCCAACGGCCACGCCTATGCAGCAACGTGTCCTGTGATTGGTAACTAAATGGCACATCGGCCACGCCTTCGGAGCAACGTGTCCTATCATTGGTTGGTAAATAACTTGGGAACCACTTGTCCGATTAATATCAAACCTTGAAAAGGCACGTACTCAGGTCCCCAGCGATATACCTGGCAAGTTTCAATTAGGACAGGTGGCTGTCGAGAAACAGCGGTCAGACACACACACACACACACACACACACACACACACACACACACACACACACACACACACACACACACACACACACACACACACACACACACACACACACACACACACACACACACACACACACACACTGCTGGAATTATCGACTAGTCCATGCCTGTACGTGCGTGCCCGTACGTGTGTGGCCGTACATGCAAAAAACAAAACAAAAAAAAAACAACTTTAAAACCCCGTGCCAGAAACAACAACCACACAGGACGTTCCTTCACTCCCGCGTGCTCGTACGTGCGTGGCTGTACGTGCAAAAAAAAAACAAACTTTCAAACAACCACACAGGCCATTCCTTCGCTCTCGTAAATGACGATTGGATTGGGGCATTGTGTTTATCTATAAATGCGCATAAGAAATCGAGAAATTATTAGAATACAGTAAGTCATCACTATCCGGAAGTGGTGCGTGCCTGTACGGAATGTTCACATCATTCCACGAATTATCGCTTTCATTGAAGTAACAACTGCTGTGATACTTACACACAGAGTTAATGAAAATCCAAATTAAAATCAAGTTTACCTCCCCGTCTTTGCTCGCATGACATTCGCTGCCATTGACCATTGTTACTCCTACGCCACAGAGAGGCGACAGGGTAGGATTTGTAGGAGACCTGAAAGTAGTGTCATTAGGTATTCCATGTTCGAATTGTTTTAGTTTTAAAATAGTTTAAAAAAAATAGTTTGCAAAGCATACCACCAAAATGAGATGCATTTCGTTGGCAAGCATGGTGAGTAGAGCTGAATTCCTTAACACTTCCAAAGGCCACACCGTTTTGACACTTGGAAACAAAAAAAAAGTTGTGCACTTGTTTTGATAAATTATTTTCGGAACAATTTTTCATCAATAAATAAATAATATTAAAAATTGTCTCCATGTACACACCTTTATCTCGTTAGCACCTCTTCATAAACAACATTGCTGAGGAAACAGCACATCCGGAAGTTTGCATATCGCAGTTACGATTATTCGCAATTGAGATTTAATGGCCAATTATTCAATTAGCGCCAACGTATTTTGCCTTTTCGCAATGTCATCGCAGGGAAAATACAAAGAGAAAAGAAGATAGAAGAAGAAGAAGATAGAAGAAGAAAAAATAAAAGAAGAAGAAGAAGATAGAAGAAGAAGAAGAAGAAGATAGAAGAAGAAGATAGAAGAAGAAGAAGAAGAAGAAGATAGAAGGAGAAGAAGATAGAAGAAGAAGAAGATAGAAGAAGAAGAAGAAGAAGAAGATAGAAGATAGAAGATAGAAGATGGAAGATGAAATAAAATACCTTTCAACCAACCACACAGGCCGTTCCTTCACTCTCGGAAACGACAACTGGATTGGGGCATTGTGTTTATCTATAAATGCGCATAAGAAATCCAGAAATTATTAGAATACACCAAGTCATCACTATCCGGAAATCCGTACGTTGCAACCCGTAATGGGGAACGGCTGAGGATCTCTTCCCCATCGGCCACGCCTTCGCAGCAACGTGTCCTGTCATTGGTTGGTAAATAAATGGCCATAACTTTGGAACCACTTGTCCGTTTAATATTAAACCGTGAAAAGGCACATCCACAGGGCCCCAGCAATATATCTGGCAAGTTTCAATTAGATCGGACTAGTGGTTGTCAAGAAACAGCGGTCACAGACACAGACACAGACACACACATTGCTGGAATTATAGATGAAGCTAAGTTTGTGGGTCCATCATAACGCCATTGCAGACAGGTTGGTTCTGCCACTTTACCAATACAACCACACCACTCCCATTTATGCTTCAGTCACATTTGGCTCGGCGGCCGTAGGGTCTACAAAATCTACGGCCACTAGCAATTATAGGGCGGCCACAGTATTTCCACGGTCACACAATGTAGCAGTCACATATGTTTTTATTTTTCGGGGAGCCGCACGCGTGTTTATAAATTGTGGAGACCGAAAACATGGGGGTGCCGTACGGTCTTTGATTTGATGTCGCACGGTGACCTTACAAACACACCAAGAACATGCGACCCGGAAACGATAAAAATGTTCGCGGACAAAAAATTAACGGACATTAATTATCGGACTAAAAAAAATGCACCACTCCAATGTACCAGTATAAATGCACCACTCCAATTTACCAGTACAAATGCACCACTCCAATTTACCAACAAATCCACCACTCCAATTTACCAATACAAATCCACCACTCCAATTTACCAATACAAATCCACCACTCCAATTTACCAATACAAATCCACCACTGCAATTTACCAATACAAATCCACCACTCCAATTTACCAATACAAATCCACCACTGCAATTTACCAATACAAATCCAGCACTGCAATTTACCAATACAAATCCACCACTCCAATTTACCAATACAAATCCACCACTCCAATTTACCAATACAAATCCACCACTCCAATTTACCAATACAAATCCACCACTCCAATTTACCAATACAAATCCACCACTCCAATTTACCAATACAATTCCACCACTCCAATTTACCAATACAATTCCACCACTCCAATTTACCAATACAATTCCACCACTCCAATTTACCAATACAATTCCACCACTCCAATTTACCAATACAATTCCACCACTCCAATTTACCAACAAATCCACCACTCCAATTTACCAACAAATCCACCACTCCAATTTACCAACAAATCCACCACTCCAATTTACCAACAAATCCACCACTCCAATTTACCAACAAATCCACCACTCCAATTTACCAACAAATCCACCACTCCAATTTACCAACAAATCCACCACTCCAATTTACCAACAAATCCACCACTCCAATTTACCAACAAATCCACCACTCCAATTTACCAACAAATCCACCACTCCAATTTACCAATACAATTCCACCACTCCAATTTACCAATACAATTCCACCACTCCAATTTACCAACAAATCCACACCACTCCCATTTACCAACGATTCCACCACTCCAATTTACCAATACAACGTGCCATTCCACCTGGCCTTTCAGTGCTGAAACGAGAATGGATAGCATGGGTATGTCATTTCAAGACAGGATTAAAGGTTAGGATTAGTTCCTATCAAAAAACCATCGGTTTGTGGTAAATTGCATGATGATCCTCCGCCACAGGCTCCAGGCGAAGCATACATCCGTGTCTGGTTTCAGGGTTCATGAGTAAACTGCTTCGCTGCACATCTCACATGTTAAATCCTTCAAAAACATCATATTTGTTGTTGTTAAATTAGTGCATGGGACAAGTTCTTTGCTCTCAGTTCATCCCAAAGGCCCTGGACTGGGGCTGTTCACCTGTGACTACCTGTGGATGCATACCCGGTCATGCCGGACACAATGCTCCTCATTCACGCAACTGTGGGATGATACGTCGAGCAGGAACTTCACAATTATCTGGTACAAACTACCCCATTCGGTAGGGGTTGTAACTGTTGTAACCATGTATGCATGCTCTGTGGGTAGTTTAAAATAACAACCGCTCCATCACATTATAAAAACCTAGAAGGGCATTCGGCAGAGCGCGTACCTCCGCCATGTAATGCCTGATCCACGAGAACATTTCTGGCCCAATACATTTTTGAAATATCATGCTATACTGTCCTATATCGTTTTTGGCCAGATCTCTCAATAGTGAAGAATCACTTGAAAATTAAATAATACACCGAAATCGGATCTTCACCGAAATCGAATCAATTTGTCGTGGTCATGCACACAACCTGTCCACCAAGTTTCATCTGAATCCGTCTGAAATTTTTTGAGATATCGTGCTATATATTAGTTTAGCCATATCTCTCAATGGCAAAGAATCACTTAAAATATTATAAGATCTGGATCCGGATATTCACCAAGATTGAATCAATTCTTCCTTGTCATACACCCAACGTGTCCACCAACTTTTGTCCGAATCCGTCCACAAATTTTTGAGATATCGTGCTAGACATCATTTTTGGCTCGATCTCTCAATGGTGAAGAATCACTTTAAAAATTCTTGTAGTCAGATCCGGATCCGGATCTTCACCAAATATAATCAGTTAATCCTCGTCACACACCCAACCTGCCCACCAAATCTCATCCGGATCCGTCCACAACTTTTTGAGATATCCTGTACAGACACAGACACAGACAGACAGACAAACAAGAAGATGCCGTGAGAGCACAATATTTGCAAAATCCATAAAACAAATTTGACCTCAAAATAATTGACTGTTTGAATTCAGTGACCTGAAATATAAATCCTCCACAAATTTCAAGTCATGAAAATTGAGGATTTTAGAAATACCACCTAAATTGTTGACCTTTTGACCTCAAACAATTTTAGGCTTCTTGGTTATGAAAAACTCTACCATGTGTTGAAGTTTCGTGAAGATCAGTTTAAAATTTTGACCTGGAGACGTTAAACATACAGACAGACAGACAGACAGACAGAATAACAAATTCGACTGAAAAAAAAATACTAGCAAGGACCCGCAGAACATCAGTGCAATGTAAAAACGAGAAGGGCACTGTTCAACGTCGCCAGATATACCGCCACCGACATTATTACATCATTATATATACTTGTACCAAGTTTGATTTAAATCCATGAACCCTTCGCTATTCAAAATATTAAATATTTCTGGCTGCCAGATCATGCATCCATTCAGATTGAAATTTAAAATAAATATTCCCCATGACCACTAGATCGTAATTGTGAATTTTCACGTCGATTGATAAAGCGGTTTAAGAGAAAGAATTTGGAAAATATTTCAGTTCAATCTAATATGGCTGCCAGACCATGTGACCTATTAATTATTTATTCATGAACACCCTGGTATCTCCAAAGATTGGGGAACATGTGGGTGAAGAGTCCCCCTCGATCTGTCAAGCCGTTCTGGAGAAGACGATTTTAAAAGTTTTATTCTTCAAAAAAGTCATAGCTTCCAAACCATGTGACCTATGACATCATAGGTGGAGAACTTTTTGTTCCTCATGGATAAGGATCATACCTATAAAGTTTCACCTCGATCTGTGAAGCCGTTTCGGAGAGGATGATTTTTGAAGGTTTTTATGTTAAAGATATGGCTGCTGAACCATGGAACCGATGACGTCATCAGTTTTTTTTCCCCCATACAATTTAGCTCGAGATGACCATCAAAAATTTTCATACTGATCTCATAAAGCTTTGGACATAAACAATGACGTCACAATGAAGCCACCTATGACATCATAAAAAAAAAATAAGAGCGTTTCCCATAGGGAGTACTTCACATGTGCAAAGTTGAAATTTTTTTTCATGGAGCGGTTTCAGAAATACAGAGGTCCAAAGTTTTTCCTTTTTTCCAACATGGCTGCCACACCACGTGGCCTATGATATCATAATTATCATTAGAACATTATACATGAGTAGTCACACCGGAGTGAAAATTTTGTGTCAATCGGATAAGCGGTTGCGAAGAAAGCAGAGAAAATTAGCACGGACATACCGTTACGAATTAGGAAGCTGACTGCACTCAACATTCAGGTCCTTAGAGAACAGTTATATCGGTAAGTGTGTATTTATAGTTAGGTCCCCCCCCCTACCTGTGTCTAACGGGAATTACATGTGTGCGCTGCGGAGACTCGTTTGCAACAAACCTCCTTCACTTCACTTCATACACCGACGCCAGTCGAGGTGGTGGAGGTCGTCGTGGTGGTAAAAGGAGGTCTTTCCTTGTTTCTTTGAATGAATGATGTGGTGCCGAGCCCAATAAGTAGAACCTGTATAAGTGTTTGTGAATAATAAATAATAGACGGTTGTAGTGCTTTGCCTTGTTCGCGTCTTGTCCCTTGCCGCCAATTCCATTGCTTTTCTGTATACGTGCATGTTGGTGTTTTGATTCCATACCTGCATGCTTGATTGTATGTGTCGTTTTATAAATAAATGTCCTTGTGTGAATGTTAACCCGTTCGTCGTGTCCTCTTTCCCCAATTGAACTGCTATCTTGCCTTCGGAATAATAGCGGGCTTTTTGATAGCCGATAAAAGAATTGGGTCCAGCGAGGTCTCGCGATAATACACTGCTCGGTTATCCCAGAACGGAACGGACTGCTTAAGCAGTTCGTGTCCCAGCAGACCTCGCTGAAGTACGGTCTCTCAGTAGGCTGACCGCGCAAATAATTACGTATATCGACAATTCGGCGATTGACCCTGTCGCACGCGGGTAGCATATTGACTAGGCCGTGGTGTGCGCTTGGAGCACACCCGTGACTGGTTTTCGGCGTTGCTCCGGAAAGTCGCGATTGAATTGTCCGTTCGGTGGGCGAAGCGACCGCTATTGGTTAGATGCGGTCATTCGCACGCCGGCGGGCGTGAATTCGTAACAATATATATATATTTATATATTGTTACGATCGGCCGCCCAGCGGAACGGACAATTCAGTCGTGACCCTCTCGGAACAACGCCGGGAGCGAGTCACGGGTGGGGGTTTAACCTCACCACGATCGTGCCAATTGCCCACCCGCGCAGGATAGGGTTGCTCGCCAAATTCGACCCACCTAAGTACCTGCGCGAGTGGTCGATCGGGCGATCGTACCACGCCACAGGCAGACTCCGGACACGAACCGCTTAAGCGGTCCGTTCCGTGCTACAGTGATAACCGAGCGGTGTTATCGTCGGCCTTGACGGTTCCGATTAATTACCGGGCGTTTTAAACCCACTACGAACCCCTTATGTGATGCAAGATGGAAATTCAAACGAAGGAAAGGACGCAGCGAAACGGGGAACAAGTTCACACAAGCACGTTTAATTGCACACACAGACCAGCACGGAAGGCATGTATACAGTCACAATCATCATGTACAAGAAAGCAAAAGCAAGTCAAGAAATGGCACGTATACACAATCACAGGCAAAAGAGATGTCCCGACTGAACCTGACACACGACAATACTGAACCAGTTTTACTTCAAGGACAGGCGCCACCCATAGTCATTTACACGAACCCAAAGGAAAAGATAAAGTTGTGACTTCCCTGCACGCGTCGGCCAGCGTCGCGTCCTTGACCTCGAATCCGAGCCTCCCCGATGTGGTCTGCGACTCGCACCGGCACGTGTAGCCGCTCCGCGCCACGAACGGGGCTTCCGGCACTTGGCAGAAGGCTCGCCCTCTCTCGATGTAGATGGCGACAGGGCCCAGGACGAGGATGCGCCGACTCGACTCCCTCCAGCTGGACTTGTAGGAAAACTCTCTGAAGAACTCGTGGACGAACGCAGCACCAACCACCACTGCAGACGAGCGAGGAGGAAGAGGAAGAGGGTGGAGGAAGAGAGAGGAGGAAGAGAGAGGAGGAAGAGAGAGAGAGAGGAGGAAGAGAGAGAGAGAGAGAGGAGGAAGAGAGTGGAGGAAGAGCGCCCCGCCCATGTCCGTCTTTTATAGCGCGGGGCTCCGCCCTTCACTCCACCCCGTTTTCAGCTCCACCCTCCTTCGAAGAGGTTCTCGAAAAGGGGTGTTCCCTCACCCTGACTGCCTCACGCTGCTGTTCCACCAATCGGTGGCGAGCTGCCCTTCCCCCTTCCCTCACACCAAGCGCGGGGAAGAATGGCGGGAAAAGCCAACGAGCATCGTTGGTGGTTTTTGTTTGTTTGAAATAAAAGATAGAGAAAGAAAAACGACTAACTGAAGGATCGCAGCCTGAATGGATCACAAAATTCCCTCTATACAACGGGTTTGGGCGAACTACAAAATGTACCTACAGAGATATCTCACCTGAGGGCCCTTTATGGTGAAATGCGAATTTCCACAGCCGTAACAATATATATATATATATATATATATATATATATATATATATATATATATATATATAGATATATATAGATATATATATAGATATATATATATATATATATATATATATATATATATATATATATATATATATATATATATATATATATATATATATATATATATACACATACACATACACACATACATATACAGTAGACTACGCGCAAGTCGGCAGTATGTAACTCGTCACTTCGCCAAAGTCGGCAGCGTCAAAAAGTCCCGAATTTATCTGATGTTAAAACCCTTTGAATAAAGTCTGTAAGTCGTCATCTCTAAGTCGTCACTTCGTCTAAGTCGTCAGATGTTGTCCGTTCCCGCGTAATGGAAACAAGTAAATTACCATGGCTAACTCGACACACGGAACTGCTGCCTCGTGAGAAGCAAAATTTCATGGAATCGTGATGCGCGCTCATTGGTGTACACCGCCATTGATAGGCTATTTATAACTGCGCTGCGTTTAGCTTAGTCAGGCCTAAGTCACATTTGCCACAGTGGCCGTGGGGTCTCCAAAATCTACAGCCACTCGCAATTATACGGCGGCCGCAGTATTTCCACAGTCACACAATGTAGCAGTCACATATGTTTTTATTTTTCAGGGAGCCGCACAGCGTATTTAGGCCGAAGTCACATTTGCCACGGCGGCCGTGGGGTCTCCAAAATCTACGGCCACTAGCAATTATACGGCGACAGCAGTATTTCCACGGTCACACAATGTAGCAGTCACATATGTTTTTATTTTTCGGGTAGCCGCACGGCGTATTTATAAATTGTGGAGACCGAAAACGTGGGGGTGCCGTACGGTCTTTGATTTGATGTCGCACGGTGACCTTAGGGCGTTCCTGCGGCGGCCATAGAATTTTCAAGGCAGATGCAAGGTGCCCGCAAGGCGACCACAGGGGGACCGCAGGGGGGCCCTAAGGCGAACGTGCGGCCAGACGGACGGTAACGAATGGGTTAATTTTTTTATCAGTTATTTTTTTTTTTCGGCTTGTCGAATTGCTACGGCGAACGTAGAAATGAAAAAAGTTATAACTCCGCGTTACAATTCCACGGCGAACTTACAACCTGTAAAATATAGCCAAACGGCGTAGGGCCACCCTGAGGCCACCGCAGAAACTCTGCGGTCGCCGCACGTTTGTCAATTCAGAGGGCGTACGGCCGCTGTATCCTCGCCGAGAACAAATGTGACTTCGGCCTCAGCGACCACGGTGCGCCGTCCCACAGGCCATCTGAAGAGGTAGCCAGGCTGCGCAATGCAGTCTCTTGGGAAAGAGTAACGGATCGATCGAACTTCGTGTTGAAGTCCGATCATGGTATTATATTGGCTTGTTTTGTACATCACCACACTCACTTACACATTGACATTGAGTGGTAGTGATCACCACGATGACCGTGTGTCATGCAATTTGTCGACATACCATCACCGATGGAAAACGAGTTGTCTTACAGTTGTTCATTATCTTTACTTTTGATAAACTGATTCATGAGTTCCATCTTTGCTTGATCACTTTCCAACTCAGCAATGAACCCCCACCTATGCCCCGAGGATTGTGTTTCTCTTTTGGTACAATAGCCGGCTGAGAGATTGTTGCGCCCTCTCACACGTACGTGTCCAGGCCACGTGCGACTTCATCCTTCACCCCACAGTCATCATGAATGTTCTCACACGTCTAAGTCGTCACTTTTTTCTCGGTCCCGACTTACGAGCAGTCTACTGTATATATGTATATATATATATATATATATATATATATACACATACATATATATATATATATACACATACATATATATTGTTGCGAATTCGCGCCCGCCGGCGTGCAAACGGCAACGTAACTCGAATTGCGGCACGTCGCCCACCGGACGGACAATTCTGTCGTGACCCTCTCGGACTAACGCCAGGAGCTAGTCACGGGTGGGCCTTTCGGCCTCACCACGATCGTGCCAATCGGCCCCCCGCGTGGGATAGGGTTGTTCGCCAAATTCGACCTACCTTCGTACCCACGCGGAGGGTAGACCGGGCGATCGCACCTCGCCGCAGGTCGACTCCGGACATGGGCCACTGAAGCGACCCGTTCCGTACTAGCGGGATAACCGAGCGGTGTCATCGTCGGCCTCGACGGTTCCGATTAATTATCGGGCGTATTAAGCCCACTACCAACCCTTTACGTGAAGCAAGATGGAGATTCAATTAAAGAAAAGACGAAGCGAAACGGGAAAACAGTTCAACATAATGCACATTTATTCTGCGGCACACGGAAAGCACACATATACAATTACAACAGAATGCACATATTTCAAATGCTACAAAAGAAACACAACAATGCAGATCTACAACCGACTACGCGAGCACACGGCAACACTTAAACAGTTTTACTTTACAGACGGCGCCAACAACACATTTACTCAAAAGCAAAAGAAAAGGGCCACCCTCAAAGACAAGGGGGCAGACGGGACCTGTGGGCCAATATTTGCACGGGACCTGAAAGAGCGGTCAGGTCCGCGAGACGGGGTGGATCCTACCCGTGTCTTTGTGATGAGCCGCAAATGTGGCGGCGCGGCGGTGCCCCGACTTCGTGCTCCTTCGTGGGTTTCGTTGGCACTGCTTGGAGTGGGGTGGGAACGGGGCCCCCTTTTCGCACTATCTCAGCACGGGGGGGAAAAGGGGGGAATTGTTGATGCTCTGGGGAAAGAGGATAGCTGGCTTGCTTGGGTCCCGCGACGAGCGATTCCACCGCGACCTCGTCGCCGACTTCCTTGCCTCGGACCTGAGCTACTCGGACTCTTCCCCAATTCTCCTCAGCCGACTGCAGCAAACCACCTGTACGCCCTCGCCTCCCGACTCACTCCGCGCTCCAACCCGAGTCGACCGCGCTCCAAGCTTCCCCTCTCTGCAGCTCCCCGACAGACTCCGAACACCGACAGACTGCGAGCTCCACTCGGCTCTCCGACCTCTCCAGACTGACTCTTCCAAACTGACTGCCAAATTCGCCCCGCGCCCGGCGCTTTATAGATGCCGGCAGGAGAACCCATATGCAAATTTCTGGATCAGAACGAGCTCGGGGGTGGAGCCACGCTCGCCCATTGGACAGAGGAAAAGGGGCGTGAGTCTCCCCTGATCCGAGAATTTGCATATCCCGATTCTACTCCGATGCGCCTGGAGGCGGGGCCAAACCACCCCTCGCTTGCTGATTGGACGGATCAGAAGTGGGCGTGTATCATTCCTGATCCGAATTCTCCTCGGAAAGGCCGCACTTTGCACTCGCGGTTCGGCGCGCGTCCCGTACGAGGCCAGGACAGCCTGACGCTCGGCGTTCACAAGCGGTGCGGGAATGGCCGCAGAAGGAGAGGTGAAGGTGGTGGAGGGTTTATTGTGGTGGTTTATGGCCATGGCGACGTTTAGAATGGCGGTGATGCGTTGTTTGCGGGAGCGAGTTGTGAAGGTAAAGGTCGTGGCTGTTGGCGTTGTTGTTGTTGTTGTTGTGAAGCGGCGTTGCGGTTGGTGGTTGTTGTGTGATGGCGGTTGAGACGTGGTTGGTTCAAAATAAAGATAGAACAGAAAAACGACTATCTCAAAGCGTAGCAGCCCGAATGAATCACATTTATTCCTTCTAAACAACGGGTTTGGGGCTAACTACACATGTACTTACAGAGATATCTCACCTACGGGACCTGAATGGTGGTTTGCGAATTTCCTCAACTGCAACAATATATACACATACATACATTGTATATATATATATATAGTGTTGTGGTTACCAAATTCGCAAACCACCATTCAGGTCCCTTAGGTGAGGTATCTCGGTAAGTACATGTGTAGTTAGGCCCAAACCCGTTGTCTAGTGGGAATACATGTCATTTATGCGTGCTGCGACTCTTCAGGATAGCCGTTTTTCTTTTGCTATCTTTATTTTGGACCAACCGCCATGATTACCACCACAATCACAACATCAACCACCAACCACAACGCCGCTTCACCACAACCGCCACGACCTTCCCGTCACACCTCGCAACCGTAGCATCGCCACCGTTCTTGCCCCGCTGTGGGTACCGGTGTTGGACTCGTGCAGGGCGCGCGTCGAACAGCGTGTACAAAATCACGGATTTTGTGCTTCAAAAACAGATCAAAAACGACACACGCCCACTTTTTGCCGTCCAATCGGTGAGCGAGGGGCGAATTGGCCCCGCCCCCAGGGCGATCGATATATGCAAATTTATGGATCAAAAAGCCTTCACGCCCACTTTTTCTCGGGCCAATGGGGAGCGAGGTGAAAGGTCGAAGGGAGGGGGTCAAAGATGAGAGGGCGAAGCTACGGGGCGGATAAAAGGACCGTGTTCGTCAGTCCAGGAGAGTCGAGAGGCGGAGAGTAGGAGAGTAGGAGAGTCGGAAACAGAGAGTCAAGACTTCGCGGGCGGTGGAGCTGCTCGTCGTGTGCGTTGGAGTCGGAACGGAGGGGACGGAGCTGTGGAAAGGCGGCGACACCAGACGAGGGGGTGCTCGCGTCGTGCAGGAAGCTGCACCCGAGGGAGGCCGACAGCGCGACCTGACCGAGGTGGAGACGCTCGTCGCGGGATAATAAAGATCCTCTATACCCCGAGCATCAGCAACCCCCTCCTGTTTCCCCCCGCGCTGAGATAGTGCGACCAAGGGGGCCGCTTTCCCACCCCCTACCAGACACTGTCCGCGAGGCCCGCGGAGTTGAGGCGCCATCGCCGCTCCGCGTCTCATCACCAGACGGGTAGGCGCGACCCGGTCTCGGCCTCAGGCCCGCCTCATCCTTGAGGGTATTTCTTTTCCTTGGTTTTGGGTATGTGTTGTCGGCACCGTCTGTGAAGTAGAATTGTATAAGTGTTGCCGTGTGCTCGGTAGTCGGTATTAGCTCTGCATTGTGTCTTCGCTTTTGCATTTGCTTTTTGTGTAAATTGAATTGTGTTTTTCTTTTCTGTGTGCTTTTGGTGGAATTGAATATGTGTGCTTCCCGTGTGCCGCGAATAAATGTGCTTTATTATTGAACTGTTCTCCCGCTTCGCTTCGTCTTTTCCTCTATTGAATCCCCATCTTGCTTCACGTAAAGGGTTGGTAGTGGGCTGAATACGCCCGATAATTAATCGAACCGTCGAGGTCGACGATAACACCGCTCGGTTATTCTGATAGTACGGAACGGGTCGCTTAAGTGGCCCGTGTCCGAAGTCGACCTGCGGCGAGGTGCGATCGCCCGGTCTACCCTCCGCGTGGGTACTTAGGTAGGTCGGGTCGGCGAGCAACCCTATCCCACGCGGGGGCTGATTGGCTCGATCGCGGTGAGACCGAAAGGTCCACCCGTGACTGGTTCCCGGCGTTAGTCCGAGAGGGTCACGACTGGATTGTCCGTCCGGTGGGCGACGTGCCGCGATTCGAGTTACGTGGCCGTCAGCACGCCGGCGGGCGCGAATACCGCAACTATATATATATATATATATACATATATATATATATACATATATATATATATATATATATATATATATATATATATATATATATATATATATATATATATATATATATATATATATATATATATATATATATATATATATATATATATATATATATATATCCTGGTGTTGGCGCAGTGGTTAGGGCAGCGGCTTGGGATCCAAAAGGTCCTGAGTTCAAGCCCCGTTGGGCCACTGAATTAATACACCAGGGGGTTGACTCAGCCTGTCATCCTTCCGAGGTCGGCGAAATGAGTACCAGTGTACTAGGCCAGTGTATACCCCGGTTAAAATAGGTGTACCATATCTCTGTGTCGTAAGAGGCGACCAGGGTTGCGTCAGGAAGGGCACCCGGCGTAAAACATGTGCCAAATCACTATGCGGATCTCATACGGATGATCCGCTGTGGCGACCCCTAACGGGAGCAGCCGAAAGAAGAAGAAGAAGAGATATATATTCCCCTCTCCCGACCCCGAGCATCAACAATTCCCCCCCCCCCATCCGCACTGAGATAGCGCCGGTAACCCCGTCCGCTCCCCGCCCCAACCGTGGTGTCGACCGACCACCACGTGCCTGCGCAACGCACGCCTGGAGGAGCTCACCGACCATACTAGGGGCACGGAGTCAGGCACATTACGCGGACATTGAGGCTAGCCCGCCATCGCGCCACGAGGGCGCGGGTAAGACCCCTTCGGTCTCGCGGACCTGGCCGATCACCCAGGTCCCACGTTCATTTGGTCCACGGACCTGTCTGCCTCCTTGCCTGTGAGGGTGGCTTGTGTTTTCTTTGCTTTTGGTGTAAATGTGTGTGTGTGGCGCCAGTCTATTAAGTAAGCCCGTATAAGTGCTTGTACATTGCTTTATTCGGTAGTAGCTCTGTGTTGCTTTTATTGTTTTGACTGTTATATGTGCATTCTTGCTATAACTGTGTATACGTGCTTGTCTGAATGTGAATTAAAAGTGCTTGTCAAACTGTTTCCCGTTTCATTGCGTCCTTTCCTCTGGTTGAAATTTCCATCTTGCATCACGTAAGGGATTGGTAGTGGGTGTAGACACCCAATAAATAATCTGAACCGTCAAGGTCGACTATAACTCTGCTCGGTTATCCCTGCAGCACGGAACGTGCCGCTTAAGCGGTTCGTGTCTGGAGTCGACCTGCGGCGTGGTAAAACTCCTCGGTACGCTACCCGCGCGGGTACTGAGGTATAGCGACATTCGGCGATTCACCCTACTTCGCGTGGGTAGAATGCGGACTGGGTTGTGGTGAGGTTAAACCCCCACCCGTGGCGAGCTCCTTGGCAGTAGTTCCAAGAGGGTCACGACTGACGCGTCGCGATTTCAGTTACGTGGCCGATCGCACGCCGGGTGGGCGAAATTCGTAACAATATATACATACATACAACCTATTTTTCTTCTTCATAACAGCCCCAGTTATTCCCATTCTTGCAGGGTTGGCCAAGGTGTGATGTTTTACTCAAGTCTTTCACTAACCAGCTGGCTAGGCCTGATGTTTGACTCAGGATTGGGGAAGAAATTTGTAATTTGGCCAGGGTGCTGGTGATAGCTCACCTGCTCTTCATGAAGGACACCGTGGGATCTCTAATGTGCAACAAATAATTCTGGCAGAAGGGAAGCCAGTTTAACATCCATCCAAGGGACAGCATACACATTGACGAATCACCATGCCTGTGAAACGTCAGAATGACAGGATGGAGCTGGGTCAGGATCCAAACCCCGGCTAAACAGTTTCGAGCAGAGTGTGCGTTCGTAGAGGCTACGCCATCCTGTCAGCCACAGCACTGTTAACTGATAACCTAATAATCCTTTATAATTTGAAGTATTTTATACTCACAAAGTTAGTGCATCGAGTGTTCTTTCTCAAGATAGATCAGTGTTATGCGCACACTCGCCTCCAAGCTATCTTGCTTGGGTTCAAATCTCGTCCAAGCTATAGTCTCCCTGGTGTTTCGCTTGTAGGGCGAGGTATCAAGTTATGTGCCATCTGGAGGATCTGTGGGCGAGCTCGACTGTGGGGTGGGGGGCGGGGGGGAGGGAGGGAGTGACGGGATGGTACGGGACGTTAAATATCACTCGAAACTAATATAATCGATGGAACCCTGAATAAATTTCAAATCCCTGTTATGTTCAGTTGAAGTCAGACCTGTTCAGCTGGTTCGTGAAAGACTTGGGCAAAATATGTTCCCTGTGGCAACCTCACAAGATGGGGAAAAATAGAAGATCAAGTGTTCCCTCTCACATGGGAGTGGGCTGTGGTTGGGGTGGGGGTGTTGATAAGCATAATCACACGACTATAAGCTCCTCACCACCACACAACCAAAATAGTAAATCTCCATGCAACTCAGGGTCACGTTCAGCCGAACCCGACAGAGTAAACTGTCCATGTACCACTGGCAAAAAACATGGATGAAGTACGAGATTGACATCCTGGGACTCATCCTCCCATTACATGGAACGAGTGTTCAGGTCACTTGTCGGACGGACATCCTTCTGACAGACGTGGCTCCGGCGGATGTATTTGAACCTTTTATTTTTTCACAAAGTGCAAAACACTTCCATTCTCTTTATTGAAACAGGTGTACTTGCACAAGGAAAAAAAAAAGAATTACCCACCCCCCCCCCCCCCCGACAAAACAGACAGACACCATTATGGTAAAGATCTTCATTTACACGGACACATGACAAGAGCCACAGGGTCTTTTGTGCAAAACAACCCACGGTCTCTTGCTTTGGATGGCGGTGCAAAAAGGAACACCGACACACAAGGAAAACTTGCAAAATATTTCAAAATCTTTAATACAGTAGGAAAGGGTTCAGGCAGTCTGTACAATCTTCACTTGAGCAAGGACCACTTTATTTGCTCTTTTGCTGTCTGCAGAACCTTGGGGAGAGGAAGGGGGCGGGGGGGGGGAAAGAGAACAACTAAGAAAGGACCGATCAAGGGTTATTGCGATAGTCATGTGTGCACATTTAAAGTTAGCATTTAATGTGCATCTCAAATGTACGAAGGCCTCAGTACAGCCGAGTGCCGTGATGGCATTTTACATTCAACATCATAATTGCACAGACACATTAAAACCCTTACTTGTGCCATTGTCTGCTCCGTCAATGGGATGTCATCAGTCTGTGGGAAGGAAGATGGGACCGGATTGGGTTTAAAAAGAAAAACCAAATTACATCACGATACAAGTATCAAAGAAAATCTGGTCTGGAAGAACCTCCACCAACCAGAACAAATTTTTTTAAACCAAAAATCCTCACCACCCTACCGTTCTATCCCGAAAGAGACACACATTTACTAACTGAATAACACTATTCACTTAAAATACTCCAAGACTTACCTGGAGGTTCAGCAACACCACCACCACCACAAATAAACCCAGCAGTCTAGTGCCAATTCCTAAAACTGGTGAACCAGGTGATCACTTCTGTGTTTCCCTCCCTCTACCCACCCTTCACCTCAACTTCAACCAGAAAAGGAACGTATTAAAGTAAAATCCACAAAACTTGATCATCTTGTTTGAACACAAGCCAACAAGCACACACATTATGAAAGCAGACAAGGCCACATCCCAACAATCTCATTTGAAGGCAAGACATCCAGGTGGTTTGTGCAGTGGCACCTTAAGGAAGTGAATTATTGCAGAAATTTTTTCTCTAAGGCTCACATGGCAGCGCCGAGATGAGTTTGAGGGTCGTGGAGTCGCGGCTGAAACCTGAATCCCATCCAAACTGCTTCTGATGACTCCATCTTTGCTCTGTTTATTTGCGTTCCTGCTGATGACTTCAATGCAGTATTTCCGCGTCCGTTTGATTATGTTTGCAACATATCCCAATGCCGTGTGGACTGTGCTTCACCACCTGACGGACGTCTGGTAGTTTGTACAAGTTGCTGTATTCGAGTCTGGGGAGTAACTGATGAAATCTATTTGTCCGGTTTCTTCCTATAAAAGTACTTTTTCACATTTCTCTTTATTCATTCTAATTGTTGCGTTTTCTTTTGTTTTATTACTTGCAAAATCAAATAACTTTCAAGTATATTGGTTTGTCGATTTTGTTATTCTGTCTGTCCATCTGTTTATCACCCACAGGCCACAATTCTAAACCAATCTTCACGAAACTTTACCAAGTTGGCGAGGTAGTCTTAACTGAGAAGCCCATTGATTTTGAGGTCAAAGGTCATCTTGAGCTCAAATTTCTCATCCGATCGACTTGAAATTTGAACAGGATTTGCATGTTGCGTCACTGGATTGGGAAACAAACCATTTTTGAGATCAAAAGGTCAACTCAAGGTCAAACTTCTAAAATCATCAATTTCAAACTGAAAAATAATCATTTTCATCCGATTGACTTGAGCTTCGATTAAGATTGTCAATTTTAATGTTAATAAAATGGACAATTTGCTGTATCCATGACAACCTTTGGAGAGGGGGGTGGATTTTGCAAGTATCGCGCTCTGCAAGACATCTTTTTCTTGTTTATGTCATTCTTAATTTCTCTTTTGCTATCTATCTTTTGAAGAAGTGAATTCTTGCAGAAATTTTTCTGGAAGGCCGACTTGGCTGCGCCTGGATGGGTTTGAGGGTTGTGGAGCAGCGGCTGAAACCCGAATACTATCCAGGTTCCTCCTGATGACTTCATTTTTGCTCGGTTTATTTCCGTTCCTTCTGATGACTCCATTGCAGTATTTTATCTTGTTTCATCACGTGCCGCTAATAAATAATAACGATAAAAATCTCCAATATACTTTGAACTTTAATGGCAAAGTCCTCATGAGCTTTGCTTACATGCACACAACTCGAGATGACAAAATAAATAATGCATGCCATTTTACAAACTATGCAAGTCGAGGAGCACTCACAAAACGGCCAACGTGGCCGCTCATCTGGGCGCTCTCTCGCTGATGAAACACGGAACCACTGTGGCTGTCACGCACATACTAGGTCCTGAACTCAGACCATCCACCAATAATACTAATAATGATCAATAACCATCCCCCTCCACTTTCCCCCGCTGCTAAAAGCTGCAATCCCATGCAGGTTAACACGAGAAGCTGCTGCCATTGGCTAAAGGATAACACTGGCAATCATTCGTAGAGAGCTCACAATATCAGACGAAGATGCAACATGATGAGCATGTGATTGATACTTCTAAGAAAGTTTCAGCAAGATTTGGGTTAGCAAAGCAAATGTCAACCAAGCAACACAACACGCAGTTTTAGTTCCGTTATCGTTCAGCATTTTAAAACGATCAACCGCCGCAGCCAAAGCGTGCGGTGTTTTTATACTGCATGCGGTGTAACCAGCCGCACAGGGATGCTCAAACTCACATGCACGAGGAGCATCCTTTTGCCTACACAGATAAGCAGGTTTTGGTTTCATACATCAGGCTCATTGACCAGGTACCTTGTTCGACAGGATGTCAAACAAAACAAAACCGTAGGCTGCATCACCAGGTTCAGGCTGCAGGAGCGTTGGGGACGTAGGGTGTACAAATGCATGACGCTGAGAGTTTCGAAAAGAGTTTAAAACGAACAACTTTACGAAGAAAACGCCCAAATCAAAAAAACTGAACAAAACACAAACAGCAGAAATCCAAAAATAATAATGATAATAATCATCATAAAAGCACAGGTGAGAGAGACAGAGACAGAGACAGAGACAGAGACAGAGACAGAGACAGAGACAGAGACAGAGACAGAGACAGAGACAGAGACAGAGACAGAGACAGAGACAGAGACAGAGACAGAGAGAGAGAGAGACAGAGACAGAGAGAGAGAGAGAGAGAGAGAGAGAGAGAGAGAGAGAGAGAGAGAGACAGACAGACAGACAGAGAGAGAGAGAGAGACAGAGACACAGAGAGTTGTCAGCAAAATAAACAAATTGCAAAACTTACCCTCAATGCCACCCTTTGTACAACTTGATTGGGGTCACTCTCCAAAATCACCCTAAAGGGACCACGCAAAGGTAGCAAGCATAAGCACACAAAAGGTCAAATTATCATGACCTTCAGTGAACCCTAAACAAAACACCAACATGCAGCTTGTTATGGCTGTAGAACAAAGCAAAAGGTCATCTAGTATGTAGTCCATGACATGTGCATCATTGTCCCTATGCTAGCAGGCCCACATGTTTTAGGTTGGAGTGCAGACAGGAAATGGTCATAAGCTGAAGGTGTGGAACAAATGTAATGAAAGCAAGACATTAGACAGATATTAAAAAAACAGATAAATACAAGTCAGCACAGTAATGAAAAATGGTGTTTATCAAATGTTTACTAAATTTGAGGGTGACAATTGGGAACATATATTGTTTATATTGTGATGTATTTGGAAACGTACCCCGGGGGAAAACATGCATGGACACGTACGAGACCCCAGGATGAGCTGAGCTATTTCATTAGTCAATGTGTAGGTAAGGTACATCTTCCTTGTCCAAGGATTTGGGTGGTGGGGAAGGGCATACATTGAGGTTCCAACAAACCCCCCCCCCCAACCTTTTTCTTTCCACTAATAATCCAATTCACCAAACGTCAATTCAATAACCCCTCCTTTCATCCATACGGTGTTTCTTTCAACCCCACAGGTATATTCGCATTCTTCGGTGCGCGTCTTCCTCAATGCTATTCAAATCCACTCATTCTCTTATTATTTACCACCAACAACCCATCGCTCAACATCAACAATTAATCTTCCGGACCGGCAATGAATTACTTTCCCACATTCTTCCTCCCCTGTGCTTCCTTCTTGCAACAAGCTTTGTGCCACGCACATGGGAATTGCATTCGTCATAAAGTAAACACTCTTCCCATACGCAATAAAGTACGGCACTACTCGCAAGCCAACAGTACGTACAGTACAAAGGACGCTTTGTGTGTGCGAGGGTTGGGGTGATGGCTGCGTTCATCTGGGATGCCGGAGAAGACTTGCCTACTGGGTCTGGATGACATGGGGACGCTGCTACAAATCCCATCACGCCGCATCATCACTCCACCAACCATCTTCCCCATCCTTCCAACACCCGACTAAATATATTTGGACAGGCACAGCCCCGTTTGGTTGTGCGAGGTGAGGGAAGGAGTCGACTCAACACTCCGTTCTTTTCTTTCTTCTCAATACTTGTCTTCTTCTTCTTCCCAGATTGAATGATGGCCACATGTCTTTTGTCTAAACGAGATTGTCTATGAATATGTGTGAGGGTTAAGTCTGCTCTTCTGTACCTTTTGCCTGTAAATACTCGCTTTAATGATTGCTTGCTTGGTGAATAAAGAGCTGAAAATAATGTGCTTTTCACCACTGATTGTGTGTGTAAGCAAATTGTTGTTGGTTGTTCTTTCAAATCTGTCGCGGTTGTCCTTTCCTTCAACAGCATACAAGCATAGTTAGATGGGAAGTTGTACCCCACACGATTTGCTCTCGTTAACCATAGTACACTGAGTGTATCACTCAGCAATAATCTGAGTGTGCGCTGAGCGAAAAAAAAAAACTCGGTTAATTTAGTCACCTCCTCAGGTAAATGGAATTTGACGGATAACCCTGTTAGAGTTAATGAGATCAATTGACGTTTGTGGTTGCTTAACAACCCGCTGGACCGCCGAGTTATCCACAACTGGTGGCCTCAGGATCGGGCATTTGGAAGGAACCCGAGGGTTTCCCCTTGTGGCGAACCTCGAACCATAACATCATGTTCAGAATACTCAAACCTTCCTCAATTGATGACACCTTGTAGGACATAATCATTAGTGCTGGTTGAGGAAGAATAAAGGGCAGTGCACCCTCAGAAGATGATTAATGCTTACATTACTGGACGACTCGACCCAGCGGGTCCCAAATGTATGAAAACGTGTGACTCCCGAGCCTTCTCAAAAGGTAGGATTGAGCAGAATGAACCGAGACTGCAGGGTGGGGATTTCAGGTTATGTCACCATGGTGATTCAACCCTGCACTATGTTGGCAACAGTTTAAACTTTAAAGGAACAAGGTAACAGGATAAAAAATAAAGGGAGGAAACGAGAGCAAAGTCGATGGTGCACCATCGCAAATCCCCACAGTTCCCACCTCAAGCAAAGTGGAAGGATGGCAAAATAATCCACCAAGAATGACACGATATCAAATAGCGTTTAAAAAAAATTCCCGTTTTGACCCTGTTACCCTACCTATTTCATTGGGGCATGAACCAGGGGTCAAATCCCCCAAAAATAAAAAAGTTACATATTTCATCCATCCCCAATGTTGACTGTATATACAAAGTTTCATTTGAAAGCGTGCCTGTAATTACATTTTTTGGTCTTTGACCTTTTGGCCCCACCCCAGGGGGCGGGGCCAAAAAATGATACTGCATTTGCACTAACATGCAATGTGGTGATCATAACGACCAAGTTTAATGAATTTCTGCCCAAAACGTTTAGGAGATCGTGTAACTGATGGACAGACAGATGGAGCTGATTATAAAACAGTAAAAACCCTCAAATATCGTGGGTTCTAATATCGCGGGTTTCGACCAATCGCGGGCAACCTATTGTGTTCCAATTTCGTTACCGTGGGATTTCATTTTGACCAATCGTGATTTTTGAGCTGAGACGAGTGATCGTTTGCGTCAGATGCATGAACGATTACCTCCCATTACCAGTTGTGTTTCTCGTGCACCATTTTTAATGAGCCCAAACGTAAAGCGATGGACAAAGTTAGTTGTTCCAAAAAGCAGAGAAAGTTTATGACAATGGGCGAAAAGGCAGAGCTGCTCGATCAGTTGACTCGAGGTGACAATGTGGCATCTGTGGGCCACCGTTACGGGGTGAATGATTGTCGGTTGAACCTTTGCACACTGTAATCTCATTCCTAAGCCTTTATTTTCCTTCAAACCCCATTCCCAAACCATAACTTTAAAACACTCGTACTCGAACCGCCATTTCAAAACCCTTAATTTTCGACACACGGATTCGACCCCCATTCTCAAAAATACATTCTCAACCACAGGTTATGAAAAAAATTGAGGCGAAGGGATTTATGACGGAGCAAGTTTTTAACTCCGACGAGACGGGATTATTCTGGATGACCATGTCATCTCATACCTTGCTACCCAAGCAGGGAAGATTGTGGTGCAAGGTAAAGTAGTCAAGGATCGTGTTACCGATCCCTGCTCCACTTCCCAACTCCACTTTCCCCCTCAAAACATCATCATCATCATCATCATCATCATCATCCTGAGCCAAGTCTTGTGTTTTCTATTTGCGGCAGAATACAGTGCGAGCATGTAACGTTCCTACCCTCATTCACCTCACTGTTATATAATACATTGAAAAGGTAAAACTCCTGTGTTTTTGTTGAATTTACAGTCAAAATATTGTTGTGGTTACCAGATTCGCAAACCACCATTCAGGTCCCTTAGGTGAGGTATCTCGGTAAGTGCATGTGTAGTTAGGCCCAAACCCGTTGTCTAGTGGGAATACATGTCATTTATACGTGCTGCGACTCTTCAGGATAGCCGTTTTTCTTTCACTATCTTTATTTTGGACCAACCGCCATGATCACAACCACAACATCAACCACCAACCACAACCACCGCTTCACCACAACCGCCACGACCTTCCCGTCACACCTCGCCACCGTAGCATCGCCACCGTTCTTGCCCCGCTGTGGGTACCGGTGTTGGACTCATGCAGAACGCGCGTCGAACAGCGTGTACAAAACCACGGATTTTCTGCTTCAAAAACGGATCAAAAACGACACACGCCCACTTTTTGCCGTCCAATCGGTGAGCGAGGGGCGATTTGGCCCCGCCTCCAGAACGATCGATATATGCAAATTCTCAGTGGATCAAAAAGCCTTCACGCCCACTTTTTCTCGGGCCAATGGGGAGCGAGGTGAAAGGTCAAAGGGAGGGGGTCAAAGGCGAAGTTACGGGGGGATAAAAGGACCGTGTTCGTCAGTCAGAGAAGGTCGGAGAGTCAAGAAGGTCGGAGAGTCAAGAAGGTCGGAGAGTCAAGAAGAGGAGAGTCGGAAGCAGAGGGTCAAGACTTCGCGGGCGGTGGAGCTGCTCGTCGTGTGCGTTGGAGTCGGAACGGAGGGGACGGAGCTGTGGAAAGGCGGCGACACCAGACGAGGGGGTGCTCGCGTCGTGCAGGAAGCTGCACCCGAGGGAGGCCGACAGCGCGACCTGGCCGAGGTGGAGACGCTCGTCGCACATAATAAAGATCCTCTATACCCCGAGCATCAGCAACCCCCCTCCTGTTTCCCCCCGCGCTGAGATAGTGCGACCAAGGGGGCCCCGTTCCCACCCCCTGCCAGGCACGGTCCACGAGGCCCGCGGGTGGCGGGGCCATCGCGCTCCACGTCTCATCACCAGACGGGTAGGCCCGACCCGGTCGCGGCCTCAGGCCTGCCCCTTTCTTGGGGGATTTCTTTTCCTTGGTTTTGGGTATGTGTTGTCGGCGCCGTCTGTGAAGTAGAATTGTATAAGTGTTGCCGTGTGCTCGGTAGTCGGTATTAGCTCTGCACTGTGTTTTCACTTTTATGTTTGCTTTTTGTGTAAATGGAATTGTGTTTTCTTTTTTTGTGTGCATTTGGCGGAATTGTATTTCTGTGCTTCCCGTGTGCCGCGAATAAATGTGCTTTGTTGTTGAACTGGTCTCCCGCTTCGCTTCGTCTTTTCCCGCATTGAACCCTCATCTTGCTTCACGTAAAGGGTTGGTAGTGGGCTGAATACGCCCGATAATTAATCGAACCGTCGAGGTCGACGATAACACCGCTCGGTTATTCTGATAGTACGGAACGGGTCGCTTAAGTGGCCCGTGTCCGAAGTCGACCTGCGGCGAGGTGCGATCGCCCGGTCTACCCTCCGCGTGGGTACTTAGGTAGGTCGAATTTGGCGAGCAACCCTATCCCACGCGGGGGCTGATTGGCTCGATCGCGGTGAGACCGAAAGGTCCACCCGTGACTGGTTCCCGGCGTTAGTCCGAGAGGGTCACGACTGGATTGTCCGTCCGGTGGGCGACGTGCCGCGATTCGAGTTACGTGGCCGTTCGCACGACGGCGGGCGCGAAGACCGCAACACTGGTGTCAGGAGTGGGATACAAATTCATCGCCCTCCTCGCGGCACTGGTATTGGAGAGCGGGATAACAGGCTCTCCTGTCTCCAGCGAAATTCACGGGAATCGGTCCAGGGGTGAGAGAAGCGACCCCCGATTCCCTCCAAATTACGAGCGAGTTAAATTAACCCTTCACGAGAAGCAAGATGGCGTCTCAAGGCGAGCGGGAGCCGGGGGTATTAGAAATGTATATGTGTAGTAATGTAGAATCCATGGTCCAGGATGGAATCCCCGAGCAGGAAATGTTGATTGTGCAGGAACACGGACTCGCCCAACTGAACCCAGGGCCCGAGGTGGGTGCGGCAGCGGCCGCGGTGTATGACACCTCCCCCCTCTCCACCAAGACCCTTCCCCAACCCCTGCCGAAACGGCTCACTTGAGTGCATCCGACATGGCCCAGCTATTCACCATGCTGGCACAAATGAATGCAGAAATAAAAAGCATGAACGAAAAGATTGATGCGAGTACACAGCAAATGAGGGAAGAAAACGAAAAGCTGCGGGGTGAGACGCAGAACATGGGCCGATGCCTGCAGGCGGGCATGAAGGCCGTTAGCAGGGAACTCGGAATGGCGACTCCACGTGTCGGAACAAACGAGCTGGAAGGGGGTGCAACGGCTGACAGGCCCGCGGTGGAGGCAGGTAAGGAAAAAGTAATTCGGGAGACAAGAGACGAGGTGAAAGTAATTGCGAGGGAGAGAAAAGAACAATTAATACGGAGAGCAAGGATGAGGTACGCGGAGATCGTGAAAGAGCAAGGAGTGAAAAACAGGGAAGGACGGGAGCGACTTAAAGAGAAAGCAAGGTTGACCTACATAAAGATAAGGGAAAGACGCCAGAAAGAAGCAGAGACCAATAAACACGATGAAGACGGGGTAAGTGACGCACACACACACACGGAGGTAGTGGAGGATAATGGGGGTGAGCTCGCGGAGCGTGCAGAGACCCAGTGCGAGCACCTGGATGGCCTCCTCCAGGAACAAGGGGAGGGAGTATGCCCCCTTGAGGCGAGTCACGACCAGGTGAGTTCGGTCGTGCTTTGCGAGGTTGAGGGGACGGGTGCTGTGGACGGGTGCACGGAGAGCTTGGGGGGTGTAGAGGCCCCGGAGACCCTTGTGGGGACACGAATCCCCAGTGTGGTTGTCCCTGTGTGTGTGGTGCAAGGTGTGAGTGCGACCCCGTGTGTGAGTGGTGTGGTGGCGATGGTGCCGGAGTACGTGCTTCCCAGCACGCCGTGTGTGGAAGAGGCCGTGGGTGTGAGTGAAACGGCCTGTATGAGTGAGGCACCGCGGGTGAGTGCCCCCGCGTGTGTGGGTGAGGGACCGTGTGTGGAAGAGGCCGTGGGTGTGAGTGAAACGGCCTGTATGAGTGAGGCACCGCGGGTGAGTGCCCCCGCGTGTGTGGGTGAGGCACGGAGTGTGAGTGAGGCGCCGCGGGTTAGTGCCCCCGCGTGTGTGGGTGAGGCACCGTGTGTGGAAGAGACCGCGTGTGTGAGTGTCGCCGTGTGTGTGAGTGAGGCACCGCGGGTTAGTGCCCCCGCGTGTGTGGGTGAGGCACCGTGTGTGGAAGAGACCGCGTGTGTGAGTGTCGCCGCGTGTATGAGTGAGGCACGGTGTGTGGATGAGGCACAGCGGTTGAGTGCCCTCGCGTGTGTGGGTGAGGCACCGCGGGTGAGTGCCCCCGCGCGAGTGAATGGAGCACCACGTGTGAGTAGTATGGTTTGTGTGAGTAGTGAGGCACGCGTGAGTGAACGGCCGTGTGCAAGGTCGCTGTGTGCCAGGGAGACCGTGTGTGTGAGAGAGCGGTATGAGAGGGAGATGTCGGTTGGCATGCGGGAGCACGCAGCCGCGTCTCCCGGGGTGAGTTTAATGGTGTGGACTGTGTGCGTCGTAACACGCAGGTGTGCGTGTGTTGAATGGAGACGGAGACGGCGACAGAGGAGAGAAAGCCGAGTAGCGGCTGTAGTTGTTTCGAGGACCGTGCCGGGTTCACCCAGCAGTGAGCACGCGGTCCGTGCTGTGCAACGCACGAGACCACCACGTGCTCGCTTGCGAGAGTGAAGTCCCGGTCCGGAAACGCACGCGGTGGATTTGCCGATCCCGCGGACGGACAAAGTTTAGGCAGGTAAACGGATTTGGACCGGACGGGTTCTCCACGCGATCGTGTGTGTTAAGCTCCAACGGGCAAAGCACATGTGTTCGCGTGGGGAACCCCTCGAGACGTGGGGCTTGTTTTTTTTTGCGCACGGTGACGTCATGGCTGCACGTGGGGTTGGAATCCGGCAGGAGGGGTATCTCTGCCGGATGGTCCCGTCCAAGGAGGGACGAGGAACACGTGCAGCTGCATGACGTCACGGGCAGGTGCGAAATGCGCGAGTTGCCGCGCGGGTGCTGCGCATGGGAAAAAAAAAAAGGGGGCAAGCCTCACTTTCGGGTGTACAGGATTCCTGGGCAAGGGGTGAAAGACCCCCTTACCTGGGCACAGGATGGAAACTAGTTAGGGGGAAGGGTTAGCTTAGTTAGACCGACTTCATGGGGCAGGGGTAAGTCCTCATGGGGTCCGTGGAATGGATTAGTTAGAGGGATTGTAGCCAGATTTAGGTGGGGAAATTGATTAAAGAGATTATTTGAGACAGTGACAGACTTGTGGATGTGTAGAGGGGACGTAGCTTAGCTACGTAGTGTTAAATGGAACGTGCTGTAGTTTAAGGGACGACGTGGGAGCACGAGTTAGTTAGGGGAGGTAGTTAGAAGGATGGCAGAGTTCAGCGGTGAGTGTGTTGAAGAGTTGTGGGTTGTGAGGTGAGTACTTGTTGAGTGAGTGAGGCCAGCGGGTCTGTGTGAATGGAGCGAATGGGGAATGCATGGTGCGATGAGTGATTGGGGGGAGGAGTGACTCCCGCCCAAGGGACCCCGGGGTCAGTGTAGAGTGAGTTAGCTGGGTTAGTCAAATTGAAAAATGGAGGTCGTTTTGTTGTTGGTGGGAAAGTAGGCTCGAGACCCATTTGGAGGGGTGCAGGAGCCCTGTTGACGGGCTTGGGAGCGTGGCTGCGAAAGGTGAGTATCGCTGAGTGGGTACCCGGGCACCAGGCTAGTCGGCCGCGGTAGGCCATGGGCCCATGGGGGCCGGGATAGAGTAGTGGGCACGGGTGCGCCTGCTTGGTGCGGGGCCCGGGGCGCCGTGGCCGCGTGGGCAGTGTTGTGGGCACGGGTGACCCTCGGAAAGGGGCCCGGGAGGCCGGCCTGCCACGTGTGCGTTTCAGGGGAGGTGCCATGGGGGCACTCCCCGGTGTTAGGGAGCTGGTAGGCTCGGAGGCAGTGTAGTGCCCGGGGGGTGCCATAGCGGGAGATTCGGCAGAGGGTCATGCCTGCCAAAGGGAGCCACGTGTCCCAGCCAGGAGACCGTGTGAGGGCACGGAGAGAAAATTGGGGGGCGAGGCCCGAAATTGTGAGGACACCAACACAGGCGACGGGAATCTGGGTTGTTAGAACCAATAGTTTAGCGAGAGGCGCTTGTTGAAAGCCCCGGGGTAGTTTAAGAGTTAATGGTTAGGTAGATTAGGAGATGTACCCCTCCGCACCATCCATCCCCTCGCTGTCGTTGTGGGCCGCTGGACCCACTTGGTGTTAAGATCGCCGAACTCTGGGGAGGCCATTCTGAGGCTTGAGTTGGGCCTCGGCACAGGACGTTAGCTCTCCCTTGTTCCCCTCCGGGAAGGGAACGTAGGGGTTGGGAGTAAGCTAGGTGACAGAATAGGTTAGCCGAACAAGGACGATAAAGGGGGTTAGGGGACGATTTATAGTGGGGAAGTAAAAATAAAAAAATAAAAATAAAAATTAAGGGGGCTAAATTGGTTTTTCACAAATTAAGGGAGTGGGTATGTACAGTGACAGGCAAAGGCGATAGGTTGGGAGGGAGACAGGTAGGTAGGTCCGAGCCCGCCTTCCAAGTGGCCAGCACCACCGCACTCCCTCCACCAACCTCCACTGAACGGCAAAGGCTGGCCAGCTTCATCTGCTGGCTGTGTTACTTCAAGGCCTGTGCCGGCCCACTTGATCGGCAGCTGTTGTGTTGCTGCAAGGCCTGTGCCGGCCACTTCGTCTGCAGCTGTGGTACTTCAAGGCCTGTGCCGGCCAGTTCATCTGCTGGCTGTTTTCTTCAAGGCCTGTGCCGGCCAGTTCATCTGCCGGCTGTGTTTGCCTGCAACGGCCTTCTTCTGCGGGCTGTGTTTGCCTGCTCACCTTTGCCATGCCATGCCCACTGCCCATGTTCACCAGCTCCGTTCAATTTTGCTTTGCCCCCCCTGTTCATTTCCATGTGCGCCAGGATCCGCAAGGCAACAGTTTGCAAGCTGCAAGAACTGCCCTGTTGGCAGCTACAACACGGGCCTGCAGTGGCGGCCCGTGCACCGTGTTTGCGTTCATGCATCCATTCGTTGTGCTCATTGCGTGTGCCACTTGAGCTGGCACGGAGACTGCGTTTGTGCAGCCCATGCACCGTTGTGGTTCACTGAGTTCAGTTCAAAAGGGAAGGCCTTGGACTGCGTGTGAGCAGCCAACCACGTTCCCTGTCACCTGCATTGTTTTGAGCCAGAGACTGCATGTGGGCAGCCTGGCTCCCTGCTAACTGCTTTCTTTTTGCAGAGTTCATTGATCCTGGGCCATGGTTTAGTGTAAAATTTGTAAGTTAAGGTTAAGATGTACTGTAAATATGAGTGCGCCCCCGGCATGTTTGTCTTAGCGCCGGCAATTTTATTTAAGTCGTCCGTGTGAGTGAGTTTGTTTAGATAGTTACGCAGCCCTTAGGTTATTTATTTTGGGGACACGAATACCATGAATGTCGCACTCAGGGATCCGTAGGTAAAATGTACTAGGGGAAAACTACACATGATGGCACACGAAAATTTGACGACTCGGGACGAGTCTGTAAAAAGGGAAGGGGGTAGTGTTGTGGTTACCAGATTCGCAAACCACCATTCAGGTCCCTTAGGTGAGGTATCTCGGTAAGTGCATGTGTAGTTAGGCCCAAAACCCGTTGTCTAGTGGGAATACATGTCATTTATACGTGCTGCGACTCTTCAGGATAGCCGTTTTCTTTCACTATCTTTATTTTGGACCAACCGCCATGATCACAACCACAACATCAACCACCAACCACAACCACCGCTTCACCACAACCGCCACGACCTTCCCGTCACACCTCGCCACCGTAGCATCGCCACCGTTCTTGCCCCGCTGTGGGTACCGGTGTTGGACTCATGCAGAACGCGCGTCGAACAGCGTGTACAAAACCACGGATTTTCTGCTTCAAAAACGGATCAAAAACGACACACGCCCACTTTTTGCCGTCCAATCGGTGAGCGAGGGGCGATTTGGCCCCGCCTCCAGAACGATCGATATATGCAAATTTGTGGATCAAAAAGCCTTCACGCCCACTTTTTCTCAGGCCAATGGGGAGCGAGGTGAAAGGTCAAAGGGAGGGGGTCAAAGGCGAAGTTACGGGGGGATAAAAGGACCGTGTTCGTCAGTCAGAGAAGGTCGGAGAGTCAAGAAGGTCGGAGAGTCAAGAAGGTCGGAGAGTCAAGAAGAGGAGAGTCGGAAGCAGAGGGTCAAGACTTCGCGGGCGGTGGAGCTGCTCGTCGTGTGCGTTGGAGTCGGAACGGAGGGGACGGAGCTGTGGAAAGGCGGCGACACCAGACGAGGGGGTGCTCGCGTCGTGCAGGAAGCTGCACCCGAGGGAGGCCGACAGCGCGACCTGGCCGAGGTGGAGACGCTCGTCGCACATAATAAAGATCCTCTATACCCCGAGCATCAGCAGCACCCTGCTGTTTCCCCCCGCGGTGAGATAGTGCGACCAAGGGGCCCCCGGTCCCACCCCCCTGCCAGGCACGGTCCACGAGGCCCGCGGGTTGCGGGGCCATCGCCGCTCCGCGTCTCATCACCAGACGGGTAGGCCCGACCCGGTCTCGGCCTCAGGCCTGCCCCATTCTTGGGGGATTTCTTTTCCTTGGTTTTGGGTATGTGTTGTCGGCGCCGTCTGTGAAGTAGAATTGTATAAGTGTTGCCGTGTGCTCGGTAGTCGGTATTAGCTCTGCACTGTGTTTTCACTTTTATGTTTGCTTTTTGTGTAAATGGAATTGTGTTTTCTTTTTTTTGTGTGCATTTGGTGGAATTGTATTTGTGTGCTTCCCGTGTGCCGCGAATAAATGTGCTTTGTTGTTGAACTGTTCTCCCGCTTCGCTTCGTCTTTTCCCCCATTGAACCCTCATCTTGCTTCACGTAAAGGGTTGGTAGTGGGCTGAATACGCCCGATAATTAATCGAACCGTCGAGGTCGACGATAACACCGCTCGGTTATTCTGATAGTACGGAACGGGTCGCTTAAGTGGCCCGTGTCCGAAGTCGACCTGCGGCGAGGTGCGATCGCCCGGTCTACCCTCCGCGTGGGTACTTAGGTAGGTCGAATTTAGCGAGCAACCCTATCCCACGCGGGGGCTGATTGGCTCGATCGCGGTGAGACCGAAAGGTCCACCCGTGACTGGTTCCCGGCGTTAGTCCGAGAGGGTCACGACTGGATTGTCCGTCCGGTGGGCGACGTGCCGCGATTCGAGTTACGTGGCCGTTCGCACGCCGGCGGGCGCGAAGACCGCAACAATATATTTACATGTTTATTTCAATGTTAACATGATATATACAGTGCCGATAGAAAGTTCACACCCACTTTCAAAACTCTCACCTATTGTTACCTTATAGCCTGGAATTAATCACATTAAAAACAGACTTTTTCCACCTTTATTTACACATCGGAACCCACAACTTCCAAATGAAGAATAAATTCTAAAAATTTCAGAAAATCTATTAAAAATACAAAACTCGAATATCTTGGTTGGATGAGGGTGTCAGTGTTTCCTCCATAAATCCAAAACCATGAAACGCAGCAGCCGGAAACTTTGCATGCATTCTAAGAAAACTCCATGGAAGTGCATGAGTGAAAATTGTGTGTTTAGGTTAATTAAAACACCCATTTTGAAGATAATTAACGGCCTTATTCAATTACATCCTTTATCAGGCGCATGCTTGGTCACTTCACTCTCAATGGGGTTTAAAGGCATATCCGAGGTAACCTCGCTGGGGTCTGAAGCCGCTATGTTTTTTGGCCTGCTCAACCTCACACCTTGACTTGGAACAGGCCGCAATGATTTCTTCATGATCGTCTTTTTTCTTTTTCCACTTTCCTCTCATATTATCGAATGCCTGTTCATCATAGCTTCAAATCGATCTGTGCATTGCAATGCTTATAAACGCCCGAAGACGGCAGCGTTTGTGGCTTTATTTCATTACCACACATGGGATAACTGAGAATTTCTTAACCTGTCATTCCCGGTGAAACTTTCTGCCATCTTTCAACTTTACTTTAGATGAGAAGCGTGTGGATTTGCGATGGCGTGCCATCAACGTCACTCAACTTTTATGCTGGCAGACCGATGATTCTCTATGGAACTAATGGCTATTATTATTATTATTATTATTATTATACTTCTTGGGGCTAAGGTGCAGCGATTGGTCTTTATTAACTCTACCATCGAAGGTGAAGGTGGTTATGTTTTCACCCCTTTCTGTCTGTTTGTTTGTTTGTGTTCAGGATATCTCAAAAAGTTGAGAACGGATTTGGATGAAACTTGGTGGACATGTTGGGTGTGTGACAAGGACGAACTGATTAGATTTTAGTGAGGATCAGAATCTGGATCAGGCAATAATTTTTAAAGTGATTCTTCACCATTGAGAGAAGGCCAAAAATGATATATAGCATGATATCTCAAAAAGTTGAGAACGGATTTGGATGAAACTTGGTGGACATGTTGGGTGTGTGACAAGGAAGAATCGATTCGATTTTGGTGAAGATCTGAATCCAGATCTGGATGCGAGAATTATTTAATTTTTTAAGTGATTCTTCATCATTGAGAGATATGACCAAAAATGATAATAGCATATTTCAAGCACGTAATGGGCCCGATATGTTAGCGTGGATTTGGCATTGTGTGGGGGAGGTCTGCACTCCACCGAGTTGCCTTCTAGTTTTTGTTTTATTATGTTTTTTATGTTTGGGGTGATATTCTAGCTATAAATATAGAGAAAGTAAAATGTGGAAAGATGGGCGAGGACAAAAATCACACGGTTGTTTGATAAAGCAGGAAACACGACGAGACATTTCTAGAGAGCACAGGTGGACAATCATTTTGTACAGCTCGCCGGTAAAACAAGTACCTACGTCTGCGTTAAAGGTGGTGTGGGTTAGGTGCAAAGGCCGTCAGTTTAAATGGTTCCAAACATTTTATATGAAAGAGGCACTAGTGTGGCCCAAAACGCTTATGAGGTAACACAGCCCATTCATACGATTGATGCAAAATACTTCTGAACTAAAGGAGCATTGTTTATATTAAAAGAAACATCAACCACAACTCCCCCCCCCCATTCATTTCTCCAGATTTCAAGGTCAATATTCCTTACCCCCCATCCACAATTTCATCAACAGCCAACAACACACCATCCATGTTTTCAAGGAGGACTCGTTTTTCAACATTTTTCCTGAAAAGGACAAGTTAAAAAAAATCCAAGTCAAAGCCTAATAAACAACAATGACATTAATTTATTGATTTCTTTCTTTTAACGTAATCTTAAAATAGAAAAACCAACAAACAAAATTTTAGCATCAACTCAATCCTTGAAAACTTTTCCTGAATTAGAATTCAAATTTTATACTCTTATTAAAAAAAAAAAACAACACACTACTCATGTAAATCTGAATGCAATGTTTTCATGAGGATATCATAGGTATTTGGCATAAAATAAACAACAAAGCTTTTCCATGTGAAAAGATCACTTGTTTATTAAGAATCCATATTCAGGTGGGAGGGTGGGTGTTAGTTGTGGGGGATTGGGGGGTGGGGGGGCAGGGAATTGTGCAAGGTCAGAGTGAGTGTGGAGAGAAGTGAAAGGATCATGTATGTATAATTGTGTATGAAGCATGTAGGCAATGGGTTTGGAAGCCCGAATCTCACAATTTTTGTCCACATAATAAGATAGCCCGTTACTGCACAGCATCACACCATAAACAAAACTCAAGAAAGGCAAAATTATTTCTGATAACCACTTAATATGTCCATGTACACGATAAATTACCTGAACATCTGGTTAAGGACATCAACCAAACAGTTCAGAACAGCCATCAGCATCAACTGCATGAGCAAAAAAAAAACAAAAAAAAAAAAACACAAAAACAAAGAGAATTACAAAATGATCTTTCAAGATTACAAGGAAATAATTAAATGGTATATTTTGTTTCTTCCATTACACTTTGACACTGACAATCTCACAATGAGATACCACCACAAAGTCCACAATCGTGGCAATAATTGTGTGAACCTCCCAAAGTATAGTACAAGAGTCAACAGGAAGTACTGCAGATTGCCAAGCGGTTGGTGCAATTTCACGTGCAGTACATGTTCAGCATATTTGTGTTAGTGACAAAAACTCGTGCAGCAACATTATTACAAGTTGGTTGGTTAAAGCATGCATGAAATGTTGCGAATTATCAATGCACTATAGTCTATACAATGGTGAAAAATATTTGAATGGAGCTTCTCAATCGTTTGCTTCGTTGAGGTTTCCATCAGAGCAGAGTACGTCATCCACGGCCGTGCTTTGTTCGTTCAACTTGCGTCACATCTGCTGAAGCAGGTTCCATTGCTGGAAACTGACGCTCGAAAGTGTACTAGTACTATAGTTTTTTTATGGAAGGGATTTTTAAATTTTAATCAGTATACAGGCACCACAATGGCTTACTCTTTTCTTTCTTTTTTTTGCTTCTTTTTTTTCTTTCTATAATTCCGCTCGCTTTGCTGGATCTTTAGCAATAGTGAGTAACGGAAAACCATTCAGAGATGGCGAGGATGCTAAAACTTTCTTCATTTGCTGAGGACCGGGATATCCGGTCCTCAGCAAATGCTACAAGATGGCACAACCGGCTGAGCATATTTCCAATGGACAGCGTACTCCCTGATGCATCACCCAGTCTGCAAAGCTCCAGGTTGACAGTTTTTCATCGGGTCGAGAATAAAACAGAGTCGACCCTTAAAGGTAAGTGCTCTCGCCAGCTATCCCGTCAGACCCATGTTAATATTGTTGTGGAAATGGCTTCGATGGGTAAGATTGCAGAGCTGAGAAATAGTTATTTCCTTCATGCATGTACAGCATAAGTGAGGTAATTTAATTGCGAAAAAGGATTATGTGTCAACATTTGTATAGAAAGCTGTTGTCTTCCCTCCCTAATGCTTGTGTCGAAAACCGCTGGTGGAAGGGCAGTCCCGCTGGGCTATTGAATTAATACCAGGTGGGGTTGACTCTGCCTGTCATCCTTCCGAGGTCGACAAAATGAGTGCCAGCTTGCTGGTATACTGCGTCTGAGTGGCGACCTGTCCAGGATTGTACCCAATAGCCAAGGAGACTGCTTAGGTAGCACCAACGCTCTGCACAGAGTATGGTCCCGATGTATGGATGGATGGGATGGATGGATAGATGGATAGATGGATGGATGGATGGATGGATGGAAGGACAGCGGGCGGGGTACGTCTCATGCTGCAGAGACACTCCAAGAGACCGCATGCAGTTTTTCCCTGTCAGGTTTCTGATAATCTTTTCCCCCCATGGTTTGCAGTCTCTGTTTTATCTGCTCTGCCCCCACTCAGTCCATGACGTCAACAGTCCCACCACACTTGGCTGTCATTGGCCCGGGGCTCAGTTCCAGTTCATGAATGGGGTATCCCACTATGATGGCGTGGTTTTGGCTGTCATAGTGGCTTTTTCCCGCCTGAACTCGTGTCGATGGCCTGTTGGATCGTTTAAAAGCATATATAGGATGGGTTAGAAAGGGGTAAAACATGAAAAAGGGGTCAAGGGAAAGCAGCTTTAGAGACACACATGCTGGAAGGAAGACAGCAACTTGCTATACACATAATCCTACATCTGATATATTATTTCCGAGTTTGTGGTTTCGTGTCGCGCTATCTTCGACTTTGTTCTGCGCTCGAGTAACGTGATATTTGGCTTACATTATCTCAAAGACCATATGAGGTGCAAGGGACAAAAAAAAGAAAATAAAATGGTTCTGAAACAGTGAAATCGTATTCCACTTACTGCATTAAAGTAAAATTACAACTGATACTCTGCATCAGTTCCTTTCTCAAACACACCCACCCCAACATGTCGCGCAGAGCGCGGGTTATGCTAGTCCCAATTAAATTACCGAGCATGTTTATGTCAGGTCAGGTGAGATGTCAGGTCTAATGTCAGGTCAGGTTAGATCTGTGAACTGCTACAGGTACCATGTAAACCTGTTCCATGGTAGGGTTGTCGGCGACTAAACCGTCTCCCCCACCAGGTTTTCTGGTGAGGAGGGTGTTTGGATATGGACACCCAGTAGGATTAAAAACAAAACCTGTCAAAGGGCGGAGGAGCTCCCAGTGAGCTCATGGCCATCCATATCTAGTGCCCAACTGTGTCTGCGGACGTCCTCCTGCAGTTGGGTTACTTTTTTGTGAGGAGGTTGGTGGCAGGATTTGCACTCTGGCCACCGTAAAACCCTTCATTCGGCAAAACACAGAAACGCAAAAAAAAAAAAATCTGAAAACCCACTCCATGGGAGTACCTCCTGTGCAGCTTCCCTTCGCAGGGCAGCTCACCGGATGACGGGATTGGGGCAAAGCCTTCGGGACCCCCAATCTTTGATGATAGGAGGGAAACCACGGAGTAACATCCCTGGGTCAGATTGTGGGAGAGTGTGTCGGAATGGTGCTGAGGTGTCGTCCACCAGACGGCGGTCTCCTTGGGTTAACCTGAGGCGGTCCCTTCGGGTGGGTGCCTGGAATGTCCTATCCCTAAGAGAGGATGATCACCTGTCTTTGTTATCATCTGAGCTCAAGTGTTTGGACATCGGGATTGCAGCTCTCTCTCTGAGGTTCAGAGACCGGATTGCGGTGAGATAATGGTGGGTGGTTACACCTACTATTGATCTGGTCGCTCTGATGGTTACCATACCCAAGGAGTTGCTGTAGTTGTGTCCAATAAGCTGACCCCAATGATAATTGAGGTAACACCGGTCAACGAGCGTATTATGAGATTAAGGATTCGTCACTCCTTGGGTGTCATTTCCCTGGTCTCTGTTTATGCTCCGACTGAGGCGAGTGATCTCACCGTGAAGGATGCATTCTACGCCACGCTCGAGTCTGTGGTTGATCAGTGCCCCAGACGAGATACACTTCTAGTCTTGGGGGATTTCAATGCATCGACTGGAACTGATAGGGATGGTTATGAGGTGTGTGTTGGTCCCCATGGGTCAGGAACTATGAACCAGAATAGCACTAAGTTCCTTGACTTTGCAAGAAGTCATAGACTTAGGGTGGCTGGTTCATGGGTTCAGCGCCCACAAGCTCATCGCTGGACTTGGTATTCCAATGCTGGCGGTGTGGCAAAGGAGATTGACCATGTCCTCATTGACGGTCATTGGAGGATGATCCAGAACTGCAGGGTCTACCGGAGTGCTCAGTTCCTCAATACTGACCACAGGCTTGTTGTTGCAACTCTAAAGCTGCACCTTAAATCCTGGAGAATGGTACCATCCCAGCCGAGGCTGGATGTTGCCAAGCTCAGGGATGAGAGAGTAGCTGAGGAGTTTGCGAACAGGCTGAGCGGACACTTGGGGGGTCTGGGTGCTTTGGGGGGTCCTGAAGAGTTGTGGAGCGCCTTTAAGACCACCATCCTTGATGTTGCCGGTGGATGTCTTGGAACTCACCGGAGGGCAAAGAAGAATTTTGTCTCTCAAGGGACACTGGATACCATTGACCAGAGTCGCAGGGCCAGGCTGAATGGCAGAGCTGAGCTGTTCAGGGAGCTGAGGCATAAAACTGTACGTGCACTGAGGGTGGACAAGGAGGCCTATGTGCGAGGAATCTGTGAGGGGGTAGAGCATCACCTGTGGACAGGTGATTCTCGTCCCGCTTACAGGGGAATTCGCGCATTACGTTCATCCAAGCCCATCCCTCGGAGCACTGCAGTTCGAGAAGAGAGTGGTAGGCTCTTGACAGAGGAGTCTGAAGTGAAGGCCCGCTGGGCCGGTTACTTTGAGCGGTTGTACCAGACTGATCCCCCAGCTGTCGAGTTGGACGTCAAGGGTGTTACAATCCCTGTTGCTGACCCTCGAATCAACTGTGGTCCACCTTCGCTTGTGAAAACACGGGCTGCGGTGAACCAGTTGAAACAGGGCAAAGCTCCAGGGATCTGTGGCATCCATGCTGAACTTCTCAAGGCTGGTGGAAATGCTGCACTCGTGTCGTTGCATGCAGTTTTGTGCTCTGCCTGGAACACAGGCATCGTCCCAACTGACTGGAAGAGGGGCCTTGTTGTCCCTCTCTGGAAAGGGAAGGGTGATCGCCAAGACTGCAACAACTACCGAGGGGTGACGCTGCTCTCAGTGCCGGGCAAGGTCTTTGCTCGGATAATTCTTGATAGCGTTCGCCAACATCTGCTTGAGCACCAGCGTCCAGAGCAGTCAGGCTTTACACCAAAGAGGTCAACGATTGACCGTATCCTTGCACTTCGTGTCCTCACCGAACGCAGACGAGAGTTTCGGCAGGGGCTGCTTGCAGCCTATGTTGATCTCTGTAAAGCGTTCGATTCAGTGAATCGGGATGTCCTCTGGAGGATTCTTGGTCTTCGTGGGGTGCCACCAAAACTGATCGATCTGATGTCTGAACTCTACTCTGGTACTGAGAGTGCTGTGAAGTGTGGTGGTACCATCTCTGACTTATTTCCAGTTGTTACTGGAGTTCGTCAGGGATGTGTACTGGCCCCCACACTTTTCAGCACTTGTATGGACTGGATTTTAGGGAGGATATCGGAGAGATCAAGTTGCGGTGCATCGTTTGGGAATGTCAAGATCTCGAACCTTGATTTTGCAGATGATGCAGTCATCTTTGCGGAGACTTTAGACATCCTCTTGGGGGCCCTCGAGGTGCAGAATGAGGAGTTGGAACCGCTGGGATTACGGGTTTCTTGGGTCAAAACTAAGATCCAGGCTTTCGGTGACATCTTGGATGCTGCTGTCCTGTCTGTGTCTGTTTGTGGTGAGGATGTTGAGGTCGTGGAGAGATTCACTTACCTTGGCAGTGATATTCATGTCTCTGCTGGCTGCGAGTCAGAGGTCAATAGACGTCTGGGTCGGGCCTGGGGAGTCATGGATTCACTGGATCATGGGGTGTGGCGCTGCCGGTACCTGTGCGGGAGGACGAAAGTCCGAGTCTTCAGGTCCTTGGTACTTCCAGTCTTGCTCTATGGATGCGAGACTTGGACTCTGACCAAGGATCTGAGACGGCGACTTAATTCCTTTGGTACCAGGTCTCTTCGGAGAATCCTTGGCTATCGCTGGTCGGATTTTGTGTCCAACGAGCGATTGCTGAGAGAGACTCGGATGAGATTTGTTACCTGCATAGTCTGTGAGCGTCAGTTGCGGCTGTATGGACATGTGGCTCGTTTTCCTGACGCTGATCCTGCTCACCAGATTCTCTCAGCGAGGGAGTCTCATGAGTGGAGGAGGCCAGTGGGCTGACCACGTGCCTCGTGGTTGCAGCAGGTTGACCATCATCTCAAGGAGATGGGGATGGGCCTGGTATCTGCCTGGGGGATGGCCAGACGGAGGCCCCTGGAGTACCGGTGGAAAGTGGACGCAGCGACGCGCTGTTTTGGCACATGCTCCCATACCTGACCTGACCTTGTACAAGGTTTATTTGATGCCATAATGGGTGGATGTGGTGATATTTGACGATAAAACACAGCACCTTGCAACCAGAAGTGATTAATGTCATCCGTTTTTCAACTTTGCTTGCAGGTTGACTCAATGTCATTAAAGGGTGGATGCGATGATAAAACCAGAGCATGATCATGAGCCTGATTTTGTATAGAGGTACCAATTAAAAATAAATGACATTTAAAATATCAGTTATTAAAGCATGCCGGTTGGTAAGGTGCCGGATAATCAAGCTTCACCAGGGCATGTAGGTGTGTGTATGTGTAAAAAAAAAAAAAATATATATATATATATATATATATATATATATATATATATATTTCAATGAAAGCACACAGACTCGATGACAAGATGATGACATCATGCTCATAAATTATACCAACACATCACCTCCAAACTCAGAGGCATCCGTGTGGTCCATAGGCCTTTGCAGAGGGAGATTAAAGCCTATGGTCACAAATAGACAAAAGCAGAGATGTCAATCCAGATTTCACCCTTGTTGTGGGCTCACCAGGACAACATACTGTGAATCGTTTATTTGTGACCATATTAGGCTCATCAATATAACTGAATCAAACCCCCTCACTTGAGGCAACAGGGTACAGATCAAGTCCCATCACCACGCTTGCTGAACGACCTGCCAGCAACAAGTGTCGCCTGCCACTCAAGCACATCGTCTCTGCCCGCGTACGGCATCCTCTTCTAATGTATGGCGTATGCGGCTGCGGGTGGCATCGGTTTCTGTGAGTGTGACAGTGGTGCTGATGCAGTGACCCCTGTACGTTACAGCAGGAATTTGGAATTTGTTCAGGGTGCCGGCGATGGCTTTCCGATTCTGCTTGAAGGAAACCGTGGGATCATTAACGTCCAACTAATGCTGGAAGACAACACATTTTCAACGTCCATCTGATGGACGGCACAAACACTGATGAATCACCCTGCCTGTGAAACACCGGGATGACAGTTTATAGCTGGAGCAGGATTCAAACCCAGGCTGGACAGCTCAGAGGAGTGTGTGTACCTCTCGGCAATACGAACCTGCTTAATAAAAATGCATTTACGAACAAATCGTTCCAAAGCTTCAGACCTCAGACCTCAATATCATCACCTGGCCAATGATCAAGTTGTAAACCACAAATCACAAAAAGCACATATAAAGTGTGTTGGGAGGGTAGGGGGGGGGTTACCTCGTTTTCCTGAGAGCTTCCTACCACATAAAAGTAGAGATCCACACTACTCTTGTAGACAACAGTCAACCCTTCAAGCAACGCAATTTCACCTGTGATATGAAAACAAAACATTACACAACTCCTTCAACAACAAAGTAAAAATACAATTTGTTTAATACTAATTACGATATTAAAACAAAATATTACACATAAACACCTTCAACAATGAAGTAAAAAATACAATGTTATATACTACTCATGATATTAAACAAAACATTACATGTCATGCCAAGTGTTGGCTTAATGGTTCAGGTGGTGGGCTCGGGATCCTAGGATCCTGAGTTCAAATCCCCCTTGGCTGTTGAATTAATATCAGGTGGGGTTGACTCGGCCTGTCACCGTTCCGAGGTCAGCAAAATGAGTGCCAGCATGCTGGTATCCTGTGTCAGAGTGGAGACCCATCCAGGATTGTACCCAATAGCCAAGGAGACAGCTTAGTCAGCCCCCCCCCCCCAATGCATCCATTATAAACAAACAAAGAAAAAGCTTTAAAGAAATACAGAAGCACAGGACGGATTGAGTGCTGGACATCGTGATGGAATGCATGTACGTACAGGCCTATCCTAGCGCAAGATGTAATGTCTTAATGACGTCCCAGCAAAAAGAGTGTGACAAGCAGAGGGAGAGAAGAAGAAATCCAGCAAAATATGCTGTCACGGTCCTGGCGGTTAGGGTTAATCCATTCCAACTCAATTTGTGGTGACGGGCGGTTAACACCACAGGCCCAGAAAGGCGAGCGGTTTTCCTTAGGAGGCGGACACGTTGATCCTCGGAGATTATAACGTGTGTGGGAGGGGTGGGGCGCGGCACTGGTGGAGCGACAGAGGAACAGGGTGGGTTATGCTCGAACCCCACGACAAATACATGGACACAGCAACTTAAAATAAACACATGATTTAATAAAAAGACAAATATTTACAAGGGACAATATCTCAGATACAATAATAATCGTGAAAGAAATTAAACCTTGAATCGAGGCACCTCCACACAGAGACTTAAATACAGACAAGGGGGAAATGAAAGAAAAGCAAATCCTCCCTTTATTCTGGTACTTAGCTTGGTCCAGAGATGGTCCTTCCGGATTTTGGAATTGAGGCGCTTTGTCCTGCATGTGCCTCACGCGCGCAAAATAATGGCACTAAGCCACTCTCTCACAGAAAGAAAAACGTACGTCGAGCAATTCGTGAGTGGTATTCAACACCGAGACTCAGAGACCATCATGCCGCTTCTTCGTGCGTCGATCATCCTCACCGACCTGCTGCTTTTCAGAATGGCGCCGTCCCCTTTTGAGACATAAATGAGGCTTCGGGGTCCGTCTCATGACCAAACCAAGAACTAATGGCCAGCGTCTTGCTCAGTACGCGAGCCAATTAGCCTCAGCACGAACGCGAGAATCGTGCAGTCTTCTTCATGCATCGAAGGAAAGCCACCTGTAAAGCCCTGTTCTTTCAGGCCATCTCCAAGATATGTTCTCTCTCGACCGCGTGCGTCCCTTACAGCCAATTGATCCAACAAAGCCAATAACCTCCTCCCTTCTCTCTCTCTCTCTCCTTGACGTCACACCAAACAACCGTTTCACCTCGGGGCGTGGCTTGCTCGCATGAAACCCGGGAAGGTGGGGTTTCTGCCTGCTCGGCATGCCTGGCTCGCTTGTTGTTATCGTTGTGGATATTATAAAAACGCACTTCTTCCTGGTTGGCTTGTAAATGCAAAAACGTAGGAAATAGGTCACAGGGGGGCAATCACATACTGGGGGAACTTATCCTTAATTCCCATCTAATTAACACACCACCCCCATGTGGTGACATGTAACACTTAAGCTCACAGTCCTCCCTTTATTACTTAATTACACCGAGATGTCTCCGACACGTCCATGGACCAAACAACTCGATTAAATCCCAACTTTCCTATGAAATTCCTCCACCTCCCCCCACAACCGTAACAATACATTATACAGTACAAGCAGGAACCCGCAGAAATTCCACGTAATGTCCAGTGTCATGTGGCGCACAATTTCAACAATAATGCTGTGTGGCACGACACCGACAACGAGACACACACACATACACACGCACACACCTGGTAAGTACTTACAAAAGCTATTTTATTCGAAGTTATAACCTTAACTTATAAGCAATCGACTGATTTCCAAACTGCCCGGATCATCAGCTGGGCCCCGTTTTTTCATAGAGGTTTCAATCCTTTCAGCCCCAAAACCTCTCCAAACGGAGGATCCACAACCCCGGTCGCAGGTCCACATCAGTAGATTACTCAACATCAATGGACCTACAACCTCAAAGTTGTGTCCACAGTCAGACAACACAGCAATGCAATATCCCAATACAAACTTATTTAATTATCACTTTTATTTAAGGTATTACTACATATGAATAAGTTTAATCATATACCACTTTATATGATAATATAATAAGTGCTAAACACTATACCTTGTAGACATGTCCATAACACAGCACCTCCATCCAACCATAGACTCAAACTGTCATCAATAACCTACTTTCACATGCTGCACTGTGGATCCCAGCAACCACCAATAAATTATATGAATGCTCATTTATAATGTATTTTATAAATAATATTGATATATTTTAATTTATTATTTATTTTTTAAATCTAAATACCTTCTATATTTAAACCATTGATAATATATAATAATATATATATATATATATATATATATATATATATATATATATATATATATATATATATTTTATTCCGACTTCCGAGGTCGGCGAAATGAGTACCAGTATACTGGGCCGGTGTATACCCCGGTTAAAATAGGTGTACCATATCCCTGTGTGTCGTGTGAGGCGACCGGGGTTGCGTCAGGAAGGGCATCCGGCGTAAAACATGTGCCAAATCATTATGCGGATCATACGGATGATCCGCTGTGGCGACCCCTAACGGGAGCAGCCGAAAGAAGAAGATATGTATGTATATATACATATATGTATATATACATATATATATATATATATATATATATATATATATATATATATATATATATATATATATATATATATATGTACACATAGTTACGATTCTGGGAACCGTACGCATACAACATACAGGTGTCCCAAGTCAGTTATGCCGTTAAGTATATGTGTAGACAGAACCCCTCCTTGTGTTTAGTGGGAAATCAAAGGGGTGCGTTGCGATTTTTAGTTAGGGTAATAAATCTTTATATCCCATCCTCCATTGCGATCCACGGTACCCAAGCGCTTGCAGCCTTCGGTTCGCTGGCAACAACGTACCACGGTCCACCTGTTGTCTCTGGAGGCTCGTTTTTCCAAGACAGAATCTTCGCTGTCGCAGTTCCTATTCGGCTTCTCCAAACGCTCCAACTCTTTCTTGACGAATCCACACGCGTGGAGTGGGCGGGCCTCGCCGGTGCCTGGCCGAGGCCCCGCCCAGAAAGGGCGGACTCATGGGAGCCCCGTCCAATCAGGGCGGACGGTGACGTCAGCTTTGACCAAGGCCCCGCCCCGCTGAGAGAAGTCTATAAACCACGACACCATCCCGAGTCTTGAGTTCTTTGGGGTCGTTTGTTGAGTTATTTGGGGGTCGTTCGTTCTGTGCTTGGAGGCCGGAGTTGGTTGGAAAACGAAGGGGTTCCCGCTGCTTGGCTCCGCTCACGTCTCGCCCCGACTACTGGTCCCGGCCCACTCGAGCTCCTCCACGGACCCGAACTCCACACGGGCGGCTGTGGACCTGACTGCACGACCATTGGCAGGTGCCTGACCACGGAGCATTCCTTTCCCCGAGACTCAGGTACTCGAAAGAACTGCGACCTCAGCCCGCCTCCCTCCCTGGCTGCAAAAGTCCCTTGCCTTCAACTGGGTTTATTTTGTCCGAGTGTGTGTCTGAGTGTGTGGCGCCAGTCTAACAAGTAGAAACTGTACAAGTATTTTCGATCATTGTAAATCTTGCCTGTATAATTCCCGTGCAAGTCTGCTCTGTGTCTTCTTTTGTAAGTTGCTGTAAATTGTCACACTACATCTTCTTTCTTTCCCCTGCATAACACCCCAATAAACCTGATTCTGTGCCACATAAATTTCCTCGTTTATTATAAATAAATTATTGTAGAAATGTTCCCAGTTCGTTTTCGTCTTTTCCTTCATTGGTCCAGCATGGTTCGGATCTGAGTTTTAGCCGGGTCTTTGTTCCCGTTAATCTGTTCATTCCAGCCGGCACGGCTTTGGCAGTTCCGCTCGACTGCACCCGAATCGGAGTTGGTACTCTACCACAGTCAGTAGAGTGACCCAGTTCGAGCAAGACATGCCGAGGGCGTGGTTCCCCGGTAGACACCGCGTGGTTAATTAGGTAAATTGGATAAGACAAAAAGACCCTACGCTACGCGGTGGAGGTATTGGCATCCACGGTCGGTTAAGCGATCCGCCACCTCACGGAGTTATCCGTGAGCGACGGCCTACAATTCCGGGAGTCTGGTGGGAGACGACGTAACTCCCCCCACTTAACGGTCGTTCTCGCCACCAGTCCCCGGCCCGCGACAATATATATATATATATATATATATATATATATATATATATATATATATATATATATATATATATATATATATATATGTATAAAATGCTTCACCAACAATATGAATTAAAGAATTTACCTCACTAAATATATAATTAATCCATTATTATTATTACAGCGCGTGTGCTGTATACAATTGCACCGACTTTGAAATGTCCCCGGTGTCGACCACGTCTCCGGTGTCCCCTGTCCCCCCCCCACGTGCAAGACAGCCAATGACGGCCGTCCGGTAGATGCAGTGCGTAACCTAGATGGAAATAGCGAGAATTGACGGAAATACCCGAGTATTTCAATGGAAATTTGTGAAACTAATGTGTTATACATGTGAAAACCATTTAATTTATTGCTTGACGGGAAAAAAAAAACCAAGAAACGCACCCCTCTCATGTACGAACGAACGAAAGACGTCATTTCCGCCCACCATCGCATTTCGCGCCGATCGCCGAATGCTGAAAGCTAAGTTCTTCTTATGCTATCATTCTTTTGTGGCCTCCTGCCACGCTATATCAAACATTTTCATTCCTTCCGTTATATATAAAGGTGCTTATCACAATAATAACAAGATTTTTACATTTCAAATATTAAGTCCGCTTTTTAATTGTTTTTCAACTGAAAAAGCATAAATTGCATATTTTAACATTATTGTACTCATTTGCTTCACCACACGTGCTGTATTGAAGGATTTCACTTGTTATTATATCAAATGCAATGCAATAGGAACTTGTTTACATGAAAATCAACCAAACGTAAATATAAGGTGAGAATGGAGTTGAAAGACATCCTCACAAGACCTGCTCATACGATCAACCAAATATCCTCTGTTTAACATGATGGGAAAAACCTTCTCAGCACGTTCCACAAAATCATCCTTCACTGAACAAATTCATGTAAATCTAAAGGCCCGGTCACACCTTGACGTTTTAGCCAGCGATGGCAACGTATTAAAATGTATGTAAAACGCTGGCTTACGTTGAACTTTTGATGTTTTTTTTTAAAGATTCGGACGTATTCATAGCGACTTGGTCTCATGTATAACGCATTGGTAATGGACACAGAACGTTTCGTTGTGTTATAGATAACTTATACCAACAAATGCTGAACCTGTTGTCGGCCTACACAACCGATGTCCAACGATAGTCTAACTTAGGCACAGCGCGTTGCACGCATCGCCGACGATGTCGTGACGTAGCCTATTAAAAGGCTGACGCACAACGATTCGAATCATAACTGCCGTAGAAATGCAAGTGACAACATCGCGGTCACACCTTGGCGATCTTGCCAGCGTATGCCGACCTAAGAAAAATGTGTCGAAAACGTTGGGGCACGTCAAATACGGTATGAGTAAGTTTGGTATACGTGAGTAGAACGCTAAAGTACGCTATCATACTTCGTAGTAAGTAGAGTACGTCAAGAAATTTTAAACATGTTCAAAATTTTTGGACGTACTCGGCGTATGACACGTTCCGCATGCGATGGGGATAAGTTTTACACATGATATGTGGACGCTTACACACGTCCACAAACGCTACTTATAAGCTACTCATAAGTCGAAACACGTCGCGGTAATGTCTTTTTTACGCGAAACTTATTTCTAACTTATGTTTGACGTGCTTTGAACCAATTCTTTACGTAGTCCCAACACACATCGACGTATGTAGACGTATTCCAATGACGTCTTCCGGTCGACAAAAAAAAATAAATGAACGTGTTTCTAGCTTACAACTGCCATATAAAGACGTGTTCCCAGTGGTTTTGGGAATTGGTATATAAAAATGCTGCTCATAAAAGGGGAACCCAACAGTGTTTTCGAGTCCTTTTTGAGTCGATGTCCATGTCAGCAGTAACAGTATCAGTATCAGTATCAGTGTTAGTATTAGTATTAGTAGTAGTTTGTTCATGTTGGCAGTAGTAGGTGAGTGTGAGGGGGAGGGTGTGGGTTATGATGGATCGTCCTTGCGTCCGCGTGTCCACGGGTAGGAGACATCTTTTCACCATTGTTCGAAGTTCTTCGCGGCTAATTTTTTTATGGGGCTTTTTCAACAATGAGCTATGGCTTGTTTTTACGATTTAGGTCTATTCATAACGGGTTGGACAAATGCACAATGAACTAATAATGTGCATAGAGCGCTTTGATTACTTATAGATACGACATACCAACGAATAATTATCGTGAAACCGGCGTTCACAAACTATGCCCAACGATAGCCTAACTTATCCATATCGTGCGGCAGTTTATCTTTGCCGGTGACGTGGGGTTTGCAATTCATAGGCTGCCACTCAACGATTTAAATGGCTGCATCTCCACTATTGAAAGTAGACGCTTGCGCTCAACAATTGGATTTTTTTTACACTCAACGACTTTTAAACGGTACCACTCAGCTATTTTCATTGTTTACAATGAACGATTTAAATTGCTGTCACTCGCCTTTGTTTTTTGACGCTGGGGTTTGGAAATTTGAAGCGTTTCTTCTGAACGTGTTAAAATGCTCAAACTCGACTATTTTAAATAGACGCTGCCGATGGACAATTGGAATCATAGCCAAGCTAGACATCGAAGTGTGAACATCCTCGTCATGCCGAAGAAAAGTTTGAAGAATGCTGCAAATAAGTGTCCTGGTCGTGGCCGTGGACGCTGACGCAAAGACGATCCATTATACCGACGCCTTTCAGCCTATGAGTAACTTAAAAGTAACGTCTGTCGATGTGTGGCAACGATCGCGTAACGTGCCAACAACACGTTAATCATAGGTTAGAAATAAGTTTCGGGTACGCTAAACATTACCTCGGCGTGTCTCAACTTATGATTAACTTACAAGTAGCATGTGTTGACGTCTGTCAACGATCGCAGACCGTGCATACAACTTGTGGCCAGCGTAGCGGAACGTGTGAGTCATACGCCGGCATACGTCGTGAAATTTCAAGCATGAAAAAATTTGAGGACAACCAAAAAGTATAAGGTTTAAAGCCAACGTACAACGACGTATGGCAGTGTTTTTCAGCGTGCTCTCAATGTTATCAAAAAACTTACCCATAACGTGTTCAACGTGTGCCAGCGTTTTAGAAAAAAAATTCAAAAATCGGCATACGTTGGCTAAAACGTCAAGGTGTGACCGGGCCTTAAGTAACTGAGATGAAAAGACATTGTAACCAATTTTAATTGATACATTGATACCTGGAAAGGTGTACAAGAGTATGAGGAAACTGAAATCATCAACTTTATGATATACACTTGTACTAAAACCATTCTGTCCAACTCTAACCAACACATCCAGATATGCAGGAACTGTACAATCATTACCACTCCTGTTTACAATCAGGATATCTGGATAAATCTTGTGAAGCTTCCGATCAAAACTTTTATAATTAACCACACAAATATCATCCATATAACCACATATATGAGATAAGATTTTAGCTAATCCTAATTATTTCTCCTTCACCATGTTTGTGTGAGTGAATGGTAATTTATGGTCCATTGTTTTGAAGCAATTGTGATGCATGATGGGTAGACTCGTGACAAGGGGTAATCTGAGACGGAATGAAAAAGGGAGGGAGGGAGGAGGAGGTTTGAAGGGCACATTACAGGATCGACAGGGCATAAGGAGCCACGGATTTAAAAAAAAAACGACAAACATGGTGAGGGATCGGCGATGTATGGGCAGGTTGAGCCATGGAGGGGTCCAAAGATGGATCGATAGACAGAGGGAGACGAGAAAAACCGAACAATCCAAGTAACGACATATATTGCTCCCAAAGTCCATCTATAACAAAGGTGGGAAATGTGTCTCACATAAACTAAAGAAATATCTGTCTGAGGAAAATCCGACGTGTCTTGGAATGCCTATGGCCTTTTCCATAACTGCAACAATATATTGTGATATATGTGTGTGTATATATATATATATATATATATATATATATATATATATATATATATATATATATATATATATATATATATATATATATATATATATATATATATTTATATACACACATAAAGTCTGTCTAAAAATAACGGGACTGACTTCACAGAAATTTCATTCCAAAAATTATATTGAAATCACAGCTTGTCTCCTTCAAAATAGTTTCCCTCCAGTCTCACTCATTTGTCCATTCTCTTCTTCCACGCTTCGTTGCACCCCCGGAAGGCTTCTTCTGGAATCGTCCGGCACTCCGTCGTCACGGCCCTTTTGATGGCCTCCACATCAAGAAATTGGGTCCCCTTGATCACCCCCTTGAGCTTGGGGAATAGGAAAAAAACCACAAGGGGGCAAGTCTGGCGAATACGGGGGTTGCTCAGGAGTAGGCACGTTCCTCTCCGCCAGAAACTGTCGGATGCTCAGGGCACTGTAAGCAGGGGCGTTGTCATTGTGGAGCACCCAGGCGTTGTTCTCCCACAGATCCCTCCTCTTGTCCAGGACTGTTCTCATAAGGCGCTGGAGGATCTCCTTGTACACATATTGATTCACTGTTTGAACCTGTGGTAGAAACTCGAAGTGGACAATGCCCTTGATGTCAAAAAACGCGATAAGTATTACCTTGACCTTCGACTTCGACATCCTTGCTTTCTTTGGTCTTGGTGATGCCAGACTTTTCCACTGACGACTCTGCAGTTTGGTCTCGGGATCGTATTCGCATATCCACCATTTATCGCCAGTAATGACTCTCCCGAGCAGGTCTGGATTGTCCTCGAGGCGCTCGATAATGTCTTGACAGACAGTGACTCTTTGCTGGTTCTGGTTCTCGGACAACAGCGTGGGGACCATCTTTGCGCACACCTTGTGTATTTCGAGATCTTCAGTGATGATGCTCCAGACAGTGTCCTTGTTGATGGAAAGTTCCTCAGCAATCATCCGCACCATGAGTCGACGATCTGCGCGCACCATCTGTTTCACACGCTCGATGTTGTCCGCTGTTCTGCTCGTTGAAGGTCTTCCAGACCGTGGATAGTCTTCAACCTCCTCCCTTCCCTCTTTGAACCTCTTGTGCCATTCAAATGCATGTGTATGTGACATCGTTTCTTCCCCGGAGACTTGCTGCAGCATTGCGAAGGATTCGGAAGGTGTTTTGCCAAGCTTGGCAAGAAACTTCAGATTGGCTCTCTGCTCACGACTCATAGCGCGATGACTCAGACTAGACAACGTGTAAAGCACGACTGGTAAAAAAAAAAATCACACAATGAGCGCAGTCAACCATCAACAGTCATATATATTGCTGGAATGTTGCGAAAAACTGTGATGCAACCCATTTATTCAAGTTGTGTTAGTGGAGCACATAGCAGGCTCAGTCCTGTTACTTTTTAGACGGACCTCATATATACATGTATATGTATGTGTATATATTTTTACGAATTCTCGCCCGCCGGCGTGCGGACAGCCGCTTTTAGCCGAATTGCGGCCGTACGCCCACCGGACGGACAATTCAGTCGCGACTTTCCGGAACAACGCCGAAAACCAGTCACGAGTGTGCTCCAAGCACATCACAACCTTGTCCGCACTCTACCCGCGCTACAGGGTCCGATCGCCAAATAATCGATTTACCTAATTATTCGCGCAGGTTAATTACCGAGAGATTGTACCTCAGTGAGGCCTGCTTGGACACGAGCTGCTTAAGCAGCTCGCTCCGTTTTGGGATAACCAAGCGGGGTATTATCGCGAGGCCTCGCTGGACCCGATTCTATTATCGGCTATTTAAAAGCCCACTATATTCCGAGGGCAAGATGGCAGTTCAATTGGGGAAAATGACGTGACGAACAGGTCAACATTTAAAGAAGCACATTTATTTCCAAACAACACATAAGCAGTCATGCAATCAATGCAAAACACGCATGCAGTTATGCAATGGATGGGGGGTAGGGACAAGACGCGAGCAAGACAAAGCGCTACGACCCTCTATTTATGTACAGTCACTTATACAATTCTACTTGACGGACTCGGTGCCACAACTTTCATACAAAGAAAAGCAAGGAAAAACCCCCTCAAAGACGAGGGGGTAGACTGGACCTCTCAGGGTCTTTATAAACCTGGAGCTTTGAGGACCGAAGGAGCTCCAGGAGGCCACGCAGGTTACCTTCACCTCAGACCGTTCGGTGCTGGTGGGCGAGTTCTCTTCGGCTCTCTCCACGTCCCGAACATGAACACGCAGCTCTGCGCGGAATAGCAGGCTTGGCCGTACTCGCTTCTCCTCTGCTCTCCTCAGCTTCGCCACCGACTGCAGGCTTCAGGCTCCCGGTGCTCCGAACCCCGACAGACACTCCACAGACTGGCTGACTGATCCTCAGCAGACCCAACTTGACAACCACCTCGAGAGACAGACCCTCCACCGACTCACTCCTCAACTCTCTTACCTCTCCTCCACACTACTTAACCTTGCGTTTAGTGCGCCCTTTTTATCCCCCTCGCGCCCCGCCCCTCCCTTCGCGGCGCGGGGGGGGGGGCGAAACATTCCAACAGAGATCGGCTGGATGAGTTGTTATTTCCCAACCGTCAATCTTGTTTACCCGATCTGAGGGAACTTGTAAAGTGAATACTTTTAACCGTCGCTTTCCGAGGGAGTAATGGAGTTGTTGTTGTTGCCCTTTGGTGTTCGTGGAGATGTCGGCGGTTGTGGAGAAGTTGGTTTGTGGTTGTTGTGGCTGGCGCTGTGGTGTGGATGGCGCTGTGGTGTGGATGGCATCGTTGTTGAGATGCGGTTGTGGAGAAGATGGTTGAGATGCGGTTGTGGTGGTTGCAAAATAAAGATAGTAAAAGAAAAACGGCTAACTGAAGATTCACAGCCCTGTTACACCAATAAATCCCATTAGCCAACAGTGGGGAAATCTATCTGAACACAAACTTATCGGCATAACTGATCTAAGGAACTATATGGTGCTCTGCGAATTTCCACAGCCGTAACAATATATATGTATATATATATATATATATATATATATATATATATATATATATATATATATATATATATATATATATATATATATACATATATATATATATATATATATATATATATATATATATATATATATATATATATATATATATTTATATATATATACATATATATTCCATAGTCCCTGCTATCATTACCTCCGCTACCGAAGGTGGACGGAGGTTATGTTTTCACCCCTGTCTGTCTGTCTGTCTTTCTGTGTACAGAATATCTCAAAAAGCTGGGGACGGATTCGGATGAAATTTTGTCGGCAGGTTGTGTGCGTGACAAGGATGAACCGATTCGATCTTTGTGAAGATCCGGATACGAAATTTTTTTTTAATCTTAAAAGTGATTCTTCAACATTGAGAGATAGAGCTAAAAACGATACACCGTATGGCATGCTATTTCAAAAATGTATCGGGCTCAATATGTTCTCGTGGATCAGGCATTGCGTGCTGAAGGTACGCGCTCTCCCGAGTGCTCTTCTAATCTTTGTATACAATACTTAATATGATGTCACTGGTGTGTAACCCCTAAACAACATGTATTGCCACCAGGTGGTCACGCTCCATCCGATATAATCACTAGATCACCGATATTTGGAGGGACAATAATCCACTCGCAAAAATATCAATATTGCCCAGCCCTACAACCAACCACAATATGAAAACAAAACAGCATTACACAGGACCACCTTCAACAACCAAGTAAAAATATAATTTGTTTTACACCAATCTCACTTACTGTCTGATCGATGAGTTTTGCCAAATATGTTCTTCTCAAATGTCTTCTGTTCTTTCACAGTAGGGTGGAGGCTGTCATAATACTGAAAATACAGATTGGAACAACCTTTAAAACTACCTTCTATTATTAAATTAGCAACCTTGGTCGCACGTGGAGTTCGTGATCCGAACACGCCGTAACGGGGTGACGTCACAGTCGTTCGTTAACGAGCTCACGTTACCAGTTCATGAAGCATGTTAGCGATTGAATAACGTTGTACATGAGCATTTTGTAAAGAACAACGAATAAACTGTCTTAGTCTTACCTTGGCGTATATTCGCTCACCATCATTGTCCAAAATGATAATAGCTTTAACAGTGTACAACGACGGCTCCTGCAAGTCAAAGGCCATGCATGAGGTACGACCTACAGGTTCCACACTCATGGGTTACATTGAAAGGTGACAGGTGAGTTCTCCATGTGGATATGGGGTTTCAAGGTAAGGGAAGGGGGACGCTGGTGTGATTATGGCTCGTTGTGGGGAGGGGGGAAGCTGGGGTGGTTATGGCTTGTCGTGGGGAGGGGGGAAGCTGGGGTGGTTATGGCTTGTCGTGGGGAGGGGGAAGCTGGGGTGGTTATGGCTTGTCGTGGGGAGGGGGGAAGCTGGTGTGATTATGGCTCGTTGTGGGGAGGGGGAAGCTGGGGTGGTTATGGCTTGTCGTGGGGAGGGGGGAAGCTGGTGTGATTATGGCTCGTAGTGAGGAGGGGGAAGCTGGTGTGATTATGGCTCGTAGTGGGGAGGGGGAAGCTGGTGCGATTATGGCTCGTAGTGGGGAGGGCAGAAGCTTGGGGTGGTTTTGGCTTGTAGTGGGGAGGGGGAAGCTGGTGTGATTATGGCTCGTAGTGGGGAGGGGGGAAGCTGGTGTGATTATGGCTCGTAGTGGGGAGGGGGGAAGCTGGTGTGATTATGGCTCGTAGTGGGGAGGGGGGAAGCTGGTGTGATTATGGCTCGTAGTGGGGAGGGGGAAGCTGGTGTGATTATGGCTCGTAGTGGGGAGGGGGAAGCTGGTGCGATTATGGCTCGTAGTGGGGAGGGCAGAAGCTTGGGGTGGTTTTGGCTTGTAGTGGGGAGGGGAAGCTGGGGTGGTTATGGCTTGTCGTGGGGAGGGGAAGCTGGTGCGATTATGGCTCGTAGTGGGGAGGGCAGAAGCTTGGGGTGGTTTTGGCTTGTAGTGGGGAGGGGGAAGCTGGGGTGGTTATGGCTTGTCGTGGGGAGGGGGAAGCTGGTGTGATTATGGCTCGTAGTGGGGAGGGCAGAAGCTTGGGGTGGTTTTGGCTTGTAGTGGGGAGGGGGAAGCTGGGGTGGTTATGGCTCGTAGTGGGGAGGGGGAAGCTCGGGCGGTTTCGGGCAGTCGTGGGGAGGGGGAAGCTGGTGCGATTATGGCTCGTAGTGGGGAGGGCAGAAGCTTGGAGTGGTTTTGGCTTGTAGTGGGGAGGGGGAAGCTGGGGTGGTTATGGCTCGTAATTGGGAGGGGGAAGCTAGGTGGTTATGGCTCGTAGTGGGGAGGGGGAAGCTAGGGCGGTTTTGGGCCGTCGTGGGGAGGGGGAAGCTGGTGCGATTATGGCTCGTGGTGGGGAGGGCGGAAGCTTGGGGTGGTTTTGGCTCGTTGTGGGGAGGGGGGAAGCTGGGGTGGTTATGGCTCGTAGTGGGGAGGGGGAAGCTGGTGCGATTATGGCTCGTGGTGGGGAGGGCGGAAGCTTGGGGTGGTTTTGGCTCGTTGTGGGGAGGGGGGAAGCTGGTGCGATTATGGCTCGTAGTGGGGAGGGGGAAGCTAGGGCGGTTTCGGGCCGTCGTGGGGAGGGGGAAGCTGGTGCGATTATGGCTCGTAGTGGGGAGGGGGGAAGCTAGGGCGGTTTCGGGCCGTCGTGGGGAGGGGGAAGCTGGTGCGATTATGGCTCGTGGTGGGGAGGGCGGAAGCTTGGAGTGGTTTTGGCTTGCAGTGGGGAGGGGGAAGCTGGTGCGATTATGGCTCGTGGTGGGGAGGGCAGAAGCTTGGAGTGGTTTTGGCTTGCAGTGGGGAGGGGGGAAGCTGGGGTGGTTATGGCTCGTAATTGGGAGGGGGAAGCTGGGTGGTTATGGCTCGTCGTGGGGAGGGCGGAAGCTTGGGGCGGTTTTGGCTTGTAGTGGGGAGGGGGGAAGCTGGGGTGGTTATGGGTCGTCGTGGGGAGGGCGGAAGGTGCGTAGTTATAGGGAGGGGGGACGCTGGGTGGTTTCGGGTAATCAAGAGGAGAGGGGGGAGGGGGCACTAAAATCAATGAAACATATGTCGTTATCACATGGCACAAACTTTCCCAAGCAATCAACAAGGACTTGAAAGGTACCATCGATAACCATCACTCTGTCCCCACGAAGCAAATCACATTTTCACACTTAACAGAAAAGAAAAAGCTTCGATATGACCCACCATACCGCCCTCTCCACACGACTGGAACGAACGGCAAGTCCACCTCGTCACATGGAGTGCGCGGATTGGCTGATGCAGCAAGGAAGAGCAATTTTGATTGGTAATCCAAGAAGCGTCGCAACGATTGGCCATCGTCAGGACGAACAATTCTGATTGGTCGCCGAGACATCGGAATGATTGGCCGACGTCACAAGGATGAGTAATTCTGATTGGTAGTTCGACACATCACAATGAATGGTGAATACAACAATGACCAAATACCATTACAGCTCAACATACGTCATTGTGTGTCGACATTACGACAGGGACCACTCCCGTCACACCCACGAACTTTCATGGTTTCCCTTCTCACCTGTTTACAACTACTTTCCAGTATCGATTCCATCTCATCAAATAGAAAACCAATAACAACATCTTAGCAATCAGGAGGAAGTCCATCAGCTCTCATCTTGTCCTTCACGAAAATCCGTGCTTGTCAGACACCCAACCTGTCCACCAAGTCTTGTCCCAATCCATCCATAACAGACAAAGACAGACAAGGGTGAAAACACCTCTTCCACCTTTGGTGACAGAATAAAAAAAAAAAAAGTCAAAAAAAAAAAATAAATGACGATTTTAGGCGACCTTGACCTTTTGACCTCAAAAACAATTGCCTTCCAGCGTTTGATTGGTGAACCAATTGAGGGACCAAATATGCAAATTGTTTAAAAATAATAAATAAATTTGTATACATTGTCGAGGCTCATGGAAGAGTGAACACGCGGAACGTATAACAAAGGGAGCATGAGACAAGAGGAGCGGGAGTGGGAAGGACAAAACAGTGGTGAACAGAGACATCAGGAGATCTGTGGAAGGGACATATATATATATATATATATATATATATATATATATATATATATATATATATATATATATATATATATATATATATATATATATATATATATATATATATATATATATATATATATATATATATATATATATATATATATATATATATATATATATATATATATATATATATATATATATATATATATATATATATATATATATATATATATATATATATATTGTTGTGGTTACCAAATTCGCAAACCACC
>NC_140973.1:79613967-79618967 GCF_056783735.1 Eptatretus burgeri | reverse complement strand
GAAAAGGTAATTCGGGAGACAAGAGACGAGGTGAAAGTAATTGGGAGGGAGAGAAAAGAACAATTAATACGGAAAGCAAGGATGAGGTACGCGGAGATCGTGAAAGAGCAAGGAGTGAAAAACAGGGAAGGACGGGAGCGACTTAAAGAGAAAGCAAGGTTGACCTACATAAAGATAAGGGAAAGACGCCAGAAAGAAGCAGAGACCAATAAACACGATGAAGACGGGGTAAGTGACGCGCACACAAACACGGAGGTAGTGGAGGATAGTGAGGTTGAGCTCGCGGAGCGTGTGGGGACCCGGTGTGAGCAGCTGGATGACCTCCTCCAGGAACGAGGGGAGGGAGTATGCCCCCTTGAGGCGAGTCACGACCAGGTGAGTTCGGTCGTGCTTTGCGAGGTTGAGGGGACGAGTGCTGTGGACAGGTGCACGGAGAGCTTGGGGGGTATGGAGGCCCCGGAGACCCTTGTGGGGACACAAATCCCCAGTATGGTTGTCCCTGTGTGTGTGGTGCAAGGCGTGAGTGCGTCCCCGTGTGTGGAAGCGACCCCGTGTGTGATTGGTGTGGTGGCGATGGTGCCGGAGTACGTGCTTCCCAGCGCGCCATGTGTGGATGAGGGACGTTGTGTGGAAGAGACCGCGTGTGTGAGTGTCGCCGTGTGTATGAGTGAGGTACCGCGGGTGAGTGCCCCCGCGTGTATGAGTGAGGGAAGGTGTGTGGATGAGGCACAGCGGTTGAGTTCCCTCGCGTGTGTGGGTGAGGCACCGCGGGTGAGTGCCCCCGCGCGAGTGAATGGAGCACCACGTGTGAGTAGTATGGTTTGTGTGAGTAGTGAGGCACGCGTGAGTGAACGGCCGTGTGCAAGGTCGCTGTGTGCCAGGGAGACCGTGTGTGTGAGAGAGCGGTATGTGAGGGAGATGTCGGTTGTCATGCGGGAGCACGCAGCCGCGTCTCCCGGTGTGAGTTTGATGGAGTGGACTGTGTGTGTCGTAACACGCAGTTGTGCGTGGGTTGAATGGCGACGACGAAGGCGACATGTGATGAAAGAAAGCCGAGTAGCGGCTGTAGTTGTTTCGAGGACCGTGCCGGGTTCACCCAGCAGTGAGCACGCGGTCCGTGCTGTGCAACGCACGAGACCACCACGTGCTCGCTTGCGAGAGTGAAGTCCCGGTCCGGAAACGCACGCGGTGGATTTGCCGATCCCGCGGACGGACAGAGTTTAGGCAGGTAAACGGATTTGGACCGGACGGGTTCTCCACGCGATCGTGTGTGTTAAGCTCCAACGGGCAAAGCACATGTGTTCGCGTGGGGAACCCCTCGAGACGTGGGGCTTGTGTTTTTTATGCGCACGGTGACGTCATGGCTGCACGTGGGGTTGGAATCCGGCAGGAGGGGTATCTCTGCCGGATGGTCCCGTCCAAGGAGGGACGAGGAACACGTGCAGCTGCATGACGTCACGGGCAGGTGCAAAGTGCGCGAGCTCTGAGTTGCCGCGCAGGTGCTGCGCATGGGAAAAAAAAAAAAGCAACCCTCACTTTCGGGTGTACAGGATTCCTGGGCAAGGGGTGAAAGACCCCCTTACCTGGGCACAGGATGGAAACTAGTTAGGGGGAAGGGTTAGCTTAGTTAGACCGACTTCATGGGGCAGGGGTAAGTCCTCATGGAGTCCGTGGAATGGATTAGTTAGAGGGATTGTAGCCAGATTTAGGTTGGGAAATAAAATGATTTATTTGGAGACTGTGACAGACTTGTGAATGTGTAGAGGGGACGTAGCTTAGCAACGTAGTGTTAAAAGGAACGTGCTACTAGTTTAAGGGACGACGTGGGAGCACGAGTTAGTTAGGGGATGTAGTTAGAAGGATGGCAGAGTTCAGCGGTGTGTGTGTTGAAGAGTTGTTGGTGAGTTGTGAGGTGAGTACTTGTTGAGTGAGTGAGGCCAGCGGGTCTGTGTGTGTGGAGTGAATGGGGAATGCATGGTGCGATGAGTGATTGGGGGGAGGAGTGACTCCCGCCCAAGGGACCCCGGGGTCAGTGTAGAGTGAGTTAGCTGGGTTAGTCAAATTGAAAAATGGAGGTCGTTTTGTTGTTGGTGGGAAAGTAGGCTCGAGACCCATTTGGAGGGGTGCAGGAGCCCTGTTGACGGGCTTGGGAGCGTGGCTGCGAAAGGTGAGTATCGCTGAGTGGGTACCCCGGGCACCAGGCTAGTCGGCCGCGGGAGGCCAAGGGCCCATGGGGGGCCGGGATAGAGTAGTGGGCACGGGTGCGCCTGCTTGGTGCGGGGGCCCGGGGCGCCATTAGCCGCGTGGGCAGTGCAGTGGGCACGGGTGACCCTCGGAAAGGGGCCCGGGAGGCCGGCCTGCCACGTGTGCGTTTCAGGGGAGGTGCCATGGGGGGCACTCCCCGGTGTTAGGGAGCTGGTAGGCTCGGAGGCAGTGTAGTGCCCGGGGGTGCCATAGCGGGAGATTCGGCAGAGGGTCGTGCCTGCCAAAGGGAGCCACGTGTCCCAGCCAGGAGACCGTGTGAGGGCACGGAGAGAAAATTGGGGGGTGAGGCCCGAAATTGTGAGGACACCAACACAGGCGACGGGAATCTGGGTTGATAGAACCAATAGTTTAAGCGAGAGGCGCTTGTTGAAAGCCCCGGGGTAGTTTAACAGTTAAATGGTTAGGGTAGATTAGGAGATGTACCCCTCCGCACCATCCATCCACTCGCTCTCGTTGTGGGCCGCTGGACCCACTTTGGGTTAGATCGCCGAACTCTGGGGAGGCCATTCTGAGGCTTCGTTGGGCCTCGACACAGGACGCTAGCTCTCCCTTATTCCCCTCCGGGAAGGGAACGTAGGGGTTGGGAGTAGGCTAGGTGACAGGATAGGTTAGCCGAACAAGGACGATAAAGGGGGTTAGGGGACGATTTATAGTGGGTAAGTAAAAATAAAAACAACAAAAAAAATAAGTTGGGGCTAAATTGGGGTTTGACAAATTAAGGGAGTGGGTATGTACAGTGACAGGCAAAGGCGATAGGTGGGAGGGAGACAGGAAGGTAGGTCCGAGCCCGCCTTCCAAGTGGCCAGCACCACCGCACCCCCTCCACCAACCTCCACTGAACGGCAAAGGCTGGCCAGCTTCATCGGCTGGCTGTTTTTTTTTCTGCAAGGCCTGTGCCGGCCAACTTCATCGGCAGCTGTTATTTTGCTGCAAGGTCTGTGCCGGCTGGATCGTCTGCAGCTGCTGTGCTGCAAGGCCTGTGCCGGCCCACTTCATCTGCCGGCTGGCTGTTTTTTCTTCAAGGCCTGTGCCGGCCAGTTCATCTGCCGGCTGTGTTTGCCTGCAGCGGCCTTCTTCTGCGGGCTGTGTTTGCCTGCTGCCTTTGCCATGCCATGCCCACTGCCCACGTTCACCAGCCCCCGTTCAATTTTTGCTTTGCCCCCCCTGTTCATTTCCATGTGCGCCAGGATCAAGGCAACAGTTTGCAAGCTGCGAGAACTGCCCTGTTGGCAGCTACAACACGGGCCTGCAGTGGCGGCCCGTGCACCGTGTTTGTGTCCATGCATCCATTCGTTGTGCTCATTGCGTGTGCCACTTGAGCTGGCACGGAGACTGCGTTTGTGCAGCCCATGCACCGTTGTGGTTCACTGCGTTCAGTTCGAAAGGGAAGGCCTTGGACTGCGTGTGAGCAGCCAGCCACGTTCCCTGTCACCTGCATTATTTGAGTCAGAGACTGCATGCGGGCAGCCTGGCTCCCTGTTAACTGCTTTCTTTTTGCAGAGTTCGATGATCCTGGGCCATGGTTTAGTGTAAAATTTGTAAGTTAAGGTTAAGATGTACTGTACATATGAGTGCGCCCCCGGCATGTCTGTCTTAGCGCCGGCAATTTTATTTAAGTCGTCCGTGTGAGTGAGTTTGTTTGGATAGTTACGCAGCCCTCAGGTTATTTATTTTGGGGACACGAATACCATGAATGTCGCACTCAGGGATCCGTAGGTAAAATGTACTAGGGGAAAACTACACATGATGGCACACGAAAATTTGACGACTCGGGACGAGTCTGTAAAAAGGGAAGGGGGTAGTGTTGTGGTTACCACCCGCAAACCACCATTCAGGTCCCTTAGGTGAGGTATCTCGGTAAGTGCATGTGTAGTTAGGCCCAAACCCGTTGTCTAGTGGGAATAAATGTTATTCATGCGTGCTGCGACTCTTCAGGATAGCCGTTTTTCTTACTTTATCTTTATTTTGGACCAATCGCCACCATCACAACCACAACATCAACCACCGACCACAACCACCGCTTCACCACAAAACTCGCCACGACCTTTACCGTCACAACTCGCCACTCATCGCATCGGCCTCGTCCGGCCTCGCTGGGGCCACTCATGGGCACCGATGCTGGACTCGGCAGTAGGGCGCACGTTGAACAGCGTGTACAAAATCGGCTCGGATTTTCTCTGCTTCAAAAACGGGATCCAAAATCGACACACGCCTCACTTTTTGCCGTCCAATCGGTGAGCGAGGGGCGAATTGGCCCCGTGCCCCCAGGGCGATCGATATATGCAAATTCTGTGGACTCAAAAAGCCTTTCACGCCTCACTTTTTTGTCGGGCCAATGGGGAGCGCAGTTGAAAGGTCAAAGGGAGGGGGGTCAAAGGCGAAGATACGGAGGGATAAAAGGACGGTGTTCGTCGTAAAAGTCGGAGCGAAAGAGTCAGCAGAACGAGAACGAGGGTTCGGAGAGTCGCAAGAGAGAACGAGAGAAGGAGTAGTAAAGGTCGGAACGAGGCGAAGGAGTCGGAACAGAGAGTCAAGACTTCGATCGGGCGGTGGAGCTGCTCGTCGTGTGCGTTAAAAGTCGGAACGGAGGGGACGGAGCTGTGGAGAGGCGGTGTGTGCGAGGGCGGACGAGGGGTGCGTTTCGCGTCGTGCAGGGGAGCTGCACTCTGGGAGGCCGACAGCGCGACCTGGCCGAGGTGGGAGACGCTCGTCGCATATAATAAAGATCCTCTATG
>NC_140973.1:79547796-79597796 GCF_056783735.1 Eptatretus burgeri | reverse complement strand
TGAACAGCATATCTGAAAAAGTTTGGACAGATTCATACAAAACTTGGTGGACAGGTTTGGTGTGTGACAAGGACGAAGCAATTATACTTTGGTGAAGATGCGGATCCAAAACCGAGAATTGAATTTTTGAAGTGATTCTTTCACCATTGAGAGATGAGGCGAAAAACGATATTTCAAAAAAGTTTGGACAGATTCAGACGAAACTTTGTGGACGAGTTGCGCAGGTGACAAGAACAAGATGATGAGATTTTCGTGCAGGTTCGGATACAGATCCAGCCGATCAGTGAGACACAAAACGTAACGTGGTCAATCGGGCAGAGGTATGCGCTCTTCCGAATGCCATTCTGGTTTAAAGTGTGTTCATCCTTGAGTGACTACCTGCGACGAGATACAAATGCATCAGTAAGCAGTTAAAAAAAAGTAGAAAGCATGGCAGTCGTGACAGAACAGATCTATATTTTATTAACTGGGGTGGGGGGGAAAGAACACACAATGAACAAAAGAGTAAAGGAGTTTGGGAACAAACAGCAAGTTGAGTTTTTGAAGAGAATATGATTAACAAGTCTACACTAGATATCATTTCATCAAAGTAAATGCATTTGCCAATGTAAAAAAAGCAATTACGGTGGAGAATCTTTTGTTCCCTGCCCAACTCATGAAGGCAAGCATGGCGTAGCAAATGTCGGAAGAATGCACCACAAGTGGAATTAGTTCCACATTCCTACATGGACAGAACTGGCTTTCGAGCTGAATTCATTCAATCAGGCGAAACACAACAAAAAAGTTCACGTTGGTTTGATCTCCAATGTTGTTTTTGCTAGCACTTAAACTAGAAAAGAGAACTGCATATTTACAAGATGCCACTAACAATTTCCAGATAGAGACACAAAGCTCACAATCAGGGAAACAGACAATAAGTCAATCTCTCTCCAACATGCTGCTTTTGCTCTGCCCTTTGACAAATATGGACTCTAATAAACTAACTTAAGAGTTGCAGGCACTCGACCACGGCTCGTTCCGATCAGATGCGTAACCCGCCGCGTTACGAAAGCTCCAGCTCTTCTCGGGCCGATAGTTAGAATCGTGCGGATTGTAGCGCCCCATCTCGTTGTAGGCTTGATCAAATCCACGCCCGGCTGGAGACCGGCCGTAACTAGAGCCGGAGCCGGAAACGGAACCAGAACCAGAACCGTATCCATCCCAGTTGTCGTGACGGCGCATTGCGTTGCCGAACTTGTCCTGGTGCCTCGATTCTGGACCACGATCTACCCAGTGTTCTTTGGGACGTTCCTTGAACCATTCATTGTCAAAGCGCAATTCGTCGTCATTCTTCCGTGAACGTGCTGAGACAAAAAACAAACAAACAAAACAAGTGAAATTCTTCAATACAGCGCGTGTGGTGAATCAAATGAGTACACTAATGTTAAAATAGGCAATTTATGCTTTTTCAGTTGAAAAACAATTAAAAAGCGTACTTAATATTTGAAATGTAAAAATCTTGTTATTATTGTGATAAGCACCTTTATATATATATAACAGAAGGAACGAAATTGTTCGATACAGCGTGGCAGGAGGCCGCAAAAGAATGATTGTAAGTAAATTTCAACTACTAATGCATGACGAAACACTTGTTTATGGCTAATATTCAAGAGAATGATGGCATAAGAAGAACTTAGCTTTCTGCGTTCGGCGCGAAATGCCATGGTGGACGGAAATGATGTCTTTCGTTCGTTCGTTCGTTCGTACATGAGGGGAGCGTTTCTTCGTTTTTTTTCCGTCAAGCAATAAATTAAATGGTTTTCACATATATAACACATTAGTTTCACAAATTTCCATTGAAATACTCGGGTATTTCCGTCAATTGTCGCCATTTCAGTCGAGGTTACGCACTGCATCTACCGGACGGCCGTCATTGGCTGTCTTGAGGCATGTGGGGGGGACACTGGACCCACCGCAGACGACGCCGGGGACATTTCAAAGTCGGTGCAATTGTATACAGCGCACGCGCTGTAAAAAAAAAAACATTGGATGGAAAATGAAGACTGTTCTTAATCGCCATGTTGGCTATGCACAAATCCCACGTATTAAAGATTTTTTTTGAGAGAAATTTATTTCCCTGTCAAGCCATGCAATGAAATAAACAGAAATGATTGAGCCCCTTTATGTCTCCCAAACTACCACACTTGTAAAAATAATTAAAGATACTGCATGAAAAGGCAAAAACCTGATTATAACATCTGAAACGGAACAAGGTAAAATTGTTGTGACAAGGGGTCAAGGCTCATGGAAGAGATAAATACCAACAATGATATAAAATTAAAGCAAAATGAACAAGCAATCGTCCAAAACATGAAGGATAACCTACTTTGTTCTAAAGGCCTTACTAGGGCATTGGCTCTTAACCTGGGGGGTGTGAATAATTTCCAAAGGGGGCGTGAGCCCGGAGAAAAAAGTCGGAATTTCTTTTTTTTTTCTATTCGCTACTCGGCCTACCATTTTTTGTGTTAAAATTAATTTTAAAATTTAACATTTATTTAAATTTATTAAAATGTATATTTTATTTTAATTTTTTTTCTCACAGATTTGCAGTACCCATTTTAAGCGAAATCATTCATAATGAGTGCAAAAAAGTGGAAGTATCTTGATGAATATATTTGATTTGGATTTGTGTCCCTCCAAAAGGGTGACACAGGTACCCAGTGCGTAATATGCTACAAGACTCTGAGCAATGATGGCATGCGGCCTACACGCTTGGAACGCCACTTGAAGACAATACATCCTGCTCTGGCTGCCAAACCCAAGGCATTCTTTGAAGCAAAAAGGCAGTCAAAGCAAGCTAAGATGGACAGCAGTTGAGCATTTTGGCAACAGATTTCAAAGGTTGTTGAGGCTTCCTATGAGATCGCCATGTTGATGGCAAAGAGCAAAAAGAGCCACAACATCGGAGAGACTCTCATAAAACCAAGTGTACTGCGTGTAGCAGAGCTCGTTCTGAGGAAGGATAGTGCAAACAAGCTTTCCCAAATCTCTCTATCAAATGATACCGTCAAGGGAAGTATCGATGAAATGTCTCAAGACATCAAAGATCAAGTTCTCAACCAAGTAAGAGCTTCTGCTGTATTTGCCATCCAGTTGGACGAAACGACTGATGTTGCTCAATGTTCTCAGCAACTGATGTATGCTAGTTTCATGTCAGGCAATAGTGTAAAAGAGGAAATGCTCTTCTGCCATCCCATGGAAAGTTATACAACAGCAACAGATATTTTTCAAGTGGTATCGAACTTCTTCCCGAAAAATCAACTTTCGTGGGACTCGCTGGTAGGGATGTGTACTGATGCAGCTCCGGCCATGCTTGGTTTGCAATCTGGTTTCATAACAAGAGTGAAAGAAAAAAAGTCCATCTGCTATAGGTACGCAATGCATCTTTCATCGTGGAGCCTTGGCATCCAGAACTCTACCTGCTAAAATGAGGGATGTCATGAACCTGGCTATCAAGGTAGTCAACTTCATCAAAGCTGGAGCCTTAAACAGTCATCTCTTCAAACAACTTTGTGTGGATATGGATTCTGAACATCAAGCCTTGCTTTTCCACACAAATGTACGATGGCTTTCGAAGGGAAACATGCTTGGACGGCTTTATGAACTACGACAAGAAGTGGCAACATTTCTAAATTCGCAGCAGAAAGCAGATCTCCATGACAAGTTCCAGTCTTAAGGATTTTTCCATCTCAAGCTTTCCAGGTGGACATCTTTGAAACGCTGAATGCCATCAACCTCAAACTCCAAGGGAAAAACATCAACATAATCATGCACCATGATGTCATTCGAGCCTTAATGACCAAACTCGACCTCTGGAAATGTCGAATTCAGGATGGAAATGCAGCCAGTTTTGCTAACTTGGATTCTGCTCTCATTCACAGTTACCTTGATTCTGAGTTAAAGAAACAAATAATTACCCATCTGACTGAATTGAAAGCAGAATTATTCAGGTACTTTCCAGATATAGATGAGAAGCGCGAAGCCTGGAAGTTCATTAGGAACCCATTTCAATATGAAGTAGCTGATATTTCAGACGAAGTGCAAGAGGAGTTTGAGTTAAAGTTCAACTTCTCGGCTGAAGAAGACTTCAAAAAACTGGATCTGGAGACGTTCTGGGTCACGTACCTTCCTGTTTACTCTTTGATCTCACATCAAGCTCTTCGGATTCTGACAATGTTTGGATCCACGTATCCTTGTGAAGCTGCATTTTCCATGCTCGTTGCTGTCAAGACCAAGTACAGAAACAAGCTGAACGTTGAAGGGGACTTGCGATGTGCTCTCTCTGGCATTCGACCACTCATTAAAGATCTGGTAGCTAAGAAGCAATGTCAAGTATCTCATTAAATGTCATCTCATTAAATATCCTGTGTATATGGGTGTTGCTTATACAGAATTCTTTTTCAATAAAAAGACTAAAAACACGCATTTTTTTCAGTATTTCCTTTTAATTCAGGAGGGATTTTTAATCATTTGGTTGAAGATGTGGGGGGCGGGGGGGGGGGCGTGGAGGCAAGGACCAACTACTCGAGGGGGCGTGGTGGTAAAAAGGTTAAGAACCACTGTTCTCGGGGGATTGGCAAGGAGGGTTGCACTGTCTTTTTCTTTCTTTCACAGCCACAATTTATCCCATGTCCTTTTGGGGTTGGCCAGGGATGGTTTTTGGCCAAAGTGTCTCACAAACTGGTTGGTAAGGCCTTATGTTTGACTAAGTAGTTTCGGCAGAAATTTGTAATTTGTTTATGGTGCCGGTGATAGCTCGCCTACTCTTCACAAAGGACACCGTGGGATCATTAACGCCTACCAACTAATGGCAGCAGACAGAACGCCATATTAACGTCCATCTGAGGGATAGTCAAAATTGATGAATTACCCTGCTTGTGAAACACCGGGGATGACAGTTTCCAGCTGGGCCAAGATTTGAACCCAGGCGAGACAGCTTAGAGGTGAGTGTGCACACCTCAAGGCCATCCTGTCAGCCCTGAGGGGTGTTGTCTGTCTGTCTGTCTCTCTCTCTCACCCTTCAAATTAACTGAGATTTGCACAAAAGTCTAAAAATAAAAACATTGTATAGATGAAGGCCATACAACCGCAAAGAGCCCAGTCCGAGGTACTACAGTGTAGGTGATCATGAAAGAAAAAAAAAAAAAACCAAACTTCAGTCATGAACAGCATTTGAAAGTTCCAATGTACAAAGCAGCCCATTTTGTCCATTTTTTAAAAATTTGTATTGAGGGACAAAATATATCACTACCATGACACCTGGCTGATACTCACGTTTGGGTGGAGTACCCGTATTGTAGTATGAGGATTTTGGAAGGGCCTTCTGAACCTCCACTTTGTTTGACTGTATAATGTGGTATTTCTGCACTGCACCACAGAAAAATACAAAAAAAAAAAAACTCAAAGGGCACTCTTCGAAGAGGCAACGTCCCCAGATGTCTCCGCCCACATGATTACAACATTATACATAAATGTACCAAGTTTGATTTCAATCCCTGAACCCAGATTCAAAAAAAATTAAACAACTCCAGCTGCCAGACCATGCATCCGATCAGGTTGAAATTTAAAGCACATATTCATCATGAATACGAGACCATATTGGTGAAGTTTCACGTCTATTGGTGAAGCGATTCTCAAGAGAAAGAATTTTTTATTTCGTTCAATCCAATATGGCTGCCAGACCATGAGACCTATTAATTATTCGTGAACACCATGGTATCCCAGGGTTTGGGGAACATGTAGGTGAAGTGAAGTTTCTTCTCGATCTCTCAAACCGTTCTGGAGAAGATGTATTTTTAAGATTTATTAAAATAAATAAATTTTAAAAATCAAAGTTGTCAAACCATGTGACCGACAACATCATAGGTGGAAAACTTGTTCCTCATGGATAGGTGGTCACACCTGTAAAGTTTTGCCTCAATCTCCAGCTGTTTTGGAGAAGATTTTTGAAAGTTTTTATGTTAACCATAACGAAGCCACCTATAACATCACCAAAATAATAATAATAATTCCCCATGGGGAGTACTTGATATGTGCCATGTATAATTTTTCCCCATGGAGCAGTTTCAGAGATAGAGATCTAAAGTTTTTCCTTTTTTCCAACATGGCTGCCACACCACACGACCGACGTTGTCAAAATTACCATTAAAGCATTCTATGAGTCGTCACACTTATGGTGAAAACTGTGTGTCAATCGGATAAGCGGTTGCAGAGAAAACAGAGAAAATTAGCATGGACGGACGTACGCACAACCTAAAAACAATGCCTTTGGCAGCTTCGTCAGCGGAGACATAAACAAAGAACGAGAGCGATGTCAATGGCGCGCCATCGCAGATCCCCACACTTCCCACCTCAAGCAAAGTTGAAAGATGGCAAAAAGTTCCATCAGAAATGACCCGATATCAAATTTTGAGAAAATTTCCCCTCCCCCCCAATCTTCTTCCCGTTTTGACCCTTGTGACCCAAAGTGCCTCCCACCTGGGGCATGAATCATGAGTGAAATCCAAAAACAAAATAATCATTACATATTTCATGCATCCCCCAATGTTCACTGCATATCCAGAGTTTCATTGAAAAAAAAACAATAAAAACAATGTCACCCTGCTCTTGCCAAAAGGTGACCATGTGTGACTTCTTTAATGTCACACTGAGGTGAACAGAGCTGCTATCCACCAGGAGCGACTCCTTGAGGAATATCTGCCTACGAGAGATTCCGATGAGAATCGTTCTACAGAGTAACCATGAAAAATATGCGTTTGCCTCATAATGTCACCAAATGACGTCATAATATCTCAAGCTTGACATATCTAGAAAGCACTCATCGAGGTGTTCAATTTGAGGTACTACACGATATGGTTCCTAAAACTTGAAAATTTGACCTTGGGGTCAAATTTGTTTGACCTCAGGCGCTAACCATGAAGGTCAAGGCCAATCGCCACCAAAAATTAATCAGCTGAGCGCCAGACCATGAACTATATTCCCATGAAGTTTGAAGACGATCCGATCAAAATTACTCAAAAATAAGGGTTTCGTCGACTCCCCTGATTTGCGACAAAGTGACCTTGACCTTTGACCTTGACCTTCAAAATTTGTGCACTTAAAGGGACCTCTATAGGCCTCTGATATGCGAAGTTACAAAAATTTCCAATGATAACTGTACTCTGCAGAATTTTTTATATGTGATTACAGACAAACAAACAAAAAAAAAATAAAATAAAAAAACATACATGCTGACTAACATATCTTGCAAAAACTTCGTTTTGGCAAGATAAAAAGTTTAAAAACATGCCCACAATGGCATTTTTTCATTTCACCTTTTGACCCAGCCCCGGGGAGCTGGGCCAAAAATGAGACCGCTCTTGTAGCTTCTTGCCACGTGGTGATCACAACGACCAAATTTGGTGAATTTCTACACAATTGTTTATGAGGAGATAGTGTGACGGATGGCTAGGGACAGACGGATACATTCATACGGACGGACGGAGCACATTACAATACCCCTCCCCCGCCCCCCCCCCCGTTTGTTTGTTTGCTTATTTCAAAAAGCGTGGGGATAACCAGTTCGAAATCTCTGACGGCGGAAATGAGTTTCTGCAAATAACTGCAACTTTAGTTTGCATAATTGTGCCCCGGAAGTCAGTAACCCACAGCTTCCATAGAACAGATCTTTGTTTCTTTGCACGTTAGCATCTAAATCAAACTGTCTGAACTGTGATGGCCCAGCATTCAGGAGGGCCTCAGGCTTGATGAAACACACAAGAAACTTTTTGAATAGGTCCATCTGCTTGTCATGAAGCTTGTGGATGAGAGGTATCTTTGACTCAAACATCATCACATACTGCTTCAACATGCAGAGGACTGAAGTATAGAAGTTCAGGGTCAGCAGGGGTATCCAACCTTGTAAAGAAGAGTTTTAAGTAAATCCTCTTCTTCCCATCTTCAGTCATATTCTTGGCACCAAGGGATGACATGATTTCCCTCAAGTGACTTCTCACTTTTGGTGAAAGACCTTTTTTGTGGAAGGTAAAGAGACTTGTCAGCTTTGTTGAGGAAAGAACAGTGGAAGATGGTGTATGCTTCGAACAGCCTCAGATTTGACAATGACACATCATTGTTGGATGACCATCTGTCTGAAACAAATCTCTCGGGCATTGTGAAACCAATTCCAATCAATTCACAGATCTCTTGGAGAAAGTCTCGCAAGTTGGTGGACCACTTGATGTCATTAAAGATATCGGTATGAAGTCCCTCAATTCTATGGTGAAACAGCTGGCAAAATTGTCGAGTGGTATTATGGACATGATGACATGTGTCTCCATCCACATCGAAGAGATGAGGGGCGGGTCCTTGATGTAGCAGTCAAACCCAGATTTGGAACCTCACATCACGTTGCAGGAGTCCATAAGGACTGATACAAGGTTTTCCCAGCGAATTTCTTTCCATTCCATTAGAGTGGTGACTGACTTCAATATGGAGTTTGCATCAGCTATTATCAAGCTGACAGAGGACAAGTGATGTATCAGAGATGTTTGTTGAACAGGTAAATGGAAACTGACAAGGATGCAAAGAAACTTTTTAAGATTGTAACTCGTCAATTCATCCATATTCAGGAGGAAGTGAGTGGACCTTAAATTCCGGAGTGTGTCCCTCTCCGTTGTAGCAGACAATCCATACTTCATTTTGCAGGATGCACTGGTCCGGTCCACGGAGAGTCCATTCAGTGTTTTTGGATCTCTTGCCATTTCCTTTGTGATTTCAATAAGTCGAGGTGCCATTGAAAAGGGAATTGAATTCTCCGCCAAAACAAAAGCAGCATTGCCTGAAATAAAAGTAGAAACAATGAAGTGCTTATTGATCAATAATAACTATTTAAAAAATAAACCTGAGGTGTTACCAGTGGTTATATTTAGTTAAATTAACTTAAATAATCGTTGCATAACCTTCATGCCATAATTCCCATGCTTAACATCATCAAATCGTTTTGGTCTGAAAAACAATAATAAACTTAATTACATGCAAAACTAGCAACACAAAACAAAACTAGCAGGGCACTCGGTAGAGCGCGTACCTCCGCCACGTAATGCCTGATGCATGAGAACATATCGGGCCTAATACATTTTTGAAATATCATGCTATACAGTTCGATATCGTTTTTGGCCCTATCTCTCAATGGTGAAGAATCACTTTAAAAGTAAAATAATTCTCGTATCCAGATCCGGATTTGGATCTTCACCAAAATTGAAACAATTCTTCCTTGTCACATACCCAATGTGTCCACCAAGTTTCTTCCGAATCTGTCCACAACTTTTTGAGATATCGTGCTATATATCGGTTTCGCACCATCTCTCAATGGTGAAGAATCACTTTTAAAATTCTAGTAGTCAAATCCGGATCCGGATCTTCACTAAAATCTAATCAGTTCGTCCTTGTCACACACCCAACCTGTCCACAAAATTTCATCCGGACCCGTCCACAACTTTTTGAGATATCCTGTACACAAACAGAAAAACAGACAGAAAGGGGGTGAAACCATAACCTCCTTCACCTTCGGTGGCGGAGGTAATCAACTCCTCGTGCATAGAGTTGATAAATACTTTGTCTTTAAAAAAAATTTCAAACTCGAATTAAGAAAGACAAATCATGCTGATTAATTAGTCAAAATAGAGTTGATAAATATTTTCAGATTTAAAAAAATATTTATTGCTCAATTGAGATCATGCTGTTCATGCAAAGTCACTAAACATATCAGTCGTCCTTATTTTTAAGTCCATAATTAAATAATTTAGCATCATTATTCAAAGTTTTGCATATCATGCAAAATATCCATTTTCTTCACGTACCTCAAGATTAACGATGCAGTCCCCTACTGGCACTGCTAGTCGTGGGGGGGGGGGGGTTCCTTTCTTTTGATGGTGGAGTCGATCACATGAGTAGGATTTAGTCCGTATGTCACCTTCTTCAGAGGGGCACTGAATGACCCAGCAATTGAATAGTTTGTGCTTGCCGTATGTGCTTTTTGGAAGACGAATGACTGGAATGCTTTGAAACCTCGGCCGCCATAGTCGATCGGATCATTGCACCAAGTGCACAATTATTTTAAGGGCTCGTCTAATTTTCTGATGAAGTCTTCATAAAGTGCATTAACAGACTTCTTGTTCACAAGAATAACGGCTTCTTTCGCCATCCATTCCCAAAGAAACTTCTTCTTAATTCCCTTATCAATTTCCTTGATTCATGCAGCATCTTTTCTCTCGACGATCATCATTTTGAGATCTGCTAGTTTAGGTAAGGCGACGTTTAATTGGCTCGGCAGGACATTCTGGTCCAATGAAAGATGGCGTTTCTTCATATGTCGGGGTTATTTGAAAATGCAGAGATAAAGGGAGATGAAATATGATTTAAGATCGGAGATGGAAATTTAACTGTGAAAATTTTTTTTTTATAAATCACATCCCTGTAAATCGGAAAAAGACGCATCATATCTGTTTTGCAGGATATCAAGGGATAGATTAGCATCAAAGGAGTCTCAGCGTTTGGGTTCCCCTTTAACTCATCCTTGGAATTCTTCCACAGAAATTCTCTCTCTCTCTCTCTCTCTCTCTCTCATTCTCTCATTCTCTCATTCTCTCATTCTCTCATTCTCTCTCTCTCTCTCATTCTCTCATTCTCTCTCTCTCATTCTCTCTCTCTCATTCTCTCTCTCTCATTCTCTCTCTCTCATTCTCTCTCTCTCATTCTCTCTCTCTCTCTCTCATTCTCTCTCTCTCTCATTCTCTCTCTCTCTCTCTCTCATTCTCTCTCTCTCTCATTCTCTCTCTCTCTCATTCTCTCTCTCTCTCATTCTCTCTCTCTCTCTCTCTCTCTCTCTCTCTCTCTCTCTCTCTCTCTCTCTCTCTCTCTCTCGCACAGCTTCATCCGGTGGGATGAGCTTCACCTCCTCTTCAATTATCCCACCCCTCTTCCCACCCATGGTACACTGAATCATGGTGAGGTTGCTGCTCTGCAACAACTTACATTCTCTTCCTGAAAGGCAAAGCTTACTGAGGACAGTGGCAGAATACTCCACAAAGTCTGCATCAAATGTGCATCCACTCTCAGGAGAGTCAGAAAACAACATCTGTCCAACCTCAAAAATTAACTTTCAAACTCGTCTCCATCCTATTAAACCTGGTGGCACCTTGTTACATCCGTCTCTGGTGTATGCTCCCAATTCCATCCCTTCCCTTACGTTAAATGGCACAACAGCCGACTCACTCATGAGAAGGATCAATTATGCGTTTGCTTCCAAATCCCATATCCCAACCCCTCACTCTTTGTACCCACCCTACTGCTCTGGACTGTGTGTCCTTTTCACATGAGAATGTGGATAAAAGTTTCTGGCCTCCTCGACTGATTCTGAAACTTCACCAGACAGCATAAGCACACGTCATAAAAACCTGATCTGCTGCTTTTACACATCCTCTCTCTGTGTCTGCCCTTTTCACCCTGTCATTTGCCCGAGGTCATCTTCCATCTGCTTGCAAATGAGCCCAAATCACTCACTACATTGCATAAAAAAGGTGCAAAAACCGATCCCCTTAACCATGGACTTATCAGCTTACTTTCATTCATCAGCATGGTCATGGAATCAATCATTGCAGTTTTTTTTTTTTTTTTTTTTGTATACCTTGGTCGAGGCTCGTATGAGAGCTAACACACAACTCACAGCAAGGAGGCATGAGACAAGAGGGGCGGGAGTGGAAGGGACAAAACATTGGGGAACAGACACAGGTGAACTGTGGAAGGGAGAGGGATGGGGATGGGACGGGGAACATGGCGAGGGGAAGATGGACATTAAAGGGACTTTCAGGAAGGAAAGCAGGAGAATTGAAGGAAGTGGGCTTGGGTGGATTATCGGGGGTAGAAAAGATCGAGGATTTGGATGGGGGAAGATAAGAGGTGGTGGTGAACAGCTGTTTTGAAAGCCTGGAGGGAAGAATGGGAAAGAATAGAGTGAGGAAGTTTATTCCAAAGGCGGGAAAAAAGAGGAATGAAAGAGTGAAGATGAGCAGTGATTCGTGATTTTGGTAGTTTTACCAGAAGGGGGTTGTTGGCGGACCTTGAGCGCCCTGTGGAAATGTGGTTGGGACAAATCGCAGAGAGAGCAGGGGGGGCAAGGCTGGAGAGGAGTCGGTAGAAGACAGAAAGACCACCGACCAACCTGCGGTGATTGAGTGAGAGGCCCAAAGACTCAGCTTCATTGCGGGAGATGCCAATGATCTTAAAAGCCCTGGTTTCGACAGCGTGTAGTCGAGAAAGGTGGGAGTCAGGAGCACCAGCCCAGAGGGGAGAGCAGTACTCCATCAGGCTACGGACAAAAGCTTTGTAAGTGGTCAGGAGCTCAAGAGGGCCGAGGAAGGACTTTGCACGACGGAGGATTCCCAGTCGGCGACTGGCTTTTGAGGCAAGGTTGGAAATGTGACTTTCCCAGGAAAGGTCATGGCAGATAGTGAGACCCAGAAGCTTGAAAGAAAAGACTTCTTCCAGAGGATTGTTGAGAAAGTGGATGGGGGGGTTTTGTAAACGGTCCTTTCGAAGAGACATAGTGAGAGTGTGAGATTTGTCTGGATTGAAAGACATGTTCCACGTGTTGGACCAGTTTGTGATTTTATCCAGATCTGCAGTGAGCGAAGAAGCTGCTGCTTGCCGGTCTGAGGGATGACAGATGGTACGGCAGAGGGTGGAGTCATCGGCAAAGAGAAATAGAGGATTTTCCAGAGAGTCCGAGAGATCATTGATGAAAACCAGAAGTTGATCTGCAGTTGATATGAAAACATTCCTTTTCTCCAACGACCTCATGTCATCAATTTTGATTCAGACCAGGTCATTCTGCCTTTGACATGCTGATTCTACTCTCCAAACAATGGATGGACGCCCTCATTGTCACACGAGATCAGGGTAGTCTCTCGAGACAAAATGAGCATTGAACACAGTCTGGAACCCCAACTTGCTCCTAAAAACTCTCTGCCTGTGGCATCCAAGACCACTACCACACATGGCTTAATGACTGTCTCTACTCTCGTAGCTAACGCATGACTCTCAAGGGAATCCTTTCATCTCATCTATCTGTTTAAGCTGGAGTGCTCCAACCCGAATTCTAAACCACCTCCCTACAAGGCCTTCATACACAGCTTGATGGAGTATTGCTCTTCCCCTTCCTCACACCTTGCTCATCTTGACGCTGTGGAAACGAAGGCCGTCAAGAATATTGGAATCGCCCACAATGAAGCCAAGTCTCTGTGACTATCGCTTTAACATTGCAGACAGGTCATTGGCCTCTGTCTTCTATCACCACCTTTCTGGTCTTGTCCCTCTGCCTTTTCCATGTTGCGGGCCCAGCGAGCCGAGAGGACCCGGCGAGCCAAACTATGCAGGTTCAGCGAGATAGTTTTTACAAGTGAGCATTAAACTCTCATGACTTTCAGTGACAGATTGAACCTTACCATGAACAACTCCCCTCCTCCCCCTTCTTCTTCCTGCTCCCCCCTCCCTCCCAACTGAGAGACCCACAAAGCCTTTCTCTTACACCAGCCCCTCACAAGTACATGCAAAGTTTCGTCAAGATGAAACAAACTTTCTTTCTAGCGTGGATGAAAAAAAAATTAAATGACTCAATTTGAGGTGTTTACTATTAATGAAGTGAATTTTGCAAAATTCCACTTACCTACAACCTTGTCAACAACTTCAATATCTTCAAATTCCACAAATGCAAATCCACGATGTCTCCCCGTCATATGGTCCCGAGGGATGCTGACAGAGTCAATGATCCCATATCGACTAAAGTAATTCCGCAACTCATTCTCCAGGGTGTTCTGGTGTAAGCCACCCACAAAGAGCCGTGCCATTTTATTGGAGGAGTAAGTTTTCATCGTTTCCTAAAACAAACATCAGGGACAAGTGCAGAACAAATCAACTGGCAAGTTCAGCGAGTTACCAGAGCTCAATGCAACAGTGATATTCCAGCATCAAGATTATACCTTTCACACTTTTGCGCAATAAAATGTATTTCATACGTGCAACAGTGCATTTAATAATTTTAAAAACTTTTGCTAAGACCCTCAAAGCCTGATACACCTGCACATTCACGCATAATTATATCCAATAAGTTGTATAAATAAATGTAAGAGCAGAGAAGCGAACCACGAAACTGACTCATAAAGTTGTCACAGTTGTGCATTTAAGTAAATAAATAAATAATAAAAGACGAGAAGGACATTCTTCGACGCCGTCAGATATGGTGTCACCCACATGATTACATCATTATACACACCTGTTCCAAGTTGAATGTAAATCCCTGAACCCAGATTCAAAACGTTAAATAATTCTGGCTGCCAGACCGTGCGTCTGATCAGGTTGAAATATAAAACATATATTCCCCATCACCACCAGATCATAATTGTGAAGTTTCACGTTGATTGATGAAGTGTATCAAGAGAAAGATTTTTTTTTCAGGATTTTCGTTCAATCCAATATGGCTGCCACACCATGTGACCTATAAATGTCATAGGTGGAGAACTTTTTGTTCCTCATGGAAAGGTGATCATACCTGTAAAGTTTGGCCTCGATCTGTTCAGCTGTTTCAGAGAAGATGATTTTTGAAAGTTTTTATGTTAAAAACAATATGGCTGCCAAACCACATGACGGATGACAATCAATTCCCCCCCCCCCCCACATACAATTTCCCTCCTCCTCCCCAGAGATGACCATCAAAAATTTTCATAATGCTTGGATAAAGCATTCGACATATACAATGACATCATAACGAAGCCACCGATGACATCACAAAAAAAAATCACTTCTTTCCCATGGGGAGTACTTCACATGTGCCAAGTTTCAATATCTTCCATGGACCGGTTTCAGGGATACAGAGGTCCAAAGTTTATCCAACATGGCTGCCACACCACATAACCTATGACGTCACAATCTTCATTATAATTCACAGACCGGTGTTTGCGCGTTTGTGTCGCACTACCCCGACAGTTCTGGGCCGATTACATCCAGACTTGCTACGTCAGACCAGCATGACCCCAATTAATGTATTGGTGTGTTTTTATCTTTGCCGGTGGTCTTTGGGGGGGGGGGGGTTAGCAAATTCTCTATGTAAATGTGTATCGTGTAGCGTCGCCTCCAGGTGGGGGGGGAAGGGTATTACAAGTCTCCACCATTTACAGTGCAGTATTCCTGTCCCCACGTTTTCCAGTACAGTGAAGGCATTTTGAATTATAAGCAGTAGGTATGTTTTTGCTTCATGCATGTAACCCGGGTTTTTTTTATTTTTGCTTATACTGAGCTGTCAGTTGCCTATACACCACCCAAATAAAAGTATGCATCAAGAACATGTTGCATGATTGGAATAAGATCACCCATAGGGCAGGTACTCTGCTCGTTATCACTAAAACATTCCACATGAGTAGTCGCACCTATGGTGAAAACGGTGCTTACGTCAACCACATAAGCAGTTACAGAGAATATCAGCATGGATGTATGTGTACGTACATACGTACTTACAGACGGACAACTGGAAGACATAATGCCACCGGCAACTTCGTCAGCAGAGGTATAAAAAAGACACTGGCAAGGAAAAACAGACCTCTCGTGGTACTGCACGTTGCACATCCACTCTCCGCCCATCGATAATGTGTGGCTGTGCTTTCATGATGTCATCGACGTCGATAACAGAGCCCATTGTGACAAAACCAAAACCCCTTGAGCGCCGGGTCTCCGAATCCTTCTTCACCTGCAATCAGAGTCAAGCATGGCTGTAATACTTCGCTTACCCAGGCGAGCACAATGGTCTTCGAGCTCGAGAATGGATGCAAGCAAGCAAGTTTTATTAATGGATTTATTGAAGCATCATCTACATTAGCAGGCCATCCCATTTTAAAATCTTCGATCACACTCCTGGAGGTTGTAAGGAGAGCGATTACAGCAAAGATAATTTTTTACTCAATACTGAGAATGTTTGTGATGCTTTTTGCTAATCAATTACAATTTTGTATAGCCTGAATGTATACGACATTGCAATTGTGTGACTGTAATTTTGTATGTTATTCATGACAGATGAGATTACATATTTATTGAAATAAAACAAAGAAAACATGAAAAGATCATCTTTTTGACCAAACTTTGCCAACTAACTCTCTCCCATCTTTGTGTTTCTTCGACCCATACCCAATGGCATGGGCTACATTCCAGCCAACAAATCTTGCCAACTGCACTGTATTATTAGACATAATGTTAATTATATTTTTTTAACAAGAACGGCACTCGGAGAAGCACATACCTCAGCCAGGCTGAACAGTTTACGTTTTATCCCACCGATCGACCAGATCTGGACCTGAACCAAAATCGAATCGGCTTGTTCTTGTCACCTAACCAACTCATCCACCGAGTTTCATCAAAATTGATCCACAACTATTTGAGATCTCGTGTTATATATCGTTTTTGGCCCCATCTCTCAATGATGATAAATCACTCGGGGGGGGGGTGGGGGGGGACTTCTCATATCCAGATCTTCACCAAAATCTCATCAATTCATTCTTGTCAGACATCCACCAAGTTTTGTCCGAATCCATCCATAACTTATTGAGATATCCTGCTCACAGACAAACAAACAGACAAACATTGGTGAAACCTTTGGTGGCAGAGGTAATTCGGGAATCAAAAAAAGTTTTGTTTTTACTCTATATATTATATTCTCATGTTCTTGTAATGTCCACTTTACCACAAATAAATTACAGTTAACCCTCCAATATCGCAGGCATGGCGGTAAGATTCCTGGAAAATGCCACAATAGATAAAACTGCGATCGTGGAAACCAAAGACAATGGGAAGAGGGGGGTTTGGTTCCTGGACTTCGAGAAAATACAGAGGAAGAGGAAGAGCAGCCAGAAATAAACATTACAATTGAAATAAACATGTAAATATATCATATAAAGCATGTTATCATTGAAGCACACATGTAAATACAAGAAATACAGTGCAAATTAAACAAAAACAAAAGACTTTTACCTTTTAAATTTATTCCAAAATAGCAAGATGGGTGAGGGTAAACATTACGTACTCGCTCGTACTGTACTCTGCCATAAATATGAAACACAAGACTTAGCTCAGAGATGATGATGCTGCTATCGGGGGGAGGGTGGAGGTTAGAAATATGTGGATGTATAATTTGCGATTGCTTTGGGATCATCGGGAGCATGACAAAGTCAATTGCTGAATTGCCACATGGAATAAGGGTAAAACGATCCTTTACCACATTGATCCAGTCTTGTTTTCGTCTTTGACAAGAAAAATATTCCCTGCTTGGACAGGAAGGTACGAGAAGGCATCCTCTTCCAAAATAATCCAATCTCTTCAGTGTTAAAAACTTGCTCCGACATAAATCCCTTCGCCTCAATTAGTTCTATGAGCCATGGTTGAACTGGAGCCTTCAGCACCAGGTGCCTCGTGAAAACATTGGTAAATCTGCAATTATTTCTTCCATACACAAGTCCACTCAAAGGCATTTGTTCTGTTCGGTCCTCGATCTAATCTTTAAAGTGCTTTTTCCATCCTTTCAATATGACGATCACGGGACTGGAATGAGACGTTTGCACTTTCCAGAGCAAGAATACTTGAATGGTATTTGACTCACGTTTTCCATACAATAGATTCATTGACCCCGAAATCGTGGACTACAGATGCCGCACTTTCACTTCTTGCTGACGTATCTAACAACTCAATTTATTTACACAAAGTCAAAACCTTTCTCTGCCTTTTGGCACAATTAATTTTGTCCATCGTTTTATGTTTGGGTGCCATTGTTAACTATTATGTGTCAACTAGAATTACAGCATCTCCGTACATCATTTCGTGTTTGGTGACTATTCATTATTAAAGTATGCCTGGTGTTGGGCTTTGGATCCGAGGATCCCGAGTTCAAATCCCACTCGACTGTTGAATAAATACCAGGTGGGGTTGACTTTGCCTGTCATCCTTCCGAGGTCGGCAAAATGAGTGCCAGCATGCTGGTGTCCCGTCGGAGTGGCGATCCGTTTCTGTATTGTGTCCAATAGCCAAGGAGACTGCTTAGGCAGCACCAACGCTATGCACAGAATATGGTCCCAATGGATGGATTATTAAAGTTGGCTTTGTTCACATATGCTGGTCTGTTTACAACAATTAACAGTGCACGAGCAACAACAAAAGGCTCATAATTGGAGGTAAATGACTCATCTCAGCTCAAAAACCACGATTGGCTGAAATTAAATCCCACGATAGCTAAATTGGAAGACATGTTGGTTGTGATTGGTAGAAAGTGATATTTGAAGGTATACTGTACACAGGAAACAGTTTGTGGATATTTGTACAGGAAATAATAATAAAATTTTCCAATATGGCTGCCACACCACGTGACCTTATGATATCATAATTATCGTTAAAACATTATACAAGAGTAGTCGCACCTGTGGTAAAAATTTCAACTCAATCCAATAAACTATTGTGGAGAAAAAACACAAAAGTTCTGTGCGGACAAAGATAGACAGACAGACCCAAATGCAATACCCTCTCAGAGAAGGGTAATTATGTAAATCAGATCATACTGTTGTGAAAAAAAACAATTTTGGGATTTTGTGATGGTTGACGAAGCTATTGGTATGGGAATTACAATTCAGTAAAGAGAAGAGAAACGTGAGCAAAGTTGTGGCGGTTGTATGGCAGCTTTAGCTGCCGGGGTAGCTATCATTTCTTGAAGCGCGACTGTCGCTGATGCAGTGCCCCTCTACCAGTACATACACTGGAACTGATACTCATTTCGCCGACCTCGGAAGGATGACAGGCTGAGTCAACCCCCTGGTGTATTAATTCAGCGGCCAGACGGGGCTTGAACTCAGGACCCTAGGATCCCAAGCCGCCACCCTAACCACTGAGCCAACACCAGGCTGCTGAGCAAGGTTGATGATCAAAGCATGAGAAAGTGTGAGGGGAGGGGGAGGAACTGCAGGGTGAGGGTGGCTCAGCTTCTGCCAAAATTATTTCTGGGAGAGGGTCTGGGGTGAGGGTGGCCCCAATTCCAATTTCAGAGGAAGAGTCTGGGTGGTTGCGGCCCCTGAGCATGTGACAATATACAAGTAGCTCCTCCAAGAACTGAGACTCCATACAAAAATAATGAAAGAAAAATATTAACCCGAGTGTCTGTACCTTGTAATGACATCATATTTGAACCTTACATACGTAAGCATTTAATCCATCCCATTCTAAGATTAAAATGCAATTTTATTTGCCAAAACAAAAGTCAAATTTGTTGTATTGTTTATCTCACTCACACAGTACCCACTTGGTAGGACGTCACAAGCCCAAACTTTTTAAAATGATCGCGAAGAACCGCAGAAGTTGTCGCAGGGGTGATGCCTCTGACGAATATCTTGTGTGTCTGATGATCATCCTGTCAAGGGGTGAAAGGGAATGTGGGGGAAATATTAAACACAGTGGAAAGATGGAAGTAAAACCAGCAAGGGTTTTGGATTACCCTACAGCACATGTCCATTGTTCTCCCACATGAGCGGCCAACAACATTTGGGGCATTCCATGTCAAGTGCACACACCCTCCCGACACCAATACCTCATTTTCTCCCCATATGTTGGTTATTGATTCACATGGGTGAAAAACTCAAAATACCAACTTTTAGACCTGTGGGCCCATCGGGGCCCATTTTAGGGGCCCCCCAAATTTGGGCACCCCCGGCTGCCCCACAATCTTCCAGAGGGCATATCACAGGTTGCAGTGGTCCGATTTGGCTGATCTTGGTATCAAAATACTCGTAAAAAGCGAGATCTTTCGAATCGCGCAAAGTAAAATCACTCCGAAACAGTGATTCAAAAAGTTATAGTTTGGGGCACCCTTTGACCTTGGGCCCATGCTCAGTATATATATGTTCATCTTTCGGCTGCTCCCGTTAGGGGTCGCCACAGCGGATCATCCGTTATGATCCGCATACTGATTTGGCACAGGTTTTACGCCGGATGCCCTTCCTGACGCAACCCTGGTCGCCTCTTACGACACAGGGATCAGGATTTGGGTTTCGCCATGATTCCAGGCTGCTCACCACCCTGCCCAGTGCAGAGACCCCGTCCTCAAGCGATCCTCCAACCCAAGCCTCCGAGTAGCCGGATTACAGGCGCACGCCACTACGCCCGGCATGCTCAGTATGTATATATATATATATATATATATATATATATATATATATATATATATATATATATATATATATATATATATATATATATATATATATATATATATATATATATATATATATATATATATATATATATATATATATATATATATATATATATATATATATATATATATATATATATATATATATATAGTCAGTATACGTATTTGCTCTGAACGGCTCGAAACAACATATTTTTATTTCAGGCTGTTCATCACCTCTGGCATGCAGTTTTCATCATACTTTGACGCTGTATTTTGTGTTTTCTCTGCAGTGCTTGGTCCAGCAACTCGTTCTAATTTCTTTCGCACAGAATCTTCCACTTTACTTCGCTTTTCAGGAACGTACCCTGGGTTCCTTTGTCGAATGGGCATTCGCCTATCATCGATAACGACTGGTTTAATAGGTAAACTTCTGCTTCTCGCTCAAAAACCTCCTCGTTTTCATCTGTCGAAATAGATTCTGCAATGCCTTCTGTGGTGAATTGAGGTGAATTGAGGGACATGACGCGGGATCACATGTTGTGCGTCTCGCGTATAAGGGGAGGTCTCCGCGGCACGGGGTGATTTTCCCCGGTGCATTGCCATTTACATCGGCTGTTCACTTGGTGCTCGTTGACTGAAGGTGCTCATTGACTGGTGAGAATGGAGATTATATCGAACTCCGTGCTTACGCGGATTTATTCTGCAATGATTAATTGCACATGTATACGTTACTGCTTATGTACTCCTAGCTGAACCTGTATTCCCCGGTGTGCCCGCAGAAGCGGCTCCAATCAAATGGAATAAAGCCTAAACTCTGAAGGTTCTTCTCTCGCTCTCATTTCACCTTCGATAGTACCTTCTGATGATAATTTCGAACTGGTCGAAGATGATTCTTCAATACGCTCTGGTGACAACTGAGAAAGTTTTTTTTCTGCACGAAGTACAAAGTCTGTCAGAGGCATTCCATGTCAAGTGTACACACCCTCCCGACACCAATACCTCATTTTCTCCCCATATGTTGGTCATTTATTCACTTGGGTGAAAAAACTCTGGTTTAATAGGTATCTTACATACCTAACAACTTTTAGACGTGTGGGCCCATTTTAGGGGCCCCCCAAATTTGGGCGCCCCCGGATGCCCCACAATCTTCCAGAGGCCATATCACAGGTTGTGGTGGTCCGATTTGGCTGATCTTGGTATCAAAATGCTCGTAAAAGCTAGATCTTTCGAATCACGTAAAGTAAAATCACTCCGAAACAGTAATTCAAAAAGTTATAGTTTGGGGCGCCCTTTGACCTTGGGCCCCCGCTCCCCAGCCAAACCGATTGTCCCGAATTTTTTGTGTGAGAATACCCCTTCATATACTCCAACACCTCAGGATAAATGAAAATGGGATCTCAATGGGTTCAAGTGTGATGATGATTTTATTGTTCAGGTACTCGGGTGCTGGACACACAATACGCCACAACACATCGCACAATATTTGAACACAAGATTTCCAATACACGATATCAGTATATTGTACATAAATTTTCCACATGCACATGCAGGAACTGGAAGCGATACTAGTACGAGTAAGAGTTTTTCCTAGCATATTATAGTCAAGATTTTTTGTCAACCAATGTTTTATTTGACAGCTGTGTTTCTTTTTTTTTACTGATTGTGTAGGTTCTACCTGTAGCAGTTTTTGGTTCTACGGAAAGAAGTATATCAGAAATGTCTAAAATGCAGTGATCTTCAATGTCAGGAAAAAAACTATTTGTGGGCCCGTTTGGATGAAGAAAATTCACTTTCACTTCATGAGTGTCCTGAAAGGCTTCCATGATGCAGGCAAGCCACCATTTTCCATCATAGTGCACTGTGACATAACTTGAGAGTTTCCCGTTAAAAGTTGGTGTAGATTTTGAAATAGCTGACTCGATACGGTGTTCCTCGCTAAGGCTGAATTCACGTACTTGAAGAGCAGTTTCAGAAATAAGGATGAAAGCATGAAGTTTTTGAGTTCCAGCTATGGTTTTGGCCGTTTTTAACATTTCTTCCAGATTTCGTTCTTCCTCGTCATACGCCTCTTGGATCCCGTAACCGAACTTCATTTCATTCAAACCATTTTGAGCAAAGGCGAAAAGATCTTTTGGAGAAATAATTTGACTGTCGTAAGATCTACGCAGGCTCTCACGTGTTGCTTCTCGTTTGACTGTACCTCCCACGCCATCTGAAGGGCCCTTGCCATGACTTGTGGCAAAAAAATGCCATTCTGCGTCAATACCATACTTTGATTTGTGACGACATAGGTTTATGAAGGCTTTGCAATTCTTATATTGGCCAGCGCAACCGTCTGAGAAATAGTAAAGTTTCTTTACATTTCCAAAGCTCGATTTCAAGTATTCAATGAGCATTCTTTGGAAGAGGTGGACTGAGACAATGTCGTGAGTATTGCATTCTGATAAAATTGTGGTTTAATTTGCCATCGTCCGATTTGAAATAGTAAACCCAGGGGTGAATCGTCGCTTGAGAGCAGTTCCAATGGAATCCTTGGGCCGCATCCTGTACGACAAACGAATAGTTCTCTGAGAAGTCTCCAATAATGACAAATTCTCCTTCACCGATTTCGTCTTTGTTATTTGTCAGAAACTGAGGTTGGGCCTTGGCAATGAAGTCGTGTCTCACTAATTTCACCGTGCGTTCACAGAATTGATTCATGAATTCTTCCAAAGGCAGGACCATGGAGCTCAGTTCAGATCTGTCAGTGGATGTCCACCATTTAAAATGAATTTCATCAATATCCTTGAGTTCATAAGCACTCAGTAGCTCGGTTTTGAAGTCTTCAATTGATGGGCAACTTTCACAAGTTCTGAATAACATGCCGGTTGTGCTGGCTTACAAACTGTGTGCTATCACATGATGATAGCTAGGAAGTTTGGCTATCTGTGGCATTTTGGAACCAAACATCATGAGTTTCACATTTTGATGTATCGTACATACACATACATTGTGTACCGCCTGAATCTGCCAAGACACACTCCGAGGGACGGAGCATGGCGAACTTCGCGAATCCAACTTTCAAGCCAGGGTTCTTCGCTTTGAATTTCTGAAACGGTTCCTTGAGATTGTTTAGTACCAGGCACTTTTGAATTTTGTCTTTTCCATGTTCATTCCTGACCACCACACAGTCCTTTTTGCCCGGCATTATTCAGCTGACTTCATCACCGGTCAAATTCGGTTACGGTGGATTTCACTTCGTCAGGCAATATTTTACCGTTTAGTCTGGCAGCCATTGGCTAAAGTGTGTTTTGGAGTACATCTACAATTTTATTGTAGATTCTGGTGACAGACTATACTAAACTCAAATCCGAGTGATGCCACTTTGTCACGCTCGAGCAATTTTTTTTAGGAGCAAAATTCAAAATGGCTGCCATCAAAACCGTTTTTTTGGCCGCAACTCGGCCAAAAATCGAGACATGAACCCGATTTCAGTGGCAAACCTTATGTTTTGGGGGTCAAGGAATACACTGATATGTTTAAATAAACCATATCATCCATATAAATAGTCCATATTGCAATATTGGTATATCAGATACCATATTTTGACTAAAATTGTAATAAATTATTGACCAATTGTTGAAGTTTAGACCTATAAAGCTTGAGCCAAATAATATCAAGGGTACATACGATGAAGACACTGAAAGGTTGCTGATGTGCTTTTATTGTGTTTATATATAGCTGTGGCACGGTTCCAATTGAGTTTCATGGTATAGCGAGAAAAGTGTTAAAAAATATTTTTTCACAGAGCAGTTTTTCCCCAGTACAGTTGTGACAAAAAATGGCTGCCATGAAGATCAATGAACTGTGTCAACAGATCAAGTAAGTTATATATGCTTGGATATTTTTAAAGAAACATGCAAAACTGTGTGTTAATTAACAGTAAAGTATTGTTATCAGTAGACTAATCAATTTTCTTTTGAAAACAAGACGTTTTTGTATCTTCATATCATGATTGTTTTGATACCATAGCAACCGTTTGTGTTGATGATGTTTAAAGTACACAGGGTGGAAACAGGTTTTCTGATTTTTTTTATACATGTATTTTACAAATAAATGAAATGATTAATTTGTTCAGCACCCCTTGTAAATGTCTTCCATTTAAGAATGCATCGGGGTGTTTAACTTTCTGAACAATTAATATAAGACATAGTTATTTCGTGATTGCTTTGCATTATATTGATCTAACAACAATTGGACATTTCTGCTTGTCTTTTTCTAGTGACAACGTTCGACAGCTGTGATCTTGAATCCACTTGAACTGAACGATGGCATCACAGCTTAACATTTCTTGCCTGCTCAATAGTCGCATGAAATGCAGTGCCAGTAAACAGCCAATGAGTGAGCTGGACCTGAAAGGCTCAACACCATCGTAGAAGCGAGCAAACGTAGAGGTGATGGGTGGCATGTCGCTCTAGAAACCCTGTTACAAGACTCTACTGAGAGACTCTACACACACAAGAATTGCGTTGCAACATACACTTCCAAGACGCACATGAAACGTTTGTTTCAGAAGAAAGAAAAAGATGAGGAGCCTGTTGTGAAGAGAACACGCCGAACAGATGCCATATCGTTCAATTTTAAAGAACAATGTCTCATTTGTGGTGAAAAGTATGATGCCATCCCAGAGCCAAAGTGATTCAATGGCCATCGAAAGGAACAGTAGAGGACTATGTGCAGAATCTTCTTTCTTATTTGAGAGATAAGCTGAAGACATGTGATACATATTTGGTCTTTGACCGGTATTATGACAACATCAAGAAAGTCACGCGAACCGCTCGTGCAAGCAAAGATGCCAGTCGACGACACTAGCTGAATCTGACGACGCCACTCCCTGCACAAAAGATCGTTTTGACAGTGACAGAGAACAAAGTCCAGTTAATAAATATCATTTGCAGCTACATCAAAGACCATCCTGAAACATTTTCTACCAACACAAAGCTCATATTAACTGGACCTAACCCAATACTTATGGAAATTGCAGAATACCAAGTAGTAGAGAGGCCTGACCTAAGAACCACTCACAAAGAAGCCGATGTTATTATGGTACAACAAATGGTCCTTCTGGCCTCATCAGGAGTTCCGAGTATCCGGGTAATTTCAGAGGAAACAGATGTATTCATATTGCTGTTTCATTTTTACCAACTGATGGAACTGGCATGCAACCTTTGTGATGGCTGGTACAAGTCGTGACAGATCGTCTGTTGACATCAAGATGACAGTGCAGAAGCATGCACATATTGTCACCCAAGTTCTGGCAGCACATGTGGTGTCTGGATGTGACACAGTTGCCTACCTGTGGGGTATCGGAAAAGGCAAATTTGTGAAACACCTTAAAGATGGTCGTCAATTAAATTATCTTGGTGATCTTGATGCAGAATTACCAGATGTCATATCTGAAGCAACTGCCTTCTTTGCTGCTTGCTATGGATCCCAGGAAACAGAAGACATGTCAGCTATTCGATTTGATGTCTGGTCTTCAAAGATGGCTAACAAGAAGCTGACATCAGCACCAGAGTTAAAAACTCTACCACCAACCACTGTGGCTTTCATCTAACACGTTCTCAGGGTGCACTTGCAGGCAGCAATATGGTGGGCTGCATGAGATCCAGACCCACCATTGATCGATCCAACGAGTCATGGATGGTCACATGAAGAAGTGTCGAGCATGTTCCTCCCTGTGTCTCTGCCTCCGGATGTCATCAGAGCTCCTGATAATGTTCTCAAGGTGATCAGGTGTGGGTGCAGCTCAGTGCGACCTGTGCAACGAATCGATGTAGTTGCTCTGCCGCCAGGCTCTCCTGTTGATTGTTCTGTGGCTGCCATGGTATGGAGGAATGTCAGAACGACCAAACAAAGTCTGTATCAGCAAGCGAAGCTGTGGAACTTGAGTGAACACTAGTTATTTGATTTATGCAGCTGTCTTGTATGTGAGATTGAGGGAAAGAAAGATTGAGTGAAAGCAGAATGAAAGAAGTTCATCAGCAACCAATCAGTGTATTCATAGTTGATAGCATGTACAGACCCCTTTTTGGATTTTAATTTGTGTAAAATTTATGTAAACCTTGCTTATTACATTTATTTGGTTATTTGTTAATATAATTAATTATAGTTTGTAGTTACCTAATCATTGTATTACTCAACTGTACTGTTGGAAATAAAGAAATACAATACAATATACTGTTACAATACAATACAATATACTGTTTACCACTTAAATCAGGTTCATATAGATTTTGGGCACAGTTACGGCTGAAAATAGTTCGGTCGATATTTTATCATTCAAAATATTATATCTGAGAAAAATTGCAATATAGACTATCATTATGAGTTGTATGGTTTATTTAAACATATCAGTGTATTCCTTGACCCCCAAAACATAGGGTTTGCCACTGAAATGGGGTTCATATCTCGATTTTTGGCCGAGTTACGGCCAAAAAACGGTTTTGATGGCGGCCATTTTGAATTTTGCTCCTAAAATAAACATTGCTCAAGCGTGACAAAGTGGCATCACTCGGATTTGAGTTTCGTATAGTCTGTTACCAAAATCTGCAATAAAATTGTGTATGTACTCCAAAACACACCTAGGGTAAAATTCCAGTTCTGCATCCAGACTAGTTTGGGATTTGGAGACGATAGCATTCCATTTTCTTTCTCTAAATTTTTGGCTTGCACAGCCATTCTTTGGGAGCAACTGAATTCACTCATCATCCCTCTGATGCTCATACATCCGAGCAAATATTGTCAGGATACGTATTTGCTCTGAACGGCTCGAAACAACGTATTTTTCTTTCAGGCTTTTGATCACCTCGTATTTCAGGCTTTTGAAAACTGGCATGCAGTTTTCATCACATTTTGACGCTGTATTTTGTGTTTTCTCCGCAGTGCTTGGTCCAGCAACTAGTTCTAATTTCTTTCGCAAAGAATCTTCCACTTTACTTCGCTTTTCAGGAACGTACCCTGGGTTCCTTTCCACCTTTCGTTTGTCAAATGGGCTTTAGCCTATCATCGATAACGACTGGTTTAATAGGTCAACTTCTGCTTCTCGCTCAAAAACCTCTTCGTCCTCATCTGTCGAAATTGATTCTGCAATGCCTTCGATAGTACCTTCTGATGATAATATCGAACTGGTCGAAGATGATTCTTCAATACACTCTGGTGACAACTGAGAAAGTTTTTTTTCTGCACGAAGTACAAAGTCTGTCATCTTTTTTCACATTTGAAGAAAATTTCATCAACATATCATTTGACACATTGCGAAGATCTTTTCGTTTTATGGCAGCTGAACGGATCGCAACAGTATTTTTGGAACTCCTTTCGATCTTCAGTCGCCATGCTTACTGCAAAATATGCTAAAACTGAGATTATCCCATTTATAACTTCATTCGATGATGGTTATGCAAAAAATGTCCACTTAAAAAACAATAGGCAGAATAATTTTTCGCAAATGATTATATTTATTTATATATATATATATATATATATATATATATATATATATATATATATATATATATATATATATATATATATATATATATATATATATAATAGTCCAGAGATGATGATTGTCAATTTCAGACATAAAGTCGCCTGCCAGCAGATGACGTCATTGGAACGATAACGGCAAACGTCGCCAAATGTCGAATCAAGAATTAGTGAAATGTGGACCCCGAACAATAAAACCATCATCACATTTGAACCCATTGAGATCCCATTTTAATTTATGCTGAGGTGTTGGAGTATATGAAGGGGTATTCTCACACAAAAATATCGGGATCATCGGTTTGGCAGGTCGGGGGGGGGGGGGGGTTGGGTCAAAGGGCACCCCCAAACTATAACTTTTTGAATTACTGTTTCAGAGTGATTTTACTTAACGCGATTCGAAAGATCTCGCTTTTACGAGCATTTTGATACCAAGATCATCAAAATCGGACCACTACAACCTGTGATATGGCCACTGGAAGATTATGGGTCAACCGGGGGCACCCAGATTTGGGGGGGGGGGGTTAAAATGGGCCCCAATGGGCGACCAGGTCTGAAAATTGACACATAAATGTTTTCCCGTGGATACAAACACTTGCACAAAAAAATAAAGAGTGAAATCTGAGACGATGTGTCAAAATTTCGCTGAAAAATGTGTACACTTGACATGGAACGCCACGTCATCTTTTTCACCTTTGTAGAAAATGTCATCAACTTATCATTTGACGCATTGCGAAGATCTTTTCGTTGTTTCGTTATATGGCAGCTGAATGGATCGCAACAGTATTTTCGGAACTCCTTTCGATCTTCAGTTGCCATGCTTACTGCAAAATATGCAAAAACTGAGATTAGCCCATATATAACTGAATTCGATGATGGTTATACAAAAAAAATTGTACACTTAAAATTAATAGATACAATAGGCAGAATAATTTTTCGCAAATGATGCAAAAAATATATATATATATTTTTTGTTGCGAATTCGCGCCCGCCGGCGTGCGATCGGCCGCTCGACTCAAATGGCAGCCGCCTCGCCCACCGGACGGACAATTCTGTCATGACCCTCCAGGAACTATCGCCCGGAGCCAGTCACGGGTGGGCCTTTCGACCTCACCACGATCGTGCCAATCGGCCACCCGCGTAGGATAGGGTTGTTCGCCAAACTCGACCTACCTAAGGACCCACTCGGATGGTAAACCGGGCGATCGTACCTCGCCGCAGGTCGACTCCGGACACGAACCGCTTAAGCGGTCCGTTCCGTGCTATTGGGATAACCGAGCGGTGTTATCGTCGGCCTCGACGGTTCCGATTAATTATCGGGCGTATTAAGCCCACTACGAACACTTTACATGAAGCAAGATGGAGATTCAAACGAAGGAAAGGACGCTGCGAAACGGGGAACAATTCAACACAATGCACTTTATTTACACGACACACGGAGAGCACACATATACAATCAAACAGTCAGAATGCACATATATCAATTTAAAACAAAAACAATGCAGAGCTACGACCGAATACGCGAACACACGGCAACACTTATACAGTTTACTTTACAAGACACGGCGCCAGAAGATCCATACAAAAACCCCGAAAAGAAAAAGGTGACTTCCCTTTTGGGCCGTCGAGTCCCTCTCCGACGTCCGTCGACGTGGTCCTGCCTGGCCGCGACTCCGTGCCCTAGCGTGGTCGGCGAGGCCTCTCCGGCGTGCCTCGCGCCGGCACGTGTTGGCCGCTCGATGCCACGGACGGAGTTTTCCCAGCGCGGATAGAAGGGGAGGGGGGGGGAAACGTGGATGCCCGAGGTCGGGAGGGGGGAATGGCGGACGCTCCTTCCCACCAGCGGGGTCTTGGAACCGCACCACAGCAGACCAGGCCAGTGGCCACCAGGAAGAGAAGAGGACGAGCGAGCCGGAAGAAAGGAGGAGAGCAAGAGCAACCACAAAACCGCTCCGCCCGTGTCCGACTTTTTATATCCTGGAGCTCCGCCCTGTTGCTCCGCCCCGTTCTTTGCTCCACCCCCCTTCGAGAAAGGTCTCGAAGAGGGGCGTTCCTCCTCCCTGGCCGCGTCAACGCGCATCCACCAATCGGGTGCCAGCTGCCCCACCCCGCTTCTCCTCCCTCACACCAAGCGCGGATAAGAATGGCGCGAAAAACAGGCGGGAAAGGCCCGAGTGTCCTCGCTGGTTTTTGTTTGAAATAAAAGATAGAAACAGAAAAACGACTGACTCAAAGCGTCGCAGCCCAAATGAATCACATTAATTCCCTCTAAACAACGGCTTTGGGGCGAACTACACATGTACTTAAGAGATATCTCACCTACGGGACCTGAATGGTGGTTTGCGAATTTCCACAGCCATAACAATATATATTGTTGTGGTTACCAAATTCGCAAACCACCATTCAGGTCCCTTAGGTGAGGTATCTCGGTAAGTACATGTGTAGTTAGGCCCAAACCCGTTGTCTAGTGGGAATATATGTCATTTATGCGTGCTGCGACTCTTCAGGATAGCCGTTTTTCTTTTACTATCTTTAATTTGGACCAACCGCCATTGTTACCACCACCAGTCACAACATCAACCACCACAACCACAACATCAACCACCAACCACAACGCCGCTTCACCACAACCGCCACGACCTTCACGTCACACCTCGCAACCGTCGCATCGCCACCGTTCTTGCGCCGCCTGTGGGTACCGGTGTTGGACTCGTGCAGGGCGCGCGCCGAACAGCGTGTACAAAATCACGGATTTTGTGCTTCAAAAACGGATCAAAAACGACACACGCCCACTTTTTGCCATCCAATCGGTGAGCGAGGGGCGATTTGGCCCCGCCTCCAGGGCGTTGGAGGGCGATCGATATATGCAAATTTATGGATCAAAAAGCATTCACGCCCACTTTTTCTCGGGCCAATGGGGAGCGAGGTGAAAGGTCGAAGGGAGGGGGTCAAAGATGAGAGGGCGAAGCTACGGGGCTGATAAAAAGCGACCGTGTTCGTCAGTCCAGTGAGTAGTAGAGTAGGAGAGTCGAGAGGGAACAGAGAGTCAAGACTTCGCGGGCGGTGGAGTTGGCAAGGAGCTGGTCGTCGTGTGCGTTGGAGTCGGAACGGAGGGGACGGAGCTGTGGAGAGGCGGCGAGGGCAGACGAGGGGGTGCTCGCGTCGTGCAGGGAGCTGCACCCCAGGGAGGCCGACAGCGCGACCTGGCCGAGGTGGAGACGCTCGTCACGGGACAATAAAAATCCTCTATACCCCGAGCATCAGCAACCCCCTCCTGTTTCCCCCCGCGCTGAGATAGTGCGACCAAGGGGGCCCCTTTCCCAACCCCTACCAGACACTGCCCGCGAGGCCCGCGGAGTTGAGGCACCATCGCCGCTCCGCGTCTCATCACCAGAAGGGTAGGCCCGACCCGGTCTCGGCCTCAGGCCCGCCTCATCCTTGAGGGTATTCTTTCCTTGGTTTTGGGTATGTGTTGTCGGCGCCGTCTGTGAAGTAAAATTGTACAAGTGTTGCCGTGTGCTCGGTAGTCGGTATTAGCTCTGCATTGTGTCTTCGCTTTTACATTTGCTTTTTGTGTAAATTGCATTGTGTTTTTTCTATGTGCTTTTGGTGGAATTGAATATGTGTGCTTTCCGTTCGTCGCGAATAAATGTGCTTTGTGTTGAACTGTTTCCCGCTTCGCTTCGTCATTTCCTTCATTAAATCCTCATCTTGCTTCACGTAAAGGGTTGGTAGTGGGCTGAATACGCCCGATAATTAATCGAACCGTCGAGGTCGATGATAACACCGCTCGGTTATCCCGATAGTACGGAACGGGTCGCTTAAGTGGCCCGTGTCCGAAGTCGACCTGCGGCGAGGTGCGATCGCCCGGTCTACCCTCCGCGTGGGTACTTAGGTAGGTCGAATTTGGCGAGCAACCCTATCCCACGCGGGGGCTGATTGGCTCGATCGCGGTGAGACCGAAAGGTCCACCCGTGACTGGTTCCCGGCGTTAGTCCGAGAGGGTCACGACTGGATTGTCCGTCCGGTGGGCGACGTGCCGCGATTCGAGTTACGTGGCCGTCAGCACGCCGGCGGGCGCGAATCCCCAACACTGGTGTCAGGAGTGGGATACAAATTCATCGCCCTCCTCGCGGCACTGGTATCGGAGAACAGGAAAACGGGCTCTCCTGTCTCCGGCTAAATTCACGGGAATCGGTCCAGGGGTGAGAGAAGCGACCCCCGATTCCCTCCAAATTACGAGCGAGCGAAATTAACCCTTTAAGAGAAGCAAGATGGCGTCTCAAGGCGAGCGGGAGCCGGGGGTATTAGAAATGGATGTAGAATGTGTAGAATCCATGGTCCAGGATGGAATCCCCGAGCAGGAAATGTTGATTGTGCAGGAACACGGACTCGCCCAACTGAACCCAGAGCCCGAAATGGGTGCGGCAGCGGCCGCGGTGTATGACACCTCCCCCCCCCCTCTCCACCAAAACCCTTCCCGATCCCTGCCGAAACGGCTCACCCAAGCGCACCCGACATGGCCCAGCTATTCACCATGCTGGCAAAGATGAATGCGGAAATGATCGAAAAGATGGAAGCGAATATGAAAAACGAAATGAAAGGCATGAACAAACAAATGAACGAAAAGATGGATGCGAATACACAAAAGATGGATGCGAATACACAACAAATGAACAAAAAGATGGATACAAATACAAATGAAGTGAAAACGACGATGGATGCGAATACACAGCAAATGAGGGAAGAAATAAAAGAGCTACGGGGTGAGACGCAGAACATGGGCCGATGCCTGCAGGCGGGCATGAAGGCCGTGACCAGGGAGCTGGGAATGGCGACTCCACGTGTGGGAGCAAACGAGCTGGAAGGGGGTGCAACGGCTGACAGGCCCGCGGTGGAGGCGGGTAAAAAAATAATTTGGGGGGCGTGTTGGGCGAGGGTCGTGACAGAGGAATCGACGGCGACCAAAAGGGAAAAATTAAATGGGGAGACCAAAACGTGTGAGACGAGACACGAGGTGACGACAACAGAAACTTATAAATGTATAGAGACACGGGAGATAGAAAAAATAGAGGAAAGACTACACGATGAAGACGGGGTAAGTGACGCACACACACACGGAGGTAGTGGAGGATAATGGGGGTGAGCTGGCGGACTGGGGCGAGACCCAGTGCGAGCACCTGGATGGCCTCCTCCAGGAACGAGGGGAGGGAGTATGCCCCCTTGAGGTGAGTCACGACCAGGTGAGTTCGGTCGTGCTTTGCGAGGTTGAGGGGAGGAGTGCTGTGGACAGGTGCACGGAGAGCTTGGGGGGTATAGAGGCCCCGGAGACCCTTGTGGGGACACGAATCCCCAGTGTGGTTGTCCCTGTGTGTGTGGTGCAAGGTGTGAGTGCGGCCCCGTGTGTGGAAGCGACACCGTGTGTGAGTGAGGCACGGAGTATGGATGAGACACCGCGGTTGAGTGCCCCCGCGTGTGTGGATGAGGCACCGCGGTTGAGTGCCCCCGCGTGTGTGAGTGAGGCACGAGTGAATGGAGCACCACGTGTGAGTGGTATGGGTTATGCAAGGGAGACCGTGTGTGTGAGAGAGCGGTATGTGAGGGAGATGTCGGTTGGCATGCGGGAGCACGCAGCCGCGTCTCCCGGTGTGAATGTGATGGAGTGGACTGTGTGCGTCGTAACACGCAGGTATGCGTGTGTGGAATGGAGACGGAGACGGCGACAGAGGAGCGAAAGCCGAGTAGCGGCTGTAGTTGTTTCGAGGACCGTGCCGGGTTCACCCAGCAGTGAGCACGCGGTTCGTGCTGTGCAACGCACGAGACCGCCACGTGCTCGTTTGCGAGAGTGAAGTCCCGGTCCGGAAACGCACGCGGTGGATTTGCCGATCCCGCGGACGGACAAAGTTTAGGCAGGTAAATGGATTTGGACCGGACGGGTTCTCCACGCGATCGTGTGTGTTAAGCTCCAACGGGCAAAGTATGTGTTGTATGTGTTGGGTATGTGTTGTCGGCGCCGTCTGTGAAGTAAAATTGTACAAGTGTTGCCGTGTGCTCGGTAGTCGGTATTAGCTCTGCATTGTGTCTTCGCTTTTACATTTGCTTTTTGTGTAAATTGCATTGTGTTTTTTCTATGTGCTTTTGGTGGAATTGAATATGTGTGCTTTCCGTTCGTCGCGAATAAATGTGCTTTGTGTTGAACTGTTTCCCGCTTCGCTTCGTCATTTCCTTCATTAAATCCTCATCTTGCTTCACGTAAAGGGTTGGTAGTGGGCTGAATACGCCCGATAATTAATCGAACCGTCGAGGTCGATGATAACACCGCTCGGTTATCCCGATAGTACGGAACGGGTCGCTTAAGTGGCCCGTGTCCGAAGTCGACCTGCGGCGAGGTGCGATCGCCCGGTCTACCCTCCGCGTGGGTACTTAGGTAGGTCGAATTTGGCGAGCAACCCTATCCCACGCGGGGGCTGATTGGCTCGATCGCGGTGAGACCGAAAGGTCCACCCGTGACTGGTTCCCGGCGTTAGTCCGAGAGGGTCACGACTGGATTGTCCGTCCGGTGGGCGACGTGCCGCGATTCGAGTTACGTGGCCGTCAGCACGCCGGCGGGCGCGAATCCCCAACACTGGTGTCAGGAGTGGGATACAAATTCATCGCCCTCCTCGCGGCACTGGTATCGGAGAACAGGAAAACGGGCTCTCCTGTCTCCGGCTAAATTCACGGGAATCGGTCCAGGGGTGAGAGAAGCGACCCCCGATTCCCTCCAAATTACGAGCGAGCGAAATTAACCCTTTAAGAGAAGCAAGATGGCGTCTCAAGGCGAGCGGGAGCCGGGGGTATTAGAAATGGATGTAGAATGTGTAGAATCCATGGTCCAGGATGGAATCCCCGAGCAGGAAATGTTGATTGTGCAGGAACACGGACTCGCCCAACTGAACCCAGAGCCCGAAATGGGTGCGGCAGCGGCCGCGGTGTATGACACCTCCCCCTCTCCACCAAAACCCTTCCCCGATCCCTGCCGAAACGGCTCACCCAAGCGCACCCGACATGGCCCAGCTATTCACCATGCTGGCAAAGATGAATGCGGAAATGATCGAAAAGATGGAAGCGAATATGAAAAACGAAATGAAAGGCATGAACAAACAAATGAACGAAAAGATGGATGCGAATACACAAAAGATGGATGCGAATACACAACAAATGAACAAAAAGATGGATACAAATACAAATGAAGTGAAAACGACGATGGATGCGAATACACAGCAAATGAGGGAAGAAATAAAAGAGCTACGGGGTGAGACGCAGAACATGGGCCGATGCCTGCAGGCGGGCATGAAGGCCGTGACCAGGGAGCTGGGAATGGCGACTCCACGTGTGGGAGCAAACGAGCTGGAAGGGGGTGCAACGGCTGACAGGCCCGCGGTGGAGGCGGGTAAAAAATAATTTGGGGGGGCGTGTTGGGCGAGGGTCGTGACAGAGGAATCGACGGCGACCAAAAGGGAAAAATTAAATGGGGAGACCAAAACGTGCGAGACGAGACACGAGGTGACGACAACAGAAACTTATAAATGTATAGAGACACGGGAGATAGAAAAAATAGAGGAAAGACTACACGATGAAGACGGGGTAAGTGACGCACACACACACGGAGGTAGTGGAGGATAATGGGGGTGAGCTGGCGGACTGGGGCGAGACCCAGTGCGAGCACCTGGATGGCCTCCTCCAGGAACGAGGGGAGGGAGTATGCCCCCTTGAGGTGAGTCACGACCAGGTGAGTTCGGTCGTGCTTTGCGAGGTTGAGGGGAGGAGTGCTGTGGACAGGTGCACGGAGAGCTTGGGGGGTATAGAGGCCCCGGAGACCCTTGTGGGGACACGAATCCCCAGTGTGGTTGTCCCTGTGTGTGTGGTGCAAGGTGTGAGTGCGGCCCCGTGTGTGGAAGCGACACCGTGTGTGAGTGAGGCACGGAGTATGGATGAGACACCGCGGTTGAGTGCCCCCGCGTGTGTGGATGAGGCACCGCGGTTGAGTGCCCCGCGTGTGTGAGTGAGGCACGAGTGAATGGAGCACCACGTGTGAGTGGTATGGGTTATGCAAGGGAGACCGTGTGTGTGAGAGAGCGGTATGTGAGGGAGATGTCGGTTGGCATGCGGGAGCACGCAGCCGCGTCTCCCGGTGTGAATGTGATGGAGTGGACTGTGTGCGTCAGAACACGCAGGTATGCGTGTGTGGAATGGAGACGGAGACGGCGACAGAGGAGCGAAAGCCGAGTAGCGGCTGTAGTTGTTTCGAGGACCGTGCCGGGTTCACCCAGCAGTGAGCACGCGGTTCGTGCTGTGCAACGCACGAGACCGCCACGTGCTCGTTTGCGAGAGTGAAGTCCCGGTCCGGAAACGCACGCGGTGGATTTGCCGATCCCGCGGACGGACAAAGTTTAGGCAGGTAAATGGATTTGGACCGGACGGGTTCTCCACGCGATCGTGTGTGTTAAGCTCCAACGGGCAAAGTATGTGTTGTATGTGTTGGGTATGTGTTGTCGGCGCCGTCTGTGAAGTAAAATTGTACAAGTGTTGCCGTGTGCTCGGTAGTCGGTATTAGCTCTGCATTGTGTCTTCGCTTTTACATTTGCTTTTTGTGTAAATTGCATTGTGTTTTTTCTATGTGCTTTTGGTGGAATTGAATATGTGTGCTTTCCGTTCGTCGCGAATAAATGTGCTTTGTGTTGAACTGTTTCCCGCTTCGCTTCGTCATTTCCTTCATTAAATCCTCATCTTGCTTCACGTAAAGGGTTGGTAGTGGGCTGAATACGCCCGATAATTAATCGAACCGTCGAGGTCGATGATAACACCGCTCGGTTATCCTCGATAGTACGGAACGGGTCGCTATGGGCCCGTGTCCGAAGTCGACCTGCGGCGAGGTGCGATCGCCCGGTCTACCCTCCGCGTGGGTACTTAGGTAGGTCGACCATGGCGAGCAACCCTATCCCACGCGGGGGCTGATTGGCTCGATCGCGGTGAGACCGAAAGGTCCACCCGTGACTGGTTCCCGGCGTTAGTCCGAGAGGGTCACGACTGGATTGTCCGTCCGGTGGGCGACGTGCCGCGATTCGAGTTACGTGGTCGCCAGCTCCCCTGCGGGCGCGAATCCCCAACACTGGTGTCAGGAGTGGGATACAAATTCATCGCCCTCCTCGCGGCACTGGTATCGGAGAACAGGAAAACGGGCTCTCCTGTCTCCGGCTAAATTCACGGGAATCGGTCCAGGGGTGAGAGAAGCGACCCCGATTCCCTCCAAATTACGAGCGAGCGAAATTAACCCTTTAGAGAAGCAAGATGGCGTCTCAAGGCGAGCGGGAGCCGGGGGTATTAGAAATGGATGTAGAATGTGTAGAATCCATGGTCCAGGATGGAATCCCCGAGCAGGAAATGTTGATTGTGCAGGAACACGGACTCGCCCAACTGAACCCAGAGCCCGAAATGGGTGCGGCAGCGGCCGCGGTGTATGACACCTCCCCCCCCCCTCTCCACCAAAACCCTTCCCCGATCCCTGCCGAAACGGCTCACCCAAGCGCACCCGACATGGCCCAGCTATTCACCATGCTGGCAAAGATGAATGCGGAAATGATCGAAAAGATGGAAGCGAATATGAAAAACGAAATGAAAGGCATGAACAAACAAATGAACGAAAAGATGGATGCGAATACACAAAAGATGGATGCGAATACACAACAAATGAACAAAAAGATGGATACAAATACAAATGAAGTGAAAACGACGATGGATGCGAATACACAGCAAATGAGGGAAGAAATAAAAGAGCTACGGGGTGAGACGCAGAACATGGGCCGATGCCTGCAGGCGGGCATGAAGGCCGTGACCAGGGAGCTGGGAATGGCGACTCCACGTGTGGGAGCAAACGAGCTGGAAGGGGGTGCAACGGCTGACAGGCCCGCGGTGGAGGCGGGTAAAAAAATAATTTGGGGGGGCGTGTTGGGCGAGGGTCGTGACAGAGGAATCGACGGCGACCAAAAGGGAAAAATTAAATGGGGAGACCAAAACGTGTGAGACGAGACACGAGGTGACGACAACAGAAACTTATAAATGTATAGAGACACGGGAGATAGAAAAAATAGAGGAAAGACTACACGATGAAGACGGGGTAAGTGACGCACACACACACGGAGGTAGTGGAGGATAATGGGGGTGAGCTGGCGGACTGGGGCGAGACCCAGTGCGAGCACCTGGATGGCCTCCTCCAGGAACGAGGGGAGGGAGTATGCCCCCTTGAGGTGAGTCACGACCAGGTGAGTTCGGTCGTGCTTTGCGAGGTTGAGGGAGGAGTGCTGTGGACAGGTGCACGGAGAGCTTGGGGGGTATAGAGGCCCCGGAGACCCTTGTGGGGACACTAATCCCCAGTGTGGTTGTCCCTGTGTGTGTGGTGCAAGGTGTGAGTGCGGCCCCGTGTGTGGAAGCGACACCGTGTGTGAGTGAGGCACGGAGTATGGATGAGACACCGCGGTTGAGTGCCCCCGCGTGTGTGGATGAGGCACCGCGGTTGAGTGCCCCCGCGTGTGTGAGTGAGGCACGAGTGAATGGAGCACCACGTGTGAGTGGTATGGGTTATGCAAGGGAGACCGTGTGTGTGAGAGAGCGGTATGAGAGGGAGATGTCGGTTGGCATGCGGGAGCACGCAGCCGCGTCTCCCGGTGTGAATGTGATGGAGTGGACTGTGTGCGCGTGAACACGCAGGTATGCGTGTGTGGAATGGAGACGGAGACGGCGACAGAGGAGCGAAAGCCGAGTAGCGGCTGTAGTTGTTTCGAGGGACCGTGCCGGGTTCACCCAGCAGTGAGCACGCGGTTCGTGCTGTGCAACGCACGAGACCGCCACGTGCTCGTTTGCGAGAGTGAAGTCCCGGTCCGGAAACGCACGCGGTGGATTTGCCGATCCCGCGGACGGACAAAGTTTAGGCAGGTAAATGGATTTGGACCGACGGGTTCTCCACGCGATCGTGTGTGTTAAGCTCCAACGGGCAAAGTATGTGTTGTATGTGTTGGGTATGTGTTGTCGGCGCCGTCTGTGAAGTAAAATTGTACAAGTGTTGCCGTGTGCTCGGTAGTCGGTATTAGCTCTGCATTGTGTCTTCGCTTACATTTGCTTTTTGTGTAAATTGCATTGTGTTTTTTCTATGTGCTTTTGGTGGAATTGAATATGTGTGCTTTCCGTTCGTCGCGAATAAATGTGCTTTGTGTTGAACTGTTTCCCGCTTCGCTTCGTCATTTCCTTCATTAAATCCTCATCTTGCTTCACGTAAAGGGTTGGTAGTGGGCTGAATACGCCCGATAATTAATCGAACCGTCGAGGTCGATGATAACACCGCCGGTTATCCCGATAGTACGGAACGGGTCGCTATGGCCCGTGTCCGAAGTCGACCTGCGGCGAGGTGCGATCGCCCGGTCTACCCTCCGCGTGGGTACTTAGGTAGGTCGAATTTGGCGAGCAACCCTATCCCACGCGGGGGGCTGATTGGCTCGATCGCGGTGAGACCGAAAGGTCCACCCGTGACTGGTTCCCGGCGTTAGTCCGAGAGGGTCACGACTGGATTGTCCGTCCGGTGGGCGACGAGCCGCGATTCGAGTTACGTGGCCGCCCGCACGCCGGCGGGCGCGAATCCGCAACACTGGTGTCAGGAGTGGGATACAAATTCATCGCCCTCCTCGCGGCACTGGTATCGGAGAACAGGAAAACGGGCTCTCCTGTCTCCGGCTAAATTCACGGGAATCGGTCCAGGGGTGAGAGAAGCGACCCCCGATTCCCTCCAAATTACGAGCGAGCGAAATTAACCCCTTTAAGAGAAGCAAGATGGCGTCTCAAGGCGAGCGGGAGCCGGGGGTATTAGAAATGGATGTAGAATGTGTAGAATCCATGGTCCAGGATGGAATCCCCGAGCAGGAAATGTTGATTGTGCAGGAACACGGACTCGCCCAACTGAACCCAGAGCCCGAAATGGGTGCGGCAGCGGCCGCGGTGTATGACACCTCCCCCCCCCTCTCCACCAAAACCCTTCCCCGATCCCTGCCGAAACGGCTCACCCAAGCGCACCCGACATGGCCCAGCTATTCACCATGCTGGCAAAGATGAATGCGGAAATGATCGAAAAGATGGAAGCGAATATGAAAAACGAAATGAAAGGCATGAACAAACAAATGAACGAAAAGATGGATGCGAATACACAAAAGATGGATGCGAATACACAACAAATGAACAAAAAGATGGATACAAATACAAATGAAGTGAAAACGACGATGGATGCGAATACACAGCAAATGAGGGAAGAAATAAAAGAGCTACGGGGTGAGACGCAGAACATGGGCCGATGCCTGCAGGCGGGCATGAAGGCCGTGACCAGGGAGCTGGGAATGGCGACTCCACGTGTGGGAGCAAACGAGCTGGAAGGGGGTGCAACGGCTGACAGGCCCGCGGTGGAGGCGGGTAAAAAAATAATTCGGGGGGCGTGTTGGGCGAGGGTCGTGACAGAGGAATCGACGGCGACCAAAAGGGAAAAATTAAATGGGGAGACCAAAACGTGTGAGACGAGACACGAGGTGACGACAACAGAAACTTATAAATGTATAGAGACACGGGAGATAGAAAAAATAGAGGAAAGACTACACGATGAAGACGGGGTAAGTGACGCACACACACACGGAGGTAGTGGAGGATAATGGGGTGAGCTGGCGGACTGGGGCGAGACCCAGTGCGAGCCCCTGGATGGCCTTCTCCGGGAGCGAGGGCAGGGAGTATGCTCCCTTGAGGTGAGTCACGACCAGGTGAGTTCGGTCGTGCTTTGCGAGGTTGAGGGGAGGAGTGCTGTGGACAGGTGCACGGAGAGCTTGGGGGGTATAGAGGCCCCGGAGACCCTTGTGGGGACACGAATCCCCAGTGTGGTTGTCCCTGTGTGTGTGGTGCAAGGTGTGAGTGCGGCCCCGTGTGTGGAAGCGACACCGTGTGTGAGTGAGGCACGGAGTATGGATGAGACACCGCGGTTGAGTGCCCCCGCGTGTGTGGATGAGGCACCGCGGTTGAGTGCCCCCGCGTGTGTGAGTGAGGCACGAGTGAATGGAGCACCACGTGTGAGTGGTATGGGTTATGCAAGGGAGACCGTGTGTGTGAGAGAGCGGTATGTGAGGGAGATGTCGGTTGGCATGCGGGAGCACGCAGCCGCGTCTCCCGGTGTGAATGTGATGGAGTGGACTGTGTGCGTCAGAACACGCAGGTATGCGTGTGTGGAATGGAGACGGAGACGGCGACAGAGGAGCGAAAGCCGAGTAGCGGCTGTAGTTGTTTCGAGGACCGTGCCGGGTTCACCCAGCAGTGAGCACGCGGTTCGTGCTGTGCAACGCACGAGACCGCCACGTGCTCGTTTGCGAGAGTGAAGTCCCGGTCCGGAAACGCACGCGGTGGATTTGCCGATCCCGCGGACGGACAAAGTTTAGGCAGGTAAATGGATTTGGACCGGACGGGTTCTCCACGCGATCGTGTGTGTTAAGCTCCAACGGGCAAAGTATGTGTTGTATGTGTTGGGTATGTGTTGTCGGCGCCGTCTGTGAAGTAAAATTGTACAAGTGTTGCCGTGTGCTCGGTAGTCGGTATTAGCTCTGCATTGTGTCTTCGCTTACATTTGCTTTTTGTGTAAATTGCATTGTGTTTTTTCTATGTGCTTTTGGTGGAATTGAATATGTGTGCTTTCCGTTCGTCGCGAATAAATGTGCTTTGTGTTGAACTGTTTCCCGCTTCGCTTCGTCATTTCCTTCATTAAATCCTCATCTTGCTTCACGTAAAGGGTTGGTAGTGGGCTGAATACGCCCGATAATTAATCGAACCGTCGAGGTCGATGATAACACCGCTCGGTTATCCCGATAGTACGGAACGGGTCGCTTAAGTGGCCCGTGTCCGAAGTCGACCTGCGGCGAGGTGCGATCGCCCGGTCTACCCTCCGCGTGGGTACTTAGGTAGGTCGAATTTGGCGAGCAACCCTATCCCACGCGGGGGCTGATTGGCTCGATCGCGGTGAGACCGAAAGGTCCACCCGTGACTGGTTCCCGGCGTTAGTCCGAGAGGGTCACGACTGGATTGTCCGTCCGGTGGGCGACGTGCCGCGATTCGAGTTACGTGGCCGTCAGCACGCCGGCGGGCGCGAATCCCCAACACTGGTGTCAGGAGTGGGATACAAATTCATCGCCCTCCTCGCGGCACTGGTATCGGAGAACAGGAAAACGGGCTCTCCTGTCTCCGGCTAAATTCACGGGAATCGGTCCAGGGGTGAGAGAAGCGACCCCCGATTCCCTCCAAATTACGAGCGAGCGAAATTAACCCTTTAAGAGAAGCAAGATGGCGTCTCAAGGCGAGCGGGAGCCGGGGGTATTAGAAATGGATGTAGAATGTGTAGAATCCATGGTCCAGGATGGAATCCCCGAGCAGGAAATGTTGATTGTGCAGGAACACGGACTCGCCCAACTGAACCCAGAGCCCGAAATGGGTGCGGCAGCGGCCGCGGTGTATGACACCTCCCCCCCCCTCTCCACCAAAACCCTTCCCCGATCCCTGCCGAAACGGCTCACCCAAGCGCACCCGACATGGCCCAGCTATTCACCATGCTGGCAAAGATGAATGCGGAAATGATCGAAAAGATGGAAGCGAATATGAAAAACGAAATGAAAGGCATGAACAAACAAATGAACGAAAAGATGGATGCGAATACACAAAAGATGGATGCGAATACACAACAAATGAACAAAAAGATGGATACAAATACAAATGAAGTGAAAACGACGATGGATGCGAATACACAGCAAATGAGGGAAGAAATAAAAGAGCTACGGGGTGAGACGCAGAACATGGGCCGATGCCTGCAGGCGGGCATGAAGGCCGTGACCAGGGAGCTGGGAATGGCGACTCCACGTGTGGGAGCAAACGAGCTGGAAGGGGGTGCAACGGCTGACAGGCCCGCGGTGGAGGCGGGTAAAAAAATAATTTGGGGGGGCGTGTTGGGCGAGGGTCGTGACAGAGGAATCGACGGCGACCAAAAGGGAAAAATTAAATGGGGAGACCAAAACGTGTGAGACGAGACACGAGGTGACGACAACAGAAACTTATAAATGTATAGAGACACGGGAGATAGAAAAATAGAGGAAAGACTACACGATGAAGACGGGGTAAGTGACGCACACACACACGGAGGTAGTGGAGGATAATGGGGGTGAGCTGGCGGACTGGGGCGAGACCCAGTGCGAGCACCTGGATGGCCTCCTCCAGGAACGAGGGGAGGGAGTATGCCCCCTTGAGGTGAGTCACGACCAGGTGAGTTCGGTCGTGCTTTGCGAGGTTGAGGGGAGGAGTGCTGTGGACAGGTGCACGGAGAGCTTGGGGGGTATAGAGGCCCCGGAGACCCTTGTGGGGACACGAATCCCCAGTGTGGTTGTCCCTGTGTGTGTGGTGCAAGGTGTGAGTGCGGCCCCGTGTGTGGAAGCGACACCGTGTGTGAGTGAGGCACGGAGTATGGATGAGACACCGCGGTTGAGTGCCCCCGCGTGTGTGGATGAGGCACCGCGGTTGAGTGCCCCCGCGTGTGTGAGTGAGGCACGAGTGAATGGAGCACCACGTGTGAGTGGTATGGGTTATGCAAGGGAGACCGTGTGTGTGAGAGAGCGGTATGTGAGGGAGATGTCGGTTGGCATGCGGGAGCACGCAGCCGCGTCTCCCGGTGTGAATGTGATGGAGTGGACTGTGTGCGTCGTAACACGCAGGTATGCGTGTGTGGAATGGAGACGGAGACGGCGACAGAGGAGCGAAAGCCGAGTAGCGGCTGTAGTTGTTTCGAGGACCGTGCCGGGTTCACCCAGCAGTGAGCACGCGGTTCGTGCTGTGCAACGCACGAGACCGCCACGTGCTCGTTTGCGAGAGTGAAGTCCCGGTCCGGAAACGCACGCGGTGGATTTGCCGATCCCGCGGACGGACAAAGTTTAGGCAGGTAAATGGATTTGGACCGGACGGGTTCTCCACGCGATCGTGTGTGTTAAGCTCCAACGGGCAAAGTATGTGTTGTATGTGTTGGGTATGTGTTGTCGGCGCCGTCTGTGAAGTAAAATTGTACAAGTGTTGCCGTGTGCTCGGTAGTCGGTATTAGCTCTGCATTGTGTCTTCGCTTACATTTGCTTTTTGTGTAAATTGCATTGTGTTTTTTCTATGTGCTTTTGGTGGAATTGAATATGTGTGCTTTCCGTTCGTCGCGAATAAATGTGCTTTGTGTTGAACTGTTTCCCGCTTCGCTTCGTCATTTCCTTCATTAAATCCTCATCTTGCTTCACGTAAAGGGTTGGTAGTGGGCTGAATACGCCCGATAATTAATCGAACCGTCGAGGTCGATGATAACACCGCTCGGTTATCCCGATAGTACGGAACGGGTCGCTTAAGTGGCCCGTGTCCGAAGTCGACCTGCGGCGAGGTGCGATCGCCCGGTCTACCCTCCGCGTGGGTACTTAGGTAGGTCGAATTTGGCGAGCAACCCTATCCCACGCGGGGGCTGATTGGCTCGATCGCGGTGAGACCGAAAGGTCCACCCGTGACTGGTTCCCGGCGTTAGTCCGAGAGGGTCACGACTGGATTGTCCGTCCGGTGGGCGACGTGCCGCGATTCGAGTTACGTGGCCGTCAGCACGCCGGCGGGCGCGAATCCCCAACACTGGTGTCAGGAGTGGGATACAAATTCATCGCCCTCCTCGCGGCACTGGTATCGGAGAACAGGAAAACGGGCTCTCCTGTCTCCGGCTAAATTCACGGGAATCGGTCCAGGGGTGAGAGAAGCGACCCCCGATTCCCTCCAAATTACGAGCGAGCGAAATTAACCCTTTAAGAGAAGCAAGATGGCGTCTCAAGGCGAGCGGGAGCCGGGGGTATTAGAAATGGATGTAGAATGTGTAGAATCCATGGTCCAGGATGGAATCCCCGAGCAGGAAATGTTGATTGTGCAGGAACACGGACTCGCCCAACTGAACCCAGAGCCCGAAATGGGTGCGGCAGCGGCCGCGGTGTATGACACCTCCCCCCCCCTCTCCACCAAAACCCTTCCCCGATCCCTGCCGAAACGGCTCACCCAAGCGCACCCGACATGGCCCAGCTATTCACCATGCTGGCAAAGATGAATGCGGAAATGATCGAAAAGATGGAAGCGAATATGAAAAACGAAATGAAAGGCATGAACAAACAAATGAACGAAAAGATGGATGCGAATACACAAAAGATGGATGCGAATACACAACAAATGAACAAAAGATGGATACAAATACAAATGAAGTGAAAACGACGATGGATGCGAATACACAGCAAATGAGGGAAGAAATAAAAGAGCTACGGGGTGAGACGCAGAACATGGGCCGATGCCTGCAGGCGGGCATGAAGGCCGTGACCAGGGAGCTGGGAATGGCGACTCCACGTGTGGGAGCAAACGAGCTGGAAGGGGGTGCAACGGCTGACAGGCCCGCGGTGGAGGCGGGTAAAAAATAATTTGGGGCGTGTTGGGCGAGGGTCGTGACAGAGGAATCGACGGCGACCAAAAGGGAAAAATTAAATGGGGAGACCAAAACGTGTGAGACGAGACACGAGGTGACGACAACAGAAACTTATAAATGTATAGAGACACGGGAGATAGAAAAAATAGAGGAAAGACTACACGATGAAGACGGGGTAAGTGACGCACACACACACGGAGGTAGTGGAGGATAATGGGGGTGAGCTGGCGGACTGGGGCGAGACCCAGTGCGAGCACCTGGATGGCCTCCTCCAGGAACGAGGGGAGGGAGTATGCCCCCTTGAGGTGAGTCACGACCAGGTGAGTTCGGTCGTGCTTTGCGAGGTTGAGGGGAGGAGTGCTGTGGACAGGTGCACGGAGAGCTTGGGGGTATAGAGGCCCCGGAGACCCTTGTGGGGACACGAATCCCCAGTGTGGTTGTCCCTGTGTGTGTGGTGCAAGGTGTGAGTGCGGCCCCGTGTGTGGAAGCGACACCGTGTGTGAGTGAGGCACGGAGTATGGATGAGACACCGCGGTTGAGTGCCCCCGCGTGTGTGGATGAGGCACCGCGGTTGAGTGCCCCCGCGTGTGTGAGTGAGGCACGAGTGAATGGAGCACCACGTGTGAGTGGTATGGGTTATGCAAGGGAGACCGTGTGTGTGAGAGAGCGGTATGTGAGGGAGATGTCGGTTGGCATGCGGGAGCACGCAGCCGCGTCTCCCGGTGTGAATGTGATGGAGTGGACTGTGTGCGTCGTAACACGCAGGTATGCGTGTGTGGAATGGAGACGGAGACGGCGACAGAGGAGCGAAAGCCGAGTAGCGGCTGTAGTTGTTTCGAGGACCGTGCCGGGTTCACCCAGCAGTGAGCACGCGGTTCGTGCTGTGCAACGCACGAGACCGCCACGTGCTCGTTTGCGAGAGTGAAGTCCCGGTCCGGAAACGCACGCGGTGGATTTGCCGATCCCGCGGACGGACAAAGTTTAGGCAGGTAAATGGATTTGGACCGGACGGGTTCTCCACGCGATCGTGTGTGTTAAGCTCCAACGGGCAAAGCACATGTGTTCGCGTGGGGAATCCCTCGAGACGTGGGGCTTGTGTTTTTTTTTTGCGCACGGTGACGTCATGGCTGCACGTGTGGTTGGAATCCGGCAGGAGGGGTATCTCTGCCGGATGGTACCGTCCAAGGAGGGACGAGGAACACGTGCAGCTGCATGACGTCACGCGCAGGTGTAAAGTGCGCGAGCTCTGAGTTGCCGCGCAGGTGCTGCGCATGAAAAAAAAAAAAAAAAAAAAAGAAAAGGCAAGCCTCACTTTCGGGTGCACAGGATTCCTGGGCAAGGGGTGGAAGACCCCCTTACCTGGGCACAGGATGGAAACTAGTTAGGGGGAAGGGTTAGCATAGCGAGACCGACTTCATGGGGCAGGGGTAAGTCCTCATGGAGTCCGTGGAATGGATTAGTTAGAGGGATTGTAGCCAGATTTAGGTTGGGAAATAAAATGGGATTATTTTGGAGACAGAGACAGACTTTGGATGTGTAGTGGGGACGTAGTTAAGCTACGTAGTGTTAAAAGGAACGTGCTGTAGTGTAAGGGACGACGTGGGAGCACGAGTTAGTTAGGGGATGCAGATAGAAGAATGGCAGAGTTCAGTGGTGTGTGTGTTGAAGAGTTGGTGAGTTATGAGGTGAAGACATGTTGAGTGAGTGAGGCCAGCGGGTCTGTGTGTGTGGAGTGAATGGGGAATGCATGGTGCGATGAGTGATTGGGGGGAGGAGTGACTCCCGCCCAAGGGACCCCGGGGTCAGAGTAAAGTGAGTTAGCTGGGTTAGTCAAATTGAAAAATGGAGGTCGTTTTGCTGTTGGTGGGAATGTAGGCTCGAAACCCATTTGGAGGGGTGCAGGAGCCCTGTTGATGGGCTTGGGAGCGTGGCTGCGAAAGGTGAGTATCGCTGAGTGGGTACCCCGGGCACCAGGCTAGTCGGCCGCGGTAGGCCATGGGCCCATGGGGGGCCGGGATAGCGTAGTGGGCACGGGTGCGCCTGCTTGGTGCGGGGACCCGGGGCGCCATTAGCCGCGTGGGCAGTGTTGTGGGCATGGGTGACCCTCGGAAAGGGGCCCGGGAAGCCAGCCTGCCACGTGTGCGTTTCAGGGGAGGTGCCATGGGGGGCACTCCCCGGTGTTAGGGAGCTGGTAGGCTCGGAGGCAGTGTAGTGCCCGGGGTGCCATAGCGGGAGAATCGGCAGAGGGTCGTGCCTGCCAAAGGGAGCCACGTGTCCCAGCCAGGAGACCGTGTGAGGGCACGGAGAGAAAATTGGGGGGCGAGGCCCGAAATTGTGAGGACACCAACACAGGCGACGGGAATCTGGGTTGTTAGAACCAATAGTTTAAGCGAGAGGCGCTTGTTGAAAGCCCCGGGGTAGTTTAACAGTTAAATGGTTAGGGTAGATTAGGAGATGTACCCCTCCGCACCATCCATCCCCTCGCTCTCGTTGTGGGCCGCTGGACCCACTTTGGGTTAGATCGCCGAACTCTGGGGAGGCCATTCTGAGGCTTCGTTGGGCCTCGGCACAGGACGCTGGCTCTCCCTTATTCCTCGGGCCAATTGTGCAGCCTGCGTTGTGCAGCCCATGCACCGTTGTGGTTCACTGCGTTCAGTTCAAAAGGGAAGGCCTTGGACTGCGTGTGAGCAGCCAGCCACGTTCCCTGTCACCTGCATTGTTTTGAGCCAGAGACTGCATGCGAGCAGCCTGGCTCCCTGCTAACTGCTTTCTTTTTGCAGAGTTCAATGATCCTGGGCCATGGTTTAGTGTAAAATTTGTAAGTTAAGGTTAAGATGTACTGTAAATATGAGTGCGCCCCCGGCATGTTTGTCTTAGCGCCGGCAATTTTATTTAAGTCGTCCGTGTGAGTGAGTTTGTTTAGATAGTTACGCAGCCCTCAGGTTATTTATTTTGGGGACACGAATACCATGAATGTCGCACTCAGGGATCCGTAGGTAAAATGTACTAGGGGAAAACTACACATGATGGCACACGAAAATTTGACGACTCGGGACGAGTCTGTAAAAAGGGGAGGGGGTGGTGTTGTGGTTACCAAATTCGCAAACCACCATTCAGGTCCCTTAGGTGAGGTATCTCGGTAAGTACATGTGTAGTTAGGCCCAAACCCGTTGTCTAGTGGGAATATATGTCATTTATGCGTGCTGCGACTCTTCAGGATAGCCGTTTTTCTTTTACTATCTTTAATTTGGACCAACCGCCATTGTTACCACCACCAGTCACAACATCAACCACCACAACCACAACATCAACCACCAACCACAACGCCGCTTCACCACAACCGCCACGACCTTCACGTCACACCTCGCAACCGTCGCATCGCCACCGTTCTTGCGCCGCCTGTGGGTACCGGTGTTGGACTCGTGCAGGGCGCGCGCCGAACAGCGTGTACAAAATCACGGATTTTGTGCTTCAAAAACGGATCAAAAACGACACACGCCCACTTTTTGCCGTCCAATCGGTGAGCGAGGGGCGATTTGGCCCCGCCTCCAGGGCGTTGGAGGGCTATCGATATATGCAAATTTATGGATCAAAAAGCATTCACGCCCACTTTTTCTCGGGCCAATGGGGAGCGAGGTGAAAGGTCGAAGGGAGGGGGTCAAAGATGAGAGGGCGAAGCTACGGGGCTGATAAAAAGCGACCGTGTTCGTCAGTCCAGTGAGTAGTAGAGTAGGAGAGTCGAGAGGGAACAGAGAGTCAAGACTTCGCGGGCGGTGGAGTTGGCAAGAAGGAGCTGGTCGTCGTGTGCGTTGGAGTCGGAACGGAGGGGACGGAGCTGTGGAGAGGCGGCGAGGGCAGACGAGGGGGTGCTCGCGTCGTGCAGGGAGCTGCACCCCAGGGAGGCCGACAGCGCGACCTGGCCGAGGTGGAGACGCTCGTCGCGGGACAATAAAAATCCTCTATACCCCGAGCATCAGCAACCCCCTCCTGTTTCCCCCCGCGCTGAGATAGTGTGACCAAGGGGGCCCCTTTCCCACCCCCTACCAGACACAGCCCGCGAGGCCCGCGGAGTTGAGGCACCATCGCCGCTCCGCGTCTCATCACCAGACGGGTAGGCCCGACCCGGTCTCGGCCTCAGGCCCGCCTCATCCTTGAGGGTATTCTTTCCTTGGTTTTGGGTATGTGTTGTCGGCGTCGTCTGTGAAGTAAAATTGTATAAGTGTTGCCGTGTGCTCGGTAGTCGGTATTAGCTCTGCATTGTGTCTTCGCTTTTACATTTGCTTTTTGTGTAAATTGCATTGTGTTTTTTCTATGTGCTTTTGGTGGAATTGAATATGTGTGCTTTCCGTTCGTCGCGAATAAATGTGCTTTGTGTTGAACTGTTTCCCGCTTCGCTTCGTCATTTCCTTCATTGAATCCTCATCTTGCTTCACGTAAAGGGTTGGTAGTGGGCTGAATACGCCCGATAATTAATCGAACCGTCGAGGTCGACGATAACACCGCTCGGTTATCCCGATAGTACGGAACGGGTCGCTTAAGTGGCCCGTGTCCGAAGTCGACCTGCGGCGAGGTGCGATCGCCCGGTCTACCCTCCGCGTGGGTACTTAGGTAGGTCGAATTTGGCGA
>NC_140973.1:79477796-79542796 GCF_056783735.1 Eptatretus burgeri | reverse complement strand
GGGTTTCCAGACTCCCGAAGGATTTTTTTAAATTTTTTTTTTTAGAATAAAAGTTTTAATCATTTCATTTAAAATTACATCTTTTTAAAAACGAAAACGAGATTGATCTACTATTAATGACTATTTACTAAAAAAAAATTTAGACAAAAGCATTTTTTTTTTCTGACTTGCATTTAAGTACTAATATTAAAGAAGAGGTAGAAGTTTCCTGCATCGTCCCAGAGAGGTGAAGAGTACGCCCATCCGCTCCCACAGGTGCAATAACATCTCCAACAGGCCATGGTAACTCCAGGCCAGAGAAGTAAAAATCACCAAAGATTTATTTGTAAAATTTTGACGATTTTCATGTCGGGCAATTAGAGGCCATATATATATATATACCATTTAAAACCATTAAGAAAGAAAATATATATATATATATATGTTAAGTTAAAACTTATATAAGTTAAGTTATAAGGAAGTTAAAACTTTCAGGGATTAATGAGAGACAAGGCAGAGGTTTGTTCCCAAGATATAGACCACCCAAATAAAGTGATGCGTCAGAAGAACGTGTTGTATGCTTGGAACAGGATTGCCCATGGGGTGGGTACTTCGCTATGGTATTGTTATGTTGAAAATAAGAGGAGGGATCTATAGCTCGACTGTGATAAGTGTACCATGGTCCGTGTGCTTCGAGTAGGTTAGATTGCCATGTATCAGGGACCTGTTAGAATAAGTTGTCTTGTAAAATGTAATGCTGAAGAGGCAATGAATGTTTTTTTGGGGGTTTTTTTTTTTAATGTTGAATGCTCCAGTCACGGACGATGTAGCAGCTTCGTCGAGGTCGGGCTTTAAATAAAAGAACTGCATACGTAGAAAAGTGAAGAAAGAGAATAGTCTTAAAGTTTTTGAGGAAGTAAAAAAAAAAATCTGCTCTTTGAAAAGGGAAGATCATAAGTGTTTGGAAAGACATGAGAAGATAAAGAGTTCGAGTTTGGCAGTGGAGGGGAAGAAACAAACTTCATAATATCCCACTCTTGAGTTGCCAATGTCCGTGCAATGACCGACCATACCATGTCGTGACTTGACGAATATTTTGTGGTCTCCCCAAGAGGCAGAGGTACACAGGAAGCAAGATCTCTGGAGCAGAAACTGAAGTAATATCCATAGAAAAGAGAAAGAGAAACAGCTTTCTCTCAAGTACATCGACGTCTTCATGACTTAACTGCAATGGTGATCGATGATCCGACACCCATGGATGGATGGATGGATAGATGGGGTGTTTTAATTAATCCAAACACCCAATTTTCACTCTTGCACTTCCTTGGAGTTTTCTTAGTGTGCATGCAAAGTCTCAGGCTGCGAGGTTTAATCTTGACCCATGTTTTCTTTTAATCTAGCAAGAAACATTAGATGGGGTAAGTTTGTTGATAATCCATTTAGTTTGGGGGGGGGGCCTCGTTTGTTGTGAATGACCATCAGATGGTCCATTTTAGATGAATCATAAAGTTCGTGAAATTTGCACAAAATGCAATTCATCTCAATACGAGGTGGATTTCAATGGTTCATCTGCCCCTTCTTTTACTCCACAAACATTGAGGCTCATGGAAGGGTCAAGTGACAGAAGGAGGCAAAACAACCAAATGAATGAATGATTGAGAAAAAGGAACCGAAGGACAAATTACAACAAACTAGGACGGCACTCGATCTATCGCATACCTCCGCCAGGCTAAACAATTCACGTTTTGTATCCCATTCATAGGCTCGATCTGCATCCGGACGTGAACCAAAATCTCACCGGCGTGTTCTTTCACCTCCCCAACTCATCGACAAAGTTTTGCCATTACCCGTCCAAAACCTTTTGTAATACCATGCCATATATCGTTTTTGGCTTCATCTCTCAATGGTGAAGAATCACTGATAGAATTCTAATATCCGGATCTGGACACGGATTTTCACCAAAATCAACTCAATTCGTCCTTGTCACACACCCAACCTGTCCACCAAATTTCGTCTGAATCCGTACATTACATTTCGAGATATCATGCTCACAGACAAACAAACAGACAGACAAGCCGGTAGGCGGCGATGGGTCACCGAGCATGGAAACTATAAGACATAGAGCAAAATGGATGTTATATAGCGGATAGGGGATCACCTTAAGATTATGCATATCAAATCTCATCGACTTCCATCTACTGATAACTACTCGGTATCCATTTGAATGAAAAGTACCGAAAATGCGGTTTGAAATCGGAAATCCCCAAAGTTCGAGGGGGTGCTGTGGGTGAACAAAGATTTAAATCGAAAAACCGGTTCGATCATTTGTGCACAATGTATTCCAGACGATTAGTGTGAATTTTCATGACCATCCGACCATAACCCTAGGTCCTAGGAGGAGTAGCATTTGGTGCGAAGGCACCTCCAGCTCTCGCATATTATCGATTTTTGCACTAATTGACCTTTGACCCCTGACCTAAGCGAAATCGGTCAATATGTCCTGAGGCAAAGTTGTAGTACTCATTCAGTACCATGAATCTGCAAAGTTTCATTCGTATCGATGCACTCACCTGGTCGCTAGGGAGCCTTCAATTTTCGCGCATACCCTAATTGTAGGGGGCACTGCGGGTAAAGTATTCCATATATCACAAAAACCGGAATATATTTGATAGAGCATCACCTGTAGATCATTCGTGCCAAATTTCATAACCCTACGTGGGATAATGGCTTTCGGAATTGATTTCGCGTGAACGGTACCGATTTTGAAGGTTTTTCGTTTGTTGCTAGGTAACCAAAGCGTCCTTAGCAACCATCACAATTTCCAAAGCACAAGGTCATAGGATGTACCTACCACCCGAGTTTGGTCAAAATCCGCCCACGTTTACTACCAATTATGCTGATGACAAATGAACAAACATCCAAACAAACAGACAGAATTACTGACAATAAGGGTCCCCTATTTTGGCGACCTGACAGATGGGGGTGAAAACGTAACCTCCATATGTCCACCTTCGGTGATGGATGTCACGACAAGAAAACTTGATGCAGGAGAAAGCCATTGGGCCCATCATCCCTACACTACACCAACACCAGATTAGATAGATAAGTCAAGCTAATGACTTCCTTTCATTGGTGGGGATGAGAGGGGGGGGTTGGGAGGTGGGAATGGGGGTGAGAAAAGTGTTGCAGAAAAAAAATTTGAACCTCTGTATCTCTGAAACCACACCAAGGAAAAAATTGAAACTTCGCACGTGGCAAGTACTCCTCACGAGAAATAAGTGTATTGTTGCGGATTCGCGCCCGCCGGCGTGCTGACGGCCACGTAACTCGAATCGCGGCACGTCGCCCACCGGACGGACAATCCAGTCGTGACCCTCTCGGACTAACGCCGGGAACCAGTCACGGGTGGACCTTTCGGTCTCACCGCGATCGAGCCAATCAGCCCCCGCGTGGGATAGGGTTGCTCGCCAAATTCGACCTACCTAAGTACCCACACGGAGGGTAGACCGGGCGATCGCACCTCGCCGCAGGTCGACTTCGGACACGGGCCACTTAAGCGACCCGTTCCGTACTATCGGGATAACCGAGCGGTGTTATTCGTCGACCTCGACGGTTCGATTAATTATCGGGCGTATTCAGCCCACTACCAACCCTTTACGTGAAGCAAGATGAGGATTCAATGAAAGAAATGACGAAGCGAAGCGGGAAACAGTTCAACACAAAGCACATTTATTTGCGATGAACGGAAAGCACACATATTCAATTCCACCAAAAGCACACAGAAAAGAAAAACACAATTCAATTTACACAAAAAGCAAATGCGACAATGCAGATCTAATACCGATTACACGAGCACACGGCAACACTTATACAATTTTACTTCACAGACGGCGCCGACAACACATACCCAAAACCAAGGAAAAGAACCCTCAAGGATGAGACGGGCCTGAGGCCGAGACCGGGTCGGGCCTACCCGTCTGGTGATGAGACGCGGAGCGGCGATGGTGCCTCAACTCCGCGGGCCTCGCGGGCAGTGTCTGGTAGGGGGTGGGAAAGGGGCCCCCCCTTGGTCGCACTATCTCAGCGCGGGGGGAAACAGGAGGGGGTTGCTGATGCTCGGGGTATAGAGGATTTTTATTGCCCCGCGACGAGCGTCTCCACCTCGGCCAGTTCGCGCTGTCGGCCTCCTTGGGGTGCAGCTCCCTGCACGACGCGAGCACCCCCTCGTCTGCCCTCGCCGCCTCTCCACAGCTCCGTCCCCTCCGTTCCGACTCCAACGCACACGACGACCAGCTCCTTCTTGCCAACTCCACCGCCCGCGAAGTCTTGACTCTCTGTTCCCTCTCGACTCTCCTACTCTCTGGACTGACGAACACGGTCGCTTTTATCAGCCCCGTAGCTTCGCCCTCTCATCTTTGACCCTCTGCCTCCGACCTTTCACCTCGCTCCCCATTGGCCCGAGGAAAAGTGGGCGTGAATGCTTTTTGATCCATGAATTTGCATATAGCGACCGCCCTCCAACGCCCTGGAGGCGGGGCCAAATCGCCCCTCGCTCACCGATTGGACGGAACAAAAGAGGGCGTGAGTCGTTTTTGATCCGTTTTTCTGCGGAAAGTCCGTGATGTTTTTGAACACGCTGTTTGGCGCGCGCCCTGCACGAGTCCAACACCGGTACCCACCGGCGGCGCAAGAACGGTGGCGATGCGACGGTTGCGAGGTGTGACGTGAAGGTCGTGGCGGTTGTGGTGAAGCGGTGGTTGGTGGTGGTAACAATGGCGGTTGGTCCAAATTAAAGATAGTAAAAGAAAAACGGCTATCCTGAAGAGTTGCAGCACGCGTAAATGACATGTATTCCCACTAGACAACGGGTTTGGGCCTAACTACACATGTACTTACCGAGATACCTCACCTAAGGGACCTGAATGGTGGTTTGCGAATTTGGTAACCACAACAGTATGTTTTGATGACGTCATCATTGCACATTTTGAATGCTACATCTGAGCAATGCTACATTCCATGAGGAACAAAAGATTCACACATATCATGTCATAGGTCACATGGTTTGGCAGCCATATTGGATTTACCCTAAAACCTATAAAATACACCAGTCAAAATAAATCCTGGAAAGGGTCTACAATCTCTGATTGCTCCTTTTCTTGTTTACTGTTTTGATCTGGGTTCTCTTGCTTTAAAAAAAAAAAACGTTTTTTGAATGAGGCTCATTTGGCTGTGCCTGGATGGGTTTGGGGGTAGAGGAGTAGCAGCTGAAACCTGAATCCTATCCAGGTTCCTCGTGATAACTCCTCCATCTTTGCTTGTTGCTTGTTCAGGTTCCTTCTGATTACTCCAATGCAGGACTGTACCTACTTGGTCTTCCATTTGATTTGAATTGAATTTATTTTAATCCCATTCTAAATTCAGTTGAAGAATAATAAACGTCATGGATCAAGGTCAAGTGCCTGATCAAAGCGGGGTTGCATCAAAGCGGGACGTCTTGGTACCCGCTCATCACTTCTCGCAGTTGTAAAGTGGCAGTTCTAGTTATGTCTCTTTTTAATGACATAACACACATGTACACAGACACCACACCTAACAAGTCCTGGTGAGGGTCTGCAATCTCTGATTACTCATTTTTTTCTTGTTTACCTCTGCCACCATAGAAGAAGTATACACTGATGAGCCAAAACATTATTACCACTGACAGGTGAAGTGAATCGCATTATCTTGTTACAATGGCACCTGTCAAGGGGTGGGATATATTAGGCAGCAAGTGAACAGTCAGTTCTTGAAGTTGATGTGTTGGATGCAGGAGAAATGGAAAGGAGTAAAGACCTGAGCGACTTTGACAAGGACCAAATTGTTATGGCCAGACGACTGGGTCAGAGTACCTCTGAAACGGCAAGGCTTGTGGGTGCTCCCAGTCAACAGTGGTGAGTACTACCGAACAGTGGTCCGAGGAAGAACAAACCACAAACCGGCGACAGGGTGTTGGGCGCCCAAGGCTCATCAATGCGCGAGGGCAACGAAGGCTATCCCGTCTGGTCTGAACTGACAGAAGGTCTACTGTGGCACAAGTCACAGAAAATTTTAATGGTGGTGTTGTGGATTTTTCACCTTGAACCTCATAGTGATCGTTGTAGAAATTCGTGCTGGTTGATTGTGGAATCTTATTTAACTTGCAGGGCTTAACGTCGAGCCGATTCGGTTTTAAATGTATCCCTCGTACACTTCACACAATGAACAAACAGAACCCCCATTCGTTGCAATATTGTTATTCTATTTTATTTATCTTACTTTTTAGTTAACCACTATCCGAAACCCCATCACAGACAGGGCACAAAATTGGTCCTTCAGTATTAATTTTGATTATCTGTCGAATGGCGTTGGTCCCGTCTCGATCGGATGAAATTGGGAAATTGAAGTTACCCAGTGACCTTGACCCCGTGACCTTTGACCTTGAACTTGACCCCCCCCCCCCCCCATGTCCGTTCTCATGTCCCAAGGATCACTCATGCCAAGTTTCATCTCATTCCATCCAACGGTTCGGCCACCTATAAAGGACGAACAAACACACACATACATACAAACAAACATATTCTATTTTTTAGTGTAGTAGATTAAACCAACCCGATTAATTCACTTTCCACATCTTAAGTACATGACATCAGAGAGTTTTGTTATTACTTGGTACTTGGTCAGTCCCAAGGAGTACAAGCCACTGAGATGCCATACATCCTCACGTGCTTGCACGAAAACAATTCTACACTTCAAAGCATTTTATACTTTCATGGGAGAGTGGTGGGGGCTGCCAATTCAAACTGCATACGTGTCTTCAAGGTGAGAAGTACACGACGTACATTTCAAGGCAAAGGTTTGCTGTTATCAGCCCAGGTCACACCGCTCCAGAACAAGACATTTTATCAACATTTAGGGAAAAAGACTCTTGGCTAAAAAGGACAGCCAATTCGACTTATCGTATAAAATTTAAATTTCTAAAACCCCATTTGTTACAATTTAGAATACATTAATATCGTTTTTCCCCCACAGTGGTCATGAGAGAAATGTGTCACAATCCACAGTGTATCGCACCCTGCTGCGTATGGGGCTGCATTGCCGCAGACCGGTCAGAGTGCCCATGATGACCCCTGTCCACCGTCGAAAGCACCTACAATAGGCACGCGAGTATCAGAACTGGACCTTGGAGCAATGGAAGAAGGTCGCCTGGTCCGGAGTCCCGTTTTATTTTAGATCACGTGGATGGCCGTGTACGCGTGCGCCGTTTACCTGGGGAAGTGATGGCACCAGGATGCACTGTGGGAAGACGACAAGCCGGTGGAGGGAGCGTGATGCTTTGGGCAATGTATTGCTGGGAAACCCTGGGTCCGGCCATTCATGTGGACGTCAATTTGACACGTGTCACCGACCTAAACATCGTTGCAGACCAGGTACACCCCTTCATGGCAATGGTATTCCCTGATGGCAATGGCCTCTTTCAGCAGGATCATACGCCCTGCCACACTGCACATATTGTTCCGAAATAGTTTGAGGAACATGATGAAGTGTTCACGGTGTTGCCCTGGCCTCCAAATTCTCCAGATCTCAATCTGATTGAGCATCTGTGGGATGTGCTGGACCAACAAGTCAGATCCATGGTGGCTCTACCTTGCAACTTACAGGACTTCAAGGATCTGCTGCTGATGTTTTGGTGCCAGATACCACAGGACACCTTCAGGGGTCTTGTAGAGTCCATGCCTCGGTGGGTCAGCACTGTTTTGGCAGCACACGGAGGACCAACAGCATATTAGGCAGGTGGTCATAATGTTTTGGGTCATCAGTGTATGTTTTCACCCCTTTCTGTCTGTTTGTGTGCAATATATCTCAAAAAGTTGTGGACGGATTCAGACGAAACTTGGTGGCCAAGTTGGGTGCGTGACGAGGAAGAATTGATTCAATTTTGGTGAAGATCTGGATACAACAATTATTTAATTTAAAACCGATTCTTCATTTTTGAGAGATCGGGCCAAAAACGATATCGTTCTGGATAGCCTATTTACCCTCGCCGAAGGATTCGGAGAGGTGCATTTGGGCCTGTTTGTTTGTCTGTCCGCACAGAACTTTCATGTTTTTCTCTGCAACCGTTTGTCAGATTGAGACGAAATTTTCACCATTGGTGTGACTACTTACATAGAATGTTTTAATGATAATTACATCACAAGTCACGTGGTGTGGCAGCCCTATTGGAAAAATGGGAAAACTTTGGACCTCTGTCTCTGAAACCGCACCAAGAAAAAAATTGAAACTTGGCACATTACAAGTACTCCTCATGGGGAATGAGTATGATTTTTTTTTCATGACATTATAGGTGCCCTCGTTATTACATCATAATTGCATATGTAGAATGCCACATGCAACCAGTATGAAAATTTTTGACGGTCATCTCGGGATAAAATGGTCCACAGGGAAAAAAAAATCATGACGTCATCGGTCACGTGATTTAGCAGCGAATTTTTTTGTTTTTTTAAACCTTCAAAAATCTTCTCTGAAGTGGCTGAACAGATAGAGGCGAAACTTTACACGTATGACCGCCTCTCCATGAGGAACAAAAGGTTCGCACATATGATGTCATTGGTCACATGGTTTGGCAGCCATATTGTGTTTACCCTAAAACCTATAAAAATAAACCACTCTAAAGAAGTCCTGGCGAGGTTTTGCAATCTCTGATTGCTCTTTTTCTTGTTCAAAAATGTATTGGGTGCGATATGTTCTCATGGATCAGGCATTACGTGGCGGAGGTATGCGCTCTACCGAGCGTGCTTCCAGATTGAAATCTTTTTTTGGGGGGTGGTTGGTGGTGGTGATGGGTGAATGTGGTTTTTGCGAAAGGAATGCACAAACACAGACCACACATTATCTTGGAATAAGACCCTCTTACAAACATCACCCATCTATACTGAGGCTTCAGACATCACATCCCTCATCCAAATGCCTCCAACATTCACAAAGCTGACCTATTTTGTTTCCTGTCACATTGGACTGGACATCCATTCCACAAATTATATTAGTGTTCAATGACCAAGGTACCTGCTCAAACGTTTTTGTTCATTTTTTTTTCACCAAATGGATTACTCAGTAGTATTACCATTGGTAATCAAGCATCCTTTGTCAATAAATAAATAAACTCCAAATTGATATCTCTAAAATGCCGAACAAAGCAGTGGCAGGAGAGAAAGGCATTAGAACATGGGAATGGATTGTAAAGGAAATGCAGCTGAATTGAATGGGGTTGGGGGTCGTGGTGGGTTTGGGATGGGGGTGGGGGTGGAGTTTAAAATGTTTGACATATAAAGCACCACAACAGAACCTTCTTGTCCCTCAAATACTTGCACCCTACTCACTATATTTCTTGGAAAGCACACCTTGAGGAAATCAAAATAAACTTTCAAACCACCTTTTTCGTTTTCAGATAAACTCACATTTATCAGAAAAGAGACGTGATTTAATGTTGTGATGCAACAAGGTCGAAAGGAAGCATATCTCACATTTACAAACAGTATCAGTAGAGAAAAAGTAACAAATTTTAATAGCCATGAAAATGGAACCTAACAGAACAGAAAATAACAAATATATTTTTGTTACTGCAACAGAAATGTGTTTGAGAAAAAAAAAAAATGAAAAGAGAAGACAATTTATCCTAAAAAAACGTAGAGATAAGCAGAAGATCAAAGCACTGGGATTTCAAATAAAAACCACCGTTAAAAGAACAAGTGGTTCCATTGTATCTCAAACACAAAGGGAAACAACACCATTTTGAAGAGAAGTACAGAAAAAGAACAAAAAACAAAATAAACCCTTCGTCATCGACACAACTTACAAGAGCAAGACGTTCCTCGAGCACACCCAACACAGAACTACAATTCCTCCTTTCCTTCCATTTGAAATAATCATTGGAAAGTTTACGGAAAGCCCTTGAGGCAGTGCCAAAGATGTATTCTGCACAAGTAGAAACAAGATACCAAAGGAGCAAACAGATATTCTACGAATCTTGTAGGATAAGCAACAAGCAATTCATATTGCACAATTACATCGCAAACATTTCAGTACCAGGGAGGCCTGACATAAGTGCTGTCACTCTTCACGGTCTGGTAGCTGTTACCTCCTGAGGAAGAAAAACAAGAGTGGTCGGGGGAGGAGTCAATGTCAGGAGGGGTAGGGGGAAGTGTCAATGTGTGACATTAAAATCTACAACTTTATTTTTAAAAGGACAAAATCAACTTTCAATGACAGTTCAACATGTTGAAAAAGTATAGATGGTGACTCATGGACGAGATATGGCTCAACTAAACCATCCTTAAAACAAACAAAACTGATGCCCACTCAGACACCAAAGACTACTGATGCATGGATTGCAAAGCAATCAACACAATGGGAAAGAACAGAGGAAAAGCACAGGAAGGGGTCATCATCCCAAAGAGTATGAGTGGATATTGAAGGGATCGATGTATTACAAGGAGGAATAAGAATGAGTTATGAGCAAACAGAAAAGAGAAAAAACAAAAAAGATAAATCGATACCTATAAAAAGCAAAATAAATCTCAATCTCTCGCACTCTCTGTGTGTATCTGTCTGTCTGTGTCTCTCTCTCTCTTTGTATGTGTTCTATGCACGGCCACATTTTTGAAGCTACAAACTCCATACTCAGGGTACAAATACAACTTTGTATGTGGGGGGTAACATACGCTACGTGGACGTGGCCTTATGTGAGGGGTGGGGGGGGGGAAGGGGTCAGGGTGTAAATTCTCGAAGTAAATGTATACCGTGTCGTGCCACCTGGTGGTGGTGACAGAGGGTATTACAAGTTTCAAATTTTGTTCGGCTACAAAGTGTTATTCACGTTTCTATTCCCACGCAACGCCGAGTAAATCTGCTAGGAGAAAATAATTAAAATAAGGAGGAAAAAAAAAAGAAAAAGGAAAATGAAAACAAAAGAAAACTTGGGAAGACTTTTAGTAAATCAAAAGGCTTCAGAAAGAGCAGGAAGTTTTCACACAAATAAACTTACAGTAAAGAATGAAAATGAAGCAAGGAAGGGATGAATCGATGAGTAATTCAACAATGTACGGTAAAAGTGTAACGGTTAATGTGCGATGAAGTGAGCGAAGAGCACACCGATCCGTGCACACACCAGTTAATGTGCCAGGGTGCTTAATCTCCAGGTGATTCACTACCACGGTGGAGTCGTTCCCCGACACTGTGAGTTTTGCTTTGCATTGACAACAGCGGACTTTCTGTTCTCCATCTTTGTTCCCACCGATGAGCTGAAAGTGTCTCCAAGCAGACTTCTGTTTCTCCTCTTGATGTTCAACCCACCAGTAGTCTCGCTCCTCGTAAAGTTTGTCAAGTTCGGAATGATAAGACCGAGAATAATAAGGAGATCGTTCCAACAAATCTCTCCTCGTGAGATCTTTGCTCCTCCAGCCACCCCGTTCCTCCATGTGCCCCAAGTCTATGGAGAATGTAAGGGCGAGAAAAATGGGGGGAGTGGTGGGGTAGAGATGGAAGTGGGATCAAGAAAAAAGGGAGAATGAAAAGATATTCAAAAACAGGTATTGAAAAGGGGATGGACGCAAGCAAACAACAACACCGCATGCACGCGCCCTCATTATTTTCACAGCGAACTCCCCGATCCTCCCTCAATCTCTGTAAATAAATAAAAAGGACAATTACTTTTACTCCACATTCATTAACGAAATTATTTATACCATACCTGTGTGTGTTGTTACCCAAAAGGTAAAAGCAGAGTATCTATTGTTCCATATGGTGCTATAAACAACACCAGAAGCGAGAAGATGATGGCAATTACAGAGAGATTTTCTTTCCAGTGGTAAACACTGCAAGAGTTGTTGTCTATTGAACTCAGTAGGCCTCACCATGATATCTCCTTGAACCGACTTTATATACCAAGCTGGTCTCCAAAGCCAGCCATAGATGGACTGGGAATTCTCCGTTGTTCCAGCTCATTCTTTGAAAATCAAAACTAAAAACAACCTAAATAGTGGGGCAACTTAGCTAAATATAGCATAACAATTGTGCATTTTGTGAGGAAAGCACCAAATTTGGCAGACTAGTAGCCTATCACATTATGAACAGATTTGGATATTGGGCCTTCTCAAATTCAGCCGCTGAAGCGTGGCAGCTATTTTTCAAAATGGCCGCCAGTGGTTACTGTTATGACACATATCTGCTTTACTGGAGAGGAATGCAGGTTGATAGTGAAAGTTTATTTACTAATAAAGGTCCAATAATGGTCAAAGAAAGTAACAATTTGATATGGTTGAGAAAAAAAAAAAGTTAAAGTGGACTAATTAGTCTTATTAAGACACAGATTCTGAATGAAAACCAATGATAAACATTCATAGCACTATTGACTTGGCACATGGTAGTAGAAGTGGTGTGCGTGCATATTGACCCGGGAATCGTGCACAGTTGAGTTGCCAGCTTACACTTGTAGAGAATTTATGGCTGGCAACTTCACTGTACAGAAGACGAAGAACGTGTTCTCTTCGATCCCAATCGACCAGGCACATGAAGAGAACAACGCATGCATCAAAGGAGATGGTGAAGCAGTCAGCCTCACTGATAACCCAAGTGCCATAGAAGAGTTCCAAGATGGCCGTCAACACTGGGGGAAGCGAGAGGACACACGGCATCACGACGAGACACCAAGTGTGCAAACCTCTTTCGCCAAGGATGTCCGTGCCCTTGTCAGCGTCATAGAAGAGCTTGGCAACCCCTTTGAGGAAGAGAGCATGGATCTGGTTGTCCTTGACACAAAGGAAATTGCAGGTCCTGCTGCAGTTGAGAATGTCAGGAATGTGAAGAAGATTGGCCAAGAGCAGTTCCAGGCTTTCACCAGAGAATGCCTGGTGGAAAGGACCAAGCCAATTGATGATGTAATTCGTCGGAACAAGCTGAAGGTGTTTAGCACTTCCACCCCGAGAAGTGTGAGCAAAGGGAAACAGCAGCTGGCCTCTCTCAGGAACGACGTGGCACTTTTCTCAAGGCTCTACATCGGTTGCCAGACGAGGGATGGAAACCTTGAAAAGTTCTTTCGTCATGAGAATCAAGCGTGTCCTCCAGCTTTCTCCGATGGAGAAAGTCTCCGTCTAGGTACAAAGAGTGATCTCCTCAAATGCTTTGAAGAGTTCTCCAATGCCTAATCAGATGCTCCTGATACCACCAGCCTAGTTCTTGATGGGGCAGTCATTGTCCAGATGCTGAAGCCTGTGGTAGCCAAGAACTTTGATGACTATGCCCAGGATGTCTTCATACCGTACCTGTCAACAAAGCTTCAGACTGTGTCACGCCTGGACCTGGTCTAGGACCGCAACGTTGCCGATTCACTGAAAGGCAGTGCAAGATCAAAGCGTGGAAAAGGAGTGCGTAGACGCGTGATTGGAGCAGCAGTTATACCTGGAAACTGGCAGAACTTTCTCCGAGTGGACACCAACAAGACCGAGCTGTTCAAGTTCTTATCAGAAGCTATCTTCAGGTGGTTTGACCAGGATGACAAGCAGCTGGTTATCACTGATGGAGAGGCAGTCCTGAGCAAAGCACCACTGCTCGACCTGACCTTGCTCACCCCATGCAGCCACAAAGAAGCTGACAGTTGAATGTTGTTGCATGCATCCCATGCAGCCAACCATGGTCACCACAAGATACTGATGAAGACAGTTGACACCGATGTTGTGGTGTTGGCTGTGTCAGTGGCCCAGGGACTGCAACCAGAAGATGAACTGTGGCTAGCATTTGGCACTGGGAAGAGTTTTCGGTACCTGGCAGCCCACGAAATAGCAGCTGGCCTAGGACCAGAGAAGGCACAAGCACTCCCAATGTTTCATGCTCTGACTGGGTGTGACACTGTATCTAGCTTTGCTGGACATGGTAAGAAGACTGCATGGACAATCTGGACCGTTCTGTCAGAACTTACAGACGCACTGCTGAAGCTATCCTCTGCACCAAGTGGCATACCAGACGATGTCACGCACACCATCGAGAGGTTCGTCATATTGCTCTATGACAGAACCAGCATGTGCAACGACATTGACAAGGACCGGAAGAAATTATTTGCGAAGAAGAACAACGTGCAGCTGATCCCACCAACCAAGGCAGCTCTGGAGGAGCATGTGAAGAGGGCGGCCTACCAAGGAGGCCATGTGTGGGGTCAAACACTGCTACCAACGCCAGAGCTGCCTCCTCCATCCAGCTGGGGCTGGGTCAAGAATGATGATGGGGTGTACGAGCCACACTGGACGAAGCTACCCAAAGCAGCCCACACCTGTTATCAGCTCGTATCGTGCAAGTGCAAGAAGAGCTGTCTGAAGCGTTGCAAGTGCAAAAAGGCCGCACTTGAATGCACAGCTATGTGTGTGTGTGTGTGTGTGTGTGTGTGTGTGTGTGTGTGTGTGTGTGTGTGTGTGTGTGTGTGTGTGTGTGTGTGTGTGTGTGTGTGTGTGTGTGTGTGTGTGTGTGTGTGAGGGAGAGTGCTCACAAAATTGAGAGAATATTAACAGAGCAGACTGTGTCACTGATTCAGAACATTTAAATCAGACATCCCTCGATAAATTTCTATGAGTGAGATGTCGGTATTCATATGAATGAGACGCAGCCCATGATTCGTTTGCAACCATGGACAACAACCACTGACTTTACATAAGCGATGTTGTTATTCATATCAATCAGACACAGCCCTTGATTCGTTTGCCACCATTCTCAACAACCAATTTCTATGAGTGAGATAGTCGTCCGGTACAATAAATAATTAGCAGCCATCTTGCAAAATGGCGGATATCTTTAAACTTGAGGTGGCTGCAGGTTATGTTTTTCTTAATTCAGCTTTTAATAAATGCTCAAACCAATGTTAGAGTGAAATTATAGTAACCACTGGCGGCCATTTTGAAAAATGGCTGCTACAGCCATCAGCGGCTGAATTTGAGATGGCCCAATTTCCAAATCTGTTCATAATATGTTCGGCTACTTGTGTGCCAAATTTGGTGCTTTCCTCACAAAATGCACAATTGTTATGCTAAGTTGCCCCACTAAAAGGGCTTGTTCCATTGCCAAATGAAGCATGCATATATGTCTATATGTCTCTCTCTCTCTCTCTCTCTCGGTTGTTGGTGAGTTCTGCGTGGGTGTGGCATCATGGCGGCTCTGTGAGCGAAGCTGTGAGTACTGTGTCGTGTTGGTGTTTTTCCTATCCCCTTTTCGCTCCCCTTGTGTCCTTGTAAGTGTTTGTGAAGCTTTCCCCTGCGTTTCCTTTCTTCGTTGAGACAGGAGAGAAAGAGAGCGCACACAGTAAATCCTAACTGACTGGAAGAGGCACCTTGTTGTCCCTCAATGGAAAGGGAAGGGTGATCGCCAAGACTGCAACAACTACCGAAGGGTGCGCTGCTCTCAGTGCTGGGCAAGGTCTTTGCTCGGATAATTCTTGATAGGGTTCGCCACCATCTGCTTGAGCACCAGCGTCCAGAGCAGTCAGGCTTTACACCAAATAGGTCAACGATTGATTGTATCCTTGCTCTTTGGGTCCTCACCGAATGCAGACGAGAGTTTCGGCAGGGGCTGCTTGCAGCTTATGTTGATCTCTGTAAAGCGTTCCATTCAGTGAATTGGGATGCACTCTGGAGGGATCTTGGTGTTTTGGGGTGCTACCAAAACTGATCGATCTGATATCTGAACTCTACTCTCGTACTGAGAGTGCTGTGAGATGTGGTGGTACCATCTCCGACTTATTTCCAGTTGTTATTGGAGTTCGTCAGGGGTGTGTACTGGCCTCCACATTTTTCAGCACTTGTTTGGACTGGATTCTAGGGAGGATGTCGGAGAGATCAAGCTGCGGTGCATCGTTTGGGAATGTCAAGATCTCGGACCTTGATTTCACAGATGATGCAGTCATCTTTGCGGAGACTTTAGATATCCTTTTGGGGGCCCTCGAGGTGCTGAATGAGGAGTCTGAGCCACTGGGATTATGAGTTTCCTGGGTCAAAACTAAGATCCAGGCTTTCAATGACATCTTGGATGCTGCTGTCCTGTTTGTGCCTGTTTGTGGTGAGGATGTTGAGGTCGTGGAGAGATTTATTTACCTTAGCAGTGCTATTCATATCTCTGCTGGCTGTGAGTCAGAGATCAATAGACGTCTGGGTCAGGCCTGGGGAGTCATGGATTCACTGGATAATGGGGTGTGGCGCTGCCGGTACCTATGTGGGAGGATGAAAGTCCGAGTCTTCAGGTCCTTGGTGCTTCCAGTGTTGCACTATGGATGCGAGACTTGGACTCTGACCAAGGATCTGAGACGGAGACTTAATTCCTTTGGTACCAGGTCTTTTCGGTGAATCCTTGGCTATCGCTGGCTGGACTTTGAGTCCAACGAGAGGTTGCTGAGAGAGACTCAAATTAGATTTGTTACCTGCATAGTCCGTGAGCATCAGCTGCGGCTGTATGGACATGTGGCTTGTTTTCCTGACGCTGATCCTGCTCACCAAATTCTCTCAGCGAGGGAGTCTCGTGAGTGGAGGAGGCCAATGGGCCGACCACGTGTCTCATGGTTGATCGGCATCTCAAGGAGATGGGGATGGGCCTGGCATCTGCCTGGGGGATGGCCAGATGGAGGCCCCTGGAGTACCGGCGAAAAGTGGAAGCAGCGGCGCACTGCTCTGGCACATGCTCCCATACCTGACCTGACCTGACAAGGGTTTTGTCACCGTTCACTCCCGAAGAAACAAGCGTCCCAACGTCAACGGTCATGATGTAATGGTGAGCGTTCCTAAAAAGCTAGCGCCGTCGAGCAAACTACACGGCTCTCATGTAGATACAACCAGCTCGCTCGCTGCTTTGGAAACGGAAAACAAATTTGCTGTTCTAGCTCTGGTGGATGTTGACAGTGCTTCTGATCATGTAACAGGATGAGCACGAGCATGAACAAGAGGGCGGTGTTGTGCCCCAATAAGTAGTTGTGACCACCTCAGTGGTTGCTGATGTCATGGACATTGAAAGTGAACCTATGTTGGTCCCTCTCTCTACCAAAAGCGTAGTGTCTGAGACATCTGGGTTCCAGCCAACTCCGGACATTAGGGAAGTGGAGCGTGTATGTTCTGCTTCGGTAAGAGCTTTCTCCCTCCCAGCAGAAATGGAAATGCCTGCTCCACCTATGGTGCATGGTTCAAGTTTGGATCACCAATCAGACTATGATTCTGATGGGGCCTCGCCGCTTGCTTCCGGTGATAGTACCAAAGTCTGGAATGATCCAGGCTTATTTCTGGAACCGGAGGGTGTTCCGACTGTGCCCCCCCCCCCAGGAGATCATAAAATTTTTACAGCACACCTTCCGTAAGAGACATGTTAAAATTCAAGATTCCTTTCCAGACCTGCACAGTTTGATCACCCCTGCAAAGCGGCTGCTCCTTCAGTCTGAGCAGTTTGGCATGACTGAGCCACAAATGTTTCGTCTCAAGAAATGGGTTTTGAAAGCAAGGAAACTATTGCATCCATAACCCAGCCAATTGACCAATGACTTTTTAAAAATTCCACACTGTGGCTTTCTCGGTAGCTAGTTTAAACATTAATGGAGGATGTTCGGATTTTCGCAAAGCTGAAGTTAAGGAGCTTGTATTGAAGAACCACATTGAATTTTTACTCTTACAGGAAACCAGATGTAGCTCCTCCTGTATAAGTGAATGGAAGAGAATGATGAAAGGAAGGTGGTTCTTCAGCAGCTTCGAGTGTCCCAGAGCTGGGGTAGCCATCTATTTACATCACTCTCTCTGTAATCCCATTGTTAATTTTAATGAAATTATTAAAGGATATTTAATCTCACTCACCTTTACTCTTAATGGTTTTGAACACACAATACTGAATGTCAAATGCACCCAGTGACAGTACGGATCAAACTTGTTTTTTCACACAGATAGAAACATCCCCCACACACTTAGATTTTAATGGATTTGTTTGTTTAGGAGGGGATTTTAACTACACGATGGATTCTACCATTGATCGCACTGGGAAAGAGCCTCACCCAGCGAGCATTAAGCCTCTGACTTGGACTTTGACAACCTTCTCCCTCATTGACATTTGGATAACTTGTAATCCATCCACACGACAATATACGTGGTATCGGTGTTTAGATGGCTGTCTGTCCCTCGCAAGGTTAGACCGTTTTTATATTGATAATGATTTTTTTTCAATATTGTGACCCACACTGGTATTGTCCCGAGTGGCTTCTCAGACCATCATATGGTCATACTTTGTATTCACTTACCAATTCGTAACCGAGGTGCTGCCTACTGGACCTTTAATGTAAGCCTCCTAGAGGATCATTTGTTCCTTGTCGCCTTTTGTGTTTTTTGGAGAACTTTACTCCAACGTAAACCCTCCTTTCCCCATCTTGTGCAATGGTGGGACAACGCCAAAGCACAGATAAGATCCTTCTGCCAGCAATTAGCTTATCAAACTCGACATGACTCTGCCCTTAAATCCCTGGTTGCCAGAGAAATACTATCTTTGCAATCCAACCTCTCAGCCTCTAATACCGAAAGGACCAACTTTTTGCTTACAAAGAAAAAAGCCCTTCTTGCTGGACTCTGTGCAAAGCAGGCCAGGGGAGCTCTCTGATCCATCTCTGAATGGAAAATCTGTATCACTTGGACACTTCCTCCAAGTTCTTCTTCGGACTGGAAGTTCGGTAAAAAACAAGGCAGCAGATAGCCTCACTAAAGACGAAGGAAGGAAGGAAGAATAACACACTGCCAAAAAGACATCAGAGTTTCACTCAAGGATTACTTCTCTGAACTCTACCAAGCCAAGAGCACTGATAATGAGATTATGGAATCCCTGACTTCTTCCCTACCCACCTTATCAGAATCCACACATCTACAACTAGACAAGGAAATAACTTTGGAGGAACTTCAGGCTGCCCTACATACTCTACCAAAAGGCAAAGCTTCTGGTCTGGAAGGAATGCCTGTAGAACTTTACAAAACCTTTTGGGACCTTCTGGGACCTGAGTTACTTGAAGCTCTGAGTGACGGTCTACGATCGAGTCTGTTGCCATAAAGCTGTCGCAGGGCTGTACTTGCCCTTGTCCCCCAAATAGGTGACTTTCAGCAACCGTGCAACTGGCGTCCTATATCATTGCTTTGCACAGATAATAAAATATTCTCAAAGGTTCTTACCAACCGGCTCAGTCCCGTGATTGGGAAAATTATACATCCTGATCAATCTTCCTGTGTTCCAAAAAGAACAATACACGACAGTATTTTTATTGTGCGAGACATGATTGATATCTGCACTCTTGAGGCAAAAAATGTTTGTTTGGTTTTTCTAGACCAGGAAAAAGCCTTTGACTGTCGATCACCTCTATCTTTTTTTTCTGTTTTACGAGGGTTTGCTTTTGGGCGAACTTTAATCTCTTACATACAGCTCCTGTATAAGAGCATTTTTAGTTTACTCAAAGTTAACAATATTTTATGTCAGCCTTTCCCAGCTAGTAGAGGTATTTGTCAAGGCTGCCCTTTATCCGGCCTTCTCTATTCCCTAGCAATTGAGCCTTTGCTCATTCGGTTGCGGGTACATCTTCATGGTTTTCTACCGCAACCAATGGTGAACCCAGTTAAAGTAATTGCCGATGCAGATGATCTTTGTGCGGTTATCCATTCAGATGCGGATGTCTCTGCCTTGGTCCACTGTGTCCATGAATTCAGTATGGCAAGCTCCACCAAAGTAAACTGGAAAAAGAGCAAAGCTCTCTATCTTGGTCCACAAAATGGCGCCACCCCTCCGACCCTGCCCAAGTAACTTGAATGGGCATGGGATGGAATTTTTTCATCTCGGCATCTTCCTTGGCACTCAAAATTTCGTTTAAAAAAACTGGGAATTTTTGATAAATGAAACTGAGAGACGGTTACTAAAATGGAAGGGACGACTTAGTCAAATCTCATATCGGGAGCGAACCCTTGTTAATAATAACCCTGCGGCGTCAATGCTTTGGCATATATTTATGGCACTTCAACCCCCAGATCTGATTCTTAAAAAAATACCCCCGTGTGGGGGTGACGGTCATCTCTATAATACCACAAGTTCTCAATGTTCAGTTATGACCGAAGACTACTGCGCAGTTCTACTGCGCAGCTCAAACTGTGCAGTTTGGTTAAAGATGATTCGGCATTTTGGCGCGCGCGCACGAAATTATATTTTGAAAATAAATGCCGACGTTTACATTTCGGGTTTTGAAACTTTTGCACCTTCGGCGGAAAATGTATAAACATAAAAGGCTAAAAATGTGTTTTATATTTATATTTCATTTCTCCTTCCTTCCTTCTTTGCGAATCGCATCGGCGTTTTTGGCCATCTTCGAGATCACGTGATAATCAAACGGGAAGGAAATTCAAAAATCTGTCAGGTTAGATACAAGATAATATTTTTTTACTATCATAATCAATAAACAGTTGCCAAATATCTTGTAGAATGGCAGACTAGATAAGTTTTGAAAATGGCGATTTTTATAACTTACGTGACCCCGTGACCTTGACCCTGACCTTAAACCCGGACAAAAGTTATATCGTTGTGTAACACTCATCGACCTCTACCCACATACTAAGTTTCATCAAGATCGGAAAGAAAAATTGACGGACGTACGGACGGACATTTGGTCCGGCTTTATTAGGTCATCTCGGTAGAGATGACCTAAAAACTACAATCCATTTTTATTGACTTATTTTGGGGGGAAAGCACTGGCTCCGGCCCGGTGTGCTGAGCCTGCCTATTGCCGAAGGAGGACAGGGGCTGTTTGCCATTACCAGCAAAGTGATGGCTTTTCACCTCCTTTCGTTGTGCAAGCTGCTATACAACAATGTTTATTGGAAAGCCTTCGCTCACTGCTTGCTTCAACAGGCAGGGAAACTCGGCTATGATCAGGATCTCTTTCTCATTGACACCAAGAAAGTTGATATCACATCAGTACCCCTGTTCTACAGAAGCATGCTGGAGGCATGGCAGGTAGTCACTATCCGCCATGATGACGGTAGCAACTCTCTCAAAATGTTTTTAAACGAGCCAATTCTTTGAAACCCTATTTTTAAAGGGGTTGATGGTGATCGCAATTTTATGAAAAATTGTATTGATGCTGGATACACCAAGGTTAAACATTTTAGAACTCCTTTTCCTTATAAGTGGAAGCCAGCTTCCGAGGTCGCTGTGGCCACTGGAATTAGGTCCATTCGAGTCATAGGAAGAATTTTCTCTGTAATTCTACGCTTTTTCAAGCAGTCCGGGTTAAAATGGACTCTTTCACTCCAACACCCATTTCCAGCACTTTTATTTTACTTCACTTTCAAGATTTTATCCATTTTAACTCGATGGAAAAATGTATTTTATTTTTTGTGTGTCAAAGCCCTTGTTCCTGAGAAACCTGCAGAACCACAATCACACTGGAAGAGGATACTCTGGGTTACTCCTTCCACTGCAATTCAATGGCTTGTTATGTATAAGGCACCCATTGCCAAGCACTCTGGAGACTTGCAGTGGTGGCTGGCGCATGAAATTTTACCCTGTAATGTTTTGTCTTATCACATATGTTCTAGTAACATGGAATTGTGTCGTTTCTGTGGTGCTATTAAAAACATTTTTCACATTTTTATTGAGTGCCTAAGGTTGCGCCGCCCCCCCTCCCCTTTTATGATTTTATCACATGTACTCCGAGGGCTAGGCCTTGTTTTTACACATTGTGTTTGCAGCTTCGGTTTTAGTATCTCTTACCGATGCAAAAGTGAGCGTCTTTAAGCAAATTATTTGTCTTCCGAGGCTAAACTCACTATAGACCTGTCAAGGAAGCGTAAAATGCAAAATACCGACAATCCTGATGATGATGTAGTTCATCTTTTTAAAGCTTTCGTCACATCACATTTGCACTTTGAATTTCAACTCAGTGATTTTACGTTTTTTAACAGAAGTGGTGTGTGAAGGAATCATTATGTAAACTTGTTGATGGAGTCTTCATGCGAGGTCCGCCTAAAAGTAACAGGACTGAGCCTGCTGTGTGCTCCACTTCCACAACTTGAATGAACGGGTTGCGTCACAGTCTTTCACAACATTCCAGCAATATATATGACTGTTGATGGTTGACTGCGCTCATTGTATGATTTTTTACAGGTCATGCTTTACACGTTGTCTCGTCTGAGTCATCGCGCTATGTGTCATGAGCAAAGAGCCAATCTGAAGTTTCTTGCCAAGCTTGGCAAAACATCGTCCGAACCATTCGCAATGCTGCAGCAAGTCTACGGGGAAGAAATGATGCCACGTACACATGCATTTGAATGGCACAAGAGGTTCAAAGAGGGAAGAGAGGAGGTTGAAGACGAACCACGGTCTTGAAGACCTTCAACAAGCAGAACGGAGGATAACATCGAGCATGTGAAGCAGATGGTACGCGCAGATCGTCGAGTCACGGTGCGGATGATTGCTGAGGAACTTTCCATCAACAAGGACACTGTCTGGAGCATCATCACTGAAGATCTTGAAATGCGCAAGGTGTGTGCAAAGATGGTCCCCACGCTGTTGTCCGAGGACCAGAAACAGCAAAGAGTCACTGTCTGTCAAGTCATAATCGAGTGCCTCGAGGACTATCCAGACCTGCTCGGGAGAGTCATTACTGGCGATGAATCTTGGATATTCGAATACGATCCCGAGACCAAACGGCAGAGTCATCAGTGGAAAAGTCCGGCATCACCAAGACCAAAGAAAGCAAGGATGTAGAAGTCGAAGGTCAAGGTGATGCTCATCGCGTTTTTTTGACATCAAGGGCATCGTCCACTTCGAGTTTCCACCACAGGTTCAAACAGTGAATCAATATGTGTACAAGGAGATCCTCCGGAGCCGCATGAGATCAGTCCAGGACAAGAGGAGGGATCTGTGGGAGAACAACGCCTGGGTACTCCACCATGACAACGCCCCTGCTCACAGTGCCCCGAGCATCCGACAGTTTTTGGTGGAGAGGAACATGCCAACTCTGGAGCAATCCCCGTATTCGCCAGACTTGGCCCCTTGTGATTTTTTCCTATTCCCCAAGCTCAAGGGGGGGACCCGATTAAGGGGACCCAATTTCCTGATGTGGAGGCCATCAAAAGGGCCGTGACGACGGAGCTCTGGATGATTCTAGAATAAGCCTTCCGGGGGTGCATCGAAGCGTGGAAGAAGAGGATGGACATGTGTGTGTGAGACTGGAGGGAAACTACTTTGAAGGGTACAAGCTGTGATTTCAATATATTTGTTGAAATAAAATTTCTGTGAAGTCAATCCCGTTACTTTTGAGATGGACCTCGTAATTAATTTATGATTTTGTCTTGTTTTTATGTATTACCTCTTTCCTCATTTTAACTTTGTACAATGTTTGTCTTTGGTTTCTGATTGTTATGCACAATTATTCCTGGAAATAGAGGAACAAAATGTCAAATGTCTCTCTCGCCCCCTGCTGGCTGTTTGTGAGTCGAGTGGAGTGTCATGGCGGCTGTGTGGTCTTGGTGAGCTGTGATCTGCCCCGTCTTTCCCCTTTCTATCACTTTTCACCTTTTTTCCCTTCTGTTTCTTCTACGCATCGTTTTCTGTGCCCCCACCCTCCCCTCTTCGTTCGACCGAGCGCTTCGGCCTTCCCTCGCGTCGTTGTCACCCCACCCCACCCATCTGTCCTTGCTATTTCGCTGTTTGCCTTTTCGGTTCAGCTCCACCCCCCTCCTCCTCTTCCTCCTCCTCCTCTCCCCTTTCCCCCGTTTTCTCTTTGCTTACTTTTTCCCAGAGATAGAAAGAGAATCCACAGCTTCATTGTGGATAGCTTTTAGTTGGCGGCCCATCCCGGCCCTTCAACTGATCGTTTTTCTTCACTGTAGCTGTGTTTATCCCTTTGAAAACCTGTATCGGCTTGTATTTAATTACTGCACGAGAGCAATCACCCCTCCTCCCCCTTCCTAAATATGACTTCATATTCCTGTTATGCGGCATTTGAAGCATAAATACGTAAACATGGCGTCGTCTTCGTTCCGCCAGACTATGTCAACGTCGAGGATCTCTTTATCGCTCCGAGAAACATAATCGGTATTGACAAAGTTTGTGTAGCCTCGCGAATGAAACAAACGTGTGGTTATCTTCGTATTGTCAGGTCAGGTCAGATTAGATCTCACTTGCCACAGGTACCATGTAAACCTGTACTAACCTGTTCCATGGTCAGGTTGTCAGCAACTAAACCGTCTCCCCCACCAAGTTTATTGGTGAGTTGGGTGTATGATATGGACACCCAGCAGGATGAAGAACAAACCCTGTCAAAGTGTGGAAGAGCTCTTTGTGAGCCAACAGCCATCCATATCGAGTGCCCAACTGTGTCCACAGACGTTCTCCTACAGTTGGGTTACTATGCATTAGGAAGTTGGTGGCAGGATTTGTACTCCGGCCACCGTAAAGCCGTTCATTCAGCAAAACATTTCAAAAGCATAAACAAAATCTGAAAACCCACTCCGTGGGAGAACCTCCTATGCAGCTTCCCTTCACAGGACAGCTCACCAGATGATGGGATTGGGGCAAAGCCTTTGGGAACCCCAATCTTTGATGATAGGAGGGAAACCATGGGGTAACTTTCCCAGGCCAGATTGCGGGAGGGTATGTCGGAGTGGTGCTGAGGTGTCATCCACCAGATGGTGGGCAAGGTGGGTTAACCTGAGGCAATCCCTTCGGGTGGGTGCCTGGAATGTCATCTCCCTAAGAGAGGATGATCACCTGAGTTCAAGCGTTTGGACATCGGTATTGCAGCACTCTCTGAGGTTCGGAGACCGGATTGCGGCGAGATCATGGTGGGTGGTTGCACCTATTGGTCTGGTCACTGATAGTTATCATACCGAAGGAGTTGCTGTCGCTGTGTCCGATAAGCTGACTTCAATGATAATTGAGGTAACACCGGTCAACGAGCGTATTATGAGACGAAGGATTCATCACTCCTTGGGTGTCATTTCCCTGGTCTCTGTATATGCTCCAACTGAGGCGAGTGATCTCACCGTGAAGGACACATTCTATGCCACGCTCGAGTCTGTGGTTGATCAGTGCCCCAGGCGAGATACCATCTAGTCTTGGGGGATTTCAATGCATCAACTGGAACCGATAGGGATGGTTATGAGACGTGTGTTGGTCCCCATGGGTCTGGAATTGTGAACCAGAATAGCACTAAGTTCCTTGACTTTGCAAGAAGTCATGGACCGAGGGTGGCGGGTTCATGATTTCAGCGCCCACAGGCTCATCGCTGGACTTGGTATTCCAATGCTGGCGGTGTGGCAAAGGAGATTGACCATGTGCTCATTGATGGTCGCTGGAGGATGATCCAGAACTGCAGGGTCTACCGGAGTGCTTAGTTCCTCATTACTGACCACCGGCTTGTTGTAGCAACTCTTAAGTTTCAGCTTCAATCCAGGAGGATGGTAACATCCCAACGTTGGCTGGATGTTGGCAAGCTCAAGGATGAGAGGGTAGCTGAGGAGTTTGTGAACAGGCTGAGTGGAGATTTGAGGGGTCTGGGTGCTTTGGGGGATCCTGAAGAGTTGTGGAGTGCCTTCAAGACCACCGTCCTTGATGTTGCCGATGGATGTCTTGGAACTCCCCGAAGGGCGAAGAAGAATTTTGTTTCTCAAGGGACACTGGATACCATTGCCCAGAGTCACAGGGCCAGGCTGAATGACAGAGCTGAGCTGAGCTGTTCAGGGAGCTGAGGCGTAAAACTGTACGTGCACGAAGGGTAGACGAGGAGGCCTATGTATGAGGAATCTGTGAGGGGGCAGAGCATCACCTGTGGTCGAGTGATTGTCGTCCTGCTTACAGGGGAATTTGCGCATTGCGTTCGTCCAAGCCTGCCCCTCGGCGTACTGCAGTTAGAGCAGAGGGCGGTAGGCTCTTGTCAGAGAAGTCCGAAGTGAAGGCCCGCTGGGCCGGTTATTTTGAGCAGCTGTACCAGGCTGATCCACCAACTGTCCACTTGAATGTCAGCGGTATTACAATCCCTATTACTGACCCTCCAATAAACTGTGGTCCACCTTCATTTGCGAAAACAGGCTGCAGTAAATCGGTTGAAATGGGGTAAAGCTCCAGGGATCTGTGGCATCCATGCTGAACTTCTCAATGCTGGTGGAAATGCTGCACTCGTGTCGTTGCATGCAGCTCTGTATTCTGCCTGGAACACAGGCATCATCCCGAGTGACTTAAAGAGGGGCCTTGTTGTCCCTCTCTGGAACGGGAAGGGTGATCGTCAAGACTGCAACAACTACTGAGGGGTGACACTGCTCTCAGTGCCGGGCAAGGTCTTTACTTGGATAATTATTGATAGAGTTCGCCACCATCTGTTTGAGCACCAGTGTCCGGAGCAGTCAGGCTTTACACCAAAGAGGTCAACGATTGACCATATCCTTGCTCTTCGGGGCCTCAATGAACGCAGACGAGAGTTTCTGCAGGGGCTGCTGCAGCCTATGTTGATCTCTGTAAAAAGTTTGATTCAGTGAATCGGGATGACTTCTGGAGGATTCTTGGCCTTCGTGGGGTGACACCAAAACTGATCGATATGATGTCTGAACTCTACTCTGGTACTGAGAGTGCTGTGAGATGTGGTGGTACCATCTCTGACTTATTTCCAGTTGTTACTGGAGTTAGTCAGGGGTGTGTACTGGCCCCCACACTTTTCAGCACCTGTATGGACCGCTGATATGGTGGAATTGAGTAAAAACCCAAGTCAAAGGTTTCTGTCAACAGTATCAGTTTTTCTAAACAAGGGCTGACCATGAAGTAATAAAATTATTACAGTTAGAGATTTTACAACTCCAACGGGTCATCGGACAAAATAATAGTAACATACAAAAAACCTTAACTGAGAATCAGTCCTTATTAAAGGAAATAACCGAGAGGAATGCACGTGATGCCTTAGTTCGGATGAGGGTGCGACACCTGAATGAGGCAGACGTACCAACCCAGTACTTATTTTCCTTAGAGAAACGTCTTTCCAGCGAGCAGCTTTCTCAGCTGCGATTGGTAGACGCATCTATTACATTTACACAATCAGCAATCAAACTTTTCGCAAAGGAATATTTTTCAAAAATATATTCAATGGAATAAATAAATCCTGTCAGTGTCGCCTCAATCTCCGTAGGCCTGCCTGTTGTGTGCAGATGGGCGTTCCCAACTGGAAAGACCCATGACCTTGGATGAACTTGGCACTGCCCTGCATGGCCTTGCCATTACATTGGGAAAGCACCTGGATTGAATGGACTTACAACCGAATTTTATCAGAAGTTTTGGCACTTATTGGGTCCAGAACTGATTAACACTTTGAACGCAAGCTGCCAGCTTGGAGAGCTACCTCGGAGTTGCTGACGGGCTCTTCTTACCCTCATCCCTAAAAAGGGAGACATGCTGAGTATTGAAAATTGGCGTCCTATCTCCCTGTTATATATGGACTATAAGATGTTCTCAAAAGCCCTGGCATCGCGACTTACTCCTCACCTATCCTCGTTGTTGAAGAAAGACCAATGTGACTGTGTCCCAAAACGTTCCATCTATGACATCTCCCTTGTGAAAGACATCTTTGAACTGTGCAAGTAAAACCCTTAAGATTTTGAACTTCTCCTTCATCAGGAGAAAGCCTTTGACCGTGTTGACCATCAGTACCTTTTTAAAGTTCTCGAGCAGTTTGGACTTGGTTCGACCTTCATCTCTTATATTAAAACACGATAAATAATATTACTAGTGTGCTTAAGATAAACAATGAACTTGTTACACCTTTGTCTGTTAACAAGGGAATTAGACAAGGTTGTCCTCTTTCTGGGTTACTTTTTGCTCACTTCATCAAACCCCTACTGGTTTCTTTGCGCTGTCGACTAACAGGGTTTAGTTTGTTCCATCTTGAATGACCCATCAAGGTACAGGCATACGCCGATGACGTATGTGTATTTGTGCAAGATATCAATGTCGTTCATTATTGTTTATCATTATTTGAAAAGGCTTCTTCAGCCAAAGTAAATTGGAATAAAACGGGTGCCCTTTGGCTCGGTCCGTTGTGTCACTTGGCACGAAGAGTTCCTGCTCCACACTGTCATCGGCCAACGATGGCGTGAAATACCTTGGAATGTTCTTAGGTAATAATACCACAGCAGCAAAGAATTGGGCTGGTCTACTGGAGTTTGTTGAGGGTAAACTGCAAAAATGGAAAGGTCTGATCACACAACTGTCACATTGTGGAAGGTTCTTGGTCATCACCACATTGGTTGCTTCTACCAGCCTTATGGCACAGGTTCTCCATGTTGCATCCTCCAGCGGAATTGCTTCACCAAGCTCCAGAAGTTCTTTGTGTCCTTTTTCTGGTACAGAAAACACTGGCTGCGACCTGAGGTCCTCAGTTTACCACTGACCGATGGAGGCCTCTGTCTCTCTCTCCTCTCTCCCCGCATGGTCTCTTTGCGCATCTCTCTCTCCGCACGTGTGTGTGTGTGTGTGTGTGTGTGTGTTTTTCTCACTCTCCTTTTTCCTTTTATTCATCACCTTGCTCAAGTCCAATTTTGGCCCCGCTGTTAATGTGTTGCCTTTTCATCCTGTAGCTCGCTCTTACATGAGCATTGATTTGTTTGAAAACAAACGAAAGAGAAACATGAACACTTACAAAAAAAATCACAAGTACACAAACAAACAGGGAAAAAGGGTCAAATAAATATGAATAAGTGTGTGCAAACTATTTGCATGATGGAATGAAAAATGTAAAAGCAAAAGGGGGTGGGAAGAAGAAGCTCACCTCCATAGGGTGCATAGCTGGACGATCCACGAGAGGTCGAGCTCCTCTCGGGCCGGAAATGGGAATCATGCGGGCTGTATCGCCCCATCTCATTCAAGGCCTTATTGTATGCGCGCTCGACCGGTGTTCGACTGTACGCAGAGCCCCCCCTGTCATCGTCGCGACGCATCATACCACTCAACCTCTCCAGCTGCCTCGGTTCCCGACCACGCTCTGCCCATTGCTCCCTGGGACGATTTCTGTCCAAGTTCCTGCTGAAATGAGGATCGTCCTGGCTTCTTCGTGGACGTTCTACAAAAGACGTGATAGGAGAGGAGGGAAATGGACAATTCCAAGAATGACAAAAATCTGAATCATGTGAGTAAATATTCAAAACCACATCCTTCAAAGGGATAAGGAAGTTATCTCCAGGCAATGCCACCCAACTCACCAATGTCGGTGTATCGTTGGTCCATAGCTCTCTGGGTCTCCACCTTGTTGGGACCGATCATGTGGCTTTTCTCCTCTGCACCCACACAACACAATCAAACTACTCCTGTAACTGAAGCATAACCTGAAAGTTGTCACAAGCACCAATACAATGATCACCACCGCATTAACCAATCACAATGCGGTTAGTTGCAGTTTGACAAATGCAGTGGGAATGTCAGTGGAATATATTATCTTCTGTTCAAGATATACTTTGTGGAACGTTGTTGGACCATGGTTTTTGTTGACCAGCAAGTGTCAATAGTCAAGGTGGAAAATCTTACACACACCGTCTTAGAGAGTTTGAAAAATAGAGGCAACACCCCTGGGCGCTTACTTGGTAGGATAACGATACTGAAGAGGAAGTCAAAGTGGGATGGAATCAGCAAAATGTATCAATGAACCAATATTATAGCAAATACCTATTTTGGGGGCCACCCCACCCCACCCCTGCAAATCCCCTTCGACCCCGATAGTTGATATAGCGTGAACAAACTTCGGTACATCACGGGTGATGAAGGTTGTGATCAAGTTTCATCAAAATTGTGTGTGTAGTTTTGGAGCAGAAAGCACATTCTTTTTGGGGGGGGGTTGGGGGGAAATACACCCTCACACCCCTGAGACCGCAATTTTTTTTTAATGCCGTGAACAAACTTTAGTACATACAGGGTGTTGAAGGTTGGGATGAAATTTCATCCAAATCGTGTGTGTGGTTTCAGAGAAGAAGTTGCAGGTGTTTGTGGACGGACAAACAGACGGACAGATGGACTGATGATGCGCCATCCCATAAGCTCCCCGGACTACGTTCCAGGTGAGCTAAAAATCGGGGCAATACCCCTGGGCGCTCACCTGGTAGAATAATGATACTGAGGAGGAAGCGAGTCAACATGGAGACGGAATCAGCAAAATGTACCGACCAATAAAGCAATGTTTTTACAAACAACTATACCTATTGTGGGGAGCAACCACCCCCCCCCCGGTAAGTGCCTATCGACCCCGATTATTTTCAATAGCATGAACAAGCTTCGGTCCATCACAGGTGATGAAGGTTGTGGTCAAGTTTCATTGAAATTGTGTGTGTAGTTTCTGAGAAGAAAGCAATGCATATTTTGGGGAGCAACCTCCCCGTAAACCCCCTTAGACCCCAATTCCTTTTCTTAAAGTCGTGAACAAACTTTAGTACATCACGGGTGGTAAAGGTGGTGGGTGAATTTCATCAAAATTGTGTGTGTCGTTTTTAAGAAAGCAAATACATATTTTGGGGGGAAACCCTTCGTACTCCCACTCAGGGCCCGATTTCTTTAATGCCGTGAATAAACTTTGGTACATTCAGGTTGACGAAGTATCCGGTAAAGTATGATCAAAATCGCATGTGTAGTTTCAGAGAAGAAGTTGCAAGTATTTGTGGACGGACAAAGGACGCGCCATCCCATAAGCTCCACAGAACTATGTTCCAGGTGAGCCAAAAATTGGCCAGGGGGTGAGGGAGGGGCAAAATAAATATACCATGGTATAACTAATGTCCAATAGTGAGTATTGGCAAAAGAAACAGCCAGCTTAATGTTCACACCACAGGATTGCATACTCCATGATAGTGTGCCAATTCATACAAAATAGTAATATTAAGGTTACATTACAAAAAGGTGATGCTGTACTCTGTAAGTGAGGGAAGGACGAAATCAAAGACTTCAATATCAAAATAAGTATGTCTGAAATTGATGAAAGGTGAAATCAATGGAGAGAATCACGTACGCACGATCTTGTCCACAACAGTGCTGTCCTCAAACTCGATGAACGCGAAGCCACGGTGTCTCCTTGTGACATAATCAAAAGGGATGTCAATATTCTTGATGATTCCATAGCGATCAAAGTACCTCCGCAGCTCCGGCTCAGAATTGTACTTATAAAGTCCCCCCACAAAAAGCCTCGTTACACTGTCAACATCCTACACAACCAGGGGAAACAGAAAAACACATTCATAAACAAACAGGACTCATCTTTACATGCTTCACTTCAAAGCTACAAATTCAGGAGAACGAGATCGCCACTGATCGGCAGGTTCTGCATCCGGACCTGAACCAAAATCGAATTGCCTTGTTCTTGTCACCTACACAACTCATCCACCTAGTTTTGTCATAAACCATTAACATTTTGAAATACCATGCCATATATCTTTTTTGGTCTCGTATCTCAATGGTGAAGAATCACTTAAAAAATTTCCAGTATCCAGATCTGGATCTTCACTAAAATCTAACGAATTTGTCCTCGTCAAACACCCAACCTGTCCATCAGTTTCATCTGAATCCATCCATAACGTTTTGAGACATCCTGCTCACAGACAGACAGACAGACAGACAGACAGACAGACAGGGGTGAAAACATAACCTCCGTCCACCTTTGGTGCCGCATAATTGCATATTCATGCCGATTAATATTTCAGAGAACGACGACACTCATAGGCTATGCTTTGCAGACCATCTTGGCTGCTTACCTGTCACTGTGTCTTAAAAATTCAATTATAATCGCATTTATACCTACTACTGGACCCGTAATTGGTGAAAAGAAAGAGAAAGAAGAGAAAAAAGGAGGAATAGAGTGTGAGTGGGAGAAACAAAGAGAGGAAGAAAGGGAGAGGAGGAGAGAGGGAGAGAGGGAGAATATCTGTCTTTCTTAATTACCTCCATCGCCGAAGGTGAACAGAGAGTTACGTTTTCACCCCTGTTTTTGTTTGTTTGTTTGTTTGTTTGTGAGCAGGATATCTCAAAGAGTTATGGATGGATTTGGCACGACTAACACGATTAACACGATTGCCATGACTGACCTCAAGATCTGATAAGATCTGATAGGATCACCACGATTAGTCCACGATTTCAATCGTGCCGCGCATCGTGATAGTGGGAACCTAGCATAACATGCAATTCCACACATTTTGTTGGAATTCGCTGCATCCTTCTGGGAATATTCCCGAAACACATTTCTTCACAAAGGGAAGTTCTTCAAGAGCAAAAAACCCAAACCACTCAATCAGATTACGACTCGCAGAGTGGGATCATACGATCACATGGGGGACTTGTGGTGGAAGAAACATCACATGGGGGACGTGTGTCATATAACGAGTTAGCACCAAGGTGATGTAGCAAGCACTGCAGTCTGAATCTTTAACAATGGACATTTAAGTTTTTGAAACATTGATTGCCCGAACACAGAAGCAGTGACCAACGCATACACACGTGTTTTGCGTAAATTGAAACACCGAACCTCAATTGAGACAGCACGTCGGACGTCGACAGATTGTTGGTTCAGGGTGTGTGGTACTGCTTTCATGATTTCATCCACCTCTTCCACAGAGCTCATGGTAACGTAACCTTGGTACTTCAAGTCACTTTCATCATCTATTATGACCTGCACGCACAAACACACTTCGCCTGCTTCACAAAGTATCATCGGCCTTCTAATCTTTAGCTTTATTAAACACAACGGTTTGAGAGCATAATTCCAGAGCAGATTGAAAAAAACAAAAAATTCAACGTAAGGGTCATGACGGGGGTGGGGGGGGGGCAGGGAGTTTCTTGGATAACCCCCCCCCCCCCGTACAATTTTGTGAATGACTCCACCTTGAGCAGACCATTGCACGACACTTTTGGGAGCAAAGATGCCGCGGCACCCATCTCCGCAGATCTGGATAAAACAAGTCGTCGGAAAGCTCCCTGGAACCAGCCTTTCGATGCGAGAAAGTCCCACACTCTCACTTTGTGACTTTGCTGTCCAACCTAGACTTGGATCTGTGAGCTATAATTTGTCACACTAAGATTTGATTGGAGTTCATTCTGAGCCATCAGAGCTCATTACATTACTTCATCCCATGTTTAACGGCATATGGCTCCCCACTCTGGACTCGTAATGCAACTTCCCATCTTATTCCCCCTGGAGTCCATCGAATTCACAGCTCTCGTTCGTTATTGGAATATTATCGGCAAGATTTACAGCCCCAAAGTCTGCTTCTTGCCCGTCACAGTCAAATTGATGGACTCTTCCGTTTTCTATTCCCTCACGTTGTGAGAGCAAACGTGAGGAGGTAGAAAACAGAAGAGTCCACTCACTTGCCTCGCTCCTTCTGCCCTCTCATCCGTCCTCCCGCAATCCGTCCATGTTCTTCCAGATCACCCTCCCCGGTTATTGGTTCACGAGTCAGTAAGGCCTCGGTCACATTTGCCACGGCGGCCGCGGGGTCTCCAAAATCTACGGCCACTAGCAATCCAACATCCAACAACGTAGTACGTCCACGGTCACACAATGTAGCAGTCACATATGTTTTTATTTTTCAGGGAGCTGCACGGCGTATTTAGAAATTGTGGAGACCGAAAACGTGGGTGTGCCGTACGGTCTTTGATTTGATGTCGCACGGTGAGCTTTGGGCGTTCCTGCGGCGGCCATAGAATTTTCAAGGCAGACGCAAGGTGCCCGCAATGCGACCGCAGTGGGACCGCAGGGGGACCCTAAGGCGAACGTGCGGCCAGACGGACGGTAACGAATAGGTTAATTTTTTTTTTTTTACCAGTTTTTTTTTTTCGTCTTGTCCAATTGCTACGGCGAACATAGAAATGAAAAAAGTTATAATTCCGCATTATAATTCCACGGCGACCTTATGGCCTGTAAAATATAGCCATACTGCGTAGAGCCACCCTGAGGCCACCTCAGAAACTCTGCGGCCGCTGCACATTTCTGTCAATTCAGAGGGCGTACGGCCGCCGTATCATCGCCGTAGAGCAAATGTGACTTAGGCCTTAGAAATTGTGGAGACCGAAAACGTGGGGTTGCTGTACGGTCTTCGATTTGATGTCGTACGGTGACCTTAAGGGGGCCCTGCGGTGGCCATAGAATTTTCAAGGCAGACGCAAGGTAGCCTCAATGTGCCCGCAAGGCGACCGCAGGGGGCCCCAAGGCGAACGTGCGGCCAGATGGGCGGTAACAAATGGGTTAATTTTTTTTATTTTTTTTTACCAGGTCTTTTGTTTCGGCTTGTCGAATTGCTACGGCGAATGTAGAAATGAAAAAAAGTTATAACTCCGCGTTATAATTCCACGGCGACCTTACGGCCTGTAAAATATAGCCAAACGGCGTGGGGCCACCCTGAGGCCACCGCAGAAACTCTGCGGCCACCGCACGTTTCTGTCAATTCAGAGGGCGTACGGCCGCCGTATAGCAAATGTGACTTAGGCTTTAGTGACCACTATATTCGTTATGGGTGTGTGTCTGTCTGTCTGTCCCGAACATTGCTCTATGGGTTTTGATCTGATCTTGATAAAATTAGGGTGGGAGGTTTATCCATGATCTTGTTGTGTTTTGTTGAGAATGCGCATGCTGCGCCCATTATGGGTGGAGCCACGCCCAAAAAACGTGTTTTTAGGGGGTAGCCGGTTTCAAGTTACATCTTCTCCGAGGGGGTTTGTCGAATCTGGCAGGAGTTTCGGTATTTGGTTAGCGCAATGGCACCTGCATAGCCCCACGGAGCTCGATTTTTCATTTTCGTCCCAAGGTCAAGGTCACAAGGTCACGAACTTAGAAAATGTCAAAAAAAACCCCCAATAAATTGGGCATCGAGCTCCTAGGATTTTCAACTGTTTCGAATGAAGGTTGGTATGCAAGTAGTGCTCTTCGAGTACGACGACTTTCATCGTTTACGTTTTTCCCGATTCCCGCCAGTTTGCCTGCGGCGTCCCCTCGAAGGTCAAAAAATAAAAAAGGCGAACCGTGTACATTGGTCGTGAACCATCGCAGTCTCCGGACTTGTATGCAGAGCACTCACTTCCATTCCTTCATCCCTCTATCCTCTCATCCTTTGAACAGACTCCAAGCATATATGTTGGATCATGCATTTCCCTGCAGTCTTTCGAAAGTGCTGCCCTCAGTCACCTCGTGCTTTCTTCCATACCCACCCTCGCCCTCCATTTCTGCCACTCGATCCACCTGTGTGCGATGGCTTTGTCTCCCGTTTCCCTTTTATCCTATACCTGATTGTCCGAGGGTGACTGACTGCACAACCATTTAACTCCTCCTCGAGATTGAGACTCGACGAATGTCTCTGCGAATGGTCAGAGTGAAAGACAATACAACGTTGAGGATAAGAGATGAGAAAGGGAAATGTGTGGCAGGTTTTGGAGGATGGGGGGGGGGTGTGGGGGTCTAAAGCATCACGATTTTTTGTACGTAATAAATAGATGACCACACGAAATTGAGGACACGAAATCAAAGTGTGCCACATGTTTGTACACACGTCCGAAGAGCTCGCACACTCACCGCACTGTTGGTAACTTTGCCGAATTGATTGAAATAACAGCGAAGCATCATACTGGTCGTTCCAGGTTCGAGTCCTTCAAGTAAGACTTTTCGCTGCTCCTAACAGGTGGTGACCAGAAGGGAAGGGGTTAGAGCGACACCGTCAACCGCTGGAATCGAGGAGAAGGCTGGAAGAGCCGACATGAACTTAAACTCGGACCTTAAAGTATAAAGTTAAAGTGTAAACTATAGACGGGATCGCCGTGGTACAAAGGAAGAGCCGTGTGAATACAAAAAGCGGGTGAGAAAGTCACTGGCACCACTTCGGGCCTTGTTCATGGTGATAGTGAGGCCTAGTCGGGGCCAACCGTGGAACCCTCGTTAAGGAGTGCACGGAGACGTCTGATAACAAAACTACTCATGCTCTTTTCAAGGATTCCACGCGTCGTGCGTTTCACAAACATCGGCATCACATTCAATTTCATTCCGCCGTCAACACTAAAAATCGTAACGATGTCTTTACCGCCATGGTGAGAGGTATCACGTGACGTACGACGATAACGTCATGTTTGACCGGTTACTTTTTTTCTCGTGGACTTGGTAGGATCATATTCTTCAGAATTATATCGAATGGTTCGGGCACCCGAAGACGGATATATATTTTTTTCCTCGTTCCAAAGTGAATGATCCTCTTTTGACCCATTACTCCCGTTTCCGGTTCCGGTTCCGGTGGCGGTGGCGGTGGCGGTGGAGGTGAAGGAGGCGGTGGAGGTGAAGGTGGTGGAAGTTTAACGAGGCTGTTATAAATATTATTATTTTTAAAGAATAATTCCCTTATATTTATCTTTCGGATATTTACCTGCTTTGTATTAATTATGTGGTGTAATGTCAAGTATGCTGTTTAAAAAGTGACTATTTGGAGAGAGCGAAATATTTGTTTGTTTTCGTTTATATCGCGAAAGCAATATTTTAATTGTGTGCACCTGTTCAGGTGAATGCAGGACCGAAAGGTGCGGATTAATATTGACGCGATGTGACGTATTTTACTGAAATAATTATGTCTGCACAATAATCGTGCAAAAGCTTCACTCATATCTATCTATAATTCCAGCAATCTCTGTGTGTCTGTCTGTCTGTCTGCCTGTCTGTTGGGTGGTCGCTAGAGTACCCTTATTGTCGGGTTTTCCGTGTGTGTGTGTGTGTGTGTGTGTGTGTGTGTGTGTGTGTGTGTGTGTGTGTGTGTGTGTGTGTGTGTGTGTGTGTGTGTGCGCAACGCGAAGCTCCACAGCACAAACCAGCAAACCGATTTCGATGAAACTTGGCGAACAGGTGCCATATGTGCTGGGAGTGTGCACGTTTGAGTTTCGTTGCTAAGCAACCACCCGTTGCTGTGCAGCGGCCGAAAAACCGCACGTTCACTGTTTTCAATACTTGTCCTACAGTTTTGAATGTGGAGAAACGAGACTTCGGAATTAAACACTTCGAGATATTTAGAAAATTTTACTCAAGCCGATTTTTGATTTAGGTTTTATTTTTCAAATGGTAGTCCTTCAAAAATCGGGTGTCTATTTTTTGTATGTTTGTATGTAATGGACAGCTCTGGAGGCCAGAGTAGTCAAGCAATTTTGATGAAACTTGACAAGTAGGTTCATACCAGGATCTCGTTCTATGCTTTTGAGCACCGTTGCTATGGACACCACCGTTGCCTAGCAACGGGACTGAAATTTTTGAAAAATCATTAAAAAAAAAAACGAAAATCAAAAATCGGCTTCCGCGCTTTTATGCGCACTATAATCAACCTCTTTGTCAAAAATTTTCAGCCCGATCCGTTAAAAACTGTATGACTAGTATAAAATTATATAGCAACCACCCATGTCGCCTACCGGCTTGTCTGTCTGTCTGTGACCGCTGTTTCTCGACAACCACTAGTCCGATCTAATTGAAACTTGCCAGGTATATTGCTGGGGACCTGTGGATGTGCCTTTCAAGGTTTGATATTAATCGGACAAGTGGTTCCCAAGTTATGGCCATTTATTTACCAAACCAATGACAGGACACGGTGCTATGACATCACGACTGACGTCACAATTCTTCTTCTTTTTTGCACGTATGGCCACGCACGTACGGGCGCGCACTAGTATGTATATAATAATGTGATGTATCAGTAGTTTTACTTATGCATACATACACGGGTGCATCAGGTGTGGTTAAAGAGAGTCACGTGATCCACCCATGTTCCGATGCGGTGCTGTGCTGTGTCCTCATTAAGCCTATTGTTCCCACTTCAGAGTCTTCGTCCCTATTCTTTGAGTACATTACATTGGCGACGAGGGTGGGATGTCTTCGTGCATCGGCGTATTGCGTGGATACGCACTGGGGGATGATTGGGAAGACTCCACCGATCGTCTGAAGCAGTACTTTGTGGCAAACAAAATGGACACCGATGAGGACGCTGAAAGGCGGCGAGCTGTATTACTGACCGTATGCGGCGCCCCGACGTACAGCCTCATCGAAGATCTTCTTGCCCCAGGCAAACATTCTGACAAGTCATGAAGAGCTCGTCAATCTCGTGAAAAGACATGATCACCCGAAACCGGTTAAGATCGTCTCGAGATATAGATTTTTACACCCACCATCGTCAAGATGGTCAGTCAGCATCCGAGTTCGTGGCTGATTTACGCCGACTCGCCAAACATTGTGAGTTTACAGATAAACTCGAAGAGATGTGACGTGATTTCTTTATAATGGGCATCAATGACGACTCAATTCGGCGGAAACTCCGAACTGAATCTGACCCCAATTTGGCTGAAGTCATGGAAATAGTCACTACGTGTACGCAAACTACCGAGAGCCTGTGTGTGATCTCTAACAAGTCGAAAGTTATATAGCAGGACCCATCGGTTAACAAGGTAACCTTTAGCTACAAGCAAAAGTGTTTTAGCAAGCCACCAAATTCACCTCCACCTCCGAACATTTCTAAATCTACCCGGAAGGTTGGGGTAACTTGTTGGCATTGTGGTGGTAATCATCAAGCTTTTCAATGTCGGTGCAGGAATTATACCTGTGACAGCTATGGTAAGCGGGGACGCTTGAAGTGTCGTTGTTCTCGATCCAAGTCAAAGAACTTGTCTCCTGCTTATTGCATTGGGGTGAACCCTGATGCAGTGGACGAGAGGTCACAGAGCACAGCCTACAGCCGAGAGTCAAGTGAGGAACTTCATGAGGTTTTTTTCTGTTGGAACAACGAGCTCCGATGCTCCAATTATAGTTGATTTGACAATCGATCAGGTTTCGGTGAGGATGGAAGTTGATACCGGCGCTTCCAGATCAATTATGAGCGAGAACAAGTTCACCTCCATCTACCCTCCGATAAAGGCTCCTGCACTCCGGCCTGTATCTACCGACTTGAGGACATACACCAAGGAGGTGGTTCCTTTTAGTTAGCTCAGCTAAAGTGACTGTAGGCTATGGAAACAGCACTCATGTGCTACCTCTACTGATCGTGCGTGAAGAAGGACCAACCCTCTTCGGCTGAGATTGGTTATGAATAATCAGATGTAATTGGAGTGATGTAAGCAGTCTCCAACTCTGATGCTGGATTATGATACCATGCTCAACAAGTACCCTGCCCTGTTCCGTGATGGTGTTGGCACCTTTGCAGGGCCCAAAGTGAGGATTCATGTTTCTGCAGATGCTCAGCCATTGTTCCATAAGGCTAGACCAGTGCCCTGCATGATGCGATCAATGGTCAAATGTGAGCTTGACCGCCTGCAGAGTGAGGGCGTCATCTCACCAGTCGAGTACTCTGACTGGGCAGCACCCATCGTTCCAATACTCAAAGCAGATGGAACAGTGCGCATTTGTGGGGACTACAAAACGACGATCAACTGCTATTCAAAGCTGGATGGCTTCCCTTTGCTCAAAGCAGAGGATCTGTTCACCACTCTGATGGGTGGCCAGACATTCACCAAGCTTGACTTGACCAATGCCGATGCTCAAATTTAACTGGATGATGATTCCAAGCCCTATACATGCATCGATACTCATTGAGGACTCTACATGTACAACAGCTACCCATTTGGCATACGCTCTGCTGAACCAATCTTCCAACGCAAGATGGAGACATTATTCATTGTTGAAAACTGTAGCAAAGACAGTCATATTCCAGGACAACATACTAGTGACTGACAAGTCACAACCTGAACAGCTCGAGAACCTAAACAAAGTCCTCAATCGGCTGGCACAAGCTGGGTCACGCCGAAGGGGTGAGAAGTGTACCTTTATGGCACGTGACGTTGAATACTTGGGTCATCAAATCTCCTGTCAAGGCATTTTACCCTCTCTGAGCAAAGATGAAGCAACTGCGAATGCACCAATGCCACAACACATTTCAGAACTTCGTGCATTCCTAGGTATTTTAACCTACTTTGGTAATTTCCTGCCTCAACTAAACACAACCGTCGAGCCTATGCATCTTCTCCAAAGGAAAGGTGTTGTCTGGAAATGGGAAGCTGCCCAAACAAGAGCGTTCAAGTCCACTAAAACCATGCTGTCCTCCTTGGCGTTACTTGTCCATTACGACCCATCCAAGGAACTTGTTCTCAGTTGTGATAGCTCTTCATGTGACATTGAGTGTGCATTGTTGCAAAGAAATGGAACCGGTAATCTCCAGCCTGTTGTGTATGCATCACGAACCCTATCTGACACTGAACGTCGCTATGTTAAAGTAGAACGAGAGGCGTTAGCGTGTGTCTGGGGCACCTTGAAGATGCACCAATATGTCTTTGGAAGACATATTACCATTGAGACTGATTACAAACCCTTGTTAGGTCTCCTAGGAGAAACCAGAGCCATTTTGCCCACATCATCAGGTCATGTACTATGTTGGGCGTTGACCCTTGTCGGTTATGACTATTCATTGGTTTACCGCCCGGGTAAGGAAATGTACTGTGCTGACGCGCTCAATCGATTGCCGCTTGCCGCTTCCCGTAACCATCCCAGAACCTCCACAATCTGGTGATATCATTAATCTCATGGCTCACGCCATTCACGATGAGACGCCCGTAACCGTTAAGCAGATTGCTTGTGCTACCAATAGCAATCCGGATTTGTCACAAATTAAATACTGTGTTATGTCAGGTAATTGGGCATCACTACCGGAAGGGGCAAAACCGTACCTCATCCGGAAGGATGGGCTCTCTATTGATGCAGACTGCCTGCTTTGAGGTAGCCGAGTGATAATTCCACCGAAACTCCATGGGGAAAATGATCAGTGAACTCCACAATGCTCATCCAGGCATAGTCACCATTAAGGCTCTTGCCCGAGCCCATGTTTGGACAGTGACATTGAGTCCAGTGCACGCCATTGTTACACTTGTCAAGCCCATGCCAAGACACCGCCACTGTCTCCATTGGCCATGTGGTCGTGGCCATCAAATCCATGGTAGAGATTACACATCGACCATGCTGGTCCATTTCAAGGGAAGCTCTTCCTTATCATGGTTGATGCTCACTCCAGATAGATTGAAGCTCTGTTGGTGCCATCCTCATCCTTTGTTGGAACAATTGAAGCTCTATGTACCATGTTCGCACAACATGGTATTCCAAACTCCATTGCATCAGACAACGGATCGTCATTTATGAGTTCAGAGTTTCAGAACTTTTGTAAAATGAATGGCATGAAGCACTACACATCTGCCCCCTACAAAGCTGCCAGTAATGGTCAAGCCGAACGTGCTGTTCAGATCATCAAGAATGGTCTAAGCCGCGTCAAGGAAGGCTCCATTCAATCTCATCCAGCTCGTGTGTTGCTCAACTATCGCACCAGACCACATCAAACCACCGGTCGCTCACCTGTCAAGCTTCTGAGAAAAAGGGAGAAAAGGGGAGAGAAGGAGGGAGAGGAGGAAGAAAAGGAGTGAGGGGAGGAATAGAGGAGGGAAGGGAGGGAGAGAGGAGTGGGAGTAAGGGGGCGGTGTAGCTCGGAGGGGATGAGGAAGGGGAGAAGAGCGAGGAAAGGATGGGGGGGGGATTGGAGAGAGTGGTGAGGAAATGGGGGTGGGGGTGGTGGAGAGAGTCGCGCCTCACCAAACGTTGCCATACACTCTGGGAGGGGGGTGGGTAGAGAAGGATGGGGGAGAGAAGAGGGGGGAATTGAGGAGGGGGTTTGGCATGAGGTAAGCGTGAGGGCAGGGGTTCTCTACTTATGTTTGGTAGTGGGACCTCTGTTGAAGGGGGGGAGGCAATGCGGGATTGAAAGAAATGGGGTAGGTTAAAACCACGTTAACACAGCAGGGGAGACCACCAGGAGATGTCCATAAGGGGTGGAGAGGGGAGAGAAGCTGGGTGAGGGGAGGGAAGGGAAGGCGTGCAAGGGAAAGGGAAGGCGTGTGAGGGGAAGGGAAGGCATGTGAGGGGAAGGGAAGGCGTGTGAGGGGAAAGGAAGGCGTGTGAGGGGAAAGGAAGGCATGTAAGGGGAAGGGAAGGGAAGGCGTGTAAGGGGAAGGGAAGGCGTGTGAGTGGAAGGGAAGGCGCGTGAGGGGAAGGGAAGGCACGTGAGGGGAAGAGAAGGCACGTGAGGGGAAGGGAAGGCACGTGAAGGGAAGGGAAGGCGCATGAGGGGAATGGAAGGTGTGTGAGGGGAGTGGAATGGAAGGCAGTGCAAGGGGAAGGGAAGGCAGGGGAAGAGAAGGGCAATAAAACGTGCTCCAACAGCTACATTTTCTTTGTAACTACCAGTTTTGATATAAAACCAGGTGAGAGCACTTAAAACCCACACTATCTACCTGGCAATGGCCTACGTGCATGCTCGCACATGCTGTGACCTTTGCACCCCTTTGGTTGGCTCACTCCGAATCTGATTTGTACATGCTACCCAAGGCGGAAGCAGTTTTCAATTCAAAACAACACTGTCAGTCCTGAATAGAGTGGGAGAGGTGGGGGAGCGGGAAGAGAAAAGAGGGGAGTGGTCAGAGAGGGGTCGGAGAGAGGGAGAGGAATGGGAAGGGAGGGAAAGTTGGGAGAGAAAGAGGGATAAGGGTGGGAGAGAGCGAGAGTGGTGGGATAGGGGTAAGAAGGTAGAGGGGGGAGAGAGTGGAGGGGGAAAGGAGAGGTGGGATCCCAGCTGATGTGACACACATTTTAACATCCATCCGAGAGATGCAACACACATTGATGAATCACCCTGCCTGTGAAACAACAGGATGACAGTTTATAGCTGGGTCAGGATTCAAATCCAGGCGAGACAGCTCAGAGTGAGCATGCGTGTCTCTCGGCTATCCTGCCATGATGTGGTGGCGATTCATTACTTTGTCACAACTGAAAACATTTTTTTACTCATTGTAATCATATAATTTATTTTGCCATCCTAACTCTGGTAACGAACTGCGGTATCGCCGTCGAAGCTTGACGAGCGCGCACCAAGTTGCTTGACCAAGCTGCTTGACCAAGCACTCCAAAACGGTTGAAGAAACTTTTAAAAATGAAACATTTGATGTTTTTTTTTTTTACATGTATTTATATATGCCGAAGTGACGGGTCGTATAATGAAAGATCGTGCAAAAATGGGAAATGTGGTGTATAAGAAAATTGCACATTTTCAGCGAGCCAGCCATCATCTGACACACCGCATGACAAAGCGGAGCCAATGCAGGTGAGTAGTCCCTGAACTTTGTTCAAGTCGATAGATATAAAGTATTCAGTGACAGTGTGAATATTGTAGAGTGCTTAACAAGTGGCTTAAGCACTCAAGGAAGCATTCCAATGAAACAGTTCACAAGGAAAGGCTGGCTTGGCAAGCGATTAGCGATCGCCAATCTGTCATTTTAAACACCTCCTGGAGATGCCCGAAATGTGAAACTATGTCAGAATTGGACAAATGAACACTTTTTTAGTAGTAGAAACTGCTGCCAAGTTCATTTCTGGAGCTTACATTTTGTAATTTGGCTTAGTTTAAGACATTCTGGAGGTCATGGCATGGCCGGATATGAAATAAAGCCACGAATGATGGCATCTCTGGGAGTTTATAAGCATTGCAACGTATCCAGCGATTTGTAGCTGCGATGATCAGGCAATCGGTGAAATGAGTGTGGAAAGTGAAAAAAAATTCGTTTATAAACCGTTGTGGCCTGTTTCAAGTCAAGGCATTGCTGAGCAGGCCAAAAAACATGGCAAATTAAGACCCCATTGAGGGAGAGCGAGATGTCTGAGGATGCGCCTGATTTCTGAGGTATACAGGACATTTACCAGTTCCGATTATAGGATTCTTTGGTGGGTTCAGGAATTTGTATGTATCTAAATATTGATGACCTGTTCAGGATACTCATTATCAAGAAGAATAGTCTTGATGGTCTCAATTTCAGCATGGACTTTATCTGTGGAGCAGATCTTCCTTGCTGTATTGACTAAGATAGTAATCACTCCAATCTTGTATCTCGAGGAACTGTAGGAGTCCCACCTAGTACCACTGTCCAGTAAAAATAGATTTACGGTAGACTGTGGTTTTATAAGCATCGGCCAATTTCTCAACTAAGATGTCCAAGAAAGGAAGTACACCAGAGCATTTGATCCCTAAGGTGAACTCTAGGGATGGATGGAGAGAGTTCAGGTGTGCCAAGAATACATGCTGAGGTTGACTCGAAAACAGCAAAGATGTCATCCACGTACCAATAATAGACGGAAAGGGAGTTGAACTCCAGGATGTGGATCTGCAAAGACACGTTTTTCACAGTAACCTACAGAGATGTTTGCCAAGACGGGGGGCCTAGAGGGGATCCCATCGCTACACCATCGATCTGAGTATACATTGAATCACTGAAACTGAACTTGACAGAACAGGTTGCCATTCAAGGAAGACAGACTCAGAGATTGTTGGAGGTGTCAAGTCAGGACGATAAAGAAGTTGTGCGCAGATTTCAATCACTTCTGTCAGTGAGACATTCGAAAATAGACTGGCTATATCATATGAGCACATTTTGGAATTCTCGTTTAGGTTTGTGACGGCCCATATGGTATCGGTGAAGTTGAAAGAATCCACAATTACATGCTCTGAGACACTTCCCAGTGGCTGTAATAGTTCACATCACCATCTGGCGAGTTATTGCTGTGCATAGCCAGTCATTGAAAGGATCGGCCGTAGAGGAACACTATCTTTTTGAGTCTCTGGCAGATCATACATCCAAGGTCTTTGCGATTCAACAGGTCTAATTGTGTCGTAAACCTCCTTAGAGAGGTCCCCTCATTTGCGGAGTTGCAATAATCATTTCGCCATTTGTTTCTCGAAACGAGATGTGTGGTCACGTTCAATTGCATTTCCCAGGTGTTGAAACTTGGACACATCGCTCAAAATCAGTCATATTGTCAACGTAGTCACTCTTATTCAGAATAACCATGCCAGAGCTTTTATCTGGTCTTTAAATCTGGATTTCAGGATTGGATTTGAGGTCACGTACAGCGACCAGGCAATCACGCTGCATATGGAAATCAGACAAATAGTTTGGAATCACACAGTAAACGTGAGCAAGATCGGTTGGTCAGGTCAGGTATGGGAGCATGTGCCAGAACAGCACGTCGCTGCGTCCACTTTCTGCCGGTACTCCAGGGGCCTCCGTCTGGCCATCCCCCAGGCAGATGCCAGGCCCATTCCCATCTCCTTGAGATGATGGTCAACCTGTTGCAACCATGAGGAACGTGGTTGACCCACTGGCCTCCTCCACTCATGAGACTCCCTCGCTGAGAGAATCTGGTGAGCAGGATCAGAGTCAGGAAAATGAGCCACATGTGAATACAGCCGCAACTGACGCTCACGGACTATGCAGGTAACAAATCTCATCCGAGTCTCTCTCAGCAACCGCTCGTTGGACACAAAATCCGACCAGCGATAGCCAAGGATTCTCCGAAGAGACCTGGTACCAAAGGAATTAAGTCTCCGTCTCAGATCCTTGGTCAGAGTCCAAGTCTCGCACCCATAGAGCAAGACTGGAAGTACCAAGGACCTGAAGACTCGGACTTTCGTCCTCCCGCACAGGTACCGGCAGCGCCACACCCCATGATCCAGTGAATCCATGACTCCCCAGGCCCGACCCAGACGTCTATTGACCTCTGACTCGCAGCCAGCAGAGACATGAATATCACTGCCAAGGTAAGTGAATCTCTCCACGACCTCAACATCCTCACCACAAACAGACACAGACAGGACAGCAGCATCCAAGATGTCACCGAAAGCCTGGATCTTAGTTTTGACCCAAGAAACCCGTAATCCCAACGGCTCCGACTCCTCATTCAGCACCTCGAGGGCCCCCAAGAGGATGTCTAAAGTCTCCGCAAAGATGACTGCATCATCTGCAAAGTCAAGGTCCGAGATCTTGACATTCCCAAATGACGCACCGCAACTTGATCTCTCCGACATCCTCCCTAGAATCCAGTCCATACAAGTGCTGAAAAGTGTGGGGGCAAGTACACATCCCTGACGAACTCCAGTAACAACTGGAAATAAGTCAGAGATGGTACCACCACACTTCACAGCACTCTCAGTACCAGAGTAGAGTTCAGACATCAGATCGATCAGTTTTGGTGGCACCCCACGAAGACCAAGAATCCTCCAGAGGACATCCCGATTCACTGAATCGAACGCTTTACAGAGATCAACATAGGCTGCAAGCAGCCCCTGCCGAAACTCTCGTCTGCGTTCGGTGAGGACACGAAGTGCAAGGATATGGTCAATCGTTGACCTCTTTGGTGTAAAGCCTGACTGCTCTGGACGCTGGTGCTCAAGCAGATGGTGGCGAACCCTATCGAGAATTATCCGAGCAAAGACCTTGCCCGGCACTGAGAGCAGCGTCACCCCTCGGTAGTTGTTGTAGTCTTGGCGATCACCCTTCCCTTTCCAGAGAGGGACAACAAGGCCCCTCTTCCAGTCAGTTGGGATGATGCCTGTGTTCCAGGCAGAGCACAAAACTGCATGCAACGACACGAGTGCAGCATTTCCACCAGCCTTGAGAAGTTCGGCATGGATGCCACAGATCCCTGGAGCTTTGCCCCGTTTCAACTGGTTCACCGCAGCCCGTGTTTCCACAAGCGTAGGTGGACCACAGTTGATTTGAGGGTCATCAACAGGGATTGTAACACCCTTGACGTCCAACTCGACAGTTGGGGGATCAGCCTGGTACAACCGCTCAAAGTAACCGGCCCAGCGGGCCTTCACTTCAGACTCCTCTGTCAAGAGCCTACCACTCTCTGCTCGAACTGTAGTGCTCCGAGGGATGGGCTTGGATGAACGTAATGCGCGAATTCCCCTGTAAGCGGGACGAGAATCACCTGTCCACAGGTGATGCTCTACCCCCTCACAGATTCCTTGCATATAGGCCTCCTTGTCCACCCTCAGTGCACGTACAGTTTTACGCCTCAGCTCCCTGAACAGCTCAGCTCTGCCATTCAGCCTGGCCCTGCGACTCTGGTCAATGGTATCCAGTGTCCCTTGAGAGACAAAATTCTTCTTTGCCCTGCGGTGAGCTCCAAGGCATCCACCGGCAACATCAAGGACGGTGGTCTTGAAGGCGCTCCACAACTCTTCAGGACCCCCCAAAGCACCCAGACCCCCAAGTGTCCACTCAGCCTGTTCGCAAACTCCTCAGCTACTCTCTCATCCCTGAGCTTGGCAACATCCAGCCTCGGCTGGGATGGTACCATTCTCCAGGATTTAAGGTGCAGCTTTAGAGTTGCTACAACAAGCCTGTGGTCAGTATTGAGGAACTGAGCACTCCGGTAGACCCTGCAGTTCTGGATCATCCTCCAACGACTGTCAATGAGGACATGGTCAATCTCCTTTGCCACACCGCCAGCGTTGGAATACCAAGTCCAGCGATGAGCTTGTGGGCGCTGAAACCATGAACCAGCCACCCTAAGTCCATGACTTCTTGCAAAGTCAAGGAACTTAGTGCCATTCTGGTTCATAGTTCCTGACCCATGGGGACCAACACACACCTCATAACCATCCCTATCAGTTCCAGTCGATGCATTGAAATCCCCCAAGACTAGAAGTGTATCTCGTCTGGGGCACTGATCAACCACAGACTCCAGTGTGGCGTAGAATGCATCCTTCACGGTGAGAACACTCGCCTCAGTCGGAGCATAAACAGAGACCAGGGAAATGACACCGAAGGGGTGGCGAATCCTTAATCTCATAATACGCTCGTTGACCGGTGTTACCTCACTTATCATTGGGGTCAGCTTATTGGACACAGCTACAGCAACTCCTTGGGTATGGTAACCATCAGAGCGACCAGACCAATAGTAGGTGTAACCACCCACCATTATCTCGCCCAAATCCGGTCTCCGAACCTCAGAGAGAGCTGCAATCCCGATGTCCAAACGCTTGAGCTCAGATGATAACAGAGACAGGTGATCATCCTCTCTTAGGGATAGGACATTCCAGGCACCTACCCGAAGGGACCGCCTCAGGTTAACCCAAGGAGACCGCCGTCTGGTGGACGACACCTCAGCACCACTCCGACACACTCTCCCGCAATCTGACCCAGGGATGTTACCCCGTGGTTTCCCTCCTATCAAAGATTGGGGGTCCCGAAGGCTTTGCCCCAATCCCGTCATCCGGTGAGCTGCCTTGATCGGTTAGTCTTGCCTGAAGTGCTTCGTTTTCCTCATTAGATGGTCTCTAATTCCAAATACACCTCAATCTTACCTTCTTCTCTCTCTGTACCTCTTCCTTACCTCGTTTCCCCAGAATGACTGAGGCACCTGTGTTGTAAAAACTGTGACTAAGTGATTGAATAAGACTGGGTTTCTGTTCTTGAGTGAAGAGCTTTTCTTCCGTGACACTGTTTGTAAATACATGCTTCTTGTTAAACTCTATAAACAGTTTTCCAAACTGCCCGATTCTCATCTTCTTTTGGTTCGACATAAAGTGTGCATAGTGACAAGGAGTTCAGCGCTGACATTTCGTTATGGTCAGTCATTAGCCAACGTTCCACAAACGGTATCGCTCGGCCATTTATTAACAACAGTGGAGCGTTGAGAGCATGGTACTCCACCTTGTGGGTTTAATTCGTCGGAAAGGTCTAAAGGACATAAGGTTATGGGTTACCAACTCGAGAGCGAGGAGGAGGAGGAGGATGAGGAGATTGGGACCATACTCTGTGCAGAGCGTTGGTGCTGCTTAAGCAGTCTCCTTGGATATTGGGCACAATCCTGGACGGGTCGCCACTCCGACGCAGGACACCAGCAAGCTGGCACTCATTTTGCCGACCTCGGAAGGATGACAGGCAGAGTTAACCTCCCCTGGTATTAATTCAACAGCTGAGTGGGAACACCTTCAAAAATAATAAATTAATCTATCTATCTATATATTACTCAAACTCTCATCTTGTATATATGTATGTATGTTCCTGAAATACAGCCAAAACGGTACAAGATAGTGCAAAAATTTTCGGCCCACCTTACTCACCATTATTCTGCGGTGTGCAGTGTCAAGTTTCGTTCGAATCGGGCAAAGAAAAAAAATATTAAAAAATCAATTCCCGATTCAGTCAAGTACTCTTCGGGATTATTTGATCAATGCAAACAACCTCAGCGGTATAGTTTGCTGGAGCTATCTTTTTATTTTTTTATTTCGAAATGATTTTTTTTTATCAACCGCTGTTACAACGGGAACCCAACGGGTTCACGGGTCATCTAGTACAAAATAAAGGTCTCTGCAGCCTGACGCCATGGAAACCATATCAGATCTACAGACACGAATCTGCCTTCAGCCTGGGGTCGGCTTAACAGCTAAGGTGACTAGCTTAATATGTTAGGGTCTTGAGTTCAAGCCCCTGTTGAGTTGTTGAATGAACACTAGGTGGGTTGATTCCACCTGTCATTCTTCTGAGGTCGGCAAAACGAGTACCAGCTTACTGGGAACAGGGGCCCTGAATCAGTGGCGCAGACATGACCACAGAAAATCGAAGCAGCCACAGGATGCTTGTGAAAGAATGAAATTCTGCTTTCTGAAAACAAAGATTCCAACTCAAACGTGGACTTGCCTCGTGTTAAGCCATGAGTAAAAGGTCATGTGAGTTTTATTCTGAGCCCCTGAAGTGTTATTGACCGCCAGACCTCGCAGCAGGTTCCCAATGAGACGGCCCTTGGTAGAATCCAGACTGGAATCACAGGAAGTGCTTCTGGCGGGCGATTTGACGCAAAGCTGTCTCTGATACATATCTTCCATGAGCCTTGACATGTGTACAAACATGTCCCGAGAGGGCCAGAAACGCCGACTCCTGATAAATGATATTTCTCTCCACGCTCAGACTCAGTACATACAGGTCGATGCGATGCCATTGATTAAAAATCACAATGTCGTTTGATCCAAGCACATCACCGACGTTGAACCGATGGGAGTACAGGCGACGAGCGAGCTTGTCCGTTCATCGTCCCGCCTGAAGGGGCTTCCTCCATGGCGCAGCTCGCCCATAAAGCCGGAGTGAATGTAATCACAGTGTGTAATGGAAGATGGAATGAGACTCTAACCGAGCCAGACTCTGGCTCGGGCTGCCGTTCGATGGAAGGCGACGGCGCTGAAAAATATCGGCCACATCGGAGACGCCACCCAATCAGCAGACGCGATCGAATCGTTGCGCCATCCATTCATCACCATCAGCGAGCAAAGGTTCATTCATGGCAGCGCAGCTCATGCCCTTGTTTGTGGAGTGAGTGTGTGTGTGTGAGTGTGTGTGTGTGTGTGTGTGTGAATATGTATTCGGTGGCACAATCAATTCGTCACACACGTCACAATGGTAAAACGTCACAATCAGTTCACTGCGTTCACGTGGCAGGATGTTTGGTTTGTGGTGGCACTGGCACGGCGTCTCCGTCGCTAAACCTCACAAGCCAACACTGTGTGTGCGTTGCAGGATGATGTCCAGGTTGTTGTTGCGGCGATTCCGTGATCTTCAACACGTTGTCGTCGTGAAAACCTAACAAGGCACCTTCTATCTGGTGAGTGGTGACCCACAAAGCTCGTGCTGTCCGTCATGATCACACACTTTGATTTCCTGGCTGTGAGGCAGGTGGCAGACGTGCTGCGGATAGAACCATTAACATTGTCATCGCAACCAGCAACCTCCTCATACTCTCGACTGCAGGGTAGGTCCTGAGTTCGTCATCCGAAATGCCATCTTCAAAAACTTGGAGGTTCCGCCTGTTTTCACAAATGCTCTTTTGTGCATCTCATCCTCAGCTGCAGGTATCGGCCAATATCCCAAACTCACATCAGTCTCAGTGACATACTTATTTTTATTCCTACCGAGCTTCAGGAAGAGGGCCCTTGCAGTCACCTTTGGTTCCAGATCAAGTTTATGGTGTTCTTGATAAGCTTCCGATCTTTTTCTTCGTTTTTCTGCAGCACAAGGCTGTGGGTGGCATCATTGGCTGTGCTGCTGATGCAGCGCCCTCTGCGGGTGAGAGCACGAATTTGTAATTTGTTCACGTTGCCGGCGATAGCTCGCCTATTCTTCGCGAAGGACACCGTGCGATCTTTGAAGTCCACCAACGAGCGCTGGCAGACGGGACTCTTTAACGTCCATCCGAGGATCGGCATTCACATTGATGGATCACCCTGCCTGTGAAAGAACGGGATGACAGTTTATTACTGGGTCGGGATTCCAACCCAGGGTAGACAGCCCGCGAAGCGAGTGCATACCTCGCTTCCCTCCTATCAGCGAAGCTTCCAACAATCGATACACAAAGACAGTGTGTCCCTACCTTTTAAGGACCAATCACTACTGGTGACTGTTGAATTATCCACATTTTCAACAAATCTTGCATGTTCTGACAGATAGTCCCTCACACTGCATTGTGTATGGTTCTCACCGAGCAGGCTCACTTGTAGTCAGGGTGTCGTGACGACGGATTCAGGTCTTGACATAAGAAAAATCTCTGAACACTGATACTCATTGACGCGACTCTTTGCCTCGGGTATGGGTTGAGTCGCTGTCCAAACCTCACATCTGCCACGATTACCTTCGGCTAACAGGTGCCGACAGGTTTTCATTATCGACCACTACCTCCATGGTCACTTCACTAGGCCTCACAACAACAGCGTTCATTATATCTAAAAAGGTATTTTCAACAGATGGGGATATGATTACCACCTCCACATGTTTCTGCTGCATCCTCAGCCTGGTCACAATTTCCAATAGATCATCTGGACTCTGGTAACACCACAAGAGGAGCAAGCAGATTGTCCTTGTGTGCCTGGACCCAAGTGGTCATGCACCGCACATTGCTCGTGCCACGTCAGGTCTGGATCGTCCGTTGCCCGAGCTACAGGTACATAATGAACTACAGGGCTTCAACTGCACCAATCGGGTAAGGAGTATCTCCACTGATCGTCACTGTCGGCACCTTCTTCAGCATGTTATCAATCACCATCATGTTGGTGAACTTTCTGAGTTACTGGACCTCGTTCACCAACTCCTTCCTCACCATGATCCCACTGCAACTTGTGTCCCTGAAGATGTGCTCCAAAGTGCTCTCGACATTCCCCCACGCTACTGGCATATGCCCTCCGGCTCCAGTGAGGGGGTGGATGCAGGCATGGCTCACCAGCAGAAGCTTATTATCTCAACAAAGTAATAAATGTCTACCTCTGATACAATATGATAACTCAGTATCGGATACTTGGAATACCTCAAACTTAGAGACCTGTGCTTTCACCAAGTTTCACCACTATGCACCTCACGACCTTTGAAATTACAAGAACAATTTGTTGACACCGTTCTCCACGGATCCTCATGCACTGCTCCAGCAGCCCTTTACACCCATGCCTTGGCACCTGCAGGAACCAACTTTTATTCCCTCGCTACATGCCCTGACTGATCGTATGCCTAACACCAACTTCCAGAGCTTACAACGTCCTTAAATTGCTTCTCACAGTCCATGGCTCTGTTTGTCCATACCTTTTACATGTATGACATTGCGTCCTGGAATAATTCACCTTTCCCTCTCATTGCAACACAACAGGTGGCTGTTCTACTTTCCCTGAAACCTGGAATGGCACACTCAACAGCTGACAGACGACTATCGTGAGCAATCAGAAAGGAAAGGATCTGCGATCCGAAGTAACTCTTCAAGATTCTGCAGTGTCTTCTCATTCAAACCTACAGACAAAAACCGGACACGCAACAATCAAATGTTCCTTTAACAACGGATGACATTGGTCATCAAACGTCATTTCCTAATCCGACTCCAAGGTGCTCAGCGGACTCTATGAAATCGATGATTTGACCCTCCTGAACTTGGTTTGATCAATCCATCCTCAGTTAAACCATAATCGCTTCAAAAGATGCACAGCTGTGATACACATCGAGCACTTTGTCGTATAACAGAGCATTGAGTGAGATGACCGAGAATTCAAAAGTTTAACCATAAGGGGGTTAACTGGAAGGACCCGTGCATCCTGGAGTTGCCAGGGAGGGTTGGAAGACTGAGAGATCAGAGGGAACGATATTGGAGAGAAGTCGATTTTAATAATAATAATTTTTTTAAAACCAGAGACCACCGGCCTGTCTGCAATGTGCTAGCAACAGACCTTGTGCTATAGCCTCATCGTGGCAGATTCTAACGATGTTGAGAGCTTTAGATTCCACAGAATCCAGGAGAGACAAATGTGATGCTGGGGCACCAGCTCATAGGAGAGAGCAGTACTCCATTGAGCTATGGCCAAAGGTCTTGTAAACTGTGAGTAGTTTTGATTTTCAAAAGAAAAAGCATGGATCGATGCAGGATGCTCAGTCTATGGTTGGCTTGTCGACAACTGAAAGGAGAGTCCACACTCTGTGAAGCAGGACGCCCAGTCTGCAGCTGACTTTGGAGGCTGCCTTTGAACAGTGAGATCCATAAACCCAATTAACACGGACAACTGGAAATGTATTAAGTGATCCACGCAGATCCAAAGAAGCCAAGTAAACAAATTTAAATGATCTTCATGGACTCAAGGACCAAAATTCTTTGTCCCCATACCAAGTGCTCCCCTGGCGTTTTTGTTCCAAAAAAAAAAAAAACCAAAATCTCTCTTCAATTGAAATAGAGGTCACCAAGGGTCCACCCTTTCGTTTTAGCATATAATTTGGCAAGAATGATAACTATGGGATGTCCACAGATGACTTCGACTGAGCGGTCCTCCAGGAGGGCACTCAACCTCTGCTTGCGGGATTTAAACTACTCTGCAGTCACAGTCACAGAACATCACTTTCTGCACGACTTACCCAGTCTCAGCTGATGGCCCGTGAAAGACACGTCCCTGAATAATCAACCAGGGAGGTGGACATCCTCATCATTTTTGTCCGTGGCAATCAAACGTGTATCCGTGAGCGAACGCGTGTTGCACCGGGATCCCATCGCGAGTTCGTTCTCCTGGATAATTGCGCAGTCGGAGTAATCATCATTATGGATGCACGGCTGTGCTGCTCAGGCAGTGCCTCCTGCACACGAGGGCAGGAATTTGGTCGCCAGGGTGAACTAACGAGCCTATCCTTCTCGCCAGGGGTGAACACCAGGGTGACAGTGTTGTTGTCAGATGCTATTCCATCGGAAATCAAACCCTTGACTGGACAACTTAGAGAAGAGTCCACCATCTCTGAGCTATCTCTTCGTCCTCTGCCTGACTCCCTGAAGCAGTGTATGTACAATGACAGAACATGTTACGGCAATTAAGTTAATTACATATGGTCCATAAGAAGCTCTTAACTTTCGAAGTGAAAGAGCAAACAGAATGATAAAGAATCGCTGGAAGATATAACCAACAGAGATGGGATACAGCAAGAAATCAATCACCCAAAGTGGCTTCAAGGACAAGCACCGGATCGGGGAGGGTTCCTGGTGGCGTTTGGGTGTGTGCGTGCTGCAGAGATGGTGTGCGTAGGACGAAACAGGGGTGAATCAAATCCGGACAACACGTATCATGATGTACACAGTCGGGTTGGCAGGATGGCTGAGAGGTACGCACACTCACTTCCAAGCCATCCAGCCTGGGTTTGAATCCCTACTCGGCCGCAAAGTGCCATCCAGGTGTTTCACAGGTAGATTAATTCATCAATCAGTGTGTGTGTGCCGTCCTTCGGATGGACGTTACACTGGTGTCCCATCTGCCGACATTAGCTCGTAGACGTTAAGATTTGCATGGTGTCCTTCACAAAGAGTTGGTGAGTTATTGCTGACACCTTGAACAAACTAGAGAGTTCTGAGAACACCTAATCCTGTGAAGTCTTGAGAGAAACAAGGACATGGGCAGAGTTTGCAAAGCGGAAACTTTGATTGGTCAAGATGGTGAACAAATCTGTAATATTTTTTCCGAGTACCTGTTAAGCGATAGGGTTTTGAAAGTGCCAAAAGCACGATTTGTGTTCCACAGCGTTCAAGTGTATAATTCAATTGAAGTAAAATAAAGATTTTTTAAAGTTGTAAAAAAAAACTAAAAAACCACGAATTTTACCGCCATTGATGCAGCGTCTTTTACACCACCCGATTTACCACGTCACATTACTTCTTCGTGCCTGTTGTTTGTTTCCTTTATAACATCCTGAAAAACAGTACGTTTCCTGTTTGGAATTATTTTCTATTTTGTTTCACTGCCAAACAGGCGGAAGGAGTAAAAATATTATTTCACTCCTCTGCGCAAGTTTGATCGGGACGAATTCAAAGCCGAAGAACCGGTAAACTAAAAGTTCATTTTCCAGTTCATGATGCAATTTGTGTTCAAAATAAAACATTCAATTTAAATCAACTTGTTCCTCAATCATAAACTGACGTTTGCAGGCAGACAGACAGACAGACAGACAGACAGACAGACAGACAGACAGACAGACAGATAAAACGAACCAATTTCTAAACCCTGCTTTTCGCAGGTTAACTTCAAATTCCGGGTCAAGCAGTGGTGGAGATGCAGTGGGTGTAGGGAGTGGTGGAGATGCAGTGGGTGTTGGGAGTGGTGGAGATGCAGTGGGTGTAGGGAGTGGTGAAGGTGCAGTGGGTGTTGGGAGTGGTGAAGGTGCAGTGGGTGTTGGGAGTGGTGAAGGTGCAGCGGGGGCAGGTGGTGGTGAAGGTGCAGCGGGTGTAGGGAGTGGTGAAGGTACAGCGGGTGTAGGGAGTGGTGAAGGTACAGCGGGTGTAGGGAGTGGTGAAGGTACAGCGGGTGGAGGGAGTGGTGAAGGTGCAGTGGGTGTAGGGAGTGGTGGAGATGCAGCGGGTGTAGGGAGTGGTGGAGGTGCAGTGGGTGTTGGGAGTGGTGGAGGTGCAGCGGGTGTAGGGAGTGGTGGAGGTGCAGCGGGTGTAGGGAGTGGTGGAGGTGCAGTGGTGTTGGGAGTGGTGAAGGTGCAGTGGGTGTTGGGAGTGGTGTTGGTGCAACAATAGAAAATGGAAGACGAGGTATGGGAGACAGTTTTTGTGGGTGATGAGGTTATTAAATATACTGAACAAAAATATAAACGCACCAAGCGATTGTTACTATTTTACCTCGAACTCATTAATACTAAATCTTCACAACAATTTGGTTATAGAATCCATGACAATTGAGCATTAAATTTCAAAGAGTTCCTTGAGAATTCTGGTGACAGTCTTTGCGCTACAACAGCCGACACAACCGAGGTGTCACTGTCAGAGTTCACACAGTCAGTAGCGGGTGTTGGCCTCCCTCAAGCGGTTACGCACCGTCTGGGCTGAAATGCACCTGTTATGCAGCCCAGCAGTCTCATCGGCAGTCCTCGTGGCCGGTCGGAGTCGATCCTGGAGATGTTGCAGCCTCATGTGACGATCCTGACCGGCGGTGGTCACACGTGGTCGCCGGGCATGTGGGCGGTTCACGGTGCTTCCAGTCTCTCTGAGGCACGTTCTCAGGTGGCTAATGGTGGAGTGGTGGACATTGAAGTGTGCTGCAACGGCCCGTACTGACGTCCCAGCATTCAGCATGCCAATGGCGCGCTCCCTCAAGATTTGTGACATCTGTGGCATGTTGACATTTGGCACCAGTCCACATTTTGGGGAGGCCTTTTATCGGGCAAGTTATAGGGAGTGTTTGTGTCCTGGTCACGCTCACTGACCATCACTCTGTCAAGCCCCATGGTGCTCATGGGAAGGATTACTCAACGTGTGAGTCCACACACTCAGAGTGGTCAATTTCAATGGGAACAATGGGAAAAACAAAGGAACCATTGCTCAAACATATCATCGGTTTGACCATTTTCCCATAATGGCAATCTTGACTTAGATATTTAGGTTGGTGCGTTTATATTTTTGTTCAGTATATGTTAATTCTTCATTCTGCAGGAAGGATTGTAGACACAGAATTCTGTGTAGTTTTGAAGAAGCAGCAGTTAGGGACATTGAACAAAGACATTAAACTATATCATACCAGGTCATGGTAGGAAGATGTTGGTTGTGGTACACTTTGGAGCAAATGATGAAGGGAAAGTTTACTCGGAGATTTTGAAGAAGTGGATACAGGATATTGAGTAAGTGGCTGAAAGCAAAGGGTTGTGAGGCCATGTTTTCTGGGATTCTCCCAAGATTAGGAAATGAAATAGAAACAAGTCTGAAGACGGCGATGGTCCATGAGCGGTATTTGACGATGTAGATTGTTTCAGAGGTCAAGGATGAGACAATGTGATAATGTTTGACCAAGTTATAAAAATGATCAACATGATGTGGTACGAGTGACAGGTTATTAGCTGCAAAATGTCGAAAACCCGGTTTCGTTCAAGAACTTCAAAAATTTGACCTTTGCACAACCTTTAAAGGTCACAAAACAATGTTGTGGACATTAAAATAAGGAAACAGGATACGTGCTATAGTTTAGTGGAGTTAGTTCGTCGAAGAAGGTCGAAAACCCGGTTCGATTCCCACAACTTTGAAAATTTGACCTTTGTGAACTTTAAAGGTCAAAGGTCAAGGATTATGACCTTTGGTGCAAAACTTCCTCTGGAACATTCCAGGAACAATATAACATCATATAGGCTATATGGCATTTCGCACTCCTCGGATTATCCATACTTTGATGAAATCGGCGTAAAAACAAACTTGAAGGGGGCGCCACGGGCAAGGTGTTCGAGATAGAGCAAAATGGTTTGAAGACTTTAGGTGAGGAATGACCTCAAGATTATGCATAAAAAATATTGTCATCCGAGCTCTCAAAGTTTGGGCGGTCGGATGATTTTTTATGTCAAAATTCGCAATTTTCTAAGTTTTTGACCTTGTGACCTTGACCTTCGGACGAAAATGAAAAATCGGACAACAACAAGTTTTAGATAATTCATTTTGCTATTCAAATACCGAAGAACCCATTCCATTCAGTCAATTCCCCAGGAGAAGATAGATTTTTAATCCGACAACCCCCGAAAAATGGCTATTTTTTTTTGGCGTGGCTCCGCCCACAATGGGCATAGCCACGCCCTCATCCAGGAAAACACAACTAGACATTGATATCGAACACATAACCAAGTTTCATCAAGATCGGATCAAAGTCCACAGAGTTATGCTCTGGACAGACAGACAGACATAACGAATATAGTGGTCACTCTGGCTGGCGCTCGTGAACCAGTTGTGAGCAGAGTGATAGGAGTCAACAAATGGCTGAAAGAATGGTGCAGGGAGGAAGGTTTTACATTTAAGAAGCAGTGGGAATCATTTCGGGGACAAAGGAAGTGTTTCTGGAATGATGGCCGTTTATTAAATAGAAAGGGGGCAGAAAGGCTTGCAGTGGGAATTGAGGAAGGAATTCAGGATTTTTAGGTCAGCGGAGGATGGGGAAGGTATTAAGGAAGGAACGGATGAAGTAATTGGGATGAGTAAGGACAGGCAGGAAAATAGTATTTCAGGAAGGGAAAAGTTAAACATATTCCATACCAATGCCAGAAGTTTAAATAATAAGATGGAAGAGCTTAAGGCCAAAGTAGATAGCGAGGAGTATGATGTAGTTGCAGTGAGTGAGACATGGTTTAAGGAGGAGAGTAACTGGAGGACAGGATTAGAAGGCTACACGGTGTATTGGTGTGATAGGAAGAAGAGAATAGGAGGAGGAGTGGCAATCTGGGTGAAGGACAGCATTGTATCAAGAAAAAGGGGTGACATTAAAGAAGGAATAAATGTTGAGGATTCTGTGTGTGTAGACATTAGAGATTGTAAAAACAGTAAGATACTGATAGGATGTTTTTATAGGGCTCCAGGTGTGAAGGAAAAGGAGGAAGGAGGAGTAAATGAAGAATTTAAAAGGGCATGTGGTAAGGGAAGAGGATTGATTATGGGGGATTTTAACTTGCCAGGGATAGATTGGGTGGAGGAACAGGGAAAGGGAAGAACGGATGAGGATTTCCTCGTTTTACTCCAAGATTGCTTTTTAACCCAGATTGTACATAAGCCCACGAGTGTGAGTGCAGTGTTAGACCTTTTAAGTAACGCTCCCAATATGATGGAGGAGATGGAGGTAGGAGAGCACTTCGGATCAAGTGACCATAACATTGTGTGTGCAAAGATTCTGTTGAGGGTTAGAGTTCAGGATAGTCGGGAAAGGCTATAAGATTTCAGGAAGGCAAACCTCGAGGGTGTGAGGAGAGAGTTGGGTGATGTAGATTGGGAAACTCTAACAACAGGACAATCAGCATCAGAAAAATGGGAAACCTTCAAGGACCAGATCAGTGGAGTGCAGAGAAAGTACATTACAATGAGGTGTAAAACTAGAAGTAGGAAGAGACCAGGGTGGTTGAGTAGTGAGATAAGGAACGCTATTAAGGAGAAACAGAAGGTATTTATTAGGTTTAAAATAACATGACTGGAGTTAGATTTATATCACTATCTGAGTAAACAGAGGCAAGTGAAGCAAATAACCCGACAAGCCAAAAGAGAGTATGAGAAGGACGTGAGGAAGAATATTAAACATAATAACAAGGCTTTCTTTAACTAAATCAGGGGAAAAGAACAGGTTCGGACCAGTGTGGGCCCATTGAGGAATCGCACCGGGAGAGTGGCTAATGATGAAAATGAGATGGCAGGCTTATTAAACAGGTATTTTTCTTCAACTTTAACACAAGAACAGTCAGGATAATTGTCAATAGCTGAGAGTATCTATCGAGGAGGTGAGGAAGGGCTTTTACAGAAGATCCAGGTTGGAGTGGAGGAAGTAAAGGAACAGCTCGGTAATCTAAGAGAAGATAAGGCTCTGGGTCCAGAGTCAGGACAGGTACCGGAGGATTGAAGAGTAGCAAATGTAACACCATGATTTAATAAAGGATCTACAGAAGAATTGGGAAACGAGAAACCTGTTAGTTTGACTTCAGTTGTGGGGAAGGTGTTGCAGACAATAATTAAGGATCAGATGAGGAACCCTTTAAACAAATACAAACTAATTGAAGGTAGTCAGCATGGGTTTACCAAAGGTAGTTACTGTCGAACAAATCTTTTAGAGTTCTATAAAGCAGTGTCTGATTGGATGGATGAGGAAATGGCAGTGGACATGGTATATCTAGACTTTAAGAAGGTATTTGATAAGGTACCACATCGGAGGTTGTTAGCCAAAGTGAGGGCTTGTGGAGTGCCTGGTCAGGTAGCTAATTGGATTGCAAACTGGCTTAGTGGTAGGAAGTAAAGAGTGGTTGTGAGTGGGAGGATGTCTTGTTGGGAGGATGTAAGTAGTGGGGTGCCTCAGGGATCAGTTCTCAGACCATGACCATTCACTATTTACATCAACGATTTGGATAATGGGGTGAAGAGTAAGCTTTCCAAATTTACAGATGACACAAAGCTTGTGATCTGGACAGCAGAGGGGATGATGAACAGATACAGCAAAGTATCGATACTTGTCTGGATTGGGCAAAAGATTGGCAGATGGAGTTTAACCTGAGCAAGTGTAAGGTGTTGGGGATTGGGAAAGAACGATGAAAATAGAGATTACAGGATGTAAGGGGTAATTATGGAGTGTGTGATACAGGAGAAGGATCTGGGGGTGGTAATAGATACGGGAGGTAAGCAGGTAGCACAGTGTAAAGTAGCTTTTATAGGGTTTTAGGTTCTATATGTACATATAGGGCTTTTGGTTCTATTCCTATAAATAGTGTTTTATGTATAAATATTTATTTTATGTATAAATGTACAATAGGGTTTTATGTTGTATTCGGAGGGGGATCATTTATAAATCAAAAGAGGTGTTAACATTGTTAAAGAATTTAGTGAGGGCCACATCTAGAATATTGTGTGCAGTTTTGGTCACCACAACTCAGGAAGGACATAGATGTCATCGAGAAGGTTCAGCACAGGGCTACTAGATCGATTCAGGGCCAAGGTAGACTCAGCTATGAGGAGAGGCTGAAGGAGACAGGGCTTTATTCACCAGAAAGGAGGTGGTTACGAGGAGATATGATAGAGATGTTTAAGATAATGAAAGATAATATATATATATATATATATATATATATATATATATATATATATATATATATATATTAAAAACTACAAAAACTTCAAAAAAAACACTTTATTTAAAAAAAAAACTAATAAATTTTGCATTTTCTTATTTTGAGCTTGTGTTGATAAATGAGTGTGGTGTTGATGCGGAACAGGCATGATGGGCTGAATTTCCTCCACCTGTGTCTAATTTCGTTGTGTGTATCCTACAGGGGGCACTGCATCAACGGTAATGCAGAATTGCGGCACCCTCTGCAAAAGAGAAGAGGAAGAAAAAGAAGAAGAATAAGGCGAAGAAGTTGATACATACAGTGGACATTCAAATTAAAAGTTTTCGATGGAGGAAAGTTCGTGTTCCTTGGCAATTTTGAAAGATGAAATGAACCGTCCAGGTGTGCGGCAGGTGAATGGAAAATGTGTTTGCGGTGAACGCGCAATCATGCTCCGCCAGCACGCGTCAGTAGGATCTGTGTGTGGGTCACACAGTAACCCCGTGGTGTCCACCTGAGTGCGCACTCACCTTAATCATTCATTCAAACGCAGAGGTGAGAGAGAGAGAGAGAGAGAGAGAGAGAGAGAGAGAGAGAGAGAGAGAGAGAGAGAGAGAGAGAGGAGAGAGAGGAGAGAGGAGAGAGGAGAGAGGAGAGAGGAGAGAGGAGAGAGGTATATCGCTCCACATCGCAAACCATATCTCCCTCATCCCTCTGCTCCCTGCTCGAGCCTGGCAACATATTGAGCTTTGTTCCAGACGATTTATCAACATCAGATTCCCGAACACAGTAAATAAACCTTCCCTTCTTCTGCAGCACGAACACCACTTCTCTTTGTTATTGCAGGACTCCAATCTCAACGGCTGCACATGGAACGTGATGCCCACTTTCAGCCTCCAGGTATCCTCTCACTTACATGAGTTTTGCACCACATAAACATCAAATACCTGAACACTTTCTCTTCGTACATCGGTCTCACATTTGTTGTTCCCATCTGAGCACTGATAGCTCACGAGATGCTGCAGTCATCCCTGACAGAGACAGAGACAAATCAAATCACGTCTCCGCTGTGTTTATTTATTATGTACTTTGTCTATATCCCTGCTCTCCTAACGGTCTTGTCCTCGAATCTTGCACATGCTACAGTATACGAGATTTACCTTTACCATACGATGTTGCTTGTAAAAAATAATAATAATAAAAAACGGGCCGTATTGCTGTGTGACGTCACAAACGTACCTTCACAAGGAACACCAGCAATGAAAACATTTCCTCAATTTAAACCAAACCTCTCACCGGTTCTCGTCATGCTTTGACATCTTTTCCCCACGAATGGTACAAACAGGGTTACAGGGTACCGGTTCCATCATCATGAATGTTTGAAAGCTCGATTAGCTTCCATCATGACCGGTCCCGGTCCGAGTTCCATAAACTGTACCCTCGATGGGAAGAACTGCTTAAACGAGCCCAACGACGATGCCAAGAGACAACGCATTGCATGGACAGGTAACGCTTGTTCATCCATGAACTGTCAATTGTCATCGTCAAGTCAGTCCAGGCTTACATCCGTACACGCATGACGCAGCTCTGAGAGCTCACCTGGAACCTCTCGTCCTTCTAGTACCTTGCAGAGGAAATCTCAGCAGGACATCGCCACGGACGTGTACCCAAAAAGGGGACAATGGTCACATTCTTATTCGTTCGTTGGCAGATCATTGCTGTGGGTGGTATCATTTCCTGCGGGGGTGGCTGTGCCGCTGATGCAGTGCCCACTGGAGGTTAAAGCAGATATTTTGTAATTTGTTCAGGGCACCGACGATAGCTCGCTTATTCTTCGCAAAGGACACACCATAGGTATTGGCTCAATGGTTAGGGGTGGTGGGCTTGGGATTCTGTGATCCTGTGTTCAAACCCGACTCGACTGTTGAATTAATACCAGGTGGGGTTGACTCTGCCTGTCATCCTTCCAAGGTCAGCAAAATGAGTGTCAGCTTGCTGGTATCCTGTGTCGGAGTGGGGACCCGTCCAGGATTGTGTCCAACAGCCAAGCGGACTGCTTTGGCAGCAGCAACGCTCTGCACAGACTATGGTCCCAATGCATATGTACGTAAATATACAGGGTGTCCCCAAAAATATACAACTTTTCATCTGCAAAGAGGATGGTCATAACATATATTTTAAAAAAAGATATATGGCTGGAAAGAAAGCTGAAAGGTTGAAGTTTATTGTACCAATGTCAAAATTGCCACCAAAATTTAAATTTTGGTGTAGAATCGTCGTTTTCTTTTAGACCACATGTTCGACGTAAGCTCCACGTTGTCCGATCACTGACTGCAAACGCATTGTCATGTTCTCCATCACTTTGGGAAACGTTTCCTGAGGAATGTTCTGGATTTTTCAGTGGATGTTTTCCTTCAGCTGATCAAGAGTCTGAGGCCGAGGGTTTCCATAGATCCTGTCCTTGAGATACCCCCACAAGAAGAAGTCTGGAGGAGTAAGGTCAGGGGAATACGGTGGCCACTTAACGTCTTCGTAGAGGGAGATAAAGCAGCCATCAAAATGTTGGTTGAGAAAACGCCTTGTTTCCCTGGCTGTATGGGGCGGTGCCACATCCTGCTGGAACCACTGGGTTCTCATCTGGATCAGGTTGTTTCTCCTACGGGCCCGAGTACGTAGTTCAGGCAGATAGAATTCCTGAATCATTTCGCGATAGTTCCTGTGGTTTACCATGCAAGTGCGTCCCTGTTCATCTTCAAAGAAGTATGGACCAATTATCCCATACCAACCAACCGCCACCCACATGGTGACTTTGAGAACAGATCGAGGCACCAGTTCAGTTGATGCATTACCAGGATTTTCAGTTCCCCAGTACTGAAAGTTTTGCTTGTTTACCTCCCCGGACAAGTGAGCATGGCATTCGTCCGTCATGTGAAGTTTTTTGAGGAAGTCTGCATCTTCCTCCAACTTTCCTGAGAACCAATTTGCAAAGTCAAGTCGTTTGCGTTTCTGTTGACCAGTAAGCACCGTTTCCGTTTGAATTTTGTATGGAAAGGCATGAATGTCTTGGTGAAGGATCCTCTGAACGGTGCTCTTATGAATGTTTGTCTCGGCAGAAAGTCGTCGAATCGATTTTTTTTGGACTCTGAACGACCGACTGTCTCACCATTTCCACATTTTCTTCATTACGACCTGTCCTCTTCCGATCACTGTGACCCTTGTGAAGGTCACAGATGGTTCCCACATTGGTAAACTTTGCGATGGTGCACGTTATTGTCCGAAAGTTTGGTGCATGGTGCAAGTGGATACCGAAATGTCTCGAGTAAAGACGTTGCACCTGTATGACACTTTTCGTCTGGTGCCAAAGTTCAACAATTTTCGTCCGTTGTTGCACGGTCAGTCTTGGCATTTTTCTGGTGCTTGCTGGTATCAAAATAAACTTCAGGGTCTCTACAACAAGAAATGAAGCATTGGTGACAAAATTACTGCTTTTTACGATCAAACGAAGCATTTTAAAAGTTGTATTTTTTTTGGGACACCCTGTATATTGCATATGTGTGTGTGTGTGTGTGTGTGTGTGTGTGTGTGTGTGTGTGTGTGTGTGTGTGTATGTGTGTGTACATGTATGTACGTGTATGTGTGTGTGTATGTGTGTGTATGTGTGTGTTTATGTGTGTGTACATGTATGTACGTGTATGTGTGTGTGTATGTATATGTGTGTATGTGTGTGTTTATGTGTGTGTACATGTATGAACGTGTATGTGTGTGTATGTATGATTGTACATGTATGTACGTGTTTGTGAATGTGTGTGTATGTGTGTGTACATGTATGTACGTGTATGTGTGTGTGTGTGTACATTTATGTACGTGTATGTGTATGTGTATGTGTGGGTGTGTATGTGTATGCGTGTGTGTATGTGTATGTGTGTGTATGTGTGTACATGTATGTGTGTGTACATGTATGTGTGTATGTGTGTGTATGTGTATGTGTGTGTGTATGTGTG
>NC_140973.1:79467796-79475296 GCF_056783735.1 Eptatretus burgeri | reverse complement strand
GTAGACCCTGTGGGTGCACATAAACGTGCACCCTGTCGGGACGTGGAGATGTCTTGTTCCCGTCAGCGTTTTGTGTGAACCGATTTCGACTCGAAAAGACATTTTTGTGTAAAACATCGACATTTTACACTCGATGTGCGAACGACGAGCTCGTGTTTCGCAGCGCAAGCTCCTCGCGATGGTGAAGCGACGGTGCCACCGGGAAGGAAAGGGTTAATGGAGGGAAGGGCCCTGAGAGAGCGAGTGAGCATCAGGAGGGAAAATGAAATCATTTTGCTCTTCACTGGACTGACTCGAACTCTGATCCCCGCCATGATCCTCAAAGGAGGAGGCACTGAGGTGTGTGGGGGTGGTGGGGGTGATGGAGGGAGGGAGGGAGGGGGGGAGGAAAAACGTCATGTCTGAGATGTGTCTCGATGAGTTGTAAGGGTGAGAATGGTTGTGAGAGAGAGAGGGGAGACGAAGAGAAATACAGCGAGAGATTTAAAGTTGCCATCGATATGATGTGTCTCCTTATGGTAATTACACCTTATGACGTGTACATCGTTATTTACAAGGTGTCCGGAGACACGCTGTGTGTACCTGCGGTCACCAGGTGGGTAATATAGCATGTACTCCCTCTTAGGCCCCACAGGGGGAGACACACGCCACGGGTAATTGGCACCCGAGGGAATGTGAGGGGCGAAGAGGGCGAAGAGGGGCGGGGAGGACGGGGAGGAGCGAAGAGGGGCGGGGAGGAGCTTTGACTCATGAAGATTTCAAGGAGACTTGGATGAACCAAAAAAAAATCCTTGCCTTGATACAAGTCACACGAGTCGTGTGTCGCGCACCTGAAATAGTTGGACGGGACAAGGAATACAAAGATTCTGAGACAAAGCTGTGTCGCTTCATGTTCCAACACAATTCGAAGGAAGACAAGGAATTTCATCAGGAAATGTCTAAATTTCAGAATAGTCTTGTACAAACTGATGAAGATCAGGTGCAGGACAAGGAAGGACATCACATCATACTTTCACATCCATGACAAGGACTGATTAGATTTTGGTGAAGATCTGGATCCGGATCCGACTACTAGAATTTTTTAAGTGATTCTTCACCATTGAGAGATCGGGCCAAAAATGATATATAGTAAGATATCTGAAAAATGTAATGGGCCTGATATGTTCTCATGGATCAGGCATTACTTGGCGGAGGTATGCGCTCTACCGAGTGCTCTTTTAGTTCCTATCTGTCTGTTTATCGCTTGGTCCATACGTTTATGATAATCTCGTCTACCCTCTTCCCTGTACTGTTTATAGAAATAAACCTCAAATCTATACATACTAGTAGGGCCCGTAGAGGCCGGCCCGTAGGTGAGTGCCAGTATGTGCAGCCCTCTCTCTCGCCCCCTCTCTCGCCCCTCTCTCTCGCCCCCCTCTCTCGCCCCCCTCTCTCGCCCCCCTCTCTCGCCCCCCTCTCTCGCCCCCCTCTCTCGCCCCTCTCTCTCCCCCTCTCTTGCCCCCTCAATCCCCCCTAGTCTCGCCCTTCCTCTCTCCCCTCCTCTCTCGCCCCCACTCTCATCCCCCCTCTCCCGTCCCCCTCTCTCGCAGATATTGGTCAACAGATAAATGGCTGTAACTTGGAAACTGCTCGTCCGATTAATATCAAACCTCGAAAAGGCACATCCGCGGGTCCCCAGCAATATTCCTGGCAAGTTTCAATCATATCGGACCGTCAATCGTGCAAAATAAATAAATAAATAAACAAACATCAATTGTGACGTCATTCGTGACGTCATAGCACCGTGTCTTGTCATTGGTCGACAGATAAATGGCCGTAACTTGGGAACCGCTTGTCCGATTAATATCAAACCTCGAAAAGGCACATCAGCGGGTCCCCAGCAATATTCCTGGCAAGTTTCAATCAGATCGGACCGTCAATCGTGCAAATAAAATTTAAAAATAATAAATAAATAAATAAATAAACATTAATTGTGATGTCATTCGTGATGTCATAGCACCGTGTCTTGTCATCGGTCGACAGTTAAATGGCCGTAACTTGGGAACTGCTTGTCCGATTAATATCAAACCTTGAAAAGGCACATCAGCGGGTCCCCAGCAATATTCCTGGCAAGTTTCAATCAGATTGGACCGTCAATTGTGGGGAAAAATAAATAAATAAATAAATAAATAAATAAATAAACATTGATTGTGACGTCATTCGTGATGTCATAGCACCGTGTCTTGTCATTGGTCGACAGATAAATGGCCGTAACTTGGGAACCGCTTGTCCGATTGATATCAAACCTTGAAAAGGCACATCAGCGGGTCCCCGGCAATATTCCTGGCAAGTTTCAATCCGATCGGACTGGTGATCGTCCGGTTATTAATAATTTGGGGAAAAAATTGGCATGATAAGGTGAGTAGGTGGAACGACACCTTCAGCTGCCATATATACACCTTTTCAACACTGAAAAAGCAGTAAAATGGCCGTAACTTGGGAACCGCTTGTCCGATTGATATCAAACCTCGAAAAGGCACATCTGCGGGGCCCCTGCAATATTCCTGGCAAGTTTCAATCAGATCGGACCGGCGGTCGTCGAGAAACGGCGGTCGCAGACACACACACACACACACACACACACACACACACACACACACACACACACACACACACACACACACACACACACACACACACACACACACACACACACACACACACACACACACACACACACACACACACACACACATTGCTGGAATTATAGATAGATAAAAACGAAAAGCACGTCAGTGAGGCGGTGAAGCTCACCAGGAAGCCGTGAAGCCATGAAGCCGTTCATCAGTCCATGAAGACGATATGCCTGTGAATCACGTTCTGTTTGATCGTTAATTCCCCAGGACCCTAAAAACCAAAAAGTGCCCAAAGATCCCGTAGACCCAACAGTCCCCGAAGACCCAAAATGCCCAAAAGACCATGGAGACCCAAAAGTCCCCGAGAATTCAAAAGACCCAAAAGTCAGTGAAGATCCAAAAAGACCCTGAAGAACCCGAAGACGCAAAAGTCCCCAAAGACCAAAAAGATCCAAAGTCCCAAAAGTCCCTGAGGACCCCAAAAATCCCTGAAGACCCAAAAGACCCAAAAGTCACTTAAGACCCCAAAAGACCCTGAAGAACCCAAAGACGCAAAAGTCCCCGAAGACCAAAAAGATCCAAAGACCCAAAATTCCCTGAGGACCAAAGAATCCCTGAGGACCCAAAAGACCCCAAAGACCCAAAAGACCTGAAGACCCAAAACACCCCAAATACCCAAAAGTCACTAAAGACCCCAAAATATTCTGAAGACCCAAAAGTCCCCAAAGACCCAAAAGACCTGAAGACCCAAGACACCCCAAAGACCCAAATGTCACCAAAGACCCTGAAGTGCCCAAAAGACCCAAAAGACCTGAATACCCAAAATTCCCCAAAGACCCCGAAGGGCCAAAAGTCTCAAAAGTTCCAGAAGACCCAAAAATCCCAAAAGACCTCAAAAGTCCCTGAAGACCCTTGAGACCCCTTGGACCTTAACACCATTTAGACCCCTTACACCCTTCAGACAGATTAGACAGCTGGGACCCTTGACCATTAAGACCACTTGGACCTTCTCACATCACAAATAAATTTCAAATAAATATAATATCACCAAGATTACAAATAAATTTGTAGAAAATAATTGTTTGTATTATGATTGGTGTTGATCATGCCAACACAGCAAATGTATGACATCAACCTCTATAACGACGTGTGGAGAGGTGAGCGTAGCAAGCTGATCCATGCAAGTATAATATGATTGAACGGATTGCTGTAAATGATGTTAATTTCACAACATCCGACATTCAACTTTATTTAAATTGTAAACCTCAAAACATAGTTCCTTTACCTGAAGCAAATGGATGGTTTTCCGGTTGCTTGGATCATCAGCTGGGCACCGTTCTTCCTCGAGGTTTCAATCCTTTCAGCCCAGAAGCTCTCCAAACAGCGGAACTACAACCTCATTCACGGATCCACACTAGTAAATTATCTACATCAGTAGATCCACAACCTCATTCACGGATCCACACCATAGTGTAGTAGATAGTAGAAAAATCGTGCAAATTATGATACAAGCATCAAATTTTGGCATTTCTGTTCTGCAGGGCTTTCTCATCAAATCGGCCCGATTGGCCATTTGAAAATCCAAATTTTGAAAAATTTGAAAAAAATAAAAAAATTTGAAGTCACAGCTGGCTGAAATTCTTGAAGCGCAAGTGAACATCCCAGACAGAGAACCTAGGGGAGATGCAGTCATCATTGATGGCTCAGCACTTATCAATGCCCTACCTCCACGCACTTCAAAGATATTTGATGACTATGCTAAAGAAGACATCATCCCAAAGGTGGAATCCTATGGTGCCAGGTACGAGAAGGTGGACGTAGTGTTTGATGTGGACAAGAAGTCAAGTCTGAAATCCGAGGCAAGGTCGAAAAGGGGGCAAGGAATCAGAAGAAGAGTGACAGGAACCAGAAAGACCCCAAGTAACTGGAGAAGCTTTCTTCGAGATGACAGCAACAAGACTGAGCTGTTTCACTTCTTTACGGAAAAGATGTGTGAAGCACAGAGGACAAGCACAGTCATTGTCACAAAAGGAGAAGATGCCATGAGCAACACAAGGAAGTCACTGGATGCTGTGTCTCCATGTTATCATGAAGAAGCTGACACTCGAATATTTGTACACGCCAGGGATGCAACGACAGATGGTAGCAAGTCCATTATCATCAAGGCTAATGACACGGACGTACTCGTCATAGCAATATCTGTACTGCCATCCTTACAGGAACTAGGTCTTGAGAACATGTGGATTGCCTTTGGCCAAGGAGCCAAGGCATGATGGATTCCAGTCCATGAGGTAGTTTCTGCAATAGGGCCTGAGAAAGCTCGAGGGATCCCATACTTCCATGTATTCACTGGATGTGACGTCGTCGTGTCTGCCTTCCGCGGTAAAGGGAAGAAAACTGCATGGCAGACTTGGAACGTCTTTGATGATGTTTCTGAAACATTCACCAATCTCAGCCAACATCCAACTTTGATTCGTGATCTTGACTTTTCTGAAGTTTTTTTCTTTTCTTCAAATTTTTCAAAATTTGGATTTTCAAATGGCCAATCAGGCAGATTTGATTAGAGTCCCCTGGAGAACAAATGTGCCAAATTTGATGCTTGTATCATCATTTTCACGATTCCTCTCAAAAATTTTTGTTATCTGCCCCACTACCAGTAGATTATCTACATCAGTATATCCACAACCTCAGTCACGGATCCACACCACTAGATTACCTACATCAGTAGATCCATATTCCTGGTGTTGGATTAATGGTTAGCATGGTGGGCTTGGGATCTGAGGATTCCGAGTTCAAATGCCCTTTTTTGTTGAATTAACACCAGGTGGGGTTGACTCTGTCTGTCAACCTTCCGATGTCGGCAAAATGAGTGCCAGCTTGCTTTTATCCGATGTCGGAGTGACAGCCTGTCCAGGATTGTGCCCGATAGCCAAGGAGACTTCTTTGGCAGCACCAACGCTCTGCACAGAGTCTGGTTCCGATGGATGGATGGGGTTGATCCATCACCTCAATCACGGATCCACATCAGTCGATTACTTACATTAATAGATCACCAACCTCAGTTGTGTCCAGTCAGTCAGTCAACCCATCAATGCAACATCACGAAACAGACTTTACTCGCTGGAGGATTTCATGTATTATCACATAGTTACAATTTCCATCACACATTCTATAATAAGATAATACATTAAATCATGCACATCTTACCTTATATATAATGTGTCCACCAACAAACATGACCACCACTCACCTCTGGATCAAACTGTTATTCAAATATTCAAACGGTTATTTATAAACAACTTTGCTTCATGCTGTCCTTGTCACACACACACACACACACACACACACACACACACACACACACACACACACACACACACACACACACACACACACACACACACACACACACACACACACACACACACACACACACACACACACACACTTGTCACCACTGGCCTTTTGGGCGAACAGTTCCACGTTTATCTGCGTACACCTTCAAATGATTAATGGCATGAATGTTATTCTAAGTACTCAATCTAATATATAACATATCTTGGGGCCTCCCATGTGATTTCTCCGGGACATGGGCTGAAGTGTGACATGCGATATTGCCCCGCCACCCTTACGGTCCAATTGTGACCTTTATTTGATGCCTAACCCAATTCCTCATGGTCACTGGTATCGTTTAATACATGCCCGAAGGAAATTTGGAAAACATTGGACTTATACATTGGTACAGAGCAGTCTTTTCTTTTTCTAAGATTTAATTGTGATCGGTTAAGGCCATATTGGCTGTTAAGTTTCTGGAATTTGAATAAAGAGAGTCACACCAACAACACCACCACCACCACCATGAGCAGTGAATAAACAACACGATTTTGGAACATCATCAGCAGTCACACTTTGTTTCCAGTACAACATCCCATTTAATTCTGATTTCCGCAGAGAAGGAGAAATCGGGGGTTTTCTGCGTATGAACCTGTGAAGATTCAATGACTCATCGATTCCTTTGCCACGATGACTCAACATTAACCTGCCGTGTGTCGGTTCTTGGAGGAGATTCAGCGAGTCTTCCTATATCTATCCTTCGAGGTATTCTACTCCATGGAACTCCCTCGGATATTCATTCAACCTGCCTGTTGGACGTTGCACTTCTCCTGTTATCTCATCATATCATCGTGGCTCCTTGTATTAACTACCTCGGTGTCGCCATTTTGGTGACCAATGCACCATTTTGAGTCAGAAACCGGCGTGTTGACCGGTGCTTACTTTCGGAGCTTCTTGTCCCTCAAACGTCTCCTGCCCTTCAACCAAATCGTCCTTTTCAGCTTGGAGTTCCCTTATTCATCATCTGTGGTACAGCTGTAATGGCCGAGTTACATTCTCCTCTATGCTTCTGCGATTCGGGAATTGATCTCCTGAGGATTTATTGACCATGACCGCATGTATTGGCTTCACCATTTGTGCACACCCTCTGGACTTTGTCAAGACCATCGGGGCTCACTGCTGACCTTTCACAAATTCATGACCCACTTGGTATAATGTACGAACTGCTTGATTAAGCCAAGTTTCCACGTCGAGAGTTCTGAGTTAATGTACGGTATAGCTGAATATTGCTGCACGTAACGGTCGGTCATACTTATTTCATTTGGGATTCTTCGGAAAGTCATTTATTGTGACATTTAATTAATAATATTTTGTTTACGGTCGGCTTTAGGGATTATTATTTTATTAAATATTTCTTATGACGTTACCATTCTGTTTCCTGTCGTTTGTTGGTTTCACCCGAAAACAACACCAAGGGCACATTGCAGTGTCTTTATTTATCTTCTGCCGTCACGCCCTCCGGGTTTCTGGGACACAAGCTTGCGGTGCCCTG
>NC_140973.1:79365296-79462796 GCF_056783735.1 Eptatretus burgeri | reverse complement strand
GCTGAGTCAACCCCACCTGGTGTTGTTTCAGTAGTCAACAGGGCTTGAACTCAAGACTTGAATATCCCCAACCAGCCACCCTAACCACTCCAACCACTAAGCTAACACCAAGCTTCACTATAACTTGAGCTGTATCAACAACACCAAATGTGTCAACCGACCCGGAAAGCCTTTAAATACTACTTGCAGTTCTAGTTACCCACGCCAAATGAGAGGGTATTGCATATGAGTCCGTTTGTCCATCTGTCTGTTTGTCCACACAGCACGTGAGTGTTTTTCTCTGCAACCTTGTCGGATTGACACAAAATTTTCACCATAATTGCGACTACTCATGTGGAATGTTTTAATGATATTTATGACATCAGAGGTCGCATGGTGTGGCAGCCATGTTGGAAAAATGGAAAAAATTGGAGCTCTGTATCTCCAAAACCGCAACAAGGAAAAAAATTGAAACTTGGCACATGGCAAGTACTCATCATGGGGAATAAGTGATATTTTTTTATGATGGCATAGGTGCCTTCGTTATAACGTCATAATTGCATACGGAGAATGCTACATCCGATCAGTATGAAAATTTTTGTGGGCCATCTAGGGATAAATTCGTCCACAGAAAAAAATTGATGACATCATGATGGTTCAGCAGCCATATTGTTTAACAAAAAAAAAAACGTTCAAAAATCTTCTCTGAAATGGCTGAACAGATCGAGGCAAAACTTTACAGCCCTGACCGCCTATCCATGTAGTCCAGTCAAATTAGGAAATAACCCGTCACAAATTGCAATAGTAATGATTCCAACACTATTCAACTCAGAAATATGTCTGAAATAACATATCCAAAATGTAATTTAATACACAGTTGGGAACAGTTTCTAATTTGCATAAATTCAAAATGGTCGCCAGAAAACGGTTTTATCGAAGTTTCAGCCATTATTTAAGCTATTATCGTGGTGATAACTGACTATTGTTGTTGGTGGTATCACAAATAGAAGGTCAGTGTATAGTTGGGGCACTGTATACATGGAATTTTGTAAATCTGCAAAAAAATAATTAATTTTATCAATAAAAATGGCTAAATTATAAGTGAAAAATTGTAAAATAGAGTATGATCGATGAATAATGAAACATTCATTTGTCATGAAATTACACTGGTCATAACATGATGATGCATATCCCTACACAGGATATCTGTTACTCTATTCAGATAAATACATCATACAAAATCATAAATATAGGTAAATCACTTTTAAGCATGATATTGTTAATGGTGTACGTATAAAAATGGATATTGGGTTATGACAAATATGAAACTTTTATGCGACGATCCTATGCATGTGGCCCTGCATGTCAGTTGCTCCAGCAATGTTAACAGGGCTAACATGGCTAATGGATTGATATATGTATGTGATATGTATGTGATCCATCAGTGCTATGTACTAGATAAGGCACGTATTCATTGTATTATTGTGAACCCTCTCTATTTCCAGGGTGAGTCATGATGTATGAAGAGCTGAGTTGTGTTGTATGCCAGAAATCCATATCGTTAGACCAACCAAGCTCCTAACTCACTGCAAAGGGTTGTGATGGCATTAATAGAGCAAGTACAGCCAGACACAGAAACATTAATGCTCTACCTGGACAACGTGTCCACCAGAACTGTTGCCAAGTTTATACAAACCTTCATTACATGGAGCAATCCAACCGTAAGAGACTTGGTGATCTTCCTTCATCCAATGACAAACCATCTTTGTGATCATCGGTGGGTTTATTTGATTATGCCATTCACTGCCTCTTCTGTGGCCAGGGTGATCCCCGAGAAGGCAGGAATCCCGATTTGAAACTCATACCCATCAGAACATTAGATTTCCAGGAGAGTGTTCTACAAGTATGTGACAAAAGAAATGATGAATGGGCGAAAACAGTCCAGGGGAGAATCAAAGCTGTCCATGATTTCAATGCTGCGGATGCCGTATATCACAAGACGTGCAGCAATAATTTCAGAACCAACAAAGATATTCCTGTAAAATTTCAACAACATGATGATAATACATCTGTGAAACGTATGAAACGGGGAAGACCTCATCATGTCATGCAAGCTGAAGCATTTGAAAATGTAATGCATAACTTTGAACACACTGATGATGAACAGACCACCATAAAAGATCTTATCGACAATATGGCAGAGTTCCTTTCAGACTCCAACGTTCCACCATATGGTCACACTTACATGAAAGACCAAATACAGAAGAAGTTCGGAGATAAAGTCATCATCACAGAGAAGTGCTGCCACCAACATCAGCTACTGCGGCATACCATAGTCAACGTGTGTACCTTCAAGTTCAGGAGTGGATGGGTAAAGCAGCTGATATGTCACCAGAAGATTGGGGCTGGTACAAACAAGGTGATAAATTGTTGCCCATCCTGACCAACAAAGAACCAGCTCCAACATCATTGCTCGAGGTGGTGAGATGTAACTGTAAATCTGGTTGCAATACCGGACAGTGCACATGTCGCAAAAATGGACTGGAATGCTCCACGGGTTGTGGACACTGCCGAGGCGTGTGTACAAATACGTCACAGATCGAAGATGACGATGTTGATGAATGAATGAGCAACATATAAGACTATTGATTCAAGTAGAACCATGTCTTTGCTGTATTATTTCAGTATTATATTATATAAGTTAGATGTGACAATAAGTCATATACTTACGTTTACATCTAGCCGCATGTTTCATTTTCATGATTGATCTCCTTTCTACTCATGAAGTGTTAATTTGTATATCTAACTTCTATATACATGTATGCCACATAACGAAGTATATGTGATATAGATTCTCATTTTTACGATTATGTATTTGAACATGAGCTTCCTTATTCATATCTTAGGTCAGATGTGTGGATGAATCATTTAAATATATTCTATCAGTGATACAGGTATATTCCAAATTCAATTTTTGGCAATAATCCATTGTGAACCAAACAAATTATTAAATATGTCAAAGGTCAGTTATAATTTCAATATAAGGGGATAATGATTGAAATTGGTAGCTTATTCAAACTTTCGAGTTAATTCTGTATCAGATGATTGAACTTACCTTGTTTGACATGCACATGCAAAATAATGTTTCGACATTAAACTTTATAATATGATGTCTTTTTTGTCTTTCTCATTCTCTCATAAAACTTCCATACACTCTCAACCTCAATCCATATGTAATGTCATCTCTAGCTGGACATCATGACCTATTGTCCCCATTATGACAAGTAATCTTTCCTAACAATAGCAATACTGGATTTTATTAATGACCATTAAGTTGATTCTAAACGTTTCCTTGATTGTAAAACAAAATGTGACACCAAAATTAAGCTTCTACAACATTTGGTTGTTGATAAATGTATAGATATTTATAAGTAGTTTCTCACTATTACTGATTACAGCATCTACCCATGTCGCACGTTTTTGTGTTTCTGAATGGCCGTAAATCCCCCATAATATTCGATTTAACATAACATTACTGGTAAAAATAATCAGAGATATGGACTGGGGTGTTTTTACCTTGTGAATGACTCCATAGAAATGTTCAGGACCAATTTATGTCATATTTACATCAAAATAACTACAAAAAGTCCTTTTAATGGCGGCCATCTTGGATTTGTTTCATAGTTACAAATAAAAAGATTTCAATTTGGATTCATATACAATACAAATGAATATTTAGTTACCTCATATAACAGTCTTGTCATTATTGCAACACCTACAGACTGATGAGGAAACAATTGTATGAAGTTATATGGTTTCAAGATTTTTGTGACGGCCATCTTGGATTTATGCAAATTTGACAGTCTTCCCATACTTTAGATTCACCTAAACTTTTGATATGTTATTCAAGTCACTTTTCTGTGTCAAATAATATAGGACTTGTTACTATTGCAATTTGTGGTGGGTTAATGCCTTATTTGGCCTAATTTGACTTGACTAATGAGGAACAAAACATTCACACCTATGATGTCATAGGTTGCATGGTTTGGCAGCCACATTGGATTTACATTAAAACCTATAAAAAAAAGATCTTCTCCAGAACGGCTGGACAGATCAAGGGGAGACATCACACAAATGTGCCCCATGCTTGGAAATACCAGGTTGTTCAAGAATAATTGATGTCACATGGTCTGGCAGCCATTTTGGACTGAATGAAGATCTTTAAAAAATTCTTTTTCTTGAACCGCTTCATCGATCGATGTGAAACTTCACAATTAAGATCCAGTAGTGATAAGGGAATATATGTTTTAATTTTCAACTTGATCGGATGCATTGTCTGGCAGCCAGAATTATTGAATTTTTTGATCTGGGGTTTAAAATTATTATTTTGTTTTTGAATAAGGCTCACTTGGCTGTGCCTGGATAGGGTTGAGGATAGAGGAGTAGCAGCCAAAACCTGAATCCTATCCAGGTTCCACCTGATGACTCTATCTTTGCTTTTGCTTTCTGATGACTCTAATGCAGTACTGTACCTGCAGTATTTGGTCTTCCATTTGTTTTGAATTTAATTTACTTTCATCCCATTCTGAATTAAATTGAATTCCAATAAACATCATGGGTAAGAGTCAAGTGTCTGATCAGAGCCGGGATTCATCAAAGCGGAACGTCTTGGTACCTGGTGATCACTGGCAGCAGTTATAAAGTGGCAGTTGTAGTTATTTTATTAATTCGGGAATGTAGACTTATTAATTCGGGAACACACCAGTACACAAACACCAAACAAAATACACCACACAAAATACACCACAAAAAAAGAAGTCCTGGCAAGAGTCTGCAATCTCTGATTGCTCGTTTTTGTTGTTATTATTATTAACAAATGCTGGCAGACAGGACACCCATTTAACATCCATCTGAAGGCCTCTATAGGCCTCTGATATGCGGTTACAAAAAATTTCCAATGATAACTGTGCTCTGCAGAATTTTTTATACGTGATTACAGACAAACAAAAAAAAAGAAAAACATACAAGCTGACTTACATACCTTGCAAAAACTTCGTTTTGGCAAGATAAAAAATCAAAAATATAGTTATCACACAAAGGTAGTTGTTTTATATCCTTGTCTCATCCACTGACTCTCAATTAATTACTCTCTCTCTCTCTCTCTCTCTCTCTCTCTCTCTCTCTCTCTCTCTCTCTCTCTCTCTCTCTCTCTCTCTCTCTCTCTCTCTCTCTCTCTCTCTCTCTCTCTCTCTCTCTCTCTCTCTCTCTCTCTCTCTCTCTCTCTCTCTCTCTCTCTCTCTCTCTCTCTCTCTCTCTCTCTCTCTCTCTCTCTCTCTCTCTCTCTCTCTCTCTCTCTCTCTCTCTCTCGACATATTTTAGACATGTGGGTCTTTCTCTCTGACCCGTGGGACTTTTTCTATTTCGTGTGGGACTTTTTCTATTTGGTGTGTGACTTTTTCTATTTCGTGTGGACTTATTCTATTCCGTGTGGGACTTTTGCTATTCTGTGTGGGACTTGTTCTATTCCACATGGGACTTTTTGTGTTCTGCATGAGACTTTTTCTATTTCATGTGGGACTTTTTCTATTTCATATGGGACTTTTTCTATTTCATGTGGGACTTTTTCTATTTCGTGTGGGACTTTTTATATTCCGTGTGGGACTTTTCTATTTCGTGTGGGACTTTTTCTATTCCGTGTGGGACTTTTTCTATTCCGTGTGGGACTTTTCTATTCTGTGTGGGACTTTTTCTCTTTCGTGTGGGACTTTTTCTCTTTCGTGTGGGACTTTCTCTATTTCGTGTGGGACTTTTTCTATTTTGTGTGGGACTTTTTCTATTTCGGGTGGGACTTTTTCTATTCCGTGTGGGACTTTTTCTATTCCGTGTGGGACGTTATATATTCCATGTGGGACTTTTTCTATTCCATGTGGAACTTTTTCTATTTCGTGTGGGACTTTTTCTATTTTGTGTTGGACTTTTTATATTCGGTGTATGACTTTTTCTATTTTGTGTGGGACTTTTCTATTCCATATGGTACTTTTTTATTTCATGTGGTAATTTTTCTATTCCATGTGGGACTTTTTCTATTTCGTGTGGGACTTTTTATATTCGGTGTGTGACTTTTTCTATTTCGTGTGGGACTTTTTCTATTCCGTTTGGGACTTTTTCTATTTCGTGTGGGACTTTTTCTATTTCGTGTGGGACTTTTTATATTTGGTGTGTGACTTTTTCTATTTCGTGTGGACTTATTCTATTCCGTGTGGGACTTTTGCTATTTCGTGTGGGACTTTTTATATTCGGTTTGGGACTTTTTGTATTTCGTGTGGGACTTTTTCTATTTCGTGTGGGACTTTTTCTATTCCACATGGGACTTTTTGTGTTCTGCGTGAGACATTCTTTATTCTGCGTGGGACTTTTTCTATTTCGTGTGGGACTTTTTCTATTCTATGTGAGACTTTTTCTATTTCATGTGGGACTTTTTCTATTCCGTGTGGGACTTTTTCTATTTCATGTGGGACTTTTTCTATTCCGTGGGGGACTTTTTCTATTCCGTGTGGGACTTTTTCTATTTCGTGTGTGACTTTTTGATATTCCATGTGGGATTTTTTTCTATTCCGGGTGGGACTTTTTGTGTTCTGCGTGAGACATTCTCTATTCTGCATGGGTCTCTATATTGTTGACCTAAGAACAAAAGGCTTTCATTTTGTCACAACCTCCACCAGGTGGTGAAGTTTCGCAAAGATCGGAGTAAAATTGTGACCTGCAGGGGATTGATATACAAACAGACAGAACAACACAAGCAACCAACCAATATACTTGAAAAAATCTTCGATTTTTGCAAGTAACGAACAGACAAACTTAACAAGAAGGGGTCAGGTGGTAGCCTGACAGTTATGATGAAAACCATGCAAATGACATCACTGGCACCTTGACTTTTGAAAATGGTTGCAATTTGACACCTGTATCTTGAAGCGTTTCCGAGTTATTGTCTTTTTCCCCCTAAAAAACCCCCCTGTACTTCAACATGGACGACTTCGTTGCCATGGAAAAGACATAATACATCAGTGGGGGGCCCCCATTTTGGAAATGCGTCATTTGTCCCCCAGCCCCGACAGAAATCTTGCATTTTAATAACGATCGGAATATCAAATCTTTTCGGAATTTGTAGGTGATGTTTTCCAACTAATTTGTGTTAAGTTTGACGTAGCGCAAACACTTTTGGTCAATCTGTTTTATGCAAATGACGTCATTGTCTCCTTACCTTTGACATGAATCGTCAAAAAACATTGACAGCTTCACTCTTGTCCTTCGGAAACTTCTGGTGAAGTTTGACGAAGATAGCTGAAAGCGTTCACGAGTTATCGCACTCACCGCAAATGTCGAGCCAAGTAGGAACAAGCGAGACAGACATACTGACATATGGTGGAAAGTTTTAATTTTCGTCATCATAAAGGACCAAACCGACCAATATATTTGCGAATGTTCGATTTCGCAAGTAACAAACACACAGTCAGGGGTGAAAACATATCCTCCGCCCACCGAAACAATGGATGATGAGTGTGATGCCGAAAAAACGAGGACAAGACATTGGAGGAAAGGAAGAAAGTTATGTGAGCTGTTAAATCAATTTGGTCAAACACTGATAAAGCAAAAACCCACCAGGAATCGCTGTTTCGAGTGCATAATGCCAATGGGTCAGGCCGCTGGAGGTGGAGTCATGCTCAGGTAAAAATTCAACGAGAGGTGGAGTCATGCTCAGGTAAGAATTCAACTCGAGGTGGAGTCATGCTCAGGTAAGAATTCAACTCGAGGTGGAGTCATGCTCAGGTAAAGAATCAACTGGAGGTGGAGTCATGCTCAGGTAAAGATTCAACTTGAGGTGGAGTCATGCTCAGGTAAAAATTCAACGAGAGGTGGAGTCATGCTCAGGTAAAAATTCAACGAGAGGTGGAGTCATGCTCAGGTAAAGAATTCAACTCCAGGTGGAGTCATGCTCAGGTAAAGAATCAACTGGAGGTGGAGTCATGCTCCGGTAAAGATTCAACTTGAGGTGGAGTCATGCTCAGGTAAAAATTCAACTGGAGGTGGAGTCATGCTCAGGTAAAGATTCAACTGGAGGTGGAGTCATGCTCAGGTAAAGAATCAACTGGAGGTGGAGTCATGCTCAGGTAAAGATTCAACTTGAGGTGGAGTCATGCTCAGGGAAAAATTCAACAGGAGGTGGAGTCATGCTCAGGTCAAGATTCAACTGGAGGTGGAGTCATGCTCAGGGAAAAATTCAACAGGAGGTGGAGTCATGCTCAGGTAAAGATTCAACTGGAGGTGGAGTCATACTCAGGTTAAGATTCAACTGGAGGTGGAGTCATGCTCAGGTAAAGATTCAACTGGAGGTGGAGTCATACTCAGGTTAAGATTCAACTGGAGGTGAAGTCATGCTCAGGTAAAGATTTAACTGGAGGTGGAGTCATGCTCAGGTAAAGATTCAACTTGAGGTGGAGTCATGCTCAGGTAAAAATTAAACGAGAGGTGGAGTCATGCTCAGGTAAAAATTCAATGAGAGGTGGAGTCATGCTCAGGTAATGATTCAACTTGAGGTGGAGTCATACTCAGGTAAAAATTCAACTGGAGGTGGAGTCATGCTCAGGTAAAAATTCAACTGGAGGTGGAGTCATGCTCAGGTAAAAATTCAACTGGAGGTGGAGTCATGCTCAGGTCAAGATTCAACTGGAGGTGGAGTCATGCTCAGGTAAAGAATCAACTGGAGGTGGAGTCATGCTCAGGTAAAGATTCAACTTGAGGTGGAGTCATGCTCAGGGAAAAATTCAACAGGAGGTGGAGTCATGCTCAGGTCAAGATTCAACTGGAGGTGGAGTCATGCTCAGGGAAAAATTCAACAGGAGGTGGAGTCATGCTCAGGTTAAGATTCAACTTGAGGTGGAGTCATACTCAGGTAAAAATTCAACTGGAGGTGGAGTCATGCTCAGGTAAAGATTCAACTGGAGGTGGAGTCATGCTCAGGTAAAGATTCAACTGGAGGTGGAGTCATGCGCAGGTAAAAATTCAATTGGAGGTGGAGTCATACTCAGGTAAAAATTCAACTGGAGGTGGAGTCATGCTCAGGTAAAAATTCAACTGGAGGTGGAGTCATGCTCAGGTAAAAATTCAAGTGGAGGTGTAGTCATGCTCAGGTAAAAATTCAACTGGAGGTGGAGTCATGCTCAGGTAAAGATTCAACTGGAGGTGGAGTCATGCTCAGGTAAAAATTCAACTGGAGGTGGAGTCATGCTCAGGTAAAGATTCAACTGGAGGTGGAGTCATGCGCAGGTAAAAATTCAATTGGAGGTGGAGTCATACTCAGGTAAAAATTCAACTGAAGGTGGAGTCATGCTCAGGTAAAAATTCAACTGGAGGTGGAGTCATACTCAGGTAAAAATTCAACTGAAGGTGGAGTCATGCTCAGGTAAAGATTCAACTGGAGGTGGAGTCATGCTCAGGTAAAGAATCAACTGGAGGTGGAGTCATGCTCAGGTAAAGATTCAACTTGAGGTGGAGTCATGCTCAGGGAAAAATTCAACAGGAGGTGGAGTCATGCTCAGGTCAAGATTCAACTGGAGGTGGAGTCATGCTCAGGGAAAAATTCAACAGGAGGTGGAGTCATGCTCAGGTAAAGATTCAACTGGAGGTGGAGTCATACTCAGGTTAAGATTCAACTGGAGGTGAAGTCATGCTCAGGTAAAGATTTAACTGGAGGTGGAGTCATGCTCAGGTAAAGATTCAACTTGAGGTGGAGTCATGCTCAGGTAAAAATTCAACGAGAGGTGGAGTCATGCTCAGGTAATGATTCAACTTGAGGTGGAGTCATACTCAGGTAAAAATTCAACTGGAGGTGGAGTCATGCTCAGGTTAAGATTCAACTGGAGGTGGAGTCATACTCAGGTAAATATTCAACTGGAGGTGGAGTCATGCTCAGGTAAAAATTCAACTGGAGGTGGAGTCATGCTCAGGTAAAAATTCAACTGGAGGTGGAGTCATGCTCAGATAAAAATTCAACTGGAGGTGGAGTCATGCGCAGGTAAAAATTCAACTGGAGGTGGAGTCATGCTCAGGTAAAAATTCAACTGGAGGTGGAGTCATGCTCAGGTAAAGATTTAACTGGACGTGGAGTCATGCTCAGGTAAAAATTCAACTGGAGGTGGAGTCATGCTCAGGTTAAGATTTAACTGGAGGTGGAGTCATGCTCAGATTAAGATTCAACTGGAGGTGAAGTCATGCTCAGGTAAAGATTCAACTGGAGGTGGAGTCATGCTCAGGTAAAGATTCAACTGGAGGTGGAGTCATGCGCAGGTAAAAATTCAATTGGAGGTGGAGTCATACTCAGGTAAAAATTCAACTGGAGGTGGAGTCATGCTCAGGTAAAAATTCAACTGGAGGTGGAGTCATGCTCAGGTAAAAATTCAACTGGAGGTGGAGTCATGCTCAGGTAAAAATTCAACTGGAGGTGGAGTCATGCTCAGGTAAAGATTCAACTGGAGGTGGAGTCATGCTCAGGTAAAGATTCAACTGGAGGTGGAGTCATACTCAGGGAAAAATTCAACAGGAGGTGGAGTCATGCTCAGGTAAAGATTCAACTGGAGGTGGAGTCATACTCAGGTAAAGATTCAACTGGAGGTGGAGTCATGCTCAGGTAAAGAATCAACTGGAGGTGGAGTCATGCTCCGGTAAAGATTCAACTTGAGGTGGAGTCATGCTCAGGTAAAAATTCAACTGGAGGTGGAGTCATGCTCAGGGAAAAATTCAACAGGAGGTGGAGTCATGCTCAGGTCAAGATTCAACTGGAGGTGGAGTCATACTCAGGTAAAGATTCAACTGGAGGTGAAGTCATGTCAGGTAAAGATTTAACTGGAGGTGGAGTCATGCTCAGGTAAAGATTCAACTTGAGGTGGAGTCATGCTCAGGTAAAAATTCAACGAGAGGTGGAGTCATGCTCAGGTAATGATTCAACTTGAGGTGGAGTCATGCTCAGGTAAAGATTCAACTGGAGGTGGAGTCATGCGCAGGTAAAAATTCAACTGGAGGTGGAGTCATACTCAGGTAAAAATTCAACTGGAGGTGGAGTCATGCTCAGGTTAAGATTCAACTGGAGGTGGAGTCATACTCAGGTAAAAATTCAACTGGAGGTGGAGTCATGCTCAGGTAAAAATTCAACTGGAGGTGGAGTCATGCTCAGGTAAAAATTCAACTGGAGGTGGAGTCATGCTCAGATAAAAATTCAACTGGAGGTGGAGTCATGCGCAGGTAAAAATTCAACTGGAGGTGGAGTCATGCTCAGGTAAAAATTCAACTGGAGGTGGAGTCATGCTCAGGTAAAGATTTAACTGGACGTGGAGTCATGCTCAGGTAAAAATTCAACTGGAGGTGGAGTCATGCTCAGGTTAAGATTCAACTGGAGGTGGAGTCATACTCAGGCAAAAATTCAACTGGAGGTGGAGTCATGCTCAGGTAAAGATTTAACTGGAGGTGGAGTCATGCTCAGATTAAGATTCAACTGGAGGTGAAGTCATGCTCAGGTAAAGATTTAACTGGAGGTGGAGTCATGCTCAGGTTAAGATTCAACTGGAGGTGGAGTCATACTCAGGTTAAAATTCAACTGGAGGTGGAGTCATGCTCAGGTTAAGATTCAACTTGAGGTGGAGTCATACTCAGGTAAAAATTCAACTGGAGGTGGAGTCATGCTCAGGGAAAGATTCAGCTGGAGGTGGAGTCATGCTCAGGTTAAGATTTAACTGGAGATGGAGTCATACTCAGGTAAAAATTAAACTGGAGATGGAGTCATGCTCAGGTAAAAATTCAACTGGAGGTGGAGTCATGCTGAGGTAAAGATTTAACTGGAGGTGGAGTCATGCTCAGGTAAAGATTCAACTGGAGGTGGAGTCATGCGCAGGGAAAAATTCAACTGGAGGTGGAGTCATGCTCAGGTTAAGATTCAACTGGAGGTGGAGTCATGCTCAGGTTAAGATTCAACTTGAGGTGGAGTCATACTCAGGTAAAAATTCAACTGGAGGTGGAGTCATGCTCAGGGAAAGATTCAGCTGGAGGTGGAGTCATGCTCAGGTTAAGATTTAACTGGAGATGGAGTCATACTCAGGTAAAAATTAAACTGGAGATGGAGTCATGCTCAGGTAAAAATTCAACTGGAGGTGGAGTCATGCTGAGGTAAAGATTTAACTGGAGGTGGAGTCATGCTCAGGTAAAGATTTAACTGGAGGTGGAGTCATGCTGAGGTAAAGATTTAACTGGAGGTGGAGTCATGCTCAGGTAATGATTCAACTGGAGGTGGAGTCATGCTCAGGTAAAGATTCAACTGGAGGTGGAGTCATGCTCAGGTTAAAATTCAACTGGAGGTGGAGTCATGCTCAGGGAAAGATTCAGCTGGAGGTGGAGTCATGCTCAGGTAATGATTCAACTGGAGGTGGAGTCATGCTCAGGTAAAGATTCAACTGGAGGTGGAGTCATGTGCAGGGAAAAATTCAAGTGGAGGTGGAGTCATGCTCAGGTAAAGATTTAACTGGAGGTGAAGTCATGCTCAGGGAAAGATTCAACTGGAGGTGGAGTCATGCGCAGGGAAAAATTCAAGTGGAGGTGGAGTCATGCTCAGGTAAAAATTCAACGAGAGGTGGAGTCATGCTCAGGTAAAGAATTCAACTCCAGGTGGAGTCATGCTCAGGTAAAGAATCAACTGGAGGTGGAGTCATGCTCAGGTAAAAATTCAACGAGAGGTGGAGTCATGCTCAGGTAAAAATTCAATGAGAGGTGGAGTCATACTCAGGTAAAAATTCAACTGGAGGTGGAGTCATGCTCAGGTAAAGATTTAACTGGAGGTGGAGTCATGCTCAGATTAAGATTCAACTGGAGGTGAAGTCATGCTCAGGTAAAGATTTAACTGGAGGTGGAGTCATGCTCAGGTTAAGATTCAACTGGAGGTGGAGTCATACTCAGGTAAAAATTCAACTGGAGGTGGAGTCATGCTCAGGTTAAGATTCAACTTGAGGTGGAGTCATACTCAGGTAAAAATTCAACTGGAGGTGGAGTCATGCTCAGGGAAAGATTCAGCTGGAGGTGGAGTCATGCTCAGGTTAAGATTTAACTGGAGATGGAGTCATACTCAGGTAAAAATTAAACTGGAGGTGGAGTCATGCTCAGGTAAAAATTCAACGAGAGGTGGAGTCATGCTCAGGTAAAGAATTCAACTCGAGGTGGAGTCATGCTCAGGTTAAGATTCAACTGGAGGTGGAGTCATACTCAGGTAAAAATTCAACTGGAGGTGGAGTCATGCTCAGGTTAAGATTCAACTTGAGGTGGAGTCATGCTCAGGTTAAGATTCAACTTGAGGTGGAGTCATACTCAGGTAAAAATTCAACTGGAGGTGGAGTCATGCTCAGGGAAAGATTCAGCTGGAGGTGGAGTCATGCTCAGGTTAAGATTTAACTGGAGATGGAGTCATACTCAGGTAAAAATTAAACTGGAGGTGGAGTCATGCTCAGGTAAAAATTCAACTGGAGGTGGAGTCATGCTCAGGTAAAGATTTAACTGGAGGTGGAGTCATGCTCAGGTAAAGATTTAACTGGAGGTGGAGTCATGCTCAGGTAAAGATTTAACTGGAGGTGGAGTCATGCTCAGGTAATGATTCAACTGGAGGTGGAGTCATGCTCAGGTAAAGATTCAACTGGAGGTGGAGTCATGTGCAGGGAAAAATTCAAGTGGAGGTGGAGTCATGCTCAGGTAAAGATTTAACTGGAGGTGGAGTCATGCTCAGGTTAAGATTCAACTGGAGGTGGAGTCATACTCAGGTAAAAATTAAACTGGAGGTGGAGTCATGCTCAGGTAAAAATTAAACTGGAGGTGGAGTCATGCTCAGGTAAAGATTTAACTGGAGGTGGAGTCATGCTCAGGTAAAGATTCAACTGGAGGTGGAGTCATGCGCAGGTAAAAATTCAACTGGAGGTGGAGTCATGCTCAGGTAAAGATTCAACTGGAGGTGGAGTCATGCTCAGGTAAAGATTCAACTGGAGGTGGAGTCATACTCAGGGAAAAATTCAACAGGAGGTGGAGTCATGCTCAGGTAAAGATTCAACTGGAGGTGGAGTCATGCTCAGGGAAAAATTCAACAGGAGGTGGAGTCATGCTCAGGTAAAGATTCAACTGGAGGTGGAGTCATGCTCAGCTGAAGATTCAACTGGAGGTCAAGTCATGCTCAGGTAAAGATTTAACTGGAGGTGGAGTCATGCTCAGGTAAAGATTTAACTGGAGGTGGAGTCATGCTCAGGTAAAGATTTAACTGGAGGTGGAGTCATGCTCAGGTAATGATTCAACTGGAGGTGGAGTCATGCTCAGGTAAAGATTCAACTGGAGGTGGAGTCATGCTCAGGTTAAAATTCAACTGGAGGTGGAGTCATGCTCAGGTTAAGATTCAACTTGAGGTGGAGTCATACTCAGGTAAAAATTCAACTGGAGGTGGAGTCATGCTCAGGGAAAGATTCAGCTGGAGGTGGAGTCATGCTCAGGTTAAGATTTAACTGGAGATGGAGTCATACTCAGGTAAAAATTAAACTGGAGGTGGAGTCATGCTCAGGTAAAAATTCAACTGGAGGTGGAGTCATGCTGAGGTAAAGATTTAACTGGAGGTGGAGTCATGCTCAGGTAAAGATTCAACTGGAGGTGGAGTCATGCGCAGGTAAAAATTAAACTGGAGGTGGAGTCATGCTCAGGGAAAAATTCAACTGGAGGTGGAGTCATGCTCAGGTAAAGATTTAACTGGAGGTGGAGTCATGCTCAGGTTAAGATTCAACTGGAGGTGGAGTCATGCTCAGGTAAAGATTTAACTGGAGGTGGAGTCATGCTCAGGTTAAGATTCAACTGGAGGTGGAGTCATACTCAGGTAAAAATTAAACTGGAGGTGGAGTCATGCTCAGGTAAAAATTAAACTGGAGGTGGAGTCATGCTCAGGTAAAGATTTAACTGGAGGTGGAGTCATGCTCAGGTAAAGATTCAACTGGAGGTGGAGTCATGCGCAGGTAAAAATTCAACTGGAGGTGGAGTCATGCTCAGGTAAAGATTTAACTGGAGGTGGAGTCATGCTCAGGTAAAGATTTAACTGGAGGTGAAGTCATGCGCAGGGAAAAATTCAAGTGGAGGTGGAGTCATGCTCAGGTTCAGATTCTCCTGGAGTTGGTCATGCTCAGGTAAAAATTCAACTGGAGGTGGAGTCATACTCAGGTTAAGATTCAACTGGAGGTGGAGTCATGCTCAGGTAAAGATTCAACTGGAGGTGGAGTCATGCTCAGGTAAAGATTTAACTGGAGGTGGAGTCATGCTCAGGTAAAGATTCAACTGGAGGTGGAGTCATACTCAGGTAAAAATTCAAGTGGAGGTGGAGTCATGCTCAGGTTAAGATTCTCCTGGAGTTGTTCATGCTCAGGTAAAGATTCAAATGGAGGTGTAGTTTTGTTCAGGTAAAGACTCAATTATTATATCTTGGTACCTCTTTTCTATGGAGTACATCAAAGCTTTTTGGCCAACCAGGTTCATCCCTCCAGATGATGACCGGATGTTTCGAGGTAAAAATTCTGCCTTCCACTTGGTCGAGTGGTGCAATACTGGATGGAGGAACATTGGTTCATGGATTTTATACACATCTGCCTACAAGGTTTGGCACATGTAAAGCAGGAGCTTTGTTACGATATATTAGAGGCTCACATCCTGACTACATGAACAGCTTCCATCATCTTTGACGACATCGAGTTCTGCTGTAGGAACTTTAACCAAAGAAGTTTGACATCAATTGCTCGTGAAACCTTTCTTTCTTCACCCTCACGCGCTTTTTCCTCCCCTCACAACCCTTCTCCATCTCCTTCTGCCTTTCTCCTTCTTCTTTACGTCACTTTTTAACCCCTCATGAGCCTTCTCTGTTTCCTTTTTGCCTCTGCTTCTTCTTCCTCTTCACCTTGCGTTTCTCCCCTCGGCTCGGGCGAGTCTGTCCCTCATTGGTGCTCATCCAACGTTGGTGGGTCCATGATGTGACCTGTGGAAAATGTCACATCATTCTGAGGGAAGGTCCGGTGGAGCCTCCACCCCTCACTTCACGTGCCCAAGGCCGCGAATGAAGTCCCTGCCCCCTCCTCGAGCAAGCATTCACTCGTACAGTCCTGCACTGTACCACGCCGGCGAGAAGCACCGCACCTTATGCCACGAACATGCAGGTAAGAATGGAGTAAAAACGGAGAGGGATTCCGCCGGACCGAGGGATGACTGAACGGCTGCGGGGACATTACACCGGGGAACTACAATCTAATCAACACATGCCCCCACCGAACAACCCCTTGACAAGGGAACAAGTCTATCTACACAAAGACTAATTAAATAACTAATCTCAGGTCACCTACATGTCTATGTATGCTCTCCCCCTGGGGTAAGTTTCCAAAACCATGACAATATGATATTATATATATATATATATATATATATATATATATATATATATATATATATATATATATATATATATTAACTCAAAGTTGATCTTCCTCTTCGTATGCAGCACATGGCGAAGAGTAGCATCGTTTGCTCAGGCGTAGCTGTGCTGCTGATGCAGACGATAGCTCACCTACTCTTCACGAAGGACACCGTGGGATCTCTCATGTCCACCAGTTAACGGTGGCACACAGGACGCTCGTTTAACGTCCATCCTAGAGATGGCACAGACATTGATGAATCACCCTGCCTGTGGAACCCCAGCATGACATTTCTAGCTGGGTCAGGATTCAAACCCAGGTTAGACAGCTTTGAGGTGAGCTCTACCGTGCAGCTCGAGGCTATCGTACCAGTCCACTAAAAGGTGATCATTGTACATTTTACTGCCGTGTGAAACGAGATGCCACTGACATTTTGAGCATTTTTTGTGTACATAGTCGAGGCTCATGGAAGAGCTCGTGCTGGTATACTGAATGGATCAGGACGTAACAAGACAAAGCGTTAGCCCTTTATCACAGCAAGAAGAGCTGGCGTGCAAAATGTCAGCCTTTCTTAGTTTCATATGGCGGTTAATAAATCAAAGGGAAGACCAAATACTGCATTGGAGTGATCAGAAGTAAATACAAAAAATGGAGTCATCAGCAGGAACCAGGACAGGATTCGGGTTTCAGCCGCTGCTCCACAACCCTCAAACCCATCCAGGTGCAGCCAAGTGGGCCTTACAGAAAAAAAACAACAACATTTCGAAAATAATTCACTTCTCCCTCGATATATAGATAAAGAAAGAGAGAAATAAGGAGTGAAAGAGATAAAAGAAAAGAAAAAGCAATAAATATAATGAATGAAGAGAATTGTGAAAAAAGTAGAAAGAAGTGTGAAAGGAACAAAGAAACATCCTGTGACTCGCGGGTACCAGTGGAAAATCTGTGCAGTGTGCAGTGTAAAATCGGACTTCGAGTCCTCAACTCCTCCACCCCCCCACTCCTCCACCTCCCAAACCCCAAATCCTCAACCTCCCCCTCCAAACCCGGAAGCTTGAACCACAACTCAACACCCTACTCCCACTCCCCCCCCCACCAAAAGTCCTCCCCCTCCCAACTCTGTCCCATATTTGCTGCCCACTCCAAACCCCAACTTTCTGTCCCGCTCATAAAAGCGAAAGGGCATTCTTACGTCTATCATTACATATTTAATATCGTGTCACCACAATCATGAGTTTGAAGTTGTCTTACCTGGAAACTCCTTATCATTACTCATCAATAAATGACGATCTCAGTATTATGGTATATTTTCTGTTACTGACAATCTCTCGAAATAGCGTTTTTACCAGGTTTGGGAAAAATAAATCTATACTAATAAAATGTGTGTGTGTGTGTGTGTGTGTGTGTGTGTGTGTGTGTATGTGCAAGTTGCTGTTGTTGCCTGCTATCTCCAGGTGTGGTGGGTGGGTGCCAGGAGGTGAAACAGAGACCTCCTAGATCTCACAGTATGTGTGTGTGTGTGTGTGTGTGTGTGTGTGTGTGTGTGTGTGTGTGTGTGTGTGTGTGTGTGTGTGTGTGTGTGTGTGTGTGTCGTTGATTGGTATATACATATGCGGGTTTGAGAATGTGGAATAGAGTCCTCCCAGGGTGGGCTCAAAGCATTCACCTTCGTTTCAGTAAGGAGGTCACGATTCATGGACCAAGATGTGAAGTTTTCTGTTCTCAAAGTTTTGTGCCGAGGACTCTCTTCAGGATCGTCGATGAGCCCTGGACAGTGTCCAACTGTAGTTAATTTGTTATAATATTCCCAGGGATGGGTTTTTATCTCACCTGAAAGGTGGTTGTGGGGAGCTTATGGGATGGCCCGTCGTCCATCCACGAATACTTGCAACTTCTTCTCAGAAACTACACGTACGATTTCAACGATATTTGACCACAACCTTCATCACCTGTGATGGCGTAAAAAAAAAGGGGTCTGAAGGGGTTTACAGAGGGATTTTACAGGGGGGGAGGGTTGCCTCCCCAAAGAGGTATTTGCTTTCATCTGAAACAATGCACACAATTCCGATGAAACTTCACTACAATCTTCGTCACCCGTGTTGTACTAAGGTTTCTTCATGGCATTAGAAAATAAATCCATAGGTATTTACTTTCTTCTCCATTATATATGTTTTGTGGGTCATTCATGCCTACCAGTGGTTACCTGGTTATGTTATCCAGCCACTACCAGGTGAGCACCCAGAGGTATTGCCCCTATGTTTAATATATCTGTGAGGTTCTTTATCATCATTCCTGTCGGTCCAGCTATCACTGATACAACTTTGGCATTCTTCAGCTTCCAGGATCTTCTCACTTCATGCTTGAGGTCTTGATATTTGATCATTTTCTTGCTTTTTGCATCGTTTAGTCCAAAATCACTGCTATTAACACCTCAATCAGCAATGCCTTTTGTACCTAAGTATGATATCTGGTCGCAATGCTTTGTTTTCGATGTTCACGCTCAATGGGGATCATTAGGTGATACGTGAGTGTCGGTACTTCCACGTTTTCAGTCCATGCTTTTGGTTCATGTTCGCACAAATTTTCTGGAACTGGAATATCAAAGTTTTTGCAAATGTGCCAGCGGATTACTTTACAAACTCTGTTGCGTCGTTGTGTGTACAGCTGTTCTGACATGAGTTTGTTTTAGTGTGTGCGTTCGGTCATTAAACGTAACATGTCATTCTCTTAACTCACCCCACCTCCACCCCTCACCTTTCTCTCTTCTTTTTTTTCATACCCCTCTCTCTCTCTTTCTCCCTCACACCCCTCCCTACAGCTGTTTGGCATTTGGTGAGGCATAGCTCACCCCACCTCCACCTCCCCTTCCTTGCTCTTCCCTCCTTCCCAGCTTCCCCACCCTATAATACCCCGTCAGCGAAGCGACGGGTTGTATTTGCTCGTAAATGATATAAAACCCGCTTTCGATTTCTACCAACCCGCTTTTCATCGCCTCCAATTTGCCACGTTTGTTTATTTATTTCACATGTTGTGTTTCCATGCACATGTGGAATCGTTTGTTTATGAATCCTGTGTTTGTGCACTTAACAACTCGGACTAAAACCAAAAGTTTTTTTTTGTTAAAGACTTCAAATATTAACCATGACAATTTTCTTTCCTCTGCATTATGAAAAGGTACCTTTTGCTTCATGATAGACGACGCATTGTTCAGTTTTTAAATGTACATAATCTCAACAGTGCTTTTGATTTTATGGACGTTTTCTTTGGCCGGTGTATTGTAGACTGCTGCCTCGATCGCTCCCCCCCCTCCAAGAAAAATCATGCGTTACCTCATTTAATCAAAAGGTACCTTTATATCATGACAGAAGACATATTGTTCAGTCTTCAAATGTGCACCAGAAGCCTGAAGTCTTAAAAGTAGCGACGAAAATGGAGGCAGTTTGATAAAAAAAAAAAAAAATTAATGTGAGAATCTTGGGGAGAGTCAGGTCAGTGAAGCTCCACCCTGGATGGACAGACCTTCAGAGCGACTTGCACTGAATATACATGATTGTACAATTTGTCCTGGTTGAAAGGGATTGATCTGTGAATCCCATAACCACTGCCCGTGCATTGTGAGATGCAGCTCTTGTGTGACACTCGTTATTGTTCAAAACAAAATAAAATAAACCTCGGCATACATTGTTCAGTGTATACATTTTATCATAAAAACAGACTCTTTACAACAGCATTACATACGCAGCATGCAGACAATACCATTGGAATGTTTGACATCCGTAGAGTATTTCAGATTGTCCTGATGAGAGATATCTGTTGTTGATGTTGTTGTTTCCTATGCAGCCTGTGGCTGCTGGTTGCATCTTTTTCTGGAAGCGTGGCTGTGCTGCTGATGCCAGAAAGCTGGTACTCATTTTGCCGACCTCGGAAGGACGACAGGCTGAGTCAATCCACCTGGTGTTGTTTCAGCTGCAACAGGGGCTCAAACTCAAGACCCTAAGACCCTAACGGGCAGGTACAATGTCGGGCCAATCCCGTTTACGTATGTATTATGTATGTATACATACATGGTGCTCCAAAAGTCCTGGCTCCAAAGGGGAAGGTAAAATAATTTTTATTAATAAAAATAATTAGTTTATGAGTTTAATCATTCCCTTTTCACCACTTTCTGCAACAAATGATAATAACATATCAATTTAATGGACAATCGACAATATGTAATTGAAGCAAATTTTCAAACTGAGCTCCTTGCAATCAGACATTCTGCTGCTGCCTCATCCTGACCGAAGCTCTGAACATGTAGGATAACTAGCTCTACCTTTTATTGGGCTGTGTGCAATGTTTCATGTTCTGGTTCCACCATTTGTGCAATGTAATACCTTGTAGGACGAGGGTGTCATTACAGCCTAAAACAAAACAGAAAACCTGGAATTAATCATACATCGGGGACAGTTTTTTACAGCATTACCTGATGGGACATATACACGCACGCACGCACGCACGCACGCACGCACGCACGCACAACCATGAGACTATACAAGCATTTATATTGAGGATGCCAACAGCTCCCATTTCCCATAAAAAGCTTGAAAAGGCAGACACCGTGACCGTAGCTCCTGTACCTCAGTAGATCCCCACAGGCCTTGCCTGCCTGTCTGGTGCCCACCACGTCCGATCGCCCCCTCAGAGCCCCACTTGACAAAACTGCAGCTAATTAAGTCTATTCATTACGGCGGAAAATTAGAAGCCGCAATTGATAGCGGCAGAGCGCAATAAAGCGAGCAATTTATTACAGCTTCGCATAGATGACGCACAGGGGACAACCCTACATTTGAATAGCTCTGAACCGACCAAGGCAGAAAACTTCATCTCACCATTCATCATCGCACTCACTTGACCCAGAACTGTGCGGAAAGGAATGTGAAAGTTAACCTGGCGCGGCTTTCACCTGCGTGCGTCGTTACCGAATTACTTTTTGGAATCCATTACGTAGAGCCCTCTAAGGCGCTCGTGAAATCCTGGGGTCTTCGGGAGGACCTCGAGGCAGGCTGTTGGTGCGCGTGGCATTGCTCGTGCTTCGCTAGTCCGTGGTGTAAGTCGCTCAATGACAAAATGCCGCACAAAGGACGTCACCGGCAATTTGTCACCGGAGCTTGCATCTCAGAAGCACAACAGCGCTGTCTGCATTAATTAGCTTAATCTATCTCGGGCTCAGCAAAAAAAATTCTGCAGACAGACCCGAGCAGTACCTGCCTGCAACAACGCCAGAAGCAGCCATTTCCTTGGCTTCCAGAAGTTCATTAGAGTTTAATTAGGGCGAGTTTGGCCGTCACGAAAAGGAAATGTAATTACCTTTCATTAATTCGGACCTGTTTCGGTGAGAAGCACTCGGTGCCTGCCTTTGTTAGCATCCGAAGCAACAATCGCAATTCAAACTGTAATCATGAAGCTCAATTTGTTCGATCGTTTGGGTATTTATTTGGAATCCTGAAGCGAAGCCAATTGTTTGTCCCCCTCCCCCCCTCCAGCTCCAACCCCACCACCAGGCTCCTTTAATCCCATCTTTGTGCCGATACAACGTGAAACGTCACAAAGAAAGTGAGCTGTACTGTCACATGAGAACCGCAGTCAGCAGAACCTTTCCGTGGACGGCATAATCAAGGGGGATCACGTACTGGCTCGCAAAACCTGCAATATGCATACAAAGCACATTGTTCAGCTAATTGTGAGCACCTTTCGAATATGAATCGTACAAGTTAAATTATCCCAAATTGCCTTCCCATGGGTAAGAGCCAGGGTCACAAGGATGGCAACCGAGACAAGGAAGGATGGGGGAGGGGGGAAGCTCTTACGACACTACAGTCTACTCTGTCGTTATTCTATAAGAAATACACTTGTTGATGAAAAGTTCAATGTAAAGATCCAGTGATAAAAGCAATAACAAACCGAATTATTTCCTTTTTTGACTTGATGCACATTGAGGAATCCAAAACTGTCTACAACTGTCGAGGTTGATTGCTACACGGAACTCCACAAGACTCAACCCCTGCGCCTGTGAATGTGATGTGTAATGACATTCGACATGTTTATGACATGCCAATGGATTTCATCGATACTTGAAACACTTGCTTGCAGAGTTCCGTGTACACACGTGTCACATATGTCGAACAATTCACGAACGATAAAAAAAAAACACACGCTTCGTGTGTTTTCCAGTTGTTGTTCAACATCCTGGAAACTCTTGACCAAAAACGAACACATTCAGACACACTTGCACAGCCAGTAGTGTAGTGTGTGTGTGTGTGTGTGTGTGTGTGTGTGTGTGTGTGTGTGTGTGTGTGTGTGTGTGTGTGTGTATTTAAGGTAAGACAAAGTGAAACTAGAGAGTTCATAGAACACCTTACCCTACACTGTGTTGAAAAACGAGGACATGGGCAGAGTCTGCGAGCGGCAAATTTGATTGTTCATGACGACGTAAAATGCCGTAATATTTTGTCCAAGTACTGCTAAACGAATGAGTTTTGAGTATGATAAAAAGTCGATTTGCTTTGTGTTCTACAGTGTTCAAGAATATTATTAAATTTAAATAAAATAAAGATTTTAAAGGTCGTAGAAAAAAACGTTTTTTGGAGGTTTACCGCCATTGATGCAGTGTCTTTTACACCACCCTATCTAACAAGTTACATTAGTTCTTTGTGTTGTTTGTGTCATTTATGATGTCCTTAAAAACAGTAAGTTTCCTGTTTGGAATGATTTTCAATTTTGTTTGTTTGTCAGGCAGGCAGGCAGAGAGAGAGCAACAACAAAAAAATCTCACTCCTCTCTGCGTGTGAGAAATCGGGAGGAATTCAGAGCCAAAGTAATGTTGACCTACAGGTTTGTTTTCCGATTTATGTTCAAAATATAACATTCTATTGAAATCAAGTTGTTCCTTGATCATAAACTAACGTTTGTCTACAGACAGACAGAAGTGAACCAATTGCTAAACCCCAAATTTTATCTTGTCGTGCGCGTGGGGGGAATACGAGTGCTGAAGCTGTTTACCTTTGCAATTATAACAGTTCGTAGGCCTGCATTAGGTAGTCCTTTGGAACCAGTCCGATTGTACCGTTTAGATTTCCAACCCACCATCTGTCAGAGTCAAAGTCCTGGCAGGAAATAAGGAAGAAAAACAGAATAAAGCCAAAATATATGAAGATTAGGTAATGCATACAGATAATAATAATAACAATAATAATTATAAAAATAACTAGAAGGGCACTCGGTAGACTGCATACCTCCACCACACAATGCCTGATCCACGAGAACATTTTTGAAATATCGTGATATATATATATATATATATATATATATATATATATATATATATATATATATATATATACATATCATTTTTGGCCACATCTCTCAATGGTGAATAATCACTTTAAAAATTAAATAATCCTCGTATCCGGAGCCAGAATGGGATCTTCACCAAAATTGAATCACTTTGTCGTCGTCACACAACCAACCTGTCCACCAAGTTTCATCCAAATCCATCAACAACTCTGAGATATCGTGCTACATATTAGTTTATGTCTTTGTCTCAACGGTGAAGAATGATTTAAATAATTCTCACATCCGGATCCGGATCTGGATCTTCACCAAAATCTAATCAGTTCTTGATTGTCACACATCCAACCTGCCCACAAAATTTCATCCAATCCGTCCACAACTTTTTGAGATATCCTGCACACAAACAAACAAACAAACAGACAGACAGACAGAGACACAAGGAGACAGAAAGGGGTAAAAACACAACCTCCTTCCATCTCAGGTAGCAGAGGTAATAAATAGGTTTGGGAGATTTCACTGACATTTACCAAACACAGTAGTTGAGTATAAAGTTGGACAAAGGTTGCTGCACACAAATAAATATAAAAATAATCAATAATAATGTAAATAAAATATAATTTCATCGACCTTGTGCTTCCAATTATACCATAAGAGTTGTGAAACATCTGACCCCCCCTCCTCTGCCCCCAAACTTTAAAAGGTTCACATAAAAGGTGAGACATCTGTGCAATTCTCCTCATCAAAAGACACTGCTGAACCAACATCACATGATCTGGAAGGAAGGATGGCTTCAACTCTGGCGACTCACAACTCTCGACCGCTTCCAATCGCTGCTCCTCACCAGTTCAGTCTACACTCGGGTTGCCATGCTTGTCACGTATGGTGGTTGAACACACTCTATTAGGTTACACGATTCCAAGTGTCGTCCATGATTACACGTCAAATCCATCCCTTCACACTCTCACCGCCCCCCACCCCTCCCCCCACCCCGTCTCCCGAAGGAGCATGGACAATGTAGCCTGGCAGTGAAAGAGCAGTATCTCCAGGCTAACACACAAGAAGGATATCTCACCAGTTGACCCTCTCCCTGTCTCAAGGCTACCATCGCATCCCGTGTTTATAGAGGGGAGGCGAATGTCGAATGTCAAGCTTCGCATACCTGGTAGCTCCCCTGAAGGTGGATTCACCTGGTGGAACAGTGAACCCACAGACAAGCGTGAGAAATTGTTACGATGGGGGCAACATCTATCAAATGCGTCTTCTTTGTCCTGCTGAAGCCCCTACTCCGCATTCATTCTTATTCATCGCAAATTCCTAATGAGGACGTTCATCCTTCTCGCTGATAATGTTTCGAAGTTATTTCTCCACAAATAACGGGAAACAAAGTGTGTTTGATTAGTTATAGAGGATGAATGATGTGTATACGGCAGTTGGACGGGACACCTTGTTGTATTCCTCTCAAATGAAGGACAGCCGAGCACCTTCCTTAGATGAAGGCATACTTGGTCTTGGCACGAAGACATTCAAGTAGCATTACAGTTCTCGAGGAAAAGCCATTCTCTCCAACTCAATGACCACATCCTGGTGGGACACAAGCTCTGATGCCCAGGGAGACGTAATGCTGCATGTAAGGTGGAACTGTTTGGTCATACGTGACGAGCCAAAAAGTATGATCTTGTCCAACTTGTACAATATAAATAACCTTTCACATCCACAACGAGACTTATAGCAGACTGGATATCCTTCCTGAAAGGTGGTGGGGTGCTCCATGTTGCAACCCCTTGCCTGCACCAAAATGATAATTTAATAAAACGCATTTTACTTGACGAGGGAATCAAACACAGAAAATGATCCATTAACATGATGCAAATTAAAATTGCATGTTATTTATAACCATCAATCCCTACCATAATGTCTCATACATTCATAACTACACACACACACACACACACACACACACACACACACACACACACACACACACACACACACACACACACACACACACACACACACACACACACACACACACACACACACACACACACACACACACAGACACACACAGACACACACACACACACACACACACCTTTTCATGTCCTTGAGCTTCCTTTGCTCAAATTCCTCCTGTAAATTTACTAATGCTGCTTTCCTTTCACTTCTACATACATAATACATAGATACCGCCGAAAGAGAACTCAGTGGTGAAATGGTCCAACCGAGGTGGCTCTTACCTTACTGACAATGTAAATCACCTCTCCACGCTTGAACGTGAGCTCATCCTCCTTTTCACCCTTGCAGTCCCAAAGTCCTTGATAAAAGTTATTGAAGTCATTCTGGGTACCTGGGGGTTTAGGTCGATCAGATCAAGTGAGGTTAACATTTTATAATGAGGCACTAATTGTTATAATATGCCAATGACTCTTTTTGAACTGTAACAAGACGACATTGAGTCACAGTTTAGGAGATGGAGGCTTTATTTATCACCATAGAACACAGCGTCAATCAGCATCGTACGTAGCCAGAGCGGCGGTCTCTTCTTCACCCTGATGATGCACCCTTCCACATACCACGCCCACCTCCCAGGGGTTGCACTTGAGGCTCCATGACAGACATTACCCTAAAGAACTATCAAAGAACCGCAAAACTGGAGGTTCTTGAATGTATTATGATCCCCAAGTTACCCAAGTGATGTAGGTTCTTCCGTATTACTTTATTTATTTACCATTTCAGCTTCAGTGTGTCTGTCTAGACTCGAGACCACAACTTCTTGACTATTTGAGCTTTTGTCATCAAAGTTTCAACAAGCCATTATTAGGAGAATATGGAGAACACTAATTAATACATTTAACAATTTTTTTTTAGCTGTTTTTGACAAGTTTAGTTTGAATACAAAGTGGACGCGGACAGGTTTTGCATTTTGAGATGCTTTATAGTTTATTTTCAGTCGGGTTTCTTCAAGCAGTATGGATATATACCATCACAGAGAGCTATTGTATCATGGTATCTGTGTTTTGAATCCTCGGGTGTTGTCGTCACATTTGTTTGTCTGACAAATCATACAAAGGCAGTTCAGCAATGGTGGACGGGCTTCGTGTCCTGGAGTGATTGTGTACCCATTGGTCGGACAGCTGCCGAACCACACCCACATCTGTCGCTTGACTCCACCCACAATAGCACCCAGACGAAATGACATGGCTGCCATCTTGGTTTTCTGGTGGGCCCAACACGTTAGGCCCGTAGACCTCTGCTGATTATACGCTGTTGTTTGTTGCATCAGATTTCCATTGACTTTGTTCGGGTCGAGTGTAACACATGATTACGGACCAAGAAAAATCTAATCATATGTCGAATAAAAATTATTAGTCAGGTTTAATCAAACCCGTACGCATCTCCTTAAAAAAACATAGTGTTCCGTTATGCAAACGACCAATAGTCCGATACCTTCTTAACATTTTTAGGTAGCATTTTGCTGCAGATATGATCTTTTGGGGCTAAAGGATCTTTAGTATAGTGCCAGTTACTTTTTAAGTCTCTTTTTATGTAAGAGTATCGTACTTCAAGCGAATAGATATGCATTGTGTTTACCTCGACAGCCGCTCACCGACCTAGTGGCTCTATTCAGACCCATTTCCCCATTTGGTTAAGTGTATTCTTCCCTTTCTTTCATCTCCCCTTATGCACAAGAACTCTTCCAGCCCAAACCACCTCAAACCGGTCCCCAGAATCGCGCTTTGTTTCAGATCATAGCGCATTCATGCTCCTCAATAATGCCACCAATTTGGGGGGGGGGGGTGCAGCAATCACACCACAGATGAACATACCCCCGCCAATAGGCAGCCAATGGGCCCACAACACTCATGTAAATATGCGGATCACAATGGATACACACCGTCCTCACTGGGTAGCCATCAGGTGAAGGTGCCGATGCATATTTGCGGATCACAGGAGAGAAGAATGAGGAGTTACGTGCCAGGAGCAGAAAAAAGGCACAGGAAATTGCTTGCTTGGGTCAGTCCTCAATCAGGATTCCACGGTTCTTTTCACCTCACCTCACTCGTGGGATCTACAATCGTCGAATCTGTAGTGATTGCTGTGCTGCTTTTTGCACTGGGTGTGGTGTGCCATGCTCTTCTGGATGGACCTGGCACGGGCATGCTGGGTGTGCTGAGGGTGCAGATCGTCATCTCAGTGCCCCGGAGGGAGCTAGTGTGAACCTCATGGCTTTTGGTGAATTGTGTCCGACGACTGAGTATCAACCATTAAAGAACAGAGTGCATGGGGGCACTGTTCACTGCAGTCGCATGGGGACCACGACCACACTTCAGGAGTGGCAGGCCTCCAGGTTCTTGCAGCCTCCATGAGGGACCTGCCAGGCTCTCCAGAGTCTGTAGTACCAGGTCGGGGGGAGAGAGGGGAGGAGGCGTTTTGTAACCCCAATCGTGTCTCCATCCCTCTCTCTCTATCTATCTCTATCTTTCTATCTCTCGCTCTCTCACTCTCTCGCTCTCTAGTTCTCTTGCTCTGTATATTGATCGCATACACGTGTGCAAGTTATTTCGATAAGTTGACTGGATATACTTGATCCGTTCCGTGGGCGTGAGTGTCGCGTAGTGGGTAACTTGGGGATTATTATTGATTGTTTGCTTTGTGTATATATTTGACATTTTATTACACAATACACTTTATGAACCCGACTTGGTATCCGGCTCATCCTGCTTGCTCCAATGGCTTCATCTGGTTGCTCTGAGCCTATTATATCCTGTTAAAAGCAGATTCATTGACGAGATAAGATTACATCATGTGATTCTGTTGCTCAGCTGAAGATAAGATCTGTCACGTGACTGCCTATCAGCATGGTACTCGCTCGTACCAAGGACCTCAATCTGCATGATAATGCAGATCTGGACGCGGGATCTGACAGGAGGTCTCTGGGACGAGGGACTGTCGTGGTCATTTTGATGCGACTCACCAGATTTGAACCAGGCAACCGGGGACGGTCTGGTGACTGTTACAACATGTTTGAGCAAGGGCTGACACGATGGCCTCGGCCCAAGAGGAATACAAACTTGCATTTATCGAAGCCATCTAGCCTGGGGTTGAAGCTCGACCATGCTAAAAACTGTCAACCCAGTGACAGGCAGCACGATTCATCAATGTGTGTGCTGTCTCTTGAATGGACGTTAAACTGGCATCCCAAGTTCCAGCAGTAGTTTGTGGATGTTAAAGATCCCAGTGTCCTTCGTGAAGAGTAGGCAAGCTATCGCAAGCATGCTGAACAAATTCAAAATTACTTCCATAACTACCACTGGGAGAGGGATGGTGAACCACCCAGCATGACCGTTGGCCAAGAAACTGCTTCGGGCAGAACCGACGCTCTGTAACAGAGAGTCGGTACATCGGGCAGATGTTCAAGCAAATTGCTCAACTACAGGTCTAGAATGAGTCAGCTTAAAAGTTCAATAACTCAGTCACAAATTCACAACTCAGTCCTTTCCACATCATCATATTTCTGTTACTTCCTTTCCTCACACTTTAACTCATTAACTTATTGGAAAATTGACTCCAACCCTTTCGGGCAGATACAAATCTTCTTCTTCCTCTTTCGGCTTGCTCCCGTTAGGGGTCGCCACAGCGGACCAACTGTCTCCATTTCGCTCTATCCTCCACATCTTCCATTGACACTCCAACCACCCGCATGTCCGCCCTCACCGCATCCATGAACCTCTTCTTTGGCCTTCCTCTTCTCCTCCTGCCTGGCGGCTCCATCTTCAGCATCCTTCTCCCGATATACTCCGTTTCCCTCCTGTGCACATGTCCAAACCATCTCAATCTCGCCTCTCTCACTTTGTTTCCAAACCGTCCTACCTGTGCTGTCCCTCTAATACACTCATCCTCCCATCCACACCATGGTAGAACAGTTTGAAACCACCTCCAATGCTCCGAGCCTTACTCCCCATCCACTTGGTCTCTTGTACACACAGTATGTCCACCTTTCTTCTCTCCATCATATCAGCCAACTCTCGCCCTTTGCCAGTCATCGTCCCAACATTCAGAGTTCCAACTCTCACCTCCACACTTCTACCCTTCCCCCTCTCCCACTGCCTCCGGACTCGCCTTCCCCGTCTCCTTCTCCTCCTTCGCCCAGCAGTAGCACAATTTCCACTGGTACCCTGCTGACCACCGGTACCGGTGGCGGTCGTTGGTAACCCGGGCCTCGACCGATCCGGTATGGAAATTCGTTTTGTTGTCCGCATAATGATTTGGCATAGGTTTTTACGCCGGATGCCCTTCCTGACGCAACCCTGGTCGCCTCTTACGACACACAGGGATATGGTACACCTATTCTAACCGGGGAATACACCGGGCCCAGTGCAACTGGTACTCATTTCGCCGACCTCGGAAGGATGGCAGGCTGAGTCAACCCCCTGGTGTTTTCGACTTGGTTTATATATATTTATATATATATATATATATATATATATATATATATATATATATATATATATATATATATATATATATATATATATATATATATAAATAAATATATATATATATATAAATATACACATATATATATATATACACACATATATATATATATATATATATATATATATATATATATACACACATATATATATATATATATATATACATATACATACATATATTAATTCAGTGTCCCAACGGGGCTTGAACTCAGGACCTCTTGGGTCCCAAGCCACTGCCCTTACCACTGCGCCAACACCAGGCTTTCGGGCAGATACAAATGCCTCAACAAAATGGACGCCTTGCCTCTCACTGTAAATACTTTCTTTGTTGGTTTCCTGGTGCATTGGACAGATAGTTATTTGTTATGGTTTATCTTATGATCAAAAATTAAATTCCTTTTTTGTTTTACACAGGAACGAAATCCAGATATGTCGTTTTATCTATCAATTTCACATGTGTATACAAGTACTCAAATCTCCACTGAGGCAGGTTTAGCTTCTTGCTCAGACGTGAAGCAAAAAATTTCCCAAAGTAAAGCACCAGCCATGGTCAAAATGTCGAAATTCAATGGTGAAAAACAACGGCCCAACATGCTGTGGGCTGCGAGCGTGCGGTTTGAGCGTGTGGTGAGTGGAACAGGGGCAGCCGGGGCCAGAGATTGGAAAGCGAGCCCACTCCAGATGAGGTTGGAGCGAGGTGGCGGGTTGTAAATCATCCAGGCCCGGCTCCACAGGCCCAGCGTGCACAAATTGAAGTTCCAAAGCTGTCCGGGTCACGATAGGTTGGCTCGGTCAACACGGGCGGGCAAAGTCAAACAAGCCGTGCGGTCCGTCCATAAGGCACGGAGAGCCATGGCTTGGTGAATGACAGCCAGGAGACGTGGGTACGAAGTGGCTTTTGCACATCCTCGGGAATCGGCCGTCAGTCTATGATGTCGGCTCACCTTTCACGTGCACCTGACTTCAGTTGGATCCTAATTCTATCACGATCATACGATTGTACTGCTTCAAAGAATCTGTTCAGTTGAACCATCCATTGTAATTAGGACCGATGTCAATTCCATCATCTTTGCAACAGGGTGCTACTGTGAGCAAATTAATTTGGCTTTGAGAGTTCTTTGGAGGTGGGTTGGTGGGGGGGGGGATGGTGGTGGAGGGAATTGGGTTGGTGGGGGGGGGGTGGTGGTGGAGGGATTTGCATTGACGAGGAACAGTACCATCGAAGTTCCATGCTATCGGTCCACCGAAGTTTCATGCCAATTCCATGTGAAAGTTCACTGGAGTATCATCTGTACCGGCGAGATAATGCCAAATTCCACATTTTTCTCATGTTGAGGGTTACGCTGTGGTTCCATCCACTGTGCTTCGTCCTCCTTGAAGTCGAATTTGAACCTGTTTATTGCTTCTCTGTCTGACAGTGTGGCCAAAGTGGGATGGATTACAAGCAGCTTAACAAAGGCCAAGCCTACGTCAGGGACATCTGGCTTGTCACCCTTTAAAGGACACATGTCACACACTGTCCCTCTCGGGATGACAGTAACGGGACACACGGGACATTAGACACCGCTGGAGACGAGTCATGTGACCTGGCTTTGGACTAACGGCGTCCAGGTAATGGGTACCAAGCTCCCCCCCCCCAAGTACAAATCATAATATAATATATACATCGACAGCATTTTCATTTGTCACCATGGTGATTAATTAACTTTTGTTTCATGAAAGATTCGATTTACTAAGTTCTAGTTTCTAAAAGTGTTTTTTTTCACCCTTCTGGAGTATACATCACATTAAATTTGGTTTTAAATGGTCAGTGATGTGCCACATAATTTGAGTTCCTGCGTGGTTGTGCTGATCTTACAAAGGACGATATATTAGGCCTGGACTGATACTAATAAGATTTGAAAGGCTTGTTCATGGAGTACCAAACACCACATAATGCATACATCGTACTATTACCAGACATCATTCATGGCGCATTATGCAACACAATCTTCATCCTCTTCAATGCATTTAATCTAATGGTCAACTCGCTTTTTGATCAAAAACACTGCAGTAGCCTTCCTTCTGGTGGCCTTTATACGACAGGTCAGCACCTCAGTATTCTCCACAGAGCTTCTATTCTGAGCCAGTCAGACTTCATTACAGTGTACAAGGACTTCATTCAGAATGTCATGGAGTATGGGTCCCCACTCTTGGCTGGTGCAGCTGCTTCCCAGCTTGCTCCCCTTGGAGGTGATCAAATCCACGGCTCAATGTGTTATTAGCATGTCTTGGCAGGATGATGAGTTGCATGGTCTGCTTTGAGCTGACAGGCAAGTTGGTGGACTCTTCATTTTCTATCACCTCAATTCTGGCCTTGCTCCTCCATCGTCTCCCAGGCTACCTGGGTTGCAAGCATTCTTCCAAAAACTCACACGTGATTGCTATTTCACATTCCATGCTGTATTCATTCATCTCCATTCCTTTATTCCTTCATATATATATGTTTATATGTATATATATATATAATATATATACACATATATATATACATATATGCATATATACATATGTATGTATTTATATGTATTTATATATATATATATATATATATATATATATATATATATATATATATATATATATGTATATATATATATATATATATATATATATATATATATATATATATATATATATATATATAAACAAATACATAATAATAATAATAATAATAATAATAATAATAATAATAAAAAAATATATATTGTTATGGATTTCAGAATCCGATCCGACGAATGCATACAAACATTTATGTCCTCAAACAGTTATTTCCCCTTAATGCATGTCCAGGATAGACCCATCCCCATGTCTGGTGGGATTCTAACTTTGATGCATTGAGAAGGGTAAAGAATAGATTCCCTCTCTTATGGAAAGCTCCTTTTTCTCTTTACGACAGACATTCATGCACATGAGATAGCCGTTAGCCCAACGGAGGCTCGATACCTGTCTTTTTCCATCGACATTAACACCCATCTTTTTCCATCGACGTTTGACACCCCGTTCAGCAGCTCAGGTCAGGTCAGGTATGGGAGCATGTGCCAGAACAGCGCGTCGCTGCGTCCACTTTCCGCCGGTACTCCACGGGCCTCCGTCTGGCCATCCCCCAGGCAGATGCCAGGCCCATCCCCATCTCCTTGAGATGATGGTCAACCTGCTGCAACCATGAGGCACGTGGTCGGCCCACTGGCCTCCTCCACTCATGAGACTCCCTCGCTGAGAGAATCTGGTGAGCAGGAACAGCGTCAGGAAAACGAGCCACATGTCCATACAGCCGCAGCTGACGCTCACGGACTATGCAGGTAACAAATCTCATCCGAGTCTCTCTCAGCAACCGCTCGTTGGACACAAAATCCGACCAGCGATAGCCAAGGATTCTCCGAAGAGACCTGGTACCAAAGGAATTAAGTCTCCGTCTCAGATCCTTGGTCAAAGTCCAAGTCTCGCACCCATAGAGCAAGACTGGAAGTACCAAGGACCTGAAGACTCGGACTTTCGTCCTCCCGCACAGGTACCGGCAGCGCCACACCCCATGATCCAGTGAATCCATGACTCCCCAGGCGAACGACCCAGACGTCTATTGACCTCCGGCTCACAACCTGCGGAGACATGAATATCACTGCCAAGGTAAGTGAATCTATCCACGACCTCAACATCCTCACCACAAACAGACACAGACAGGACAGCAGCATCCAAGATGTCACAGAAAGCCTGGATCTTTGTTTTGACCCAAGAAATCCGTAATCCCAACGGCTCCGACTCCTCATTCAGCACCTCGAGGGCCCCCAAGAGGATGTCTAAAGTCTCCGCAAAGATGACTGCATCATCTGCAAAATCAAGGTCCGAGATCTTGACATTGCCAAACGATGCACCGCAACTTGATCTCTCCGACATCCTCCCAAAAATCCAGTCCATACAAGTGCTGAAAAGTGTGGGGGCAAGTACACATCCCTGACGAACTCCAGTAACAACTGGAAATAAGTCAGAAGCGGTACCACCACACTTCACAGCACTCTCAGTACCAGAGTAGAGTTCAGACATCAGATCGATCAGTTTCGGTGGCACCCCACGAAGACCAAGAATCCTCCAGAGGACATCCCGATTCACTGAATCGAACGCTTTACAGAGATCAACATAGGCTGCAAGCAGCCCCTGCCGAAACTCTCGTCTGCGTTCAGTGAGGACACGAAGAGCAAGGATACGGTCAATCGTTGACCTCTTTGGTGTAAAGCCTGACTGCTCTGGACGCTGGTGCTCAAGCAGATGGTGGCGAACCCTATCAAGAATTATCCGAGCAAAGACCTTGCCCGGCACTGAGAGCAGCGTCACCCCTCGGTAGTTGTTGCAGTCTTAGCGATCACCCTTCCCTTTCCAGAGAGGGACAACAAGGCCCCTCTTCCAGTCAGTTGGGATGATGCCTGTGTTCCAGGCAGAGCACAAAACTGCATGCAACGACGCGAGTGCAGCATTTCCACCAGCCTTGAGAAGTTCAGCATGGATGCCACAGATCCCTGGAGCTTTGCCCCGTTTCAACTGGTTCACCGCAGCCCGTGTTTCCACAAGCGATGGTGGACCACAGTTGATTCGAGGGTCAGCAACAGGGATTGTAACACCCTTGACGTCCAACTCGACAGCTGGGGGATCAGCCTGGTACAACCGCTCGAAGTAACCGGCCCAGCGGGCCTTCACTTCAGACTCCTCTGTCAAGAGCCTACCACTCTCTGCTCGAACTGCAGTGCTCCGAGGGATGGGCTTGGATGAACGTAATGCGCGAATTCCCCTGTAAGCGGGACGAGAATCACCTGTCCACAGGTGATGCTCTACCCCTCACAGATTCCTCGCACATAGGCCTCCTTGTCCACCCTCAGTGCACGTACAGTTTTACGCCTCAGCTCCCTGAACAGCTCAGCTCTGCCATTCAGCCTGGCCCTGCGACTCTGGTCAATGGTATCCAGTGTCCCTTGAGAGACAAAATTCTTCTTTGCCCTGCGGTGAACTCCAAGGCATCCACCGGCAACATCAAGGACGGTGGTCTTGAAGGTGCTCCACAACTCTTCAGGACCCCCCAAAGCACCCAGACCCCCAAGTGTCCACTCAGCCTGTTCGCAAACTCCTCAGCTACTCTCTCATCCCTGAGCTTGGCAACATCCAGCCTAGGCTGGGATGGTACCATTCTCCAGGATTTAAGGTGCAGCTTTAGAGTTGCTACAACAAGCCTGTGGTCAGTATTGAGGAACTGAGCACTCCGGTAGACCCTGCAGTTCTGGATCATCCTCCAACGACCGTCAATGAGGACATGGTCAATCTCCTTTGCCACACCGCCAGCGTTGGAATACCAAGTCCAGCGATGAGCTTGCGGGCGCTGAAACCATGAACCAGCCACCCTAAGTCCATGACTTCTTGCAAAGTCAAGGAACTTAGTGCTATTCTGGTTCATAGTTCCTGACCCATGGGGACCAACACACACCTCATAACCATCCCTATCAGTTCCAGTCGATGCATTGAAATCCCCCAAGACTAGAAGTGTATCTCGTCTGGGGCACTGATCAACCACAGACTCGAGTGTGGCGTAGAATGCATCCTTCACGGTAAGATCACTCACCTCAGTCGGAGCATAAATAGAGACCAGGGAAATGACACCTAAGGAGTGACGAATCCTTAATCTCATAATACGCTCGTTGACCGGTGTTACCTCAATTATCATTGGGGTCAGCTTATTGGACACAGCTACAGCAACTCCTTGGGTATGGTAACCATCAGAGCGACCAGACCAATAGTAGGTGTAACCACCCACCATTATCTCGCCGCAATCCGGTCTCCGAACCTCAGAGAGAGCTGCAATCCCGATGTCCAAACGCTTGAGCTCAGATGATAACAGAGACAGGTGATCATCCTCTCTTAGGGATAGGACATTCCAGGCACCCACCCGAAGGGACCGCCTCAGGTTAACCCAAGGAGACCGCCGTCTGGTGGACGACACCTCAGCACCACTCCGACACACTCTCCCGCAATCTGACCCAGGGATGTTACCCCGTGGTTTCCCTCCTATCAAAGATTGGGGGTCCCGAAGGCTTTGCCCCAATCCCATCATCCGGTGAGCTGCCCTGCGAAGGGAAGCTGCACAGGAGGGACTCCCACGGAGTGGGTTTTCAGATTTTTTTGCGTTTTTGCATTTTGCGGAATGAAGAGTTTTACGGTGGCTGGAGTGCAAATCCTGCCACCAACCTCCTAATAAGAAGTAACCCAACTGCCGGAGGACGTCCGCAGACACAGTTGGGCACTAGATATGGATGGCCGTTGGCTCACAAGGAGCTCCTCCGCCCTTTGACAGGTTTTGTTTTTAATCCTGCTGGGTGTCCATATCCAAACACCCTCCTCACCAGAAAACCTGGTGGGGGAGACGGTTTAGTCGCCGACAACCCGACCATGGAACAGGTTAGTACAGGTTTACATGGTACCTGTAGCAGGTCACAGATCGAACCTGACCTGACAAATCCTGACTTCAGCAGCTCCATGGATGCTAACTGGCTATTTTTCGTATCGGACTGTTTTCTGCCGTTCGTCCGGCACCACAAATATGGCATCGAAGGCCAGGAATGATCGCAGGACAGGCAGGTTGTCACGTTCAACGATGCACAAATGGGCGGTGTGGATTTGGCTGGAGTCTGCTTGAGGCTCCGCCCAGACGGGCCACCCATAAAGAGGATGAGAGGTCCGTTTTTTTTTTCCAGTAAGTTTGCGACAGTCAGTTGGCGATAGCTGGTTGCGGTTCTGACAGCTTTGAGAGTCAGTTATCGACAGCTGGGCAACGGCTTTCGTCGGTTCCAGTCAGATGGCTGCTTCGTCGGTTCCAGTCAAATGGTCACTTCGTCAGTTCCAATCACACGGTCGCTTCATCAGTTCCAGTCTGATGGTCGCTTCGTCAGTTCCAGTCAGATGGTCGCTTCGTCAGTTCCAGTCAGACGGTTGGTGAGCTGGTGACAGTTGGTGATGGCCTTGCAGCCTTACAGTTTCTCACAGCTCCTTACAGCTGTCCATCGGCTGCGGCTCCTGGTGGCTCCTGATGGTGGGTGACGCATGGACCGTTAATGCTGGTTCTGCTCGAGACCTGCTCTTGGTGTACCTGATTCTTGGGGATGACGTCGACTGGTGTTCAAGCCTGTTTGCGAGTGGGTGCATGGCAAGGCAGGGCGCTGGCAATGGACAAGGCACGCTCACACATTTCAGGACGTTATATTTGACGCTCACCGAAATCATTGTACGAGACTGAATTTCTCTTCCCCCCTGAATGATCTCCTGGGTACCCTTGTCTGGTGTTTAATTGTTAAGTAAGGTAGAGTGATAAGCATCTGCTCTTTATCTCTTTTTCTATCGGTGCCTAAGAAATTCTTTATTTGCTTGAGATTATTTTGATTACTTCAAATTAACTTATTTTTACCACAAGGAAATAAAAAGTTTATTTATTTATTTTTGCCTTGTTAATAAATTCCTTTGTTGACGTTTCAACCTGTCCGTGCTCGCCCCTTCCTTCCATTTATCCAGCATTGTCTGAACCTAGATAGACTGGGAGGTAATTACCAAACTAATTGACCTGTCATAGTCGGCACGCACCAAAGGTTAAACGCTCGGACACCCTAATTAAGATCTAATCAAGATAAGATTGGTGCTTTGCCGAGGGCGCGCTCCCCGTTCAGGAAACCACGTGACCTCTAGTTTAATGGCAAAATTAGACGGTGGACACTGGAACTCGTAGTTAACTGATTTGCGTTCATGGTTTTAAAGCAACCCACCGTACCACAGTTAATGGTGAGCGGTGGCCCGAGGTCCGACTCTTAAAAGGACGAACGGGGATTAAACGACCTCATAATACACTCGTGACCCATGGCTGAAATTTTTTTTTATTCCCGCCAAAGATGCATACATGATCTGTTTAAAACAGATTCTCGACGTGATTTGCTAATATTCCTCTTCACACAATGAACGAATAATCAAGATGTTTCGAATTTTCAGCTTGAACTCACCAGATTTGTCTTTTGGGGTCTCTGCTGAAATTGTTGACTTCGTACTTGTAGGTGAAGGCAAGTCAACTTCCTCAATGACATCATCTGTTGAACAAAAGAAGAAAAAAAACAGGAGAAAAGGAAGATATTTATCATGTTTGAAACAAATAACACAAATTGTGTAACGTCGGTGGGGTGCATTGGTTCCAGGAGCAGATTGCTGTTGGTATTGCCGGGTTTTGTTTAAACAGAGTCGAGGCTCATGGAAGAGCGAGATGATAGAAGGTGGAAGCCAATGCACAGACAGTGGGACAACATGGGGACTTATCAAGGGGGTGAATGAACAGAACGAGGAGAGAGAGAGAGAAGAGAGATTAAAACATAGCAACCTGCAAAGAAAGTCTGAATTAGGGTCAATATAAATTTTCATCAACTTTGCTTTATTACACGTTTACTTTTTTGCTCACTTCAGGTCAAGTTTGGGTTGCTGATTGAATATCTTATGGGTTATCGATGTGAAACTTTGAGGGTTTTTGTAGAAATAAAAAAAAATCCAAAACAAAAGTGAAAAAAACCCACTACATAGCTTCTGCTGAGGCTGAATATGTTTTCCAGCTATTTAACTGTCAAATGTGAACGGATCTTAAAATTATTACATGTACATGTTAAAGAGAAATTAAATCTAATATGGCTATCGTAAACACAGAGATCCAATATGAGGATCATAAGAAAATAAATCCTTGCATCATGCGTACAAGCTAATTTAATTGACCTGTCTACTGGTTTTATCATCAGTGCACAAGTGTTGAATTTGTTTCTGTAATCATAATTTACTTCTCTGATATATATATATATATATATATGTATATATATATATATATATATATATATATATATATATATATATATATATATATATATATATATATATATATATATATATATATATATATATATATATATATATATATATATATATATATATATATATATATATATATATATTGGAGTGCATCATTTGTGGCAGCAAAAGGCCTAAACTTATCAAGTCCTCCAGAATCCAATCTGTAGGATGTGAGTTAAGAACATGGTGATTTACTAAGTGAGAAGCTGGAGGAAGAGGAAACAAACTTGATGTGTCACAAGAATTGCATTAGCACTTACTACTACAACTACTACATTAGCAAGATCACATTCAGCGATTCTTGAAGCACAAACATGAGAATGCTGGTACTCTTTGTGCAGTTACAAGGCACTTAAGGGATAGCATTGTATTCAGTTTCTTGAAAGAAAGTTTGTTCTGTGGTGAGGAGTGCACATTACAATGCTCCAAAAGGAACCCATCTTGGGAAAGGAGGCCTATCTTTGCCGCACTGCAGATAGGAGAGGAAAGGGCACATTCAAAGAGGCAATCCTTAGGCATGCAAGGGAGCGAGACGATGACTGGGGAAGGGATGTGGCATTCAGGACCAATTCCACAATGAATCATTTACATGCAGCAGGTGCACGGCATCACAAAGCCTGCATGTCCAAATTATTCTGTAACCATCCGCTTGTGTCTACAGATGATGCTCGTGACAGAGCCCTCAATGAAATAGTGAAAGAAATGCAGTCAGATCACACACGCATATGGAACAGTGTTGAAATGCATAGCTTGTAGCAGGAGTTGGGTGGAACACAACTGTCACAGTGTTCCCTCTGACTCATTGCGGAATGTTTGAGATGAGAATTATGTCTTCGGTTCCTTACATATTGTTGTGAGGAAATGGCGGCTAAACGGCTGAGATGCTCCAAGATGGATTAAGGGCCTATTTTCTCCTCTACAGAGTTCAATTTGGAATACCTACGGCCGATCGGGTGGCACACCAGACTCCTCTCCGTGCTGAGGTCCTGATTCAAAATGGAGATGAGAGCGCTCATCCCTGCTCAGTGGGAGTGGATTTAATGGAACGCTACATGCTCAATCAGAATATCCTCTAAAATTATTTGAAGCCAAATTGGCTCTTCTGAATCACAGATCAATAGCGGTCTGAACAAATTGTACAGTGACCCTGTGAATTTGAAATGTGTATCAAAACGGGGACGGGAAAGAACAGGAATGCAACAATTATAAAACAGAATAACAAGTTTATATTAAATTAAATATGTGCCCAGGGAAATTGAACGGATGGGAGCTTACTTACCTAACTTAAGGCCTCAATCATACAATGGAGAGGAAAAAGACTAGAGAGTGAAATGAGACAAAGGAATACTTCATGCGTGCATTCTGGCACTGCAAGTCCACTGGTATGTTGCACCCAGATCGACGCAGGAGCTGCGAGAGGCAGGTGGGAACCAGTGATCATACAGGTGTGTGTGGCATGCTACTGGAGGTGCGGCACTGGTTATGAGAGAAGAGGAGAAGAGAAGATGGCATGTTGATGCAAAGATATCTGTTCGTTTCCCCCCATCCCATCAGCCTTCTGTCTGCTCCTCTTCTCCTAAATCTCATCCTCCGGACTTTTTATAAGCTCTGCCTATGCTCCACCCATAACATAGCCAGGCCCTGTCTGTTCTCTGGTCATTGGTTGCTCAGGCGTCACTCAAGCTGAAGTTTCACCCTGAAGCTTCTCGGTCTGTCCTGAACAATCCAGGTCTGGCAAGAGTGCACCTGAACTTGTGCCCTGGCCTCTTGCAAGGCCGCTATTGTTGAAAAGAACATAAAGGACAGATTTACAAGCAATACCGCAACAAAAAGGGATTTTAGGGAAAGCAGTTTTCGACACAAAAATTGAGGGGAGACGACATGCTCTCTAAACGATTATCTCTCTAAACAATGGCTGCCCTTGTGGCTATATCACCCAAGCTTGATTCAACAATGCTCTAGCAGCAGTGATCGACCATATTGTTTGTTATGAGTGCTGTGACTGGCCAAGAAACATCCATACAACTATCCCTGAGAGTATTGTTGAATAAGCAGCGATGGCTGATTGACCACTTTCACAGCTTTGGTGTCACAACGTCTTGTGGTGTGCGTCATCAAATTAATTACCTTATCGTCTTGCGGCATTATCAGATTTCAGGTGCCACTTCAGTGATTAAACAACCACAAGGAGTATAACAGTTCAATGGCAGTGATGAGTTAATCCAATCTATATTTGACTACTTTCAGATCCAGATCTCCTCCCAAAATGGCCAGAAGGCAACCCATGGTCTGGCTATGATTACAGCACAGTCTGGACAACCAAAGCCCAAGCAGTTATGTGACACCACATAGATTCTTAGAATTATGCGGTTAAAGTGTGAGGAAACAAAAGCCACCCACTTGACATTGGGAGAGGTAACTGTTCACTGCCATTATGGTAGCAAAAAGCCCGAGATGCCTGTGTGACTATTTGGGGGTCAATTTTGTATACTTGTATGCATTTTATAATCCATGAATGTGGGACACTGTCAAAGGCTTTTTTTGTAATCTATCCAGGCTGTGGATAACTTGGCTTGTCAGAGCTTGCATTTTTTGAGGATGGTTTTATTTAACAATAAATGGTCTATTGTTTCATAGCATCCTCTTTTACATCCTTTCTGCTCTGCCTCTACAGCTCCTTATTGAGTAAGGTGGTCGTAAACTGCATCAGTGATTATTTAAAGTTTGAATGTTGTTGGTAGGCATGTTATTGGTCCATATTTGTTGTGTAGATGGGTTTCTTCAGATTTAGGAATCAGAAGAGTGTTGCTTTTTGTGAGCCATTCATCCATTAGCTGCTCCTCTTGGGTGAGCTCGTTAAATGCTCAAGCGCAGTGAGGGTGGAGAGCATGTAATTGCTTTAGCCAGAAGTTCGGAATCCCGTCCAGGCCTGGGCATTTGAAGTTCGGTGCTTTTGTGAGCTGTTTTCTAATTCTTTCCTTATCAATTGTCATTGGGTGCATTTCCTGGAGATGTTGCTTTTTAATTTGCAAGTGTCATATCCACTCTGCTTCCTTGTGTTCTTTTTTTTGTCTTCAAATATACCTTTCCAAAATTTTTCTCGGTCCTCTTTTTTTAGGGCGAGTTGTCACATTTTGTTTCTGTTTCCCTAGTTCTCGGTATAACTTTTTCGGGTTGTTTTCAAACTGTTGATTTTGATTTCTTCTATTGTTGGCCTCATCATAATTTTTCATATTTTCCATGCTAGCTGTTGTATTTGGAGTTTATTATGGGCGGCTAATGGGTCTCGTCCGTTGTTTTCTGTGTTATAATTCTTATTATTCATCTGATCGCTTAATGAGCTTTGTACATGTATTTCCCTTCTTGAGTTCTATTTGTCCGTTTCCACCCTCATTTGGTCTCTCTGCTTCTCAAGTCCCTGTTTCCATGGTGGTGTTTTGTTTCTGGTCAGGTTAACAGATCTATATTTTTCGTGTCATTGTTTGCCTATTATTTTCTCTTGCACATACAGTGCTGCTGCAAAACTGACGTCGTTAATTTCTCTTAAATTCGGTGATTTGGGGAACAATTTAATAACTACTTGATTTATTCTCCTCACTTACATATTAAACTGTTTATTGCTGTTTATTCGGTGGAGAAGTGGTGGTCTTTGCTTGGGTAAAAATTTGATTTCCTCTATTTTATTAGCCTGTTCATATTTTAACCTGTGCTGTTCATTGTCAACCTACTCTTCCTTTTCTTCATTCTGTTGTTCATGATGCTCCTCCTCATTGTAATCTATCCTTGTTGCTATTATTTGTTCTGTTTGCAAAGGTGCTATTTGATCTGAGTTCGTGACTTCACGTATATCTATCTCCAGGGATGCTGCTGCAGCATTTCCTCCTGTCATTCTGTGGTCCTGTTGTGGGATTTTCAGTCCTGTTTCTTGATTCAATTCAATACAAGGAAATCAGATACAGGTGGAGGCCATTCGGCCAATCATGCCTGCGTGACATCAACACCATACTAATTTATCAACACAAAATCCAAGGAGGAAAATGCAAAATTTATTATTTATTAACCTCCTCCATCGAAGATGGACGGAGGTGACTGTTTTCACCCCTGTCTGTTTGTTTTATTAGATTTCGTAAGTATATTGATGACTTCCGTCATGTGTGTGTGTGTGTGTGTGTGTGTGTTTGTTTGTTTGTAGGCACGATAACTCGAGAACGGAAGAAGCTACCAATGTCAAATTACACCAGGTGATTCAGGAGGGTGATGGCTAGCGCTGATTAGATTTTGGTCAAAATCGGTCAAAGGTCAAGGTCACAGTGAGGTCAAACATTCGATTTCTGATGGTTTGGTACAGAATCATCGTAGAAACTTCTGGTTTGCGTCGCTACCTTCTCTTGAGACAGCTTTTATTAGACAAGGTCAGAGGTCAAGTGGACGATTTCGTAAGTACCAGTCTAGGACTGCTTGTTTGTGTGTTTGTTTGTTTGTTTGTAGGCACGATAACTCGAGAACGGAAGAAGCTACCAATGTCAAATTACACCATGTGATTCAGGAGGGTGATGGCTAGCGCTGATTAGATTTTGGTCAAAATGGTCAAAGGTCAAGGTCACAGTGAGGTCAAACATAATTCCGTAAATTCATGCGGAGAAATGGAGTATTTTTGCTTCGCTCGACATTACGAGTTCGTTTTAACTTCGATTTTAATTTTGTCTTCGGTTTTTGCGATCGCTTAAGATGCTTAAAACTCGGTTGTCGAAATTCTGGTAAAAATCAGATGTTTTGGAGACGTTTTAAGATTGTATAAAAAATATTTCACTCTACGCGTCACGAGTCATCCCATGATGCAGTGCGCTCGAGCAAATGCGTCGTTGAGTTACGTTAAGGTTTTCCGTGTGCGCGCTGACGGTGTTTTCGATAAAGATGGTGTTTAAAAGTCATTTTTGATCCCAATAAAGATTATCGTCGCATGCCTGACTCCCTGAGCCTTCGGATTATGTAAAGATTGTTGGTGGATGGCCGAATATTACGGTTTTGTGACTGATAAAATAATATTGAATAATTGCGTGGAGAAATGGAGATTTTTACTTTGCTCGACGTTACGAGTTCGTTTTAACTTCGATTTTAATTTTGTCTTCGGTTTTTGTGATCGCTTACGACGCTTAAAACTCGGTTGTCGAAATTCTGGTAAAAATCGGATGTTTTGGAGACGTTTTAAGATTGTATAAAAAATATTTCACTCGACGCATCACGGGTCGTCATGTGGTGCATCGTTGAGTCACGTAAAAGTTTTCCGTGTGCGCGCTGACGGTGTTTTCGATGAAGATGGTGTTTAAAAGTCATTTTTTATCCCAATAAAGGTTATCGTCGCATGCCTGACTCGCTAAGCCGTCGGATTATGTAAAGATTGTTGGTGGATGGCCGAATATTACGGTTTTGTGACTTTGATAAAATAACATAAAATAATTGCGTGGAGAAATGGAGATTTTTGTTTCGGTCGACGTTACGATCTTTGATGGTTTGGTACAGAATCATCGTAGAAACTTCTGGTTTGCGTCGCCACCTTCTCTAGAGACAGCTTTTATTAGACAAGGTCAGAGGTCAAGTTGACGATTTCGTAAGTACCAGTCTATGACTGCTTGTTTGTTTGTTTGTTTGTGAACAGTATTACGGAAAAACTCCTCGACGGATTTCGACGAAACTTGGTGGGGGGATTAGGTATGGTCCAAGGACCATGCCATTAGATTTTGGACTTGGTCCAAAGTCCAATATGGCTGCTATGGGGGCCATTTTGAAAAAATATTTGAATTTTTTTTTTTGCATTTCTACATGTGTTAAGTGATTTCCAACCCCCCCCCTCCAAAAAAAATTGTTAGAGATAAAAAAACAAAATTTTGTCTGGTTTTTTTCTCTAACAATTTTTTTTTGGAGAATGAATTGAGTGTGTGGAGTACAAATTGAGTCGTGAGTACGAATGACTTGAGTATGTAAAAGTTAAAAGTAAAAGGGAAAGTTGCAAACTATAACTCTGTGAGCAGTGTTGACGTCAAATTGAATGAATAGGATATCAGGTTCACTTGAGTGACCTCGCAGTATTGGCGGCGGAGGTTTTGCACTCTACCGAGTGCTCCCCCTCTAGTTAATAGTGTTTTTGACATTTTGACACTTATATCTGTGAAAAATTATATATAACCAGACCTAGAATCATTTCGTGTTTTTCTGGAGGGCATGTTGGATTTTCTCATTTTTCGAGAAACCCTTAAGGTTATCATCTGGCACCCATCTGATTCAACACCCCAAAATGGTTTAGAAACCAATGACAAAGTTTATACATCATACTAAAATGGGTGTCTGTCTGTTTTTTGACTGCAATACATTCAGTTGTTACTTATCCAATCTCAACCACACTTGACACGAAGACTAAGGGTCATATGATGGAGGTTGTCGTGACTTCATTCCGCCCCCACCCCCTTCCAAAGGGGGTTTCCACCTTGAGCGAAAGAAATCCGTGTTAAGGTTTATATCCGTGTATAGATAGCTAATTTTGACATTTTTCAAGTGCCGCTTCTTATAACAAAAGTAATAAGAATTCTCATGAGAACAGTATAATATTAATGTTATTACAAAACATTAAAACTAATAATATCCCCCTCCCCAAAGGATCTTTCCCTCTTGTACAAACACCATGTTAACGTATAAATAGCTTATCATGGTGTTTCGTGGGGCACCGCTACCAGAAGTAAAAAAGATTAGAAACCACAAACACGTATCATGGTAGGGATAGAGAATGACCTGAGATGGTGGTGCACTGGTAAATTGAAGCTCTGGAGCAACAATCCATCGTGGTTCTGCATGCTCAAAGATATGATGCACTTTGAAGATTGACCCCATTATGGGGTACACCGTCGATTGGTCTGATTCAAATGACAACCGAGTGCTACTTGGCTCGATGGAGTGGTCACCCCAATGAGCGTGCTTTTCACTATTCTCAAGGATCTTGCTTCTTCACGAGGGTCCTGGACGAGGTCAGTCAGCCCAAAACTCAGCTAAATGTATGCGCACCCCTATACTGCAATGGTACACCATGCTCAAGCACTCTCTTTTCACGTTTCCTTTCATACCTGTTCTAAAAGCCCTTCCCTTCCCTCCAACACTCATTCGTTTATATGCCTGCTCTCTGTCGAGTGTTATCTGGTATTTTATCCAAATACTTTTTACTTTGTGGAAGTGGAATGCTGACGCCTTCGTTTGCAAGCCTTTTCTGTCGTCATGTTCACTTTGCTTGCTCATTTGCGTTTTTAGTCTCACTCCGTAGGGGATGGAGAAACTATTGAAATGCCCCTGCCTGTGTGTCTGTCTCCGTGTCTGTCTGTGTCCGCGTTTAAAAATGTTTTTCTCTGCAAGTGCTTGTCTGATCGATGCAAAACTTTAAACCTAGGAGAATATTTTATTGCTTAACTCTGATGTCATAGGTCACATGGTATGGCAGACATATGAAAGGAAAAAAATTTGGACATATTTTCTCTGAAACCGCTCAACGGAAAAAAAATTGAAACTTGGCATACGTCATCAACTCCCCATGGGGTATATATGGTGATAACGATGACGTCATCGGTGAAGTGGTATTCCAGGCATAATTGGTTGAATTGAAATCCTTATCCAAAAATCTGCAAATTCATACATCTGATCTACGACCTGATACGAGTGAAGAATTAAATTCATGATGTTCATAACCCAAACCAAGAAACTATGTGACATAATATGGTACATGGATGATGGGAGTAGATGGGCCATAATGGCAGTGGGCTATAATCGTAGCGTGTTCAGTTATGATGGTATTTTTGTTCAGAATGAACGTGCGAGGTGAGATTATGCACTCCACAAGTGCCGTTCCAGTTTTCATTTGTTTTTGCGAAATTCAAAACGTTGACACCAATGAACGAGAGTGCATTCTTACACTGTACGATGTATATATCGCACTTGCATTTTACTTGGCCCAGATCTTATTTTGGATTGTGAATATTTATCAATACAAGATAAGTGAACCAAATGATTATGTTTTGGTGGTGAACACTGAGTTTGCATACAAAAGGGTAATCACGCCATTGATCGAAGTGTCCGCAGTTGTGCATCAGTGATCAGAGAACACCTTCCTAAGGGATAGACAAGATGTTCTTGGTGTTTTGAATTGTTTTTCAACAGAGCGTCTGGAATAATTAAAGAAGGAATATGCATGTCTGGGTGATTAAACAGACTGCGAACGTTGGGAATCGAGCTTCAACAACTTTAACCCAATCCCCAATGACACACACACACACACACACACACACACACACACACACACACACACACACACACACACACACACACACACACACACACACACACACACACACACACACACACACACACGAGCAATTTGTGGTGAATATGTTAAGAGCACCACATGCTTTGTTAAGCACCTACCCTGGCTGATCCACCACCGTAATGGTTACCCTAAAAGGTCCAATGAAATGTGACCGTAATTTTGAGACAGGCACGAAGGGGGAGCGACGAATCGTGACCCTGAAAAAACGATGGCAGACCTGGAAAATTTATGGCATTTTTCAAATTAGCATAAAGAAGCAGATTTTTTTTTTTGAAACCACCGCCTGTGAAACGTCCTATTTGAGGGGGGGGGCAATGGCCCTTTACACAACCACGTTGAATTATCCAGAATTTTGTCATGTATTCGCTCCCCTTCAATTTGAACTTGAGCAAAGGTCATGCTGATATTGCTGCAAAGGAAGTCGGCTGTGAGAGAGAATTCATTTTCCAGCTTGTGTTTCTTCAGCGCGTGATTCTTTCCCTGTCATGCGTTTCTTGCAAATGTCAAAGGCAAAGCGTCCTTTAAGACAACCCGCCTGAACTTGTAACCAAAAATGGGATCATAAAGCACAGCCAAGTAGCGCTATTGGGACATGAACTGATATTTTGAGACTCAATGGTTTGTGGATTCATCCTCTTAAACGACATACTTGTAATTTGAGGAAACAAAGACACACACAAGCATATTGTGTGTGTGTGTGTGTGTGTGTGTGTGTGTATGTATGTATATATATAAATATATATATATATATACATATATATATACACATGCATACATACATACATAAACACACACACCACACATACATAGCCTGATCCTTGTAAAAAAAAAAAAAAAAAAAAAAAAAAAAATATATATATATATATATATATATATATATATATATATATATATATATATATATATATATATATGGAAATGTAAGTGCTCATTTATGACATTTGCATGTTGGAAACCATGCAAACACTGTCATTAAACAGAGAAGGCCGACTTACCTCTACAGAAGACATCATATACATTAGAAACGAGGCAATTGTGAGGATGTTTGAGAGAGATGTTTCATCATGAAGGGTATTAACAAAAGAAGTGCAGAACAGTCTTTTTTCAGCAGAATAGGACCAGGGACCATAGACATTTAGTAAAGTATCTCTGGCCATATCTCAAGCATTCAAAACAGACTGGCACCCTGCCTTGCTCTCCAACCTCTGCCTATGGCATCCAAGGTCACCTCCTCTCATGGTTAGCTGACTTCCTCTTCTCTCGTCGGCAACACATGACTCTCAAAGGAATCCGTTCATCTCCTCTCCCTGTCAAGGCTAGAGTGCCATAAGGCAGTGTTCTGGGTCCTGTTCTTTTCCTGATCTTCATAAATGATCTCTCTGACTCTCTGGAAAATCCCCTTTTATCGATTTGCTGATGACTCTACCCTCTACCGTGACATCCCTCATCCTTCAGACAAGCAGACTGCGGCCTCTTCCAACTCTTCAGAATTTGACAAAATCAATCACAAGCTGGTCAAGCACCTCGAGTATGTCTTTCAATCCTGACAAATCTCACAGTCTTGCTCTCACACTCTCTGTCTTCAAAACAACAGCCGAGCAACTCCTTCCATCTACTTCCTCAACAAACCTCTCAAAGAAGTTCAGTCATTCAAACCTTTGGGCCTCACAATCAGCCATTATCTTTATGAGCAAACCACATATCTAAATTCCCCCGCCCACTAGATCTTTGCAGGATGCATGTGGTCTGCCAGTAATCCTTCTGGTGAAACTCCCAATATCTACAATCAGTGCTCACCTCCACTCAGTCCTTCCTCTTTTCTCTTGCCTGTGTTCAGAACTTGCTCATTCTGTTCAACATCATTCTTCCCTCCAGTGCTTCGAGACAGCTGTTCACCATAATCTCACGTCATCCCCCATTCTTACCCATGATCCTTTCTACCCCCCTTTAACAACCCCCAATGTCTTTCCATGTTTCCAGGTTATCCTATTCCACAAATCTCCCCACCCTCCACTTTGTCACCCTCCTTATCAATTATTTTATGCTCTATTTCTAGATAGAGTTTTCCCAGTTTTCCCTTTTTTCCCAGTTTTCCCTTCCCTGTTCACAAACAAACAAACAAACAAACAAGCAGTCATAGACTGGTACTTACAAAATCGTCAACTTTACCTCTGACTTTGTCTAATAAAAGCTGTCTCTAGAGAAGGTAGCGACGCAAACCAGAAGTTTCTATGATGATTCTGTACCAAACCATCAAAGATCGTAACGTCGACCGAAACAAAAATCTCCATTTCTCCACGCAATTATTTTATGTTATTTTATCAAAGTCACAAAACCGTAATATTCGGCCATCCACCAACAATCTTTACATAATCCGACGGCTTAGCGAGTCAGTTTCCCCAGTTTTCCCTTCTACTTCTGAGTGAGGGTTTGCACCTGTATCAAGCTTGTTCACCCCCTGCATTCTCCTTTCTTCCTCCAGATCTCCTCTACCCTGTTGTTGGTGCATTGGTGTGATCTTTGCACCACCGGAATACGGGACCCTGGTTAGGTCATAACACCACATTGTCACAATCCTCGATAAGGTGAACAGGTTTGCACGTTACATGAAGTCTGATGAAAGTCTGGTAAGTGTAACAAAAGAGTGGGATGGACAATAGGCTTAAACAGGAAGAGGGGGGGGGGGAGTAAGTGGTGTGATTGGGATGAGTCGGTGGAATTGCCAGAGTAGACCAATGTGCACGGAGAGAGTACGTGCCTCGAGACGATCCTCTGACGATAATACCAAACAAGTTGTGTTTCTAGTGGATAAATATCCATTCCACTAACCATTAAAACTTTGTTTGGGTATCGTATCCAAAATAAGGAAAAGTAAACCGTTCATTTAGTTGCCATTTGGTGTCAAATACCCGACATAAGACAGTATTTTGGTAAAAGCTGAAAAACCGTGCAATCTGGTTCAATATATACAGTTGTCGCTGTATCATAGAAAGTAGCCTCTTCCCTATTGCCTTCAATAATTACCTCCATCACCAAAGGTGGACGGAGGTCATATTTTTCACCCTCGTCTGTAAGCATGATATCTCAAAAACTTACGGACGGATTCAGATGAAAGTTGGTGGATAAGTTGGGTAGGTGACAAGAACAAGCGGATTGAAGTTTGGTTCATGTCTGGATGCAGATCCGGCCTGTGAGTGGGATATAAAATGCAAACTGTTCAGCCTGGTGGAGGTATGCACTCCACCGAGTGCCATTCTAGTTCCGATTGCTTTCAATACCAAATGGAGAACTATGTGGGGAAAGAGCTGTTTGTAAGGCAGTGAAAAGTCAACGTGTGGAATTTGTCTTCGTGCCTGACCAACACCGTGAGCAATCTCATTGATCTTTGCCAAGACTGCCCACCAAGGCAGAAAAGCAGTTTTGATGAAAAAAAAAATTCGGTTTTTTACACGACAGCGATTAGAGTTCCTCGGACATTCTGGCAGAAAGAATAAATACGTTTCTTCGTGAAAAATACATTTAATAGGCTCAGCATGAGTTACCACCTGCAGATCATACACGTTCTACACGAGGTCATGATGTCCAAAATGGAGGGGATTTGTGGGAGTCGATGTCTGAAGGTCCTCTGCTTTAATTAATGAGGGCTCTCAGTTTTCTGACAACACTGAGAGGCAATTCGTCAAGCACGTGTGGCCGGCATTAAGGCTCTTTGCACTTGTCCGAATGTTTAGCAGGCATGACCTACCTCGTAACCATTGTGAGAGCAACCCTGAAAGCCAACGAACTGAGATTGCAGGTGCAGGTTTGTTATAATGAAAGTTGTCCGGGTCTTTCTTCTTGCCTTTTGAGTGCAATCTTACGAATCGTTTTTCAATGCACCGTTCTCTCCGCTTCAACCTTTCTGTTCTGATACATAAATGGCTTTTGCTGGATCATGACTTTCATTCTGCCATGGTGGATTGAGCATGACCTTTTCCTGCCTCCTATCCATTGACAGGTTCTCGAATCCGGTTGTCGGTGGGTTTCAAAAGGAGAACGTCTTCCTGATCGAGAGACGATTATATTTTAACCGAAAAGGCAAAACAAAACAAAAATCATTCTTGGGGAGAGAGCAAGATCCGCACATCACGTACTCAATCAAATGGTCACCCGAGAATCCTGTGATAAAGACTTGCGGACTTGGTCGGGACCCTCTTTTATGCAATTAAGACCAGACCACATTCACATCGGCCTACCATGGTATGAAGTAGGGTTAGGGAAACCATGAAAAGGATATTTTATTTCTGCCTTTCCTCTCTTAATAGTGTTATCTCTTCTCAAAAACGAAACCAATCTGGCAGGACAGATTTTGTAGCTTTTTTTTAAAGTTTAAATATCCCCCTTACATGCCCCCCTCCCCACCCCCAACATAATAAACCCCCTACACCTCCTGTTCATTTTTCCTCTTCTTCTGTCAACCGTGATGATCCCCACAGCCTTTGGAAACTTCAACATCTTTCCAACTTGAGCTTTTTGCCACCTCTGCGCAATGTGTCCATGCTGGCAAGGCAGTTAATTTTTCCAGAAATAGGCAATTTGACAAATAATTAAGTCAGCGGGGCCACACCACTTTACTATTTAATTTCCTCGGACAGCCGAAAGGTCAGCGCCACACATGGACCACGGTCCGGCAGTGGAACGGCCCCACTGAGAAACACCAGGAGCGTTTACCTGACCCACATCGTGGCTCAGCATCCTGACCAGGCAAACAAACACTGAACACAAGGGGCTAATCTGTTCGATGTCATTGTGGAACACATGTCCTGAGTCCGAGATCGGTCGGCTCTGTCGATGCGTTGCTCTCTCAGCGAGACCCTCGGTGCAAGTTTGTGCGAGGACTCGCTCCAGGCCTCTCTGTGGCCTCTGCAACAACTAGGCTTTGATCTGCTGCTTGCAAAGATCGCCTTTGATTGTGAGCAAAACTCTGGATGATCTCTACCACTGGAAAATGAGAGAGAATATGGGAAACAAAGCTCATCGAATTTGAAATCAAACCCTCCAACATGTATCTGTGGCTACTCAGCAGGGATTACATCATGTCAACGTCTCTCCAATTCACATGTATTCCCAAATTTACATCACGGTCTTACATTGACACATGATGCCTGAACAAATACATTTTTTAATCTCCCTCCTTGTTTAAGGTTTAATAGGTACAGTTTTTCTTAAATACAGGTTGTCAAGCCTGTGGAGGAGCTGCAACACAAGTCTCACACACACACATGCAGACAGATATATGAGACAACCCAAGACTTGACTTTCACACAAACACAGCCCAGGCAAAAATTCTCTGCAGACTACTGTAGTAGGACCTGTTACCAACTACAGTATAATAAAGTACTACTCTCATATACTACAGTTCTATCCTCCAGCATTTTTGCCTGGGGCTGTTCATATTGGGTGAAGTGACGTCACTTCCCAGAGCACTCTGGGTACCAGCGACGTCATCATTTTGACATCGCTTTTCTCTCCGCATTCAGCAGAGAAATATGTGGGGCAAAGGGGCCAACTCGGTGGGGAAAAGAAGCGCACACCACAGTGGGTTCAAAAACAGTCAAACTACGCAACAAGAAGTGCAAGAAACTGTTCCCATCAACACAAGCGTCTCCTCAGTGAAAAGTATTCCTACATGAAACTACAGTCTGCAATTAACGCATCCAAACCGACGTGACCACTACAATGATCGTGTATGAACCAACCTGTCTGCTTCACGTCTAAAAGTGCACCAACTTCATGCTAGGTCATCGAAAGGTCTATGCGGTAGATAATCTGTATAAGACAGTGGTCAACAGAACCAGTGGAGTAAATGAAATGAGAGAATAACAGAACTCTATCCTTTGTAAATGTTAAGTGGCAAGCAAGTAAGCAGCACATACCATTTTAAGCTCTTTGGTATGACTCAGGTGTGGTTTGTACTGCCGACCTCCAGTAATCAGAGTGGACGCTAAAACCATCATACTACCGAGTCTGGCAAACTGTCTGGATTGCTTTCAGTCATGCGAGTATTATCAGTACTCACACATGTACACATATTCAAATAAAACTTTTAGTTGCTCACCAGTGAGGATTGCAAACTTCCCAGTGGCTGTTCCGGGCGATCCGAGAGTCCAGTAGCGACTGCAAGCGATTTGATCCACAATGGTGTACAGCAAATACCATTCAACATCCATTGTCATTTAACCCCTTCCACCCTATAATCACCAGGTAAACCTCACTACCCTTCACACATTCTCATCTTTTTTCCCGACTTACTACCCTCCGTTTTTTTATTTTTCCGACCACCCTACAAACACCATCTGCTGAAGCAGTGATATTTCAGGCAGGTAAGCATTAGGAAACTACGTCTACTAAATTTGACTGCTGGGAATTGATTGCTTGTCAATCACTCTTGGTCGAAAAACACTCAGATAGTCCTTGCCTTTTGGAAATTGTTTATAAATAAGGACCAAATGATACAAATTATCGTTTACGTGTGACTTGAAAAGCGTTATACTTTATATCCAAGGAGGAATACTGAGCCGAATTGGAAGCAACTCAGTTCATCCCACACACCTGGTAATATCTCGTAGATCTCGTCCTCCATTCCGTCCATGCCTATATCATCGTATTCACATTCAAAGTCATCCTCAGAGCCTGGAACAAAGGCAAGAAAATGAAGTCAAATCCAATGAATCCATATACCTGTGCGATGACAAAACCTAGAGACCTGGAGTGATATGGTAATGCGACCTGGAACAATTGACCTGCATTCAAACAAATGAAGTAAAACTTAAAACCTAATATAATTTCCAACATTAGCAATGTCTCAACTTTGGGATCAACGAATGTACATTGTTATTTATCATGATCACCATTATTACCTCCGCCACCGAAGATGTTTCACTCCTGTCTGTCTGTCCGGTTGTTTGTCTGTCTGTGAACAGGATATCTCAAAAAGTTATGGATGGATTCGGACGACACTTGGTGGACAGGTTTGGTGTGTGACCTTGACGAGTTGAATCGATTTTGGTGAAAATCAAGATACGGATCTGGATACGGGAATTTTTTTTAATTTTTAAAGTGATTCTAAACCATTGAAAGATAGGGCCAAAAACGATATATAGCACGAGATCTCAAAGATGTGGATGGATGATTACAAAACTTGGTGGATGAGTTGGGTATGTGACAAGAACAAGGCAATTTGATTCTGGTTAAAGGCGCTGTCACACCTTGACGATTTAGCCAGCAATGGCAACGTATAAAAATGTATGTAAAACGTTGGCGTACGCTGAAATGTTGATGGTTTTTTTTAAAGTTTTGGTCGTATTCATAACGTGTTGGTTGTATGCATAACGTATTAGTAACGGGCACAGAACGTTTCGTTGTCTTATAGATAACTTATAGCAACGAATGCTTAGCTTGTTGTCGGCGTTCACAACCTATGCCCAACGATACTTTAACTTAGGCAAAGCGCGCTGCACGTATCGCCGACGAACTCGTGGCGTAGCCTGTTAAAAACCTGCCACACGCCGATTTAAATCATAACCGCCTGAGAATTGGAAGTGTCAACCACGCAGTCACACCTTGACGATTTAGCCAGCGTATGCCGACCTCTGAAAAATTGGTCTAAAACGCTGGCACACGTCAAATACGGTATGGGTAAGTTGTGCATAGGTTAAGAGCACGCTGAAAAACGATGAAGTACGCTGTCATATTTCGTGGTACGTTTCGTATGTCGTGAAATTTCAAGCATGCTGAAAATTTTACCACGTACTCGCCGTATAGCTTACACGTTCCGCTACGCTGGGAATAAGTTGTAGGCACGATATGCGATCGTTGACACACGTTGACTGACACAAGTTCCTTGTAAGTTACTCATAAGTCGAAACACGTCAAGGTAATGTTTAGCATACCCGAAACTTATTTTCTCCATCAAGGCACATTTTTTTTTCTCTCCTTGGCTCCGTGAAGGCACGTGACGAAATATCTAAAGTTGCTGTTGTTTTTTATTTTTTGTGTTTTTTTTTTAAGTCTATCACGAATTTTAAAATATATTCGGACATTAAAATATATTCGGATATATATATATATAATTTCACCTCTCGTGGCGCAGTACAAATGCTTTTAAGTTTCGACGTCGACGTGACAATAACCTCAAACAGAAAATATTCACAGAGGAGGAACTAAGAATAAGACATGAGCAAACTGAAGAGGCAATCGGACATGACGTAATGGCACGTGACGAAATATCGGAAGTTATTGGGTTTTTTTTTTAAACGCTGCCAATACGCCATTATACGGTAGCTGTAAATTAGAAACACGTTCAGTAAGTTCTGTGGTCGTCCGGAAGACGTCAATCAAAAACGTCAATATGCGTTGGAGGTACGTTACACATAGGTTCAAAACACGTTACTCATAGGTTAGAAATAAGTTTTGGGTATACTAAGCATTATCTCGACGTGTTTCAACTTATGAGTAACTTACAAGTAACGTGTTTCAACATGTGTCAACGATCGCATAACGTGCCTACAACTTATGGCCAGTGTAGCGGAACGTGTGAGTCATACGCTGGCATACGTCGTAAAATTTCAAGCATGCTAAAATTTGAGGACAACCGCAAAGTACAACGATGAAAGCCAGCGTACTACGACGTATGGCAATATTTCTCAGTGTGCTCTTAATGTATACAAACTTACCCATAGCGTATTCGATGTGTGCCGGCGTTTTAGCCCAATTTTGCATATGTCAGGCATAAGTTGGCTAAATCGTCAAGGTGTGACAGGGCCTAAAGACACAGATCCGGCCAATCAGATGCAAAACGTAAACTGTTCAGCCAGGTGGTGGTTTGTGCTCCACAGAGTGCTGTTCTATCCATCGTGCTCCACCGAGTGCCCTTCTATTATAGAGTTGAAATGGGGTCAATAAGAGAACGAATGTGGCATGGCAGAGCAAATTACATATTCACTGTGCATGGCACACTGGATTAAATACTTACTGTGTAAGGCATGACGGAATAAACATTTACTGTGTATGGCACGACGGATTAAACACTTACTGTGTACGGCACGACAGATTAAACACTTACTGTGTACAGCACAGTGGATTAAACACTTACTGTGTACGGCACGGCGGATTAAACACTTAATGTGTATGGCACGACGGATTAAACACTTACTGTGTATGGCATGGCGGATTAAACACTTAATGTGTATGGCACGACGGATTAAACACTTACTGTGTATGGCATGGCGGATTAAACACTTAATGTGTATGGCACGATGGATTAAACACTTACTGTGTACAGCACAGTGGATTAAACACTTACTGTGTACGGCACGGCGGATTAAACACTTACTGTGTACGGCACAACGGATTAAACACTTACTGTGTATGGCATGGCGGATTAAACACTTAATGTGTATGGCACGACGGATTAAACACTTACTGTGAATGGCACGGCGGATTAAACACTTAATGTGTATGGCACGGCGGATTAAACACTTAATGTGTATGGCACGACGGATTAAACACTTACTGTGTATGGCACGGCGGATTAAACACTTATTGTATAGGGGAGGGCAGATTAAACACTTACTGTGTATGGCACGGCGGATTAAACACTTACTGTGTATGGCACGGTGGATTAAATACTTACTGTGTAAGGCATGACGGAATAAACATTTACTGTGTGTATGGCATGACGGATTAAACACTTGCTGTGTACGGCACGACAGATTAAACACTTACTGTGTACAGCACAGTGGATTAAACACTTACTGTGTACGGCACGGTGGATTAAACACTTAATGTGTATGGCACGATGGATTAAACACTTACTGTGTATGGCACGACGGATTAAACACTTAATGTGTATGGCACGACGGATTAAACACTTAATGTGTATGGCACGACGGATTAAACACTTACTGTGTATGGCACGGCGGATTAAACACTTATTGTATAGGGGAGGGCAGATTAAACACTTACTGTGTATGGCATGGCGGATTAAACACTTACTGTGTATGGCACGGCGGATTAAATACTTACTGTGTAAGGCATGACGGAATAAACATTTACTGTGTATGGCACGACGGATTAAACACTTGCTGTGTACGGCACGACAGATTAAACACTTACTGTGTACAGCACAGTGGATTAAACACTTACTGTGTACGGCACGGCGGATTAAACACTTAATGTGTATGGCACGATGGATTAAACACTTACTGTGTATGGCACGACGGATTAAACACTTAATGAGTATGGCACGACGGATTAAACACTTACTGTGTATGGCACGGCGGATTAAACACTTATTGTATAGGGGAGGGCAGATTAAACACTTACTGTGTATGGCACGGCGGATTAAACACTTACTGTGCATGGCACGGCGGATTAAACACTTACTGTGTATGACACAACAGATTAAGTAATTATTGTGTACAGCACGACAGATTCAACTTACTGTGTATGGCACATTGGATTAAATACTTACTGTGCACGGCACGACGGATTAAATATTTAATCTGCACTTCCCGATGGATTAAATACTTACTGTGCACGGCACGACGGATTAAATATTTAATCTGCACTTCCCGATGGATTAAATACTTACTGTGCAAGGCACGATGGATTAAATACTTACTGTGCAAGGCACGATGGATTAAACACTTACTGTGTATGGCACGACGGATTAAACACTTAATGTGTATGGCACGACGGATTAAACACTTAATGTGTATGGCACGACGGATTAAACACTTACTGTGTATGGCACGGAGGATTAAACACTTATTGTATAGGGGAGGGCAGATTAAACACTTACTGTGTATGGCACGGCGGATTAAACACTTACTGTGTATGGCACGGCGGATTAAATACTTACTGTGTAAGGCATGACGGAATAAACATTTACTGTGTATGGCACGACGGATTAAACACTTGCTGTGTACGGCACGACAGATTAAACACTTACTGTGTACATCACAGTGGATTAAACACTTACTGTGTACGGCACGGCGGATTAAACACTTAATGTGTATGGCACGATGGATTAAACACTTACTGTGTATGGCACGATGGATTAAACACTTAATGTGTATGGCACGACGGATTAAACACTTAATGTGTATGGCACGACGGATTAAACACTTACTGTGTATGGCACGGCGGATTAAACACTTATTGTATAGGGGAGGGCAGATTAAACACTTACTGTGTATGGCACGGCGGATTAAACACTTACTGTGCATGGCACGGCGGATTAAACACTTACTGTGCATGGCATGGCGGATTAAACACTTACTGTGTATGACACAACAGATTAAGTAATTATTGTGTACAGCACGACAGATTCAACTTACTGTGTATGGCACATTGGATTAAATACTTACTGTGCACGGCACGACGGATTAAATATTTAATCTGCGCTTCCCGATGGATTAAATACTTACTGTGCAAGGCACGATGGATTAAATACTTACTGTGCAAGGCACGATGGATTAAATACTTACTGTGCACAGCATGATGGATTAAATACTTACTGTGCACAGCATGATGGATTAAACTTACTGTGTATAGCGCATTGAATTAAATACTTATTGTGTACAGCACGACAGATTCAACTTACTGTGCACGGCACGACGGATTAAATACTTAATCTGCACTTCCCGATTGATTAAATACTTACTGTGCACGGCACGATGGATTAAATACTTACTGTGCACGGCACGACGGATTAAATACTTAATCTGCACTTCCCGATTGATTAAATACTTACTGTGCACAGCACGATGGATTAAATACTTACTGTGCACGGCACGACAGATTAAACACTTAATCTGCACTTCCCGATTGATTAAATACTTATTGTGTACAGCACGATGGATTAAATACTTACTGTGCACAGCACGACAGATTAAACTTACTGTGTATAGCACATTGGATTAAATACTTATTGTGTACACCACGATGGATTAAATACTTAATCTGCACTTCCCAATGGATTAAATACTTATTGTGTACAGCACGATGGATTAAATACTTACTGTGCACAGCACGACAGATTAAACTTACTGTGTATAGCACATTGGATTAAATACTTATTGTGTAGAGCACGATGGATTAAATACTTAATCTGCACTTCCCAATGGATTAAATACTTACTGTGCACAGCACGATGGATTAAGGAGATCCACTGCATGGCTTCCTCTGGTTTTGTTGCAGCAAACTGAAACACAATACAAAAGAATCACAGCAGCTCAGGTGGACAGAAATACTATAAGGATAAATCGATTATAATAACTTCTGCAGTGAAAAGACACGTGACCGTCTTGTCCATTTTGTTTTCCACAACAGCCAAAGGTTTGAAAGCTTGAACAATGAACATCTTCGAGTTTGTTACCAGAATAGCCACTGGGGTCAGATGTAACGAATACTGACGCGTTGATGTCCAATTGGACATGACTCAAGTAATTGACTAACAACAAACAATAAATCCCATCGACATCATTATTGAGCTCAGCAAACTAGAGGTGTGGTTTTTCTTTGTTACGACTCAATGGCTTCAACTTGGTAAACACTTATTTTTGCACTTACCCGTTTACCAAATAGCATGTACCGTGATTACTCATAATTTTTAAACCAACGGTGTGATTATGGATTTTAAAGTCAAGTTAAACTTTGAGGAAGTCCGAAAACGTGGTGTTTGGCCAAAATTGCTGGTGGATCCAAATTTAAATCCGACGATGGTAGTCAGAGTGTACCAGATGATGATGAGTGTACCAGATGATAACTTGGCATCAGGGAAGCATGGTCAAATGACCTACTACCCTTGGGTCTCTGTGAAATAAAAGTCGAATTAAAATCCTTCAACATCATATCCTGGTGTAGATACAAAGTTGTAGGATGCGACGTGTCATGTCACATTTTTCTTTCCTTAGATCCTTAGATCTCATATTTGGTGGGGTCTCTAAAATGGTGTGGTCTCCAAGATGATGTGGTCTCCAAGGTGGTTTGGTCTCCAAAATGGTGGGGTGTTGAAAATATTGGTGTCAACCACCCCACCACCATAGATCCAAACTAGCGGTGATGAGTAGCTCTGAAGCCTGAAATGAACAACCACCTAACGAATGTACCATTTGTCTACGTCGTCCTTTTATGAATGTTGTGACCTTTTTCTGAACAATCACCTTTACCAGGTCAGTTCACCCAGTTGAGGGGATTGTAATTTTACATTGTCCGTGAGTTCTGGCAATCACTGTTGAATAGTTTCTTTTCCTCCTGAAAGTAATTTGCATGCAAAGCTCTCAGGTGGCCCACGCAGGTGATAAGGTGACAAGGTAACGATAAAAGTGAAGGCAGCAAGAAGGCAATTTGTGTTTTCCAGTGTTAAAGAATATAATTCAATTCAAATAAAATAAAGATTGTACAGGTTGAAGAAAAATGTTTTTTTGGAAGTTTTACTGCCGTTGATGCAGCGCCTTTTACACCACCTTAATTACCACGTTACATTAGTGATTCGTGCCTGTTGTTTGTGTCCTTTATGACGTCCTTAAACAGTGAGTTTCCTGTTCAGAATGATTTTGAACTTTCCTTCTCTCTCTTTCTTTGTCTCTCTTTCCTTCTCTTTCTTTGTCTTTCTTTGTCTCTCTTTCTTTCTCTCTTTCCTTCTCTCTCTTTCTTTCTGTCTCTTTCTCTTTCTTTGTCTCTCTTTCTTTCTCTCTTTACTTCTCTCGCTTTCTTTCTCTCTCTTTCTTTGTCTCTCTTTCTTTCTCTCTTTCCTTCTCTCTCTTTCTTTCTGTCTCTTTCTCTTTCTTTCTCTCTCTCTCTCTCTTTCTCTCTTTCCTTTTCTCTCTTTCTTTCTCTCTCTTTGTCTCTCTTTCTCGCTCTCTTTCCTTCTCTTTCGCTCTTTCCTTCTCTGTCTCTCTCTCTCTTTCTCTCTTTCCTTCTTTCCTTCTTTTTCTCTTTCTCTCTCTCTCTTTTTTTTTTCTTTCTCTCTTTCCTTTTCTGTCTATCTCTCTCTTTTTCTCTCTTTCTCTCTCTTTCTTTCTCTCACTCTTTCCTCTCTCTCTTTCTCTCTTTCCTTCTCTCTCTTTCTCTTTCTTTGTCTCTCTTTCTCATTCTCTCTCTCTCTCTCTCTCTCTCTCTCTCTCTCTCTCTCTCTCTCTCTCTCTCTCTCTCTCTCTCTCTCTCTCTCTCTCTCTCTTTCTTTCTCTCTTTCCTTCTCTCTCTTTCTCTCTTTTTCTCTCTCTTTCTCTCTTTCTATTTCTTTCTCTCTATTTCTCTCTCGAACTTTAGACCTGTAGTCAACCAAGGTACTTATAATTCAGGTGAAAGTAGACATTGGTATTTTCGAACGTCTTTGTCCTGCATGTGATTCATTTTAAAATAAATGAATTGAAATGAAAGCTGAGAGATTTTATGGGAAATAAACACAAGAGAGATATAGAGATAGCGATAGCGATAAAGTTGCAAATGGAGATTACCAAGGTCTTCATCAACGACCATTTCTCTCCAGAATGCCACGTATACAGTATACACGTATCGATTTACCTGAAAATGAAATCTGTTTCGTCAACACAAAGGGACAGCAATCTCAGACTAGCGAAACTGAATAAAGTACAAACGGTCGATTTGCATGGTCAGTGGGGAGTGGACAGTCTTGACCACAAAGGTCGCATGACGCCATAATCGAGTGCCGAGGAGTCATCGCTACGGTGATGCAACCAGACGAGCGAAGCGGCGATTAAAAAAAAAGAAAGCCTGAGAAATGATAGCAGAAGTTTGAGGGAAAAGCAGAACAATACTTGTGTAATGGACTCCATAGTGTGTAGTGGGACATTCACGTATGCTGCCGTTCGTGGAATATTAAGTTCGTGACCATATTGAGCGCAATGTTGCAGAAAAATAAAATTATTCAAAGGATTTTTTTTGTCGAGGTACTCATTCGTTCGGGGCAGGGACATCTGGTTTCACTTCGACTCGGCCATAGTGGAATCATCGTGTAGGACGTTGTACATCTCAAGCCTTTACTCTCGTTAACCGATGTAATCACGGGCTTTTACCTGGCTGAGTGCATCTAATTAGGTTTGTACCATATCCTGATGCTGTGTGGACTTTGCTTCTCTCTCCGACGGACCTCTGGTAGCTTATACCTGTTGCTGAGTTTGAGCCTTGTGAGTATAACTGATATAATCTATCGATCCGGGTTCTTTCAGACATCTTTTATCTTTATTTGTGCTAATTCTTGATTTTTCTTTTCTTTTCGTCCATTTTTACCTCCATCATCCTCCATTTTACCCGTCTGTGAGCACGATATCTCAAGAGGTTGTGGACGGATTCAGACGAAACTTGGTGGACAAGTTGTGTGCCTGACACGGATGAATCAATTTGATGTCGGTGAAGATCCAGATCCGAGAATTTTTTTTTTTTTTCTTAAGTGATTCTTCATAATATTGAGAGATAGAGCCAAAACGATATAGCATGATATTTCAAAAAGCTTTGGATGGATTATGACAAAACGAGGTGGATGAGTTGGTTTGGTGACAAGACCAAGCCAATTACATTTTGGTTCAGGTCTGAATCCAGATCTGGACGATTCGGTGGAGGTGTGCGCTCTACTGAGTAGAGGTGTGCGCTCCACCGAGTGCCATTCGAGTTCAGAGCTGTTTTATACTCTGCACATTTGCCTCATTTGGATTTATGCCCCTCATGGTTATGACTTATGATAAATAACGGTAAAAATATTGATATGACGTCACACACACTATACCCCAAGTAACACCTGGAATGTTCGTTTCTCGGGTGCGGAAAGCTCAAAACAGCAATCCTTCTTCTCTTTCCTTGTGACGTTGGTTATCATAATGACGTCATAGCCATCCAGACTGAACGCTCCTTTTTGCTGTTTGTCTGCGGGTGGGACATGAATATTTCTCATGAGTATTCATATACATACATGCAGTAAAGTCTCATATTCAATGAGATGAAACACATTCACAACGTGTACACCATTTACACGTGCATCCACACTGTTACCAGGCTGTCAGATCCGCCGAAGCTGTTTCTGTGGCTTATAACCAACCTTGCACAGGTGATTACTTCTTCGCAGGGTATACCATAGGTTAGGGCAAGAATATGGAATTTGGCCAGGGTACCGGCACACAATGGCCTACTCTTTTGGAAATTCACCGTGGGATCTTTAATGTACACCAGCAGATGGGATAGCCGGCTTCACGTCAGTCTGAAGGATGCTGTTCTCGGTTCGGCAAATCTAACTCAGCTAACCTCAAAGGCAAGAGTGACAGATCTGAGCTGTCATGTTAACCCAAACACACACACACACACACACACACACACACACACACACACACACACACACACACACACACACACACACACACACACACACACACACACACACACACACACACACACACACACACACACACACACACACACACACACTATATGTACGTTCATAGTTCACACTTTCTACTGGGCAAGCTGTTTCATCACCTTTTATTCACAGCCATGCCCATGCTAAGTGTTTCATCAATTTATTCTTACCCCTTGTTTCTCATCCTGTGCAGGTCCCAGGGTGAGGCTCCGGGTGTAATTTAAAAAGATCATCGCTGGGAGTTCGGGGACAATAGGGGGTTCGGCTGAGCCGTCACAGGAGATGCTTTTCCAAACAATGCAAGATGAATTGCCTGAAAGCGCGGACTCAACAACCTTCCAGATGTGCTGTCAGTAAACAAACGGAGAGAGGGTGTGGTGGGGGTGGGGGTGAGGGGGAGGACAGAACCCTCAACACATGACGGGGTGGGGAGATGGAGTCCTCCATAGGGCACAACTTTGGGGTATTGTAATATTATTATTCTCTGGCATCATTTTCTTCTTCTTCTTCTTCTTCTTCTTCTTCTTCTTCTTCTTCTTCTTCTTCTTCTTCTTCTTCTTCTTCTTCTTCTTCTTCTTCTTCTTCTTCTTCTTCTTATTCTTCTTATTCTTCTTATTCTTCTTATTCTTCTTATTCTTCTTATTCTTCTTATTCTTCTTATTCTTCTTATTCTTCTTCTTCTTCTTATTCTTCTTATTCTTCTTCTTCTTCTTCTTCTTCTTCTTCTTCTTCTTCTTCTGTGCGTTAATGAATTAGTTTGCACTGACTTATTCATTCAGCCTTCTCTTTTTAATTCTTTATTCACATTATTTTAAATGAACCGACCGCAGGATGATTCGTAATTTTAAAACTTCGTAGCTGGGTCAACCTGAAGGCTGAAGGGTTTGAGGGAGATGAGTTGGTCATTGGGTCATTCTGAAAAGTCAAAGTTGTCGTGATTGGATCAATCTGAAGGGTCATTGGGAGGCGAGTCAGTAATTGGGTCAATCTGAATGGTCAGTGGGAAGCGAGTCGGTAATTGGATCAATCTGAAGGGTCATTGGGAGGCGAGTCGGTAATTGGGTCAATCTGAATGGTCAGTGGGAAGCGAGTCGGTAATTGGGTCAATCTGAAGGGTCAGAGGTCAGTCAGTAATTAGGTGAAGGCGAATGGTTAGATTGAGGTGAGTCAGTAATTAGGTAAGGTTGATGGGTCGGAGGGAGGCGAGTTGGTAATTGGGTCAATTGGAGTCATAATTGGATCAATATAAGCTTTATATTATAAATGGTCAGTGGAAGGGGAGTCAGTAATTGGGTCAATCTGAAAAATCGGAGTTCAAGTCGGTGAAGACTTTGGAGGGGACTTTTCTGAAATGATGTCATGATATGGTATTTATTGGTGGGTGACATAATAATCGGTGTGCAACATTGTGTTTGATGTATTGTAACAAATCCAGTGCATAATATCATACTGTAAGCACAGCAAAGGAGGGTGATGTTATTATCCTTACTCAAATGTGAGTTCAAAATACCTCACTGCACTGGAAAATGTGGAGACAGGAATACTGTACTGTAATCTGTAATGGGTGTAATACGCTCTTCCACCTGGAGCAGTACTACAGGGTACACATTTACATAGAGAATTTGCATCCCTCCCTGCCCCCCAATACCACCGACAAAGATAAAAATACCCCAATGCACTAATCGGGGTAATGTTGATCCGATGGAGCAAATCTGGATGGAATCGGCTCAGAACTGTAGGAGGAGAAGCGTGACAAACACACAAACGCACACGTGTCCGTGAATTATAGTCAGGAGCAAATTGGTGGGTTGTATCATTATTAATGGGTTTAATCACCACATGCGAGTTGTCCCATCCTTTTTGCAAACTCTCTTCTTAAACCTGGTGGCACCTTGTTCAGTCTGTCACTGGAATATGCTCTCCCACCATCCCTTCACTCACTTCGAATAGCACCACAGCTGACTCCGACTGTGAGAAGGCTGAATGCCTCAATTCTATGTTTGCTTTCCAAATCTTGTGATCTCAACCCCTCACTCTCGGTATCTATCCTTCCCCGTCATATCCAACTGTTCCTTGATTCTGTGTCTGGTTCACATGAGAAGGTGAAGAAGGTTCTTTCAACCCTCAACTCTGATTTGGCAACTGGACTGAACGGCATCGGCTCACATGTCCTAAAATCCTGCTCTGCTGCTCCTGCTCTGCTGCTCCTGCTCTGCTGCTCCTGCGTGCTCTCTCTCTCTCTCTCTCTCTCTCTCTCTCTCTCTCTCTCTCTCTCTCTCTCTCTCTCTCTCTCTCTCTCCCTCTCTCTCTCTCTCTACCCTTTTCATCCTCTCAATTGCCCGAGGTCATCTTCCATCTGCTTGGAAATCAGCCATCATCACTGCATTTCAAAAAAGGTGCAAAAACATCCCATTAACTACAGACATATCAGCTTACTTACAATCATCAGCAAGGTCATGGAATCCATCAGTGCAGTTGATATGAAATGCTTCCTTTTCTCCAATGGCCTCATCTCAGATCACCAATTTGGTTTCAGACCAGGTCACTCGAGCTTGGACATGCTGATTCTACTCACCAAACAATGGATGGAAACCCACAATGTCAGACATGAAATCAGGGCCGTCTCTCGAGACATATCTCATGCTTTTGATGCAGTCTGCCATCCTGCCTTGCTCTCCAAACTCTCTGCCAATGTCATCCAATGCGAACTCCACACATGGCTTTCTGACTTCCTCCACTCTCGGAACCAATGTGTGACATTCAACAGATTCCTTTAATCTCCTCTCCCTGTCAAAGCTAGAGTGCAGCAAGGCAGTGTTCTGGGTCCAGTTCCATTCCTGATCTTCATAAATCTCTCTGACTGTTTGGAAAATCCCCTTTATCTATTTGCTGATGACTCTACCCTCTGCCGCGACATACCTCATCCTTCAGCCAGGCAGACTGCAGCCTCTTCCCTCTCTTCAGACCTTGACAGAATCACGAGCTGGCCAAACACTTGGAATATGTCTTTCAATTCAGCCAAATCTCACTCTCCTCTCTACTTTCTTAATAATTCTCTTGAGGAAAGTCAGTCACTCAACTTTTGGGTCGGAACATCAGGCCTGATTTTCCTTCGGCAAACCACATTTAAAAGTTGGCCTCCAAAGCCAGTCGTCGATTGGGGGCATCCTCCCGAGTACAGTCCTTCCTTGGCACAATCGAACTCTTATCCACCTACAAGGACTTCATCCCCAGCTTGATGGAGTACTGCTCTCCCCTCTGGGCTGGCTCCCCCTGCCTCTCACATTGCTGAGCTTGATGCCATGAATCATGACCTTCAAGATCATTGGCATGTCCAAGATAGACCGATCTGGCCAGATGTCGTCGTATTACTCAGATCTACGTAAGACAATACAATGGTTCAACAACATTGCCCTTCACATGATCGAGATATCCATCTAGAATTCCAGCAATCTATGTGTGTGTGTCTGTCTGTCTGTCTGTCTGTCGGTATGCATGTCTGCGACCGCTGTTTCTCGACAACCACTGGTCCGATCTAATTGAAACTTGCCAGGTATATTGCTGGGGACCTGAGTATGTGCCTTTTCAAGGTTTGATATCATTCTTCTTCATCCATTTCAGCTGTTTCCCAACTGTTTCCCAAGTTATGGCTATTTATTTACCAAACCAATGACAGGACACGGTGCTATGACATCACAATTGACGTGACAATTATCAATTATTATTATTTTATTTTGCACGTACGGCCATGCACGTACGGGCACGCGAGAGCGAAGGAACGGCCTGTGTGGTTGTTGTTTATGGCACGCGGTTTGAAAGTTTTTTTGTTTTTTTTTGCACGTACATCACTACGACATCACAATTGACGTCACAATTGTTCTCCTTTTTATTATTTTTTTTTTGCACGTACGGGCACGCACTAGTTTATTATGAATGCCCACATCCCGTACAATAAAAATGGAGGGCAACAAATGGAACTCTTGAAGTTTTGTGAACATGTAACAACTCATCTGCTAGGAAATACTGTGATGGATTTTAAAGGCCAGGGACGAGGTACAACCCTAATCCTAATACCAACAGATGAATCGTTACACCACCTCACATGTTTGCCACCCACAGAAGAAAAAAAAACGAAGAGAAGCCCACAAAACCATGTCGCGTCTGCAGAAAGGCCCAGAGTAGATGAGAAAGCCACTACATGTGTGATGTCTGCCCTGAAAAACCACCCTCTGTGTTGAAAAATGTTTCAGAGAATAACCATGTGCCTCAATAATGGACAGATGAACAAGAAACACAGAACATTTATAATCATTTACTGGACATCATATTTTGTATCCATCCATCCACTGGGACCATACTCTGTGCAGAGCGTTGGTGCTGCCTAAGCAGTCTCCTTGGCTATTGGGTACAATTCTGGACGGGTCGCCACTCCGACACAGGATACCAGCATGCTGGCACTCATTTTGCCGACCTCGGAAGGATGACAGGCAGAGTCAACCCCACCTGGTATTAATTCAACAGCCGAGTGGGATTTGAACTCAGGATCCTCGGATCCTAAGCCCACCACCCTAACCATTAAGCCAACACCAGGCATATATTTTGCATTTTGCTTATCATTTGAGAACTTGTAGGATCATGAAACATTGAAAAAAATAAAAGCTAAAAATTTGAAATTTTTCTTGATTATGAATTGATTTTTGATCCATAACTGATCAACATAATGCCCTGGATCATGTAGAACAAGCTTATTTCAGTTATATACATTTATTTTCGCATTTAATGTCACCATCTCTTGGTTTGTCTTAGTTAAGTTGAAGTGGGTGTTGTGGTGATGATATATTTACGCACTTTTGTGATTTTCAATATCGCATACAATGGTCCAACACAAATTTCATCATGATTATTACATCGATTTATGTTCACCGAACTGCTCGGAGATCGTTTGTTGCGTTATCTGGCATGCCGGCATATTCTGTTTACAATGCAATAGCGTAATCTTTTCGATGATAATACTCGTAGTGGCAGAATCTGGTACACTGTGCACTACGAGTACGCTCGTAGTCAGCAGTCAACGTGAGCATGTCATGCGACACAAGAAGGGTTTCTGAAATGGCATCTCTGACCCCAATATGTCGATCGAGTCCTCCTCTTCATGCACTATGGACACAGCTCCCCATGACATTGTTGGACTGAAAATGAAGCCCAAAACCCTCAAGAAGCGGGCTAACAGTATGCATATATGTAGCCCTATTTTGCATAATCTCTCACACAATAAGGAGCGGAGGTGAAAAGCCATAAAGAGGAGAAGCCTTCTGGAATATGTTCTGATGCAGCAGACAGAATGAACATCGAGGAAAAACTGGAAGTATGCATTGATCCTTTCGATACAACTGATCATCCAAAGTCCATAATGAACATAGTATTTACCAGGATTGGATCAGACAAAGTGAATGCACATCAGGCATTGGACATTGTGAGAGCACAGATGAACAAGTATGCCAATAGCCGGCCAGAGGGCTTCAACGTAACAATTACAAAAGAGGTCATAATGATAGCTGTATCAAGGAAGGTGATACAGGTAGGCTCCACAGAGGTCTTTGGTGTGACCTTGAACTACTCCAGAGGGCTTGGACTACAGCCGTCACGCAACATCAAGTTTAGCGAAGTTCGGAAAGAAGAACTTGTGCTGATATCCACGTCCATGTTCGATGACAAAGGGGAAATGCGAATTGCAAAGTCCAAGGCGGCTACGAAGAAACAACTCAAGGTCGAGACCTCTGCCCGACTAACACTGCCACCAGATGCAACAATTATTGATAGCAGTGCAGTTCTCTGGGTAGTGCACTGGCCAAACAAAGGAACCATACAAGACTACACCACTAACTTTTGCTCCCATAGTCTGGAGAAAGCTGAACACTCCGATGTGTACTTGGTATTCGACCGTTACCAAGACTTCAGCATCAAAAGTATTTTGGAATTGAAAAAGCTGAACTAATTAAGTGCCTCAAGAGTGGTCATTCCCTTCACAAACTCGCTGACATTCAGGCTGGTATGGACGAGGTTATCGCAGAGGTGACGGCATTCATGGCTGCGTGCTATGGCAGCAAAAGGAAGGACAGTATGTCTGATGTGTGCGTGGATATCGAATCAGTAAAAATGGTGAGAAGAAAGGCTACGACGGCATAGGAACCTTGAGAAGTTACTCCCTACCACAGAGGCATTCGAGATGAATGTACGACGAGCACATATTCAGACGGCCACATGAAAATCCACGTGTGAGGCCGATCCACCCATACAAGATCCGACATTATATGGCTGGAAACTTGAAGAGGTTTCAAGGATTCTGGTACCGGTGTTACTGCAGGAAACACAGCTCCAGCTCCTGCGGATATCTTGGAGATGATTCATTGCGACTGCTCTTCAGTAAGACCATGCTTTACAGTGCAATGTCGTTGCACTGCAGCCAAGTTGCCATGCACCATGTTCTGCATGTGTCGGGGAGAATCGGTGTGCAATAATGAGAAACCTCAAAGTGTTGAAGCCGCAGAAGAGGACAATGTCGATACTGTGCAGTTTCGTGAGTACCATTTTTGGAGAATTATCATGAACACAAATAATCTGAGATTTTTTTTTGTTCAGGGTTCATGTTCATATATTTATGGATAATTTAATGCCTATTTATCATGAATATATGGTCCGAATATCTAATTTTGATGGATGGTGACATCTATTTGACAAATAAGTATGTTATAACCAAGAAGGATTGTAAAATCAGTGCTTTCATAAGAATGTGGGTGCAGATACCAATTTTTTTTTTAAGTTTGCATAAGTTATTTATCTAATTTGTATATTAATGCTTTTTGTAAAAAATGTTCAAGGGTGCCAAGGTGGTACCCAGCAGAATCTTGATCCGAGGGGTCCAAAGGTCATGAAACAGCAAAAAACACGAATGCACGGTACCCCCCCCCCCCCTCAGACTGCCAGACTACAAAGAGTTTTAAAATAGAATTTGCAGCTTATTTCCTTGATGCTCAGCTGGTTCCAGAACTCCAAAATCTAATCGGCTTGTTCTTGTTACCTACTCAACTAATCCACCAAGTTTCATCCGAATCCGTTCACAATGTTTCGAGATATCATGCGACATATCATTTTTGGCCCTATCTCTCAAAGGTGAAGAATCACTTATAATATTAAAAAAATTCTCATATTCGGATCGAGATTTGGATCTTCAGTAAAATAGAATCAATTCTTCCTTGTCACACACCCAACATGTCCACCAAGTTTCGTCCGAATCCGTCCACAAGTTTTTGAGATATCGTGCTTTCTATCATTTTTGGCCCCATCTCTCAATGGTGAAGAATCATTAAAAAAATTATAGTAGCCGGATCCGGATCCGGATCTTCACCAAAATCTAATCAGTTCGTTTTTGTCACACACCCAACCTGCCCACAAAATTTCATCCAAATCCGTCCACAACTTTTTGAGATATCATGCACACAAACAAACAAACAAGCAGTCATAGACTGGTACTTACGAAATCGTCAACTTGACCTCTGACCTTGTCGAATAAAAGCTGTCTCGAGAGAAAGTAGCGACGCAAACCAGAAGTTTCTACGATGATTCTGTACCAAACCATCAAAAATTGTTACGTCGACCGAAGCAAAAATCTCCATTTCTCCCCGCAATTATTTAATATTATTTTATTAAAGTCACAAAACCGTAATATTCGGCCATCCACCAACAATCTTTACATAATCCGACGGCTTAGCGAGTCAGGCATGCGACGATAACCTTTACTGGGATAAAAAAAATGACTTTTAAACACCATCTTTATTGAAAACACCGTCAGTGCACACACGCAAAACCTTTACGTGACTCAACGACGCCTCTGCTTGAGCGCGCTGCACCACGTGACGACCCGTGACGCGTCGAGTGAAATATTTTTTATACAATCTTAAAACGTCTGCAAAACATCCAATTTTACCAGGATTTCGAAAAACGAGTTTTAAGCGTCCTAAGCGATCGCAAAAACCGAAGACAAAATTAAAATCGAAGATAAAACGAACTATTAACGTCGAGTGAAGCAAAAATACTCCATTTCTCCACATGAATTTATGGAATTATGTTAGACCTCACTGTGACCTTGACCTTTGACCGATTTTGACCAAAATCTAATCAGCACTAGCCATCACCCTCCTGAATCACGTGGTGTAATTTGACATTGGTAGCTTCTTCCATTCTCGAGTTATCGTGCCTACAAACAAACACACAAACACACAAACAAACAAACAGAGGACGGAAGTCATCAATATACTTACGAAATGTTTAGATTTCATAAGTAACAAGCAGTCATAGACTGGTACTTACGAAATCGTCAACTTGACCTCTGACCTTGTCTAATAAAAGCTGTCTCGAGAGAAGGAAGCGAGGCAAACCAGAAGTTTCTTCGATGATTCTGTACCAAACCATCAAAAATCGAATGTTTGACCTCACTGTGACCTTGACCTTTGACCGATTTTGATCAAAATCTAATCAGCGCTAGCCATCACCCTCCTGAATCACGTGGTGTAATTTGACATTGGTAGCTTCTTCCGTTCTCGAGTTATAATTTTTTTTGATGTTTGACCTCACTGTGACCTTGACCTTTGACCGATTTTGACCAAAATCTAATCAGCGCTAGCCATCACCCTCCTGAATCACGTGGTGTAATTTGACATTGGTAGCTTCTTCCGTTCTCGAGTTATAACTTTTTTTGATGTTTGACCTCACTGTGACCTTGACCTTTGACCGATTTTGACCAAAATCTAATCAGCGCTAGCCATCACGCTCCTGAATCACGTGGTGTACTTTGACATTGGTAGCTTCTTCCGTTCTCGAGTTATCGTGCCTACAAACAAACAAACACACAAACAGAGGACGGAAATGATCAATATACTTACGAAATCTAAAGATTTCGTAAGTAACAAGAAAAAGACATCGTGTTGAGCACAACACTTGCAAAATCCATAAAACAACTTTGATCTCAACAATATTTGGTGGTTGAATTCAATGTCCAAATATGCAACTCCTCTTCAAATTTCAAGTAAATCAGATGAAAATTGACAATTTTAGAAATCTCACCAAAGTTATTGACCTTTGGCCTATGTTGACCTTTTGGCTGAGGTTGACCTCAAAAATTATTAGTGGTTGAATTCAGTCAGCTGATATGAAAATCATTATCAAATTTCTAGTCAATCAGATGAAAATTGAGGATTTTAGAAATTCGAAAAATTTGTTGACCTTTGGCCTATGTTGACTTTTTGACCTCAAAAACAATAAGCTTCTGGCTTATGAAAAACTCTACCATGTGGTGTAGTTTTGTGAAGATTGGTTTCGAAATGTGACCTGTAGGTGATAAACAGACAGACAGACAGACTGACAGACAGATAGACAGACAGACAGAATAACAAAATCGACTGACCAATATACTTGAAAAATCTTCAATTTTTGCAAGTAACAAACAGACAGAGAGGAGTGAAAACATAACCAATCCCACATTGGTGGTGGAGGTAATAATTCCCTTCTCTTTGCAACAACTTTTGTTCATCACCAAGGTAAGTCGCGAGTGAGGTTATCGACAGGGTAGCCGTATTTAGCGATGATTCTATACGCAAAGCACGTATGATCGAAGCGATCATGCTTCTGGATACTTTTGCTTTGAACCAGTTGAACGTTGTCATGCCAACGTGACAACACACTTTGATGCTCTATACCCCATAACCTGTTGAATGCTATTTACACTTTCGCAGTGAGAAACTGTGCCGGAAAACTCACACTTTCCCGTCGAGGGTTCCCCAGGTAAAACTCAGTCTGCCGTAAAGTCTCTGTCATGGATTGCAAGGCCTCGTGCATTGCAAGGTATGACAAAATGTGCAATCTATGAAGGAAAATGGTCCAGAATGGTCTGCTAATGCATTAATAATTGAGGTTTACAGAGGGTCATACCGGTTATTGAAAAGAGTATTCTGAATTCACCTTTCCACAAACCGTATGGATGCTATTGTTCAAGCAAATTGTGCAGTACCTCCTCCTTATTAAATAGATGTGATCATGTCACACCTTTGTAAGGAATATATTTATTCCATGTGCACAGGGGAGGGAAGGTTGGGGAAGGAAGAGATTGGAAATGCCAACATTGAGTAAAGAAACGGAAGTGAAGAGGATGGGAATGGAGGTATCTCTTTAATGTGTATGTATGTATAGTTATGGAGTAAATTAAGGAAAATAAGATAATGTAGGACGCTAGGAGAAGGAAAAGAGGTGAGCAGAGTTTGGGGAGGAGGATAGGGAGATTGGGAGGATATAGGAGTATGGGGTTAGAATGGAAGGAAAGTAGCAGAGAAAGCAGAGAGGGTAAAGCAAAATTCTGCCATGTTAGCATACAAAATAAAGACATTACTGCAAAAGTGAAGGACAACAGGGTAGCAGAATGTCTGAGTGGAGACAGAAGGGACAGGAATATTGGATGGGGTATTAAGGGAAATAGGGAAGCGGCTTGAATGGGAATATCGTGAGAGGGGTGGGGGTCAAGGGTTCTCCGTGTAAATGCCCCTCAAAATAATTCACGGGATGATGATGATGATGTCACTGGCATCCAGATTGGGAAAATAGAGTCAACCAAGTGAGAAAAACATTTTTTGAAAATGAAAAACATGTGAGGATGAAATCCCCAAAAAACAACCAAACAAGGGAGGAAGGAATGACAATGACTTGAAATATCATAATCAATTTCTGGGTTATATTATAATCAATAGTGCGTTATATCATAATCAATTGGTAATTATATCATAATCAATTGGTGGGTTATATCATAATTAAAAGTAGGTTATATTATTATCAATTGGTGGATATATGATAAACAATTGGTGGATTATATCATAATCAATCAGGAGTTATATCATAATCAATTGGTGGGGAATATCATAATCAATTGGTGGGGAATATCATAATCAATTGGTGGGGAATATCATAATCAATTGGTGGGTTATATTATTATCAATTGGTGGATATATCATAATCAATTGGTGGATTATATCATAATCAATCAGGAGTTATATCATAATCAATTGGTGGTTATATTGTTATCACTTGGTGGTTATATCACCCTGCTCCATCGTTGCAGTAAACCAGTACTTGTGCTGATAGGTGTGTCTTGTACTGATAGGTGTGTCTTGTACTGATAGGTGTGTCTTGTACTGATAAGTGTGTCTTGTACTGATAGGTGTGTCTTGTGCTGAGAGGTGTCAAGCTCTTCCTTTACAAAGTGTAAGCATAAGCTTAAACATCATATGTAAAATAATGCAAAAGGGAAATTATAGGAATTTTAAAAGCAAGCAATGTCTTGTGTTGTCAGCAGGCTGTCAGTTTCAGTTGAATCAAAACAACCTCATTTAAACTATGGAGACCATGTTGTTCCAGGTGCACCCTAGCACAACAACAACCTATTAACTTTACCTTTTTTGTCACCGTAGTAATAAAAGATATTCCTGCTGATCACACACCACCGCCTCTGCCACTCCCCTGAGAAGAAGCTGTGTTCTGCATGAAAATGAGACACAATTGTTGGCATTAGTGTTGGATCTGATCCTACAAGAAGAGGGGGGGGGGGGAGGGGCAGGAAGGTGCATTTTCAAAATGTAATTTACTGTAGAATGTTCGTAGATTTTGCTATTTTCTTGGATGACGTGAGGATTTGATATTTTCGGGTTTCCCCTTTTCGTGTTTGTTGCTCCAGCCTGAGTTGTAATCCTCGATTCACTTATACTGTGTTGTTATTTTTGCTCGTCATATTATGATGATTCCCAAAATGTCCAAGCTCAACAACCGCAAAGTAAATTCTGAGGGTTATCATTGGAGTGACAAAAAGTTACAATCCTTAAATTTTTCTGGGTTATGCTAATTCAGCAAGTTCGAAGCCATTGATTTTGAATGGTTATGCCAACTAAGCAGGTTAAAAGGCAATTTAAAAAAAACCTTTGTTATAACCTTGGAGTGGATTATTTTCATAAAAGGAAATGTGAGTTAGTTATGGCTCGTCAAGCAGACTTTTCCGAATTCCATTGAATATGCACTTTTACAAAGTGTGAAAACAAGTATGTGCAACAAAGATCACGTGACAGTTACTGAAAGTACTGAAATTTACTGAAAGTTACTGAAAGTTACAGTTACCGATATGGAGTAGAAAAAAAAAAACTGTCATTACATTTTGGGAGAAATGGATGACAAACATAGCCTCAAGTCAATGGCAAGTTCTTAAAGATGAAAATATCACATTTTGGCAACAGCACAGAATGTGCAGAAACAGGAATGGCTGTGATTCCAACCTTCTGGTGTCGGCCTCAAGGGAAGGGTGCGACGTTGCATCCCTTTTTTCACCACCTGGGGTCCACTCGCTCGCTTGTTGCGGTGGCTGCGATAGCTGCCGGGACCACAACCTGGAGGCCTGACAGTGAGCAATTGATTTCCCCTTGAGAGTTATGGGCACGAGTGAGAAAAGAAGGACATCTCGACACCCCTTTGTGTATCTCTCGCTGGCTGGCCCCCAGCGTTTTACCGAATGAATTGCTTTGGGAACCATTTTTCCATTACAATGAAGCACTTAGTGGTGGTTTTGCTGATGAATACAAGAAGATAATTCTTCTTCTTTATGGTGCATCTATGGTTTGGTTTCCACTCTTTCCGAACCACATTTAATTTCCCCCCCACCCAGGGTAACAAATATTGTCCATCATTTTGGACAATTGTTTCTGAATCGGTGGATTTTTTAGAACCTTGTCAAACCGTCAAAAAATTGTCTGGATTGTTAGAATGTTAACAATAGAGCATAATACCAGTTACAATAGCTATTCCATGTTATTATAGCTAGTTACAATAATTACCATAATTTTGTACAAAAGTTAATGCACTCAAATATATATAAATCAGACGCACCTCCTGACTGTTATGGTGAGCATCGCCACGGATTGTCTCACACGGTAAAACCGCATAATCCGCACAGAACAACCATCCGTATGCCACCCAGACAATTGTTCCTGCTAATACAAACCATTCAACCAGAAGGCATGTGATATGACCAGCAGGAAAATCTAAACATAAGGAGTGTGACGAGCACTCCACTGATCCCCATTGGACACAATCCACACCACATCAGTTGATGTGGACTGTGTCCAATGGGGATCAGTGGAGTACTCGTCACACTCCTTATGTTTAGATATGTATGTATGTAGAAATATATATATATATATATATATATATATATATATATATATATATATATATATATATATATATATATATATGTTAAACAAAGACCCACCAACATCTCTCACCTGTGAAGGCCCTGTCACACCTTGACGATTTAGCCAGCGTATGCCGACGTATGAAAAATTTGTCTAAAATGCTGGCACACATCGAATAGGTTATGAGTAAGTTTTGCATACATTAAGAGCACGCTGGCATACGTCGTAGTACGCCGAGCTCATCGACAAATTTTAACATGCTTGAAATTTTTCGACGTATGCCAGCGTATGACTCACACGTTCCGCATACGCTGGCCATAAGGCCTCAGTCACATTTGCTCTACGGTGAGGATAAGGTGGCTGTACGCTCTCTGAATTGACAGAAACGTGCGGCGGCCGCAGAGAAACTGAGGTGGCCTCAGGGTGGCCCTACGCCGTTTGGCTATATTTTACAGGCCGTAGGGTCGCCGTGGAATGAAATCGCGGAGTTATAACTTTTTTCATTTCTACGCTCACCGTAGCAATTAGACAAGCCAAGCTATGACGTAGATGTGTTCCACGTCGACCGTACGTAGGGCGTACGGTGGGCTTGCGTTTTCCGTGCGGCTGCCGTAAGCTCTTCTCAATGAAAAATGCATTTTTCCAACCCCCAAAAAATTACGGCGGCCGCACTATTTACACGATCGCCGTACGGTGGCCTTGCGGTCTGTGTGACTACCTGTGGGCAACGCAAGGACGACGCACGGTTCCCCTACGCCCGCCGTGAACCTACGTACGGCCTCCGTGGCAGTCTGCGTCGACCGTGCATCCACCGTGCGCTACCGCTAGAGATCGGAGTATAGTTGTTTGCCTATACCCAGTGGTGCCCCTAGAATACCAATTTAATTCGTTCCAGGAGACTGTTCGGATTGCAAAAAGTTCGGATTCAAAAAATATTTTCCCAATAAGAAATAATGGAGTGAATTAATCCGTTCGTGGACCCAAAGAAAACCCACTTTCAAGACACTTTAAACTGAAATTCCCCATGTTTAAGGTAAAATAGGATGAGTTAATGACCTTCGGTGGCGGTGTATTGTATGTAAACTGGTGCAATCGCCACATCCAAAGGCCCACACAGGCTCGAGCTCCGGCCTGGGTTCTGATCGCTCGCGCACTCTGCGAGAGCGCTACCCCCAGGGCAACTCATCAAACATGATGCCCGCAGAACCACAATCACTTTCATCAAACGCATCGGGCTGAGTAATCATGGATATTAAAGATTACAACCGGTTTTGCTGTGAAATTCAATCCTTGCCTGACAGTCCGTCACACCACGTGATCGGTTTGCATTTTTTGTTAATAATTAAAACACAAGATTATAAAAAAAAAATGAAGGTGAAAACACGAGGTAAGGCCTAAATCACATTTGGCTTGGCGCCCGGAGGGTCTACAAAATGTATGGGCACTCGCAATTATAAAGCGGCCGCAGTATTTCCACGGTCACACAATGTAGTGGTCACACATGTTTTTATTTTTCGGGTAGCCGCACGGCGTGTTTATAAATTGTGGAGACCGAAAAATTGGGGGTGCCGTAATTTTTTGGGGGTTGGGAAAATTCATTTTTCATTAAGAAGAGCTTACGGCAGCCACACGGAAAACGCAAGCCCACCGTACGCCCTACGTACGGTCGACGTGGAACACATCTATGTCATAGCTTGGCTTTGTCGAATTGCTACGGTGAGCGTAGAAATGAAAAAAGTTATAACTCCGCAATATAATTCCACGGCGCCCCTACGGCCTGTAAAATATAGCCAAACGGCGTAGGGCCACCCTGAGGCCACCTCAGTTTCTCTGTGGCCGCCGCACGTTTCTGTCCATTCAGAGGGCGTACGGCCGTCTTATCCTCGCCGTAGAGCAAATGTGACAGTACTTCCACCGACGAACTGAATGAACAAAGTGCGAAGATGCGGGTCGAACAGGTGGGGGAGACACGTGAACAAACATGAACGCTACGTTTTGTTCGGTTTTTTAAAATGTATTAGGTTTTTAGCGCCAAGTTTTCTTGAAAAAATTGTTCGGGTTCCAATTTGTTCAAACAGCTTGGCCGTTCGGATTCTGGGGGACCGCGGTATATTATAGTTATAGTATATTCAGTTATATATACTGGTATATTTTTATTTCAGTAAAAAAAAAAAGGACTGGTATATATACCCATTCGTTACCGTCCGTCTGGCCGCACGTTCGCCTTACGCCCCCCTGCGGTCGCCTTGCGGACACCTTGAGTCTGCCTTGAAAATTATATTGCCGCCGCAGAGACGCCCAAAGGTCACCGTGCGACATGAAATCAAAGACCGTATGGCACCCCCACGTTTTCGGTCTCCACAATTTATAAACACGCCGTGCGGCTACCCAAAAAATAAAAACATACGTGACTGCTACATTGTGTGACCGTGGAAATACTGCGGCCGCCGTAGAATTGATAGTGGCCGCAGATTTTGGAGACCCCACGGCCGCCGTGGCAAATGTGACCTTGGCCTAAGTTGTAGGCACGTTACGCGATCGTTGACACACGTCGACACACGTTACTTGTACGTTACTCATAAGTCGAAACACGTCGAGGTAATGGTTAGCGTCAGTGTTCCAGACTCCCTGGTTTTTTTTTTCTTCGGTATGACGGTGATGTTAACACTTCGATTTCTAGTGCGTGTCAACAATCGCGTAACGTGCCTACAACTTATGGCCAGCGTATGTGGAACGTGTGTCATACGCTGGCATACGTCGAAAAATTTTCAACATGCTGAAAATTTGTCGACATACTCGGCGTACTACGACGTATGCCAGCGTGCTCTTAACGTATGCAAAACTTACCCATAATGTATTCGACGTGTGCCAGCGTATTCGGCAAATTTTTAATACGTCGGCATACGCTGGCTAAAACGTCAAGGTGTGACAGCGGCTTGACACTTCGATGTCCAGTGCGGTTATGATTTGAATCGTTGAGCTGCAGCCTATTAATAGGCTACGCCATGTGATCGTCAGCAATACGCTGCCGCGCGCTATGCATAAGTTAGACTATCGTTGGGCATAGGTTGTGAACGCCGACAACATGCTCAGCATTCGTTGATATAAGTTATCTATATGTTATCGAAACGTTCTGTGTATGTTACTAATACGTTATGCATACGTCCAACTCGTTATGAATACGTCCAAAACTGGAAAAAAACATCAATAGTTCAGCGTACGCCAGCATTTTACATACATTTGATACCTTGCCATACGCTGGCTAAAACGTCAAGGTGTGACAGGGCCTTGAATGGAGTCGCGCTTTCGTAGGCTTTCTTGTTTTTACTTTATGCAACTGCTTCGGCTAGAAGAGCATGGGAGGTGTCATACATATATATATATATATATATATATATATATATATATATATATATATATATATATATATATATATGTACATACATATATATATATATATATATATATATATATATATATATATATATATATATGTACATACATATATATATATATATGTACATACATATATATATATATATATGTACATATATATATATATATATATATATATATATATATATATATATATATATATATATATATATATATATATATATATATATATATATATATATATATATATATATATATATATATATATATATACATATATATATATATATACATATATATATACACATATATACATATATATATACATATATACATATATATACATATATACATACATATATACGTATATATAGATATATATATATATATATTTTTTTTGTATATATATATATATATTGTTACGGCTGTGGAAATTCGCAGAACACCATATAGGTTCCTTAGATCAGTTATCCCGGTAAGTCTGTGTTCAGTTAGATTTCCTCACCGTTGTTTAATGGGAATTTATTCGTGTTCACCGGGCTGTGACCCTTTGAGGTAGTGTTTTTCTTTATCTATCGTTATTTTGAACCACCATTGCAACAAACCTCCACGCTAACAACCGCCACCACCAACTACGCCACAACGCCAACCATGCTACAATCACCATTACAACAACCACCACCATCTTCGCCACTATGCCCGCTTCCGAACACCATCCTCCACGGACCACGCGACAACCCCCTTTCCGCGTCGGAAACCATCCGAGAACACGAGGAGGGAAGCAAGAAGGATCTCTGATGGCGCGCGGCTTCTCCCGCCTGATTTTCCCGCCTATTTTCCCGCGCTTGGTGTGGGGGAAGTGCGATTCGAGCCGGGGGTCAAAGGTGAGAAAAGGTGGGAGCCTCTTTTTGGGGGAATAATTCCTTGGACCTGAGCCAAAACCGACTTCCCCCGTCCCCCGCACGGCGCGCGGGAAGGGGGCGAGAGGGCACGCCCCTTTTCAGGAGGCTTCTCGAAACGCCTCGAAGGGAGGTGGAGCCGAAAATGGGGTGGAGCGAAGGGCGGAGCCCCACGCTATAAAGGGCGGACCGTGTGCGAGGCTCGTCTCTCTGAGAGATCTCCCTGTGGTTCATGACTCTCTTCCCCTGTCTCCCGGTGGTCCATGCCCTGCTGCTTCTTCCGGCTCGTGGTACACTAGCCTGCCTTTGGTGGTCTGGTACTCGTGCTTCCTGTGGTTCAGCGCTCCTACGATGGTTCAGCTGTTCCTGTGGTCGGGGTCCAGTGGAGGGCCAGTGCATCGCGGACGCGGACGGAAGGCGCAGCTCTGCTGGCTGTGTGGTGTGGACCTGCGCGTCCGGACGAGGAGTGCCGGCGAGAGTTCGCCGGCCAAGCGGGAGGCCCGGAAACCAGGCGCGTCCAACGCTGTTGGGGGAGCGGGACGTCACGACTCGACGACCACTAAGGGGGGGGAAGGTAACCTGCACGGTCTCGTGGGCCCATTCGGCAAGCCAAGGCCTACGTTATAAAGGTCCCCCGACCCTGTCTACCTCCCTGCATATGGGGAGGTCTTTCCTTTTGTTTTTGTATGCATGCTGTGGCGCCGTGTCCCGTTAAGTAACGAATGTATAAGTGACTGTGCTTGTAAATAATAATTACAGTCGGTCGTATTGCTTTTGCATTCTATTTGTTACTTGTATATTGTATGACTGCCCTTGCTTGTGTTGTGCTGTATAGTGAATAAATGCCCTTGTGTGCAATGTACCCCGTTCGTCGTGTCCTATTTCCCTTTTGAAAAGCCATGTTGCATCGTTGAATGAGTAGTGGGTTTTGAACGCCCGGTAAAGAGAATCGGATCTGTCGAGGTCGGCAATAACACTGCTCGGTTATCACTGTAGTACGGAATGAACCGCTTAAGTGGTTCGTGTTCCAGGCCGACCTGTGGCGCGGTGGAGCCCCGAGGTAGGTTACCCGCGCGGGTACTTAGGTATATCGACATTCGGCGATTCACCCTATTTCGCGTGGGTAGAATGCGAACTGGGCTGTGGTGAGGTTAAACCCCCACCCGTGACTGGTTCCTGGCGGTAGTTCCAGGAGGGTCACGACTGAATTGTCCGTCCGGTGGGCGATGCGGTTGCAATTGGAGTTACGCGGCCGATCGCACGCCGGTGGGCGCGAATTCGTAACAATATATGTATATGTATATGTATATATATATATGTATGTGCATATATATGTATATATATATATATATGTATATATATATATATATATATATATATATGTATATATATATATATATATATATATATATATATATATATATATATATATATATATATATATATATATATATATATATATATGTGTGTATATATATATATGTATATATATATATATATATATATATATATATATATATATATATATATATATATATATATATATATATATATATATATATATCTATGCTTATATATATATATATATATATGTATAGATATGTAAATATATGTATATATACATATTTATATAAACTAGTACGTGCCCGTACGTGCGTACGTGGCTGTACGTGGGGGGGGGGGGAAACAACTTTAAAACAAACACACAGGCTGTGGAGAAACAAACACACAGGCCGTTCCTTCGCTCTCGCGTGGCTGTACGTGCAACCCCCCCCCCAAAATACTTTCAAAGAACCACACAGGCCGTTCCTTCGCTGTCGTAAACGACGAATGGATTGGGGCATTGTGTTTAAGAAAATTGAGAAAGAAGTCGAGAAAGAGATCGAGAAAGTACAGAAATCGAGAAAGAAAGAATACAGTAAGTTGATAAATCGAGAAAAAAATCGAGAAAAAAATCGAGAAAGAATACAATAAGTCGTCTCTATCCACAAGTCGTCACTATCCCCCAACTGTGTCTGCGGACGTCCTCCTGCAGTTGGGTTACTTCTTATTAGGAGGTTGGTGGCAGGATTTGCACTCCAGCCACCGTAAAACGCTTCATTCCGCAAAACGCAAAAACGCAAAAAAATCTGAAAACCCACTCCGTGGGAGTACCTCCTGTGCAGCTTCCCTTCGCAGGGCAGCTCACCGGATGATGGGATTGGGGCAAAGCCTTCGGGACCCCCAATCTTTGATAGGAGGGAAACCACGGGGTAACATCCCTGGGTCAGATTGCGGGAGAGTGTGTCGGAGTGGTGCTGAGGTGTCGTCCACCAGACGGCGGTCTCCTTGGGTTAACCTGAGGCGGTCCCTTCGGGTGGGTGCCTGGAATGTCCTATCCCTAAGAGAGGATGATCACCTGTCTCTGTTATCATCTGAGCTCAAGCGTTTGGACATCGGGATTGCAGCTCTCTGAGGTTCGGAGACCGGATTGCGGCGAGATAATGGTGGGTGGTTACACCTACTATTGGTCTGGTCGCTCTGATGGTTACCATACCCAAGGAGTTGCTGTAGCTGTGTCCAATAAGCTGACCCCAATGATAATTGAGGTAACACCGGTCAACGCGCGTATTATGAGATTAAGGATTCGTCACCCTTAGGTGTCATTTCCCTGGTCTCTATTTATGCTCCGACTGAGGCGCAGTGATCTTACCGTGAAGGATGCATTCTACGCCACACTCGAGTCTGTGGTTGATCAGTGCCCCAGACGAGATACACTTCTAGTCTTGGGGGATTTCAGTGCATCGACTGGAACTGATAGGGATGGTTATGAGGTGTGTGTTGGTCCCCATGGGTCAGAACTATGAACCAGAATAGCACTAAGTTCCTTGACTTTGCAAGAAGTCATGGACTTAGGGTGGCTGGTTCATGGTTTCAGCGCCCGCAAGCTCATCGCTGGACTTGGTATTCCAACGCTGGCGGTGTGGCAAAGGAGATTGACCATGTCCTCATTGACGGTCGTTGGAGGATGATCCAGAACTGCAGGGTCTACCGGAGTGCTCAGTTCCTCAATACTGACCACAGGCTTGTTGTAGCAACTCTAAAGCTGCACCTTAAATCCTTGAGAATGGTACCATCCCAGCCTAGGCTGGATGTTGCCAAGCTCAGGGATGGAAGAGTAGCTGAGGAGTTTGCGAACAGGCTGAGTGGACACTTGGGGTCTGGGTGCTTTGGGGGTCCTGAAGAGTTGTGGAGCGCCTTCAAGACCACCGTCCTTGATGTTGCCGGTGGATGCCTTGGAGTTCACCGCAGGGCAAAGAAGAATTTTGTCTCTCAAGGGACACTGGATACCATTGACCAGAGTCGCAGGGCCAGGCTGAATGGCAGAGCTGAGCTGTTCAGGGAGCTGAGGCGTAAAACTGTACGTGCACTGAGGGTGGACAAGGAGGCCTATGTGCGAGGAATCTGTGAGGGGGTAGAGCATCACCTGTGGACAGGTGATTCTCGTCCCGCTTACAGGGGAATTCGCGCATTACGTTCATCCAAGCCCATCCCTCGGAGCACTGCAGTTCGAGCAGAGAGTGGTAGGCTCTTGACAGAGGAGTCTGAGCGAAGGCCTCGCTGGGCCGGTTACTTTGAGCGGTTGTACCAGGCTGATCCCCCAGCTGTCGAGTTGGACGTCAAGGGTGTTACAATCCCTGTTGCTGACCCTCGAATCAACTGTGGTCCACCATCGCTTGTGGAAACACGAGCTGCGGTGAACCAGTTGAAACGGGGCAAAGCTCCAGGGATCTATGGCATCCATGCTGAACTTCTCAAGGCTGGTGGAAATGCTGCACTCGCGTCGTTGCATGCAGTTTTGTGCTCTGCCTGGAACACAGGCATCATCCCAACTGACTGGAAGAGGGGCCTTGTTGTCCCTCTCTGGAAAGGGAAGGGTGATCGCCAAGACTGCAACAACTACCGAGGGGTGACGCTGCTCTCAGTGCCGGGCAAGGTCTTTGCTCGGATAATTCTTGATAGGGTTCGCCACCATCTGCTTGAGCACCAGCGTCCAGAGCAGTCAGGCTTTACGCCAAAGAGGTCAACGATTGACCGTATCCTTGCTCTTCGTGTCCTCACTGAACGCAGACGAGAGTTTCGCAGGGGCTGCTTGCAGCCTATGTTGATCTCTGTAAAGCGTTCCGATTCAGTGAATCGGGATGTCCTCTGGAGGATTCTTGGTCTTCGTGGGGTGCCACCGAAACTGATCGATCTGATGTCTGAACTCTACTCTGGTACTGAGAGTGCTGAAGTGTGGTGGTACCGCCTCTGACTTATTTCCAGTTGTTACTGGAGTTCGTCAGGGATGTGTACTTGCCCCACACTTTTCAGCACTTGTATGGACTGGATTTTTGGGAGGATGTCGGAGAGATCAAGTTGCGGTGCATCGTTTGGCAATGTCAAGATCTCGGACCTTGATTTTGCAGATGATGCAGTCATCTTTGCGGAGACTTTAGACATCCTCTTGGGGGCCCTCGAGGTGCTGAATGAGGAGTCGGAGCCGTTGGGATTACGGATTTCTTGGGTCAAAACAAAGATCCAGGCTTTCGGTGACATCTTGGATGCTGCTGTCCTGTCTGTGTCTGTTTGTGGTGAGGATGTTGAGGTCGTGGATAGATTCACTTACCTTGGCAGTGATATTCATGTCTCCGCAGGTTGTGAGCCGGAGGTCAATAGACGTCTGGGTCGGGCCTGGGGAGTCATGGATTCACTGGATCATGGGGTGTGGCGCTGCCGGTACCTGTGCGGGAGGACGAAAGTCCGAGTCTTCAGGTCCTTGGTACTTCCAGTCTTGCTCTATGGGTGTGAGACTTGGACTTTGACCAAGGATCTGAGACGGAGACTTAATTCCTTTGGTACCAGGTCTCTTCGGAGAATCCTTGGCTATCGCTGGTCGGATTTTGTGTCCAACGAGCGGTTGCTGAGAGAGACTCGGATGAGATTTGTTACCTGCATAGTCCGTGAGCGTCAGCTGCGGCTGTATGGACATGTGGCTCGTTTTCCTGACGCTGATCCTGCTCACCAGATTCTCTCAGCGAGGGAGTCTCATGAGTGGAGGAGGCCAGTGGGCCGACCACGTGCCTCATGGTTGCAGCAGGTTGACCATCATCTCAAGGAGATGGGGATGGGCCTGGCATCTGCCTGGGGGATGGCCAGACGGAGGCCCCTGGAGTACCGGCGGAAAGTGGACGCAGCGACGCGCTGTTCTGGCACATGCTCCCATACCTGACCTGACCTATCCACAAGTCCGGAAGTGAAGTCCTCACTGTCTGGAAGTTCGCATATTGCAGTTACGATTATTCGCAATTTAGTTTTAATGGCCAATTATTCAATTAGCGCCAACGTATTTTGCCTTTTCGCAATGTCATCGCAAGGAAAAACACAAAGAGAAGAGAAGAGAGAGAAAAAAAACAAAAAAAACCCCCCCAAAAAAAAAAACGTAAGTGCAAAAAAAAATAAAAAAATATATCAAACAAACACACAGGCCGTTCCTTTGTTCTCATAAACGACGACTCCATTGGGGTATTGTGTTTATCTCTAAATGCGCATAAGAAATCGAGAGATTATTAGAATACACTAAGTCATCACTATCCGGAAGTCCGTACGTTGTAACCCGTAATGGGGAACGCGGCTGAGGATCTCTTCCCCATCGGCCACGTCTACGCAGCAATGTGTCCTGTCATTGGTTGGTAAATAAATGGCCATAACTTGGGAGGCACTTGTCCGATTAATATCAAACCTTGAAAAGGCACATACTCAGGTCCCCAGAAATATACCTGGCAAGTTTCAATTAGATCGGACGGGTGGTTGTCGAGAAACAGCGGTCACACTCACACACACACACACACACACACACACACACACACACACACACACACACACACACACACACACACACACACACACACACACACACACACACACACACACACACAAAGACACACAATGCTGGAATTATATATACATATTTATATAAATGCATATATATGTGTATAAATATGCATGACATCGTAATATGGTGTCATTCTTCATTGATATTCTTCTTCTTCATGCATCACAATCCCACAACAAAAGTAAAATGTTAAAAGATGTAGTGATGGTAATCCATAAGAGGATTGTGGTGTCGTATTGTGGTATTGTAAAGTGGTGTCATTCCTACATAGTTTGGTTGTTTTTTTGAGATTTCAAACCTCTTGCTTTTTACATTTTTTTAAACGTTTTTTTTTCTTGTATATATAAAGATACAGGACGTTCCAAAAAGACCTGGACAACTTTGGCTGTTAATATATTTAGTACCATATATGACACAATGATACCCTTTGTTTTATGTGATAAAGAAACTCATAACGTATTCCATATTTTCAGGTCTGGTGGTTTAAAGTAAAAGAAAATGGCAACTCCACAGGAGAAAGCTCGGTGCGTTGAAGGGTTCATCGAGATGAGATCTGACACACAAGTTCAGCGTAATTTCCGTACAAGGTACAGAAAGAATCCACTATCGTGGACTAGAATCAGAAAGTGGTACAAGAGGTTTAAGGAGACTGTAAATTGTGAGAAACAGAAAAGCACTGGTCAACCAAGCGCAAGTGGAGCAGACATTAAACGAGTGTGTGAATCATTTCAACAAAGTCACAGCAAATCAATCCGATGCACAGCCAGAGAACTGGGACGACCAACCACCACAATACAAAGGATTTTGCATAAAAGACTGAAGCTTTATGCCTAGAAGGTACAGATTCTGCAGGAACTCAAACCAGATGATGGACCCAAATGCAAGGTGCTTGCCTTGGAAAAGCATAGTTGCAGAGAGGATGATGAAGATTACCTGAAAAAGGTCATGTTCACAGACGAAGCTTGCTTTCATGTATCGGGGAAGGTCAACCGGCACAATGTGAGGATCTGGGGCTCTGAAACCCCCCACGTGGTCATTGAACACATACTCCACAGTACAAAGGTCAAGGTCTGGTGTGGCTTTCTCCATGATTGCTTGGTGGGTCCATTTTTATTTGCGGAGGATACAGTGAGCTTAACAATTTACAAGAACATGTTGGAAGGGTTCACCTTCCTCAGATTGAAGACCAGCAACCCGATATCATTTTTCAACAGGACGGCTCTGCCCCACATTGGGCCTTAGTCATTTGAGCTGTCTTGAATAAAAAAATTTGCAGGTCACTGGATTGGCCAAGATAGACAAACTGCCTGCCCCCCACGATCACCAGACATAACCCCCCTTGATTTTTTTCTGTGGAGGTTTATCTAAGATGCCTACAACACCAAGGTGGCAAACCTGCAGGATCTTCGTTGTCGGATAATAGCTGCATGTGCACTGGTGGACACAATGCTGGGCCAAACATGGTTAGAACTCGTGTACTACCTTGATGTCGTGTGCATGACAAATGGAGCTCACATTGAAGTGTATTGATGGAGTGCACAAAACTCGTATGGGTTTCTGTATCATCTAAACCAAAGGGCATCGTTGCATCATTTGTGGTTCTAAATATATTGTTATGGATTTGAGAATCGGATCCACAAATGCATACAAACATTTCGGTCCTCAGACAGTTATTTCCATAAATGCATGTCCAGGATAGACCCATCCCCATGTTTGGTGGGATTCTAACTTTGATGCATTGAGGAGGGTATAGAACAGATTCCCTTTCTTATGGGATGCAATTTTTCTCTTTACGACACATTCATGCACGTGAGATAGCCGTTAGCCCAACGGAAGCTCATCTAGCCCCTTTCCATCAGGACACATTGGCTTGGAGGTGGACGATTTATTTACACTTTGGACTTACAGGACATTTGATTATGCACACCATGGGCTTTTCCTGAGCAGTTATTCTGATGGTCAAATATGGCTGTGGATCATTTACCTCACCCACCTATCTTTCAGCAACGTTCGACACCCACCTCTTTCACTGACGTTGACGTCCACCGTTTGCCATTGACGTTTGACGCCCCGTTTGGCAGCTCTATGGATGATCTGGCTATTGTTCGTATCGGGCTGAACAAGGAAGGAATGATCGTGAAGTTGATGGTTGGAAGTGACATGCAGCGATGCGTCAATAGGCAATGTGTATTTGGCTGAAGTCTGCTTGTGGCTCTGCCCAGACTGGTCGCCTACAAAAAGGACGGGAGGACCGTTTTCGAGACGGTTTGTAACAGCTGGGTGACCGTTATTTTCAGCTCCAGTCAGTTGTTCCAGTCAGACGGTTGCTGAGCTGGCAACAGACAGACGGTTGGTGAGCTGGAGACAGACAGACGGTTGGTGAGCTCGCGACAGACAGATGGTTGGTGAGCTGGTGACAGACAGTTGGTGAGCTGGTGACAGCCATACAGCTCTGACCGCTGGTGACAGTTGCTGACAGCTCCTCACAGTGCCTTACAGATTCTTACAGTTCCTTCCAGTGCCTTATAGCTCCTTTCAGCTGTCCATTGGTTACAGCTCCTGGTGGCTCCTGACAGTGGGTGAAGGTTGAACCATTCCTGCTGGTTCTGCTCGTACCTGATTCTTGTCGTCCCTTGTTCCTGGAGGTGACGACATGATGCTGATTGGTGTTCGAGCCTGTTTTTAGGTGCATGCACGGCGAGGCAGGGTGTTGGCAACAGACCAAGGCACGCTCACACATTTCGGGACATTTTATTTGACGCACGACGACTTCGACCTTGGTAAGCTGAGACCAAATTTTGTATATACTAGTACGTGCCCGTAAAAAATAAAAAAATAAAAATATATATATTAATAATAATAAAGAAATAAATAAACCACACAGGCCGTTTCTTCACTCTCACGTGCCCGTACGTGCGTGACCCGGAAGTTCGATATTATTCGCAGTTACGATTATTCGCAATTTATTTTTAATACCCAATTATTCAATTAGCGCCAACGTATTTTACCTTTTCGCAATGTCGTGGCAAGGAAAAACAAAAAGAGAAGAGAAGAGAGAGAAAAAATTTACTTCCTGGTTCGGAGCATACCAGCACTCTGATGTTCCCGAAATTTATACACTGTCTAATATGAAAACGATCAGAACTTGGGCCATTGTGTTTATCCATAAATGCGCATAAGAAATTATTAGAATACACGAAGTCATCACTCTCCGGAAGCCCGTACGTAGTAACTGTAATGGAGAACGCGGCTGAGCTTCCCTTCCACATCGGCCACGCCCACGCAACAACGTGTCTTCCAATTGGTTTGGTAAATAAATGGCCATAACTTGGGAAGCACTTGTCCGATTAATATCAAACCTTGAAAAGGCATATCCTCAGGTCCCCAGCAATATACCTGGCAAGTTTCAATTAGATCGGACCAGAGGTTGTCGAGAAACAGCGGTCACAGACACACACACACACACACACACACACACACACACACACACACACACACACACACACACACACACACACACACACACACACACACACACTGCTGGAATTATATATATATATATATATATATATATATATATATATATATATATATATATATATATATATATATTGTTGCGGATTCGCGCCCGCCGGCGTGCGAGCGGCCACGTAACTCGAATCGCGCACGTCGCCCACCGGACGGACAATCCCGTCGTGACCCTCTCGGACTAACGCCGGGAACTAGTCACGGGTGGGCCTTTCGGCCTCACCACGATCGTGCCAATCGGCCCCCCGCGTGGGATAGGGTTGCTCGCCAAATTAGACCTACCTAAGTACCCACACGGAGGGTAGATCGGGCGATCGCACCTCGCCGCAGGTCGACTTCGGACACGGGCCACTTTAAGCGACCCGTTCCGTACTATCGGGATAACCGAGCGGTGTTATCGTCAACCTCGACGGTTCGATTAATTATTGGGCGTATTTAGCCCACGACCAACCCTTTACGTGAAGTATGTTCTGGTGTATGTTCTGGTGTATGTTCCCCCTCCATCCCCTCCCTTACCTCAAATGGCCGCACTGCTGATTCCACACGTGATAAAGCTGAATGTCTAAACTCGGTGTTTGCAGCTAAATGTTGTGTCCTAAACCCATCACTATCTCTACCCACTTTACCCAGTTGCACCCAACTGTCCCTGGACTCTGTATCCTTTTCTCCTGACAAGGTGGAGAGCTTGCTTTCAAACCTCGAGTCAGATTCTGCAACCGGTCCAGACGGCATCAGCCCACGTGTCCTCAAAGCCTGCTCTTCTGCTCTTGCTCACCCTCTCTCTGTTCTATTCACCCTCTCATTTGCCCAAGGTCATCTGCCATCTGCTTGGAAATCTGTTAACATCACTGCCCTGCATAAAAAAGGTGCAAAAACAGATCCCTGTAACTACAGACCAATCAGCCTTCTCCCAATCATCAGCAAGGTGATGGAATCCATCATCGCTTCAGACATGAAATCCTTCCTCTTCTCCAATGGCTTGATTTCCAATCATCAATTTGGTTTCAGACCAGGTCACTCTACCCTGGATATGCTGCTTCTGCTCTCCCATCAATGGATGGAGGTCCTCAATGCCAGACAGGAAATCCGAGCCGTATCCCTGGACATATCACGTGCTTTTGACACAGTCTGGCACCCTGCCCTACTCACCAAACTCTCTTCCCATGGTATTCAAGGCCATCTCCACTCATGGCTCGCAGACTTCCTCTCCTGTCGCAGTCAACGTGTGGCCCTAAATGGAGTTCTTTCATCCCCTCTTCCTGTGCAGGCTGGAGTTCCTCAAGGTAGCGTTCTGGGCCCTGTTCTTTTTCTGGTTTTCATCAATGATCTCTCGGACTCTCTGGAAAATCCTCTATTTCTCTTTGCCGACGACTCCACCCTCTGCTGTACCATCTGTCATCCCTCAGACCGGCAAGCAGCAACTTCTTCGCTCACTGCAGATCTGGATAAAATCACAAACTGGTCCAACACGTGGAACATGTCTTTCAATCCAGACAAATCTCACACTCTCACTATGTCTCTTCGAAAGGACCGTTTACAAACCCCCCCATCCACTTTCTCAACAATCCTCTGGAAGAAGTCTTTTCTTTCAAGCTTCTGGGTCTCACTATCTGCCATGACCTTTCCTGGGAAAGTCACATTTCCAACCTCGCCTCAAAAGCCAGTCGCCGACTGGGAATCCTCCGTCGTGCTAAGTCCTTCCTCGGCCCTCTTGAGCTCCTGACCACTTACAAAGCTTTTGTCCGTAGCCTGCTGGAGTACTGCTCTCCCCTCTGGGCTGGTGCTCCTGCCTCCCACCTTTCTCGGCTTCACGCTGTCGAAACCAGGGCATTTAAGATCATCGGCATCTCCCGCAATGAAGCTGAGTCTTTGGGCCTCTCACTCAATCACCGCAGGTTGGTCGGTGGTCTTTCTGTCTTCTACCGACTCCTCTCCAGCCTTGCCCCCCTGCTCTCTCTGCGATTTGTCCCCACCACATTTCCACAGGGCGCTCAAGGTCCGCCAACAACCCCCTTCTGGTAAAACTACCAAAATCACGAATCACTGCTCATCTTCACTCTTTCATTCCTCTTTTTTCCCGCCTTTGGAATAAACTTCCTCACTCTATTCTTTCCCATTCTTCCCTCCAGGCTTTCAAAACAGCTGTTCACCACCACCTCTTATCTTCCCCCATCCAAATCCTCGATCTTTTCTACCCCCGATAATCCACCCAAGCCCACTTCCTTCATTTCTCCTGCTTTCCTTCCTGAAAGTACCTGAAATGTCCATCTTCTCTTCGCCATGTTCCCCGTCCCATCCCCATCCCTCTCCCTTCCACAGTTCACCTAATGTGTCTGTTCCCCACTGTTTTGTCCCTTCCACTCCCGCCCCTCTTGTCTCATGCCTCCTTGCTGTGAGTTGTGTGTTAGCTCTCATACGAGCCTCGACCAAGGTATACAAAAAAAAAAGTAAGATGGAGATTCAATAAAAGAAAAGACGAAGCAAAACGGGAAAAACAGTTCAACATAAAGCACATTTATTCCGCGGCAAACGGAAAGCACACATATACAATTATACACCAAAAGCAAATGTAAAAGTAGAAGAAACACAACAATTCTGCACAAAAAGCAAATGCAACAATGCAGATCTACTACCGACTACTGAGCACACGGCAACACTTATACAGTTTTACTTCACAGACGGCGCCGACAACACATATACTCAAAGCAAAAGTAAAAGGAAGGGGCCACCCTCAACGATGAGGGGGGCAGACGGGCCTGGGGCCGAGACCGCGTCGAGCCTACCCATCTGGTGATGAGCCGCAAGATGGCGGCGGCGCCCCGACTCCGCGGGCCTCGCTGGCACTGCCTGGAATGGGGTGGGAACGGGGCCCCCTTCTCACACTATCTCAGCGCAGGGGGAAACAGGAGGGGGGTTGTTGATGCTCGGGGGAATGAGGATATCTCGCTGGCTTGGGTCCCACGACGAGCGACTCCACCACGACCGAGGTCGCGTTACCGGCCTCGCCTCTCCGCAGCTCCCCGACTCTGACACGAGCGCCCTCTCGACTGCCTTCGCCGCCGCCACAACTCTCCAACTCTCCCACTCTCCACAACTCCGTCCAACTGCGATTCAGAAACTCTTTTTCTCTCCCGATTCAGAAACTCCCTCAACAACTGCCTTTTCGGCGAGCGAACGCGGCCCTTTATAGCCCCCGGGGCTTCGCTCCTTCACCTTCGACCCTTCACCTCTGGCTGGCTCCCCATTGGACAGAGGAAAGGTGGGCGTGAATGATTCTTGATCCGATTTCTCGGAAAGGCTGGTGTTTTTGCACCCGCTGCTCGGTGCGTGCCCTGTACGAGTCCAGGATCGGTGCCCACAAGCGGCGCGGGAATGGCGGTGATGCGATGGTTGCGAGAGCGAGATGTGACGGCAAGGGTCGTGGCTGTTGTTGTGAAGCGGCGTTGCGGTTGGTGGTTGTTGTGTGATGGCTGTTGAGACGTGGTTGGTGGTGGTTGTGGTGATAGTAATGGCGGCTGGTCCAAAATAAAGATAGTAAAAGAAAAACGGCTATCTAAAAGGGTCGCAGCCCGAATGAATGACATTTATTCCCTCTAAACAACGGGTTTGGGCCTAACTACACATATACTTACAGAGATATCTCACCTACGGGACCTGAATGGTGGTTTGCGAATTTCGTCAACCACAACAATATATATATATATATATATATATATATATATATATATATATATATATATATATATATATATATATATATATATATATATATATATATATATATATATATATATATATATATATATCCTGGTGTTGGCGCAGTGGTTAGGGCAGCGGCTTGGGATCCAAAAGGTCCTGAGTCCAAGCCCCGTTGGGCCACTGAATTAATACACACCAGGAGGTTGACTCAGCCTGTCATCCTTCCGAGGTCGGCGAAATGAGTACCTGCATACTGGGCTGGTGTATACCCCGGTTAAAATAGGTGTACCATATCCCTGTTTCGTAAGACGCGACCAGGGTTGCGTCAGGAAGGGCATCCGGCGTAAAACATGTGCCAAATCACTATGCGGATAATACGGATGATCCGCTGTGGCGACCCCTAACAGGAGCAGCTGAAAGAAGAAGTATATAAATATATATGTATGTATATATATATATATATATATATATATATATATATATATATATGTATATATATATAATATTATATTATATATATATATAATATTGTGCAATATATATATATATATATATATATATATATATATATATATATATATATATATATATATATATATATATATTGCACAATATATATATATATATATATATATATATATATATATATATATATATATATATATATATATATATATATATATATATATATATATATATATAATCTTAAAATCTTAAAACCTTAAAAAAAACAATCTTAAAATTGTGCTACTGCTGGGCGAAGGAGGAGAAGGAGACGGGGAAGGTGAGTCCGGAGGCAGTGGGAGAGGGGGAAGGGTATAAATGTGGAGGTGAGAGTTGGAACTCTGAATGTTGGGACGATGACTGGTAAAGGGCGAGAGTTGGCTGATATGATGGCGAGAAGAAAGGTGGACATACTATGTGTACAAGAGACCAAGTGGATGGGGAGTAAGGCTTGGAGCATTGGAGGTGGTTTCAAACTGCTCTACCATGGTGTGGATGGGAGGAGAAATGGTGTCGGGGTAATCCTGAAGGAGGATTATGTCAAGAGGGTATTGGAGGTGAGGAGTGTGTCAGACCGAGTGATGAGTGTGAAGTTGGAAATTGAAGGGGTGATGATGAATGTCATCAGTGCATATGCACCGCATATGGGGTGTGAGATGGAATATAAAGATTTCTGGAGTGAGTTAGATGAAGTGGTGGAGAGTGTATCCAAGGATGAAAGAGTGGTGATTGGAGCAGATTTCAATGGGCATGTTGGGGAAGGGAATAAAGAGGATGAGGAGGTGATTGGTTGGTACGGTCTCAACAAGAGAAATGTGGAAGGGCAAATGGTGGTAGAGTTTGCAAAAAGAATGGAAATGGCAGTGGTAAATACATATTTCAAGAAGAAGGAGGAACACAGGGTGATGTACAAGAGTGGAGGAAAGTGCACACAGGTGGATTACATCTTAAGCAGGAGATGCAACCTGAAAGAGATTAGTGACTGTAAGGTGGTGGCAGGGGAGAGTGCAGTGAGACAGCATCGGATGGTGGTTTGTAGGATGATTTTGGAGGTGAGGTTGAGGAAGAGAGTGGAGGGCTGAACCAAGGACCAGATGGTGGAAGCTGAAGGAGGAAGACTGATGCGTGGAATTTAGGGAGGAGGCGAGACAGGTGTTGGATGGTGGTAAAGATGGGTGGGATAATTGGGCAACTACAGCAGAAGTGGTGAGGGAGATAGCTAGGAAGGTATTGGTGTGACATCTGGACAGAGGAAGGAAGATAAGCAGACTTGGTGGTGGAATGAGGAAGTACAGGAAAGTATAAGGAAGAAGGGGTTGGCGAAAAAGAAGTGGAATAGTCAGAGAGATGAAGAAAGTAGGCAGGAGTACAAGGAGTGGCGGCGAAAGGCAAAGAGAGAGAGAGGTGGCATAGGCCAAGGAAAAGGCATATGACGAGCTGTATGAGAAGTTGGATACAAAAGAAGGGGAAAAGGATTTATACCGATTGGCAAGACAGAGGGACCGAGCTGGGAAGGATGTGCTGCAGGTTAGGGTGATAAAGGACGTAAATGGGAATGTGCTGACGAGCGAGGAGAGTGTGTTGAGAAGGTGGATGGAGTACTTTGAGGAGTTGATGAATGAAGAAAATGAGAGAGAAGGTTGGAAGAGGTGGAAATAGTGAATCAAGAAGTGGGGTGGATCAGGAAGGATGAAGTGAGGACTGCTATGAAAAGGATGAAAAGTGGAAAGGCAGTTGGTCCAGATGACATACCAGTGGAGGCATGGAAGTGCTTAGGAGAGATGGCAGTGGGGTTGTTAACCAGATTGTTTAATAAAATCTTGGAAAGTGAGAGGATGCCGGAGGAGTGGAGAGGTAGTGTACTGGTTCCGATTTTCAAGAACAAGGGTGATGTGTGGAGCTGTGGAAATTACAGAGGGATAAAGTTGTTAAGCCACACCATGAAGTTGTGGGAAAGAGTAGTGGAAGCTCAGTTGAGAAGAGAGGTGACGATTTTTGAGCAGCAATATGGGTTTATGCCAGGAAAGAGCACCACAGATGCGATGTTTGCTTTGAGAATGTTGATGGAGAAGTATAGGGAAGGCCAGAAGGAGTTACATTGTGTGTTTGTGGATTTATAGAAAGCTTATGATAGGGTGCCAAGAGAGGAGTTGTGGTATTGTATGAGGAAGTCGGGAGTGGTGGAGAAGTATGTGAGGATCGTGCAGGATATGTATGAGGACAGTGTGACAGCGGTGAGGTGTGCGGT